>NC_090449.1:674451404-675072029 GCF_031143425.1 Pleurodeles waltl | reverse complement strand
TTGTGCCGGCGGACCCCTGCAGAGCACCTTCTGGCACTGCGGACTTAGAGAGGGCCCATCTAATTCCACTCTGGTGGCTCTGACTCTACACCAGTGCGACCCATGAATCCAGATCGGCAGCGGTCGTGTAACTGCAACATTACCCAGTGCCGTTGGTTCCCACTGGAGGTGTCAGCCCCATTGTGATCCCCAAATCTGACATGAAGCCGCGTCAGCCGAAACACATTCCTGTGCCAACAGGACTCTTGTGTCCGAGGTTGCTGCCTGAGACTTATTCTGAAAGGCCAGGCCTCGGGGAAAAATGGGAAGGGTCACTGGACGTTTTAGAATACAAGTCAGAAAGACAGGATATGGACTGGTTTGAGGATCTAGGTGATGCCAGTGGACTGGAACGTCTCCAGATACTGGCATGTTTTCTCTTGTACAGTGGCTACAGAGGAGGGAGCTACCTGTGCTATGGTGGTGAAGAGGGTGGCTTAGGTCCTGGACCTTGAGTTGCCCTTAGTGGCAGCCAAGACCAACATCTTGATGGAGGTGCTGCAACTGGGAGCTTCACCCTCTAACCCCCTGCTCCCTTTCAACGAAGCCCTCACTGATGTCCTCCTGGGAAACTGGTCCAAGCCCAGCACAGGGGCTCCTGCAAATAGGATGAATGCCCACAGCCACTCCCCTAGTCCAGGGGACCCAAGCTTCCTCACCCAACACCCTACCCCAGAGAGCTTGGTGGTCCACACTTCTACTTCTCATGGACAGGAAATCCAAGAGGCTGGATAGCTTCAATGAGAAAATGTTTTTCCACCAGCCTTGCATTGTGGTCAGTGAACACCGCATGCTGCTATTCCCACACACTGTGGAACACGGTTGCACAAGTGGTGCCACAGGTCCTGGAGGAGGCCCAGGTCATTCTCTCCCAAGGAAGCAATGATGGGAGAGATGCATCTAAGTTTATCATAAGCTGTGGTTTGGACTCTACAGACTCGCTGAGCAGAGCAGTTACCATGATGGTGGCGCTCAGATGCCATGCTTGGCTGAGAACACCTGGCTTTTCAGGGGATGTCCTGGCTTCTCTCATGGACATGCCCTTTAATGGCAATAGTCTCTTTGGCAATGAGGCAGACTTGGTGCTGGAGCGCTTTAAGGACTCGTGGGCTACGGCCAAATCCTTGGCCTTTCAGCTGTCCTGCATCATCCCCAGTCTGCCTTTCTTTCCTTTTGTGACTACTGAAGGGGCTTTCAACCACGCCAACCCTATCCCAGCCACCGGCCCCTCAAAGCTTCCCAGCCTCTGTGTGTAAGAGGATGTGATTCTTCTCAGTTCCCATGGGTTAAGGAACCTGCGGTCTGCTCCAGCGACACCCCCCCCACCCCCCAGCATCTGAAGCCTCTAAACCTTCCTAAACTTGCCCTTCAAATCATGGGCATCCAGTTGGTGGCAGGATCTGCCATCACCTTCACCACTGGCATCCCATTACATCAGACAGGTGGGTTCTACAGATTGTTTGGAGGGGCTACTCCCTCCCCTTCGCCACCACGCTGCTCTCCATCCCTTTGTCTTATGAGCGGGTGACATGGATCATTTGTCCTTGCTCTGCAAGGAAGTCAGAGCTCTCTTGGCCAAGGAAGCCATAAAGAGGGTTCCAGTGTCAGAAGTAGGCTATGGGTGCTACTCTGCTACTTTTGGTCCCCAAGAAAGACAAGGGTGTTTGCCTTATCCTAGATCGCCGAACCCTCAACTTCTTCTCAGAAAGGAGATATTGGCTCAGGTCTGGTCTGCCCTGTACTCAGAAGTTTGGATGGTAGTGTTGGACTTGCAGGACACCTATTTGCACATCCCCCTCCTGCCTGCCTTCAGATGTTACTTCCGGTTCACGGTAGGCCACAAGCACTTTCAGTTTATCGTGCTCCCCTTTGACCTTACCAGCGGTCCTTGGGTGTTCACCAGGATGATGGCGGTGGTCACAGCTCATCTGCACAGATCAGGGGTGTCTGTGTTCTCCTATATCGACAACTGGCTGCTGAAGACTAGGTAGCCCCAGGCTGTCTCCCACCTCCAGATTTCAGCAGACCTCCTGCTTTCAACTGGTGTTCTCTATAAACGTGCCAAAGTCACACCTGACTCCCTCTCAGACATTCTCTTTCATTGGAGCTGTTCTGGACACAGTGTAGTGTTGGGCCTTTCCTCCCAAGTGGCAAGTCCAGGATATTCAGGCTATAACACCAATGTTTCAGCCTCTACGCTGGGTTTCCATGAGACGAACTGGGCCTCATGGCCCCCTGCATTCTGCTAGTAACACATGCTAGATGGCATATGTGGGCTCTGCAGTGGGACCTGAAGTTCCAGTGCCCCCAGTGCATCTGGTCTCTGGCGGAGTCCGGGCTCCACATCAATCTTTTTGAGCTCAGGGCGATCAGACTGGCATTGAAAGCATTCCTTTCCTCTCTCAAAGGGAAAGTAGTGCAGGTGTTCACCGACAACATCACCGCCATGTGGTACTGCAACAAGCAGGGCGGGGTGGGGTCGTGGACCCTTTATTTGGAGGCTTTGTGCCTCTCGACGTGGCTGGAAACTCAGGACATTTCCCTGGTGGTTCAACACCTGGCAGGCTCTCTGAACACCAGAGAGGATGAACTCAGCAGACAATCCCTGGTCGATCACGAATGGCTTCTCCATCCAGAGGGATTTCAGCAGTGGGGAGAGCCTTGATTAGATCTCTTCGTCTCTGCAGAGAATGCGCAATGTCAGCAGTTTTGCGAGTTGGAGTTTCCAAGGCAGCACTCGCTCGGTGATGCTTTTCCCCTCGAGTAGAACTCAGGCCTCCTGTATGCCTTTCTGTCTATACCACTTCTGCCCAGAGTTATCAAGATCGACCGGACCCAGGTAATTCTTGTGGCGCTGGACAGGACATGAAGGGTCTGGTATCCCAAGCTATTGAGCATGTCCATCGAACCTCCAATCAGACTGCCTCTTCCAGAGGATCCTCTGCCACAGCTGCAGGGAAGGGTTTTCAACTCAGTCTCTGCCTACTTGCATGGAGATTGACCCCAGCAGTTGACAGCTTTTGACCTTCCACCCGAAGCCTGTAATATTATCTTGGCAGCCAGGCATCCCTCCACCAAAATGGGATACACCTGTTGATGGAACAAATTAAGCTAGCCTGGCTAATGAGGAGTGATACCCCGAAACCGGTCCCAGTATGCTTGTTTCCGGTCCAGGGAGTACCTGGCCTGTCAGTTCGAGCTGGACTGTTCCCATAGGAAACAGGGTCAAGACTTAATTGCATATGGCTGGATCCAAATTGGAGTGGCATGGTAAGCAAAAGAATGATTGGTTAAACCCTTAACTGTGACTGGGGTGATTGTTAAGTAAGTTTCAGCACTCCGTCCATAATTCTTTTGTTTTGCCAATTCATCATCTTGCTACTTTTTATGCACCACCACAGCCTTCTAAGGAAGAGGAGAGACTCCACCGCCTTGACCCAAAAATAACATTGGCGTTCTTCCTTGATCATACCAAAGAGTTCCGGATGATCAACTCTTTGTGGGGTATGTGGCTGCGAAGAAAGGTCGGGCAGTGCAGAAGAGAGACATCTCTAGATGGGCCGTTCTCTGCATTAAAATGAGGTATGCATTTGCCAAAAGGCAACCCCGGGAGGGCTTTTGAGCTTGTTCTACCAGAACAACAGCTGCAACCACTGCATTGGCACCCAAAGTTCCAGTCCTAGACATTTGTCAGGCAGCAACATGGGCATCCTTGCACATGTTCAACACATACTGTTGCCTGGACAGTCAGGTCTGACAGGACAGGTGCTTTGCCTGTTTGGTCCTGCAGGACTCCCTAGTATGATCTTGATTCACAGACCCTCGTCCAGTGCTGGTATTAGCTTGGGTATTTATTCTAAGGTGAGAAATCTGCAACTAGAAGTTTCTATCAGATGAATAAGTTACTTTCTTTTGGTAACGCCTTACCTGGTAGAACATATTCTAGTTGCAGATTCCTTAACAACTCACCCATCCTCCCAATTCTGCTAACTGATTTCTAGGGACAGGGACTTCCCTTTCAGGGCCTGAGATTTCACGCACCAGTGGTCAGTGTTCTTCTTGGCGCTGCACTTCTGGCGTGGAAAGTGGTGAAAAGAAACTGACATCAGCCTGCTGAAGTGGCGCCTATATAGGTCCCTTGACATCATATCCGGTGCACATGCACAAACCTGACGACAGACGTGGAGCCAACTGATGGCACATAGGGGTAGTGCTCGAGAAAAATCTCTGGATCCAGACTGACGTCTGGGGGAAATTCTTAGGTAAGGAATCTGCAACTAGAATATGTCTCTACCAAATAAGGCGTTACCAAAAGTAAGTAACTCGTTCTTCTGTCCCATTCAATGTCTAGAGCATGTGGTTGCTAAATGACTGAAGCCAGAGCGGAACTTTGGGTGATCAGTGAAAATTGCAGGTGTATTTTTTATTTTTTTGCTAAAGTTGCACTGATTATCACAAATTACCCGTAAGTGCTCAAAAGGCTCTTTCTCATATTAAACAATTGAATCTATCCTTTATTTACCCCTTCCCTGATTTCTCTATCTCAAATAGGATCCAAAATCCTGGCATACAACTGTGAGTGCTATTTGTTTCCTACACTTTCACGGTGTGTTTGGGGCATGGTTTCAATATTGTGTGACCTGTCTTCCCTTCTATGTTTTGCTCAGTACTTTGCAGGTTTCCTGGTTTTTCCACAGGTACCTCTATTATGGCCCATTATCTTGGTATCCCACTATTCTCTGGTACCAATATTCTTCGTTGAAATTTAATTTATTTACTCCCCGGGCAGCAATCATAGTTATTGAGTTTATTTTGTCAATGCCATTGACATCCATCGGCAGACATACAGAGTTGCAGTAACTGAAATATTGGACTAATTTGACTCATGCACAATATCTACCAACTAATTTCCGGCCTCTGTTTATCATTCTTATATGTTTTTTTACTTTACGCCGTTTACCTGTTCTTCACGAGCACTATGTGTTCACTTTGCACTTAGAGCACACTTGTTATTCATGTTTGATGCTGCTTCCAGTTAGCGATTTTTCTCCATTATTTGCCAAATATATTTGATTTAGAAGTTTTGTGCCATATTGTTTTTTGTTAAGATTTAGTTATTACGCAAATTATTTAAAATTGACACCCTTTGAGATATTGTTGCACAATACAATAATTTGCCCAGGTCTCAATTGAGTATATGGGTTACTCATGGCGTATCTACCACTGCCTCCAGAATGGGCATGAGCCCCACCAACACCTACAAGGAAGGGTTTGGGGAGCTGAGGGGGTAAAATATGGGAGGAAAGGAACTGTACCACCTATACAACTCCTAACTACCAATAAAGATAATCATACAGTAACAAATAAAAAATCTATAACAGATTAAAAAAAAAAAATAGCAATGTAGCTAAATGTGTGCCCTTCAATGATAATGCAGCCATGCCAGCTGCTAACGGAAAAACTTGATTTAGACAGAACTAGAAAGAATAATGCTACGCACGTACTGTCTGCCGAAACCTCAAAAGAGAAAGGAGTGGTAAAGAGAAGCTCTCATGGCTGGGTGCTGAAAAACAGTACCTGGTCAGAGGTCCTAGAAGTACAAAGGCAGGAGCCCAATGGGTCACAAAGGGGTAGAATTTTCCCTATTAAAAAATATTGTAGGATACTTGTGGAGAAAGAAACCTGGATTCCCTGGGGCTTGTTGCATCGAGTTAGTGATGTCAGTGACACAATGCAGAAAAACGGAGGAGATAGCAAAATGAGTGACTAATCCTGATGGGAGGCAGTTGAGTACTTGGAGTTGTGTCTTGTTTTCGTGCTTTCCTCTGGGGGGCCTGAGGAGTGAGAGTGTGCAAAAGTAATGGTCATTCCAGGGGAAATGTATTGAATAAATTGCACATGGTAATCCGAAAGAAGTTAGCTCAGTTGAGGGACCCTGTGATCACTGTATTTAGGAACTAGGTCAAATGTTGATAAATTTGTAAGTCATTTTAATATCTGAAACAATGAGAGAAGTTTTTTCAAACTTGAAGAGATATGTGAAGAAACTTCAGGAGACAGACACAGAAATAACCTTGAAGACAAATCTCAATGAAGAGACCTCTAGTGAAATGTTTAAAGTGCTGCTCTTGAGTAGATGACAGAGAAGATACGGAGAGCAATTTATTTTCATAAATACTGAGGAAGAATGGCTGAGAGGGCTGATTCTCTAAAATCTAGCAGATAGCAATGTGATGCTGTTATTCCCCTAAAGGCACATCTTGCAACAGGAAGTTAGTATGTTTTTTCAAAGGTTTGATAGACTCAGAACTGTGTGCAATCTTGACCTAGTAAAAAGATGCCTTCAGGACTACCCCTTCAGTATCAGATCAGGGGAATCTCTCTGACATGGTCCAGATCTCGAAGGGGAACTGTGTGAGATCTGCAGTGGTGACTAACAAACTGTAATTTGGCCAGAAGCAGATCTATTTCCTTTCCCCAGCCAGAGCTCTATCAGATGGACAAGCTACTTACCTTCGGTAACTCCTTACCTGGTAGAGACAATATCTAGTTGCAGATTATTTACCTACCTACCCATCCTCCCCGCTCTGCTAACTGATTTCTAGGGAAAGGAACCCCCTTCCAGGGTCCTAGTTTTGATGCACCAGTAGTCAGTTTCTTTATGGCTCTGCGCTTGTGGTGTGGAAAGTCGTGAAAAGAAACTGATGTCACATTGTCATGGTGTGCCTGTATAGGACCTGCAATGTCATATCTGGCGCAGATGTGAAGCCAGTCGAAGCCACCGAACTGAGCAGAGGGGTACTGCTTGAGAAAAATCTGCAGATCCAGCGTGACAAAAATTCTAAGTTAAGGAATCTGCACCTAGGTATTGTCTGTGCAGATAAGGCATTACTGAAGGTAAATAAGTTGTCCAGTAGCTTGGCAGTAAATAATATATGACTGGAAAGTACAAGCTCATGAGTGGTAACAAAATAGGAAGATAAGAGTTGATTCAGTTACTGATAAGTAAAAGGGATTGTTTAACGTAAAAATGAATCCTAAATGCACAAAGAATGTCATGATGCTACAAAGCTAAATCATAGAATAGCAAATGATGGCAATTCAGTGACTTGATTTATGGATTTTGATGATTTTCATATATAGGGATATAATATGGTGTGTGTTAGACTCAGTGATGCCCCATGTGTGTGTGCATAGCTTCGTAGCTTGATTGCTAATGGTTTTTCTATCCTACGTTACTATATTTCTAGTCTTAATTGAAATATTTTCCTTCCATTCCATGGTTTCAATGTAATGGCTGGATTACATATTAGAAATCTTTATTCCTCTGATTCTCACTTCCTTACCACGGCGTGTACTTTTTGAGGAGGGCGGTTCATCCTCTCAGATGTGACACCCCTTCCGTAACTCTTTGAATCCTTTAAAAACAAAGTTTAGCTTCATTTCCTTAACAGGCCACGTCTCCATACGTGACCCTGTAAAGTAAGGATCCTTATGATCAGCTCCTCACCCATACCAAGCAAAGTTCAGGATTGCAGAAGAGCCACTCCTAGAAAGGGGGAGAATCGGAGTAATCAAGATTAGTGCTAAGTAACCTAGACAATACATCCTCATCCTCCTACTATTCCTTACTCTTTGAGGATATACCACAGCGATATGACTGCAGTGCAATCCATATCCCACTGCACAAAGACACTCAAGCAAAAGGCCACACAATAGAAAAATGCACATTGTGTAAAACAGCGAGCACCACCAAATCACCAATCACAGTCTGAAGTGGATAATTGGACTGGCAACGGCAGAGCAAAAAACATTGGAAATAAACAGGCCACCTACATGGCAAAAAAGGCAGAAAACACAGTAGAGAACCTCAGGGACCCCCATCGCAGCAAAATGGACAATGTTACTGCTGCAGTTAAGGGGACAAAAAACAAGACAGGACAACCCTAAAGCTAGTGGAGTGGAGGCATCAGGAGCCTCAGTAGCACCAGACCACCACTCAAGCACCATCAGGCGAGACAGAAAAAATCACACGTGAAAGACACCTCAGCATAAACCAGAGAGCCACAATAAGATCATCCCAAGTCACCAGAAAACCATCCTAGAAGCCCAGACAAGCAGCAGAAGAAGGTTAAGTAAGACTCAAAAAAAGAAATAGTGAGCTAGAGAGCGACTCATCCAGAAATAGCTATACAACCAACTCACAGGTCATGCACCTCCAGCGAAGCACGTCTACCAACAGTAGGAAACAAAACAAAGAGTTGGAGGTCTGTCTTAATAGCACCACATGTGGACCGCTCATGCCAAAGCCCAGTAAAAAAGTTGAAGTCCAAAGCTCCCAAAAATGAGTAGAGAAGTGCAGAGGAGCAGGACACCCATTCACATACAAGCACACTGGAGAAGTCACAAGCAGAGAGTGAACAGGATGCACAGTAGCCACCGACCTGGATGCAAGAGCACCAATCCCTATGACAGGGCTAAGTTGCAAGACAATATCTAAACATTGTGAAGTCAGGAGGTAAGACATCCACCAACAGAAACACCAACAGAACATGGAGCCAGAAATGCCGACAGATGGATAGACCAAAGGCACCCAACTCATTTGGATTTTACAGCTAGGCCATAGCACCCAACAGCCAGGAACAGCAGGAATAGATGGTCAGCGTGTTTTGGCTCCATGGGCCAGCCTGTTTTGACTCAATGGGCTGCAGCGATATATGAGATGCAAACAAGGATACTTCAAGAAAGCCTCAGGATCTTAGTGAAATGTTGGTGTTGTTTGGTTACCTGCCAACGCATTTTTTGTAATTTTTTGTGTCTTGGGACTTTTTTTTTGTGAGAAATGTGTGTTGTGGCTGAGCGCGGTAGAGCATCAAGTTGTGTCATTATCGCCCAACGTCTAATCAGACATGTTCCTCAGAGCCAAAAGATGGTGACCCAGGGTACTGTGTGCCGCCAGGGTCTACACGATTTAGGGGCAGGGAATAGCCTGCTTTTTCGGGTATGCACGTTGTTAGCGCATTCTTACCATAGCTCCAGTACATAATCAATAATCAGTACACAACAATCATCAGTAATCAATGCAGTCAGTAAATGTCACGCACCATGACCCTTCAGTCATGAATAACCACACATTTAATAAAAGTTTATTAAGTTTATTTCTTTATATTAAGAATGCTAAGGTCATGTAGATTAATCTCAAAACCAAATGAAACACATATAAAAACAATACTGGTTGTCCAAAGCGGCGGAAGAAATGCAATCTAATCAAAGCTTGAACCACAACGCATTCTAAAGCTACAGTACAAATCAATAGCAGAGTCAGCTGCGACAAAGATATAACTTATATGGAATTCAGCAAATGAATTCATCAATCATTAGTCCCCGTAATTGTCAGTCATTTGTGAGGGCACATTTAAAAAAAAAAATCTATTTATTGAACTTCATGCACACACAACATTACAGTTTACTATTAATAGTTTTGCAATCTATTTGCACACAATTATAAACTGGTACAGCGCAATTGCACAATGGAGTGCGAAAGATACAACTTGAAACTGTGTAAAAGAGAAATAACAACGAGAAAAATAAAAAAGGGAAAAATAATTAAAGTCACAGCTAAACACCGGTAATAACATTCCTGTTGTTGGCTACAGCCCTAAGAGGGCATGAGGGGGGGGGGATACATCTGTTGTGTATAGGGGACAGAAAATTATGATTAAAATATGAGTTGTATGACAGGAAGGGGCTCAGACCCAAGCTGGTACTAGGCAAGGCTAGGCGTGGATTGCGTAAAAGTGTAATTGTAGGGGAGGCACACTAAAGTATTGCATTGTTGTATTGGGGAGGGAGAATAAAGAAGTTAATGCAGTGGGTGAGTACAGGTGGGACGACTGAAAGTAATCTGATGTCAATATTTAGCAAGAAAAATAATACATGCTCAATTTCTGGTTTAGGGTGGGTATGTATCATCCCTATCCCCCATTGCTGCCACAAAAATGTCCCAAACTTCAGGGCCATCCCGTAGCAGACCCTTGTGTTGTAGGGAGCGTAGTGTCTGAGCTTCGGCTTGTGCACAGCTATGTAAGTCACGGAGCCAAGCGGAGTGGGATGGGACATGTGGGGCCTTCAAATGCGTAGCTATTAGACGCTTTAAGACAACAAATGCAAGATCAATGAATCTGTGTATATGTTTGTCGCTTTTGGTGCGGCGGCGTATGCCAAGGAAGCAGGAGTCTGGAGTGGGCCTCAAAGTATGGGATGAGATGTCTGCTGTGGCATCCGTCACGCGCTGCCAAGCCGCGTTTATTGAGTGGCAGCTCCAGACCATATGGTAAAAGTCTGCTGCCGGAATAGCACATCTGGGGCATGACGGATTTGTGTTTGGGTATATTCTTTGGATACAGGCCGGGGATAGGTATGACTGGTGGATGTAATTGAATTGAGTGTAACGCAGGCGAGGATTGTGAGATATGGACTTGATCGTTGTGAGAGCCGCGACCAAAGTTTCTTGTGACAGAGGAGAAGGGAGGACGGAGTCCCAACGTGCCTTAGCAAGCGGCAGGGTAGAGCAGACCTCAGCTAGCAGTGCTTTGTATAGTTTAGTTATGATACCTTTTGCGCTACCTATGGTAAGGATAGTGGTAAGTAATTGGGATTCGGGTGGTTCATTGTTACCAGAGCGCCAGAGGTTATTACGTAACCTTTTAATGGCGCTATACGCCAAGAAGGCACCGCTGTGCATAGCCCCAGCGGCCACTAGTTCCGCAAAGGTGCACATTGTGGAATTGGGGTAATAATCGCCTACGTTCAGTGTGCTCATGTCCCGTGTGTCATGGTGTGTTGAGAGTATCTGGGTGCCTGGCAGCTGAAGGAATGGTAACAAAGGGGAGTAAGGAAGTGTGGGTGCCTTGCTTTGAACGTATCTGTGCCAGCAGAAACGAGCTGCCTCCAACAATATGGGTTTTGAGGATAAGCGATTAGGACCGGATAGGAGTGAGGACAGTATCGTTTGCGGAGGTGTGTGCGCTTGAAGTATTATGCGTTCAGGCAGGGAAGTTTCACTGAGCCATGTGGATAGCCATAATAGCTGGGCAGCTGCATAGTATCTTTCGAAATTAGGCATGCCCAGACCGCCCGCATCTTGTGGGTATTGTGTTATAACTAGCACTACTCTGCGTCTGTCTTTACCCCAGAGCAAATCGGTTAGTAATGAGTGCAGTTTACTGAAGAACGAGCATGGCAAGCATAATGGAAGGGCAGTGAAATAATATAAGAACCTGGGGAGGATGAGCATTTTGGCGATCGCTACCCGGCCCATAGGGGATAGAGGGAGTGAGCTCCAAAACGATAGTGAGCTGCGGGTAGAACTGAGTGCCCTGTCGATGTTGCCCTCTTTCAAATCGGCAATAGAGTGATAAATTTGTATCCCCAGGTATTTAAAAGTGGTGTCTGACCATGGCAATTGATATTGCGGAAGTGTCATGTGGAGATCGGATGGTATGGGGGTAAGGGGGAAAATGCTTGACTTGGACCAGTTGACCTGCAGTCCGGAGGCGAGAGCGAAGGAGTCAAGCACTGACAACACCTCAGACATGGAGGTGGTGTGATTACGTAGGTATATCAGGGCGTCGTCTGCATATAGGGATATAATATGGTGTGTGCTAGACTCAGTGATGCCCCATGTGTGTGCATAGCTTCGTAGCTTGATTGCTAATGGTTCCATGGCTATGGCAAATAATAAAGGGGATAATGGGCAACCTTGTCTAGTGCCTCTGCCTATGGGGAATGCGTCAGAGATAGCGCGCCCATTTTGAACTCGGGCTGTGGGTTTGGAATAAAGTGTTTTAATCCAGCTGATGATGCCTGGACCAAATCCGAACGCTTTTAGTGTGCGTAGAAGGTAATCCCAGCTCAGCGTGTCAAACGCTTTATCAATATCCAGGTAGAGTGCCTCCGCTTCTGTTTCTGTATTACTGTGCATTATATGAAGTAGTCTTCTAATATTTAAAAAGGTGCTTCTCCCTGGAATAAAGCCAGACTGATCAGGGTGTATTAAGCTTGATAAGTGAGGGAGTAGTCTGTTTGCCAGTATTTTCCCTAATAGTTTGCAGTCTGTGTTAAGGAGAGAGAGCGGTCTGTATGATTTCACATCGAGGGGATCGCGGCCTGCCTTTGGGAGGACGACTATTAGTGCTTCGCGCATAGTGTCTGGCAATTGTAGAACCCAGCGCGCTTCATTAAATACCTCTATGAGTGGTTGTAGGAGGTGGGTGGCTTGAGAGTTATAATACTCTACCGGTAAGCCATCTGAGCAAGGTGTTTTGCTGCGTGCCATTTGTGCCAGAGCTGAGCACAGTTCCTCTATAGTAATGGGACCGTCTAAGGTGGTGGCATTGTCAGTGATATGTGGATTTTGGGAAACAAGAGAGAGTATGTCAGCTAATTGCTGCTCCGAAGGGGGCGTATATAAGGTGCGATAATATGTGGAGAAGGCTTTGTTAATTCCAGCTTGGGTGTTAATAATGGTGTTGGAGTTCAAGCATAACGCACCAATGGGTGATGATTGTGAGGGTTGGCGGGTCAGCCATGCCAACAGCCTGCCTGATCTATCCCCCTCGGCGTGTTGTCTTGTCATGTAGTGTCTGTAGTCGTGCCTGCATAGCCTTGTGTCTGCTTCTTTGTGGGCAGCTCTCAGCGAGTGCAGGGCAGCCAGTGTGGACTCGTTGGTAGAGACCGCAACCTCCGCTTTGCGGAGTTTAACCTCTAGACCTTGTAGTTCTTTGATAAGAGTCCTTCTAACCCCCACTGTGGCCGCGAGACAGTGTCTGCGTATCACCACCTTATGGGCATCCCATTCTGTAGCAAGAGATGTAGTTGTATTTTTATTCAGTGAGAAATAATCAACTAGATGCTTAGACATTTCTGCGTGGAAGGGAGGGTCTGAGAGAGCTTCTGTCTGCAGGCGCCATATTGGTATGCGAGTATTCGTGTATCCCCAGGTCATTATTACGCTGAGCGGATTATGATCTGATATGGTGCGTGCCAGGTATTCGGTTGCACACACTTTGTGAATTACGGCTGCGGATACGAAAACCATGTCTATTCTGGTATGTAGTTTATGTACGGAGGAGTAATAAGACTATTTGCGGTGGGTGGGATGACCCAATCTCCAGATGTCGCTCAAGCCGTTATTGGAGTCCCAACTTGCCAGCGCGTGCGAGGAACGGTGGGATGGAGCAGAGGCGAGTGGAGGGAATGAGCGGTCTATTTGGGTATCTAGGACGGTGTTGAAGTCGCCCCCCCATATACACTCCAGCGAGTGATCACTAAGATTGCCAGTGGAGAGCGTACCTAGGAAATCGCGTTGATTTGAATTTGGGGAGTACAACGCTACGAGCGCTAAGGGGAACCCGTCAAGAACGCCTTCTAGAATCACATGTCTACCATTGGGGTCGCATTGTGTGCGCGATATAGTAAACGGAACCCCAGGAGCAATTCAGATTGCCACCCCCCGAGCAAAGGACGAGGAAGTGGTGCCATGCAGTTGACCTTTCCATTTTTTGCGTGTGCTTTCCAGAGTGGATTTAGAGAGGTGTGTCTCTTGTAGTAAGGCTATGTGTACCTTATGTCTTTTAAGAAATGTGTGAATCCGCTGCCGCTTACTCGGTGTTGCCATACCTTTAATATTCCATGTGAGTATCTTGTATTTCAAGATGCCTTGGTGAATTAGGGGGGCCATCCGACGATTTTAGGTTTGATAAATCCAGGTAAGTATGTGCCCATCGTCCCCATTGTAAAACTATTATGTCGGTTACCCTCCGGGGCTAGCCAGTTAGTCACCTTAGTGGTATGAAATGTGAGCCTACTAATAAGGTAGTCATGACATATGCCACTGTTGCTATGTATGCGATTAATTAGCGTGTGACAAAACCTACAACCATCTAAAAAGCACTCAAAAACAATATATAAAAATAAGAAAAATAATAAAACAGCAAAAAAAGTTCCAGCATTCGCCGGGTTGAGAGGACGGTCCATATGGAGCTGGGGGGTGGCGAAAACCATTGAGTCAAAGTTATGGGGATACCCTGCCCAGGTTGCCAAAGGTGCAGAGAGCGCTGCCCAAGACCGTCGGTGGACGGCGCGCCTCGGCAAGGAACCGCAGAGTCGTCTAGCCTTTTCCGGGCTGCCGAAGGAGGGGGAGTCGTATTTATTGAATGTAAGGAGCGGAAGTGAGTAGAGCATAATTGGTTTAGCAAATATCGTCTGCCGTGCGCGGGTGAGGGTTGGACCTCTTGTAGATTCCGCTGAGTTGGAGTTTACCTCATGATCTGGTTCCACGTCAGTTTGAGTGGACAAGACTGTCGGCGACGTGTTAACAAACCTGGACGTGGCCTGCAGAAGAAGAGAGCGCTCATTGCGTGACTGCTCAGGTGAGGGTCTACCGGCTTGTTTTTTGCGTTGCCTACGCCTTGACTTGGGAGAGGACCAATTTTCAACTGAAGTGTCCATATCGATCGGGTCGGCCAGGCCCTTGGCATGCAGCCAGGTCCAGGTATCTTCCGGACTAGTGAAGAAGAGTACGCGAGTATCATCTTGTACCCGAAGCCTGGCTGGGAACAACAGCGCGTATTTGATGTTATGTTTACGAAGGCATTCTTTGACACAGTAGAAAGAGCTGCACTTCTTTTGAACCTCCGCGTGAAGTCTGGGTAAGCTGTAATCACAGCGTTTTCGAAGTGTACCGGGCCAGATTTGCGGAATAATTGCAGGATGAAGTCTCTATCACGGTAGTTAAGGAGTCTTACTATTAACGGGCGAGGTAGTGCGCCAGGTGGAGGGGATCTGCCGGGGACCCTGTGGGCGCGTTTGACGGAGAAGAACTTCGGAATATTGTCTTTAAGATTTGTGTCTGTGAGCCATTGTTCTATGAATATTTCTGTGCTGGGGCCTTCGGCACGTTCAGGAAACCCCACCAATCGAATGTTATTGCGACGGGACCTGCCCTCTGCGTCTTCAGCTCTGCGTTTTAAGGAGTTCACCTCTGTCGTTAATTGGGACAATTGTGTTTTGAGATCATTCACGGTCCGGGGAAGGGTAGCTGCGTCTTTTTCTAGTTCGACCACCCTATCAGCCAGTGCGTGTTGTTCCGTGCGGAGTATGTTAAGGTCTTCTGTCACCGAGCCAATTTTGGCTTCTAGGGTAGATTTGGTGTCTAGGATGGCCTGTAATATCTTTTTGAATTGTGACGTATGAGATTGTAAGGTAAGTTCCAACTTCTGCAACGCCAGTTGCGTGGTGGCGTGGGCCTCTGATGACGGGGGTGTCGGGGTCCATTCTACCCAAAGGTGCACGTGGGGTTTTTGGTTTGACCATTTGTTCAGCGCAGTTCTCAGTAATCATCAACGGGATAGGATCGGGTGAAGGCAATGCGAGGTGAACGAGCGAAGGATCCAGATGAGGCGTAGTGAAGTCACGGTTCCGCAGAGCTGTAAGCAACTACTGAAGGCCGGGAGTGCTATACTAATGTACGTGATGTAGTGCACAAGGTTTGGAAGATCGTTGCACTGTCTTCTGGGTGGGAGTGTAGGCGCGTGATGAAGGGGTGGACGACTTAGACCATGGTAATTTAAAAGAGTGCTGTAGCGCGTGGGCGGATATCTGCCACGTCGTTCGGTTCCCAGCAGCAGAAGTAGCAAGCGTGTTGCATCGCTACCAATGCTTAAAACGGCAAAGTCCAATAACCCTACAGGGGTGACGGAGAGAGCAACTGAGCAAGAAGCGTTATACGCAGACGGGACAAGGAACGCAACACAGCGCGGCCCAACGTGGGCTCCAAATTCAAACAGAGCGATAGAGGGTCGATGCAGGATGATGGATGTTGGCTTAGTGCGTTGGAAGTCATCTGTGCGGCTTAGGATAACTGGAGTTAATGGAAAGATATGTGTGTAGGGCCCGGAGGGGTGGGGGCGGTATCGCGTCTGCCCGGATGGGCCAACTGCTATTCAAAGTAGAATGGACCGGGGGGAGGTGGTCAACAAAATTTCGCACTGCGACCGGTAAATGTCGCCGAGAGGCTCACCTCATCCTTCACTTTGTAGCTCCTACCGCCTGCTCGCTTGGCTATCCGGTTCCGGTCTTCTGCTACACAGCTCCTGTGGCGTAGCTCAGGCAATTGCTGTGCGAGAGCGCAGGTCTGTAGGGTCCTAGGTGGTTGTTGAGGCCCAGGTGCATGGCTATGTTTTTGTTATTGCTGGGAGCCGTGCTGAAAGGCCTCCTCCCGGCAGGCCACGGCAGCCCCGAGCCACAGGACACAGAGAAATCGAAAGGCGCGCCCCCGTCCCGACAAACGGAGGGGCCAGGACGCGGTCTCCAGCCTCCAGAACCCCGATCGGGTGTCGAGGGAGGCGAGGGCCCGCTCCTGCAGGCACTTAGTTGCAGGGCGCGGCACCGCGATGGGGCGGCCCCGCCCGGCGACGCCGCACCAGGATGTGGGTTGAGGCGGGCGCCCGCCCCCGATGCAAGCCAAGGGGCCGGGTCCGCCACAAAACAGCCCCAGGCACGGCCGCGGACCCCATCCTCGGCGCCCGGCAGCCCCGTACAGCAAGCGCGTGGGGGGACCGCCGCAAACACGGACCCAGAGGCCGGACGGGGCAATCAGCTCCGACAGAGCAGGCACAAAACTCGGCGCGCAGTGCGGTCCGCACTGGTCCCGGGCGGCTGGATGGGCGACCCTACACCTTAGAGAGGAGGTGTAGGCGTCGCTGCAGGATATTTACCCGGGCCAGGGATCGGAGCTCCAGATAATGCTGCCGCTCCGGTCGCCATGTTGGCCACGCCCCCTTTGTGAGGGCACTTAACGTCAGATTAGCATCAGTATGTTGTGCTTCATGCAAAACAATTTTGAAACACAAATTTAGAAAAAACATCTAACTTTGGATCTGTCAAAACAGCGCAGTTGGTACCTAGACAGAAAAAGCATAAAATGCATAACAGTCACATTTCATTATAAATACCTATCCTCGGTATGGGTCAGCAAAGTAGGGTCAGTCTTCATCCTCAGGTCATCAGTCGATCAGCAATGCATCAGGCTCTCTGTCAGAGAATATAAGCCCAATGTCGGAATGAATCTCAAATCTCTCCTAAAGTCTCTGCATCTCTCAAAATCTCTAGATCTCAATAAGTCTCTCTCTCCTAAAGTATCTCTCTCTGCCTATTTCTCCTCTGTTGCGTTGTTATATCAAAGTCACCTAAACTGTCCCCTAATTCCCTATTGGTCAGTTAATCGTATGTTCATACTTTACTCAATAATATTTCTACATCAAATCTATAATATTTCTCTATTCACATTCAGTTGATTGGTTCACTTTACGATGTTCTCATCATCCGGCTTGTCATGGAACAATATTGTTACATCTTCAGCTCCAGTCAGTGTCTTCATTGTTCTCGTCCTGGGAAAGTACATCTCACACACATTACACATACGTTGTTACACTAGCGGGAACATCATCTCCTTGCAGTCTGTTCTCACGAAAAAGCTTCTGTTAAGCACTTTTAACTTTAACAAGACAATGGACATTTCACAGTTTAATTCACTGGGTCAGCATTTTTATTAACCGCTAAGAAATACAGCTTCTGCATGAGGCCTGCCAAAATAGGCCAAGACACTTGCTAAGTTAAGGCCTACAATTAATAAAGCTAGAGCATTCTTCATAACCTCTAATATGACATATTACCACATTAGTCTAGTGCATATTCAATATTTCATAAGTATTAATCATTGATTAGTACATTTCGTGAACAATGGTGGCCGTTCTTCGAGGTAACATTTTCAAATGCGTGCGTTATTTTTCTACGTTATTCATTTTCTACATAAACTCATTATTCAAAATACATAAACACTCATTAATAAATTGTTATTAAAACACCTGCGCTAGCAATCCCTCCTCTGATGACTAAATGTCATCACACTAATTAAAACCCACAAACCTTTACAATTCATTCTTCATAATTTTGTCTACCCGTTGAAGTTTCCCTGTAAAATTTTTCCCTTTTCTTTTCTTCCCTCCTCTGATTATTCTTGGACCTTTTCAATTTAATTCTTTTGCATAATCCCCATATTCCAATTAGACAAGCCACAACAATTAATATTCCCTGGAATATTTTCAATAGAACCCCATTCTAAATATTGCTGCGCCAATTTCCCACTGAAGCAAACCCTTTGCCAACCTTTTCCCAAACACCTGGTTCTTTCAGTTCCCTTAAATCAGCACTTACATTAGTCAGATTAGTAAGTAAGTCTCTTACCTCTTTACTAATATCAGGTATATACGAACAACAATGCCTAGAGTTAATCATTCTACCGCCATCCTTCGCTGTAAGAATGTCTAAAGCAAGACGATTTTGAAGAGTCATAGCTCTATCCGCAGCTAATTCATTATCTATCAGGAGCATAGACCCTGAAAAATTTATCAGCATGTTATTCACAATGGTAGACAACTTTCGAATCTTAATCGAATTCAGGATGACTCCCACTGAAGGAATCACTGGACCAAATATATCTCCCACTATCGCAGAAGAGGACTCCCTCCTCTGTCTCTTAATATGTAATTCAGTCACTTTCGGAAACTTTTTCAAATCCTCCATCTGATAAATCTTTGGGAAGACTATCCCCAAATAACATGTCCCATACCATCCTCTTGGAAGACGATAATAAGCATTAAGTTCACAAATATAGTATATCCCTGAAATTGCAGGGTCCTGCCCATTCAACATAAATGTCCATTTACTCTGAAA
Organism: Pleurodeles waltl; assembly: GCF_031143425.1. Classification (NCBI taxonomy): domain Eukaryota; kingdom Metazoa; phylum Chordata; class Amphibia; order Caudata; family Salamandridae; genus Pleurodeles; species Pleurodeles waltl. Next base: position 675,053,195 of record NC_090449.1, on the reverse strand, counting down.
CAAAAACACGTGCCTGATTTCACTCATACCCACAAAGTGTCCGTGCGCGATTGAAGCCTTATTATATACAAAGCTTCCCTACGTGTTGGGCATCTAAAGCTAATTTCCCTTGCGTTTTAATTGCACTATAAGCATTATCATTCTTGTAAGTCCTTTTCTCTAAGCCTTTTTCTAATTTCTCCTTTAACGCCTTTCTTCTGTCATCAGTGTGATCTAAGAAGCTTTTCTCTAAAGGTGTAAGCAAGCATGTCAAGTTGTTGCGATGCGCATTAGCTGTGCCAAACGTCGATGTAGGTTCAAAGAATCCTCTAACTAATACTATGTCATTATCCTTAGCTACTTTACTCAAATACCTCATTATAGGAACAAACAAAAACACAACATCCTGATTCGAGTAAAAGTACTGAATACACTCCTGGTTATAAAATCTTGTTAGTAACAGACTACAGCTTATCCTGTAGGTTAGAGGCAAACTAGGATAGGTGACTCCTTCCTCAACTGATGAAGGAATCTGCGTACACACAAAACAATTCTTCGCATCCATTGTCTCAACATACTCACTCAACAAGCAATAGAAAACATTAGAAGAAAGTTCTCACTGCGCATTAGAATAATCATGTGAATATTTCTCATCTAACTCAAACCTCTCTAATGCCTTTAGTGCAGTAGTCATCTCAAAAGCAGAAGTATTATTGGCTCCCTTCACATCAAGAACAGACATACCCACAATCAACACCACAATTAATATCCCACACATAATTGCCAAATCAGTGCCTAGCATCTCTACCCTGTTTATTGAAGTCAGCCATGATCTGTAAAGAATCAGAAAGCAGAAGGAATTTAGGAACTTACAGCAAAAATAAAATTAAACAAATAGATAACTCTTCTTTCAGCAGTTTAGTTTCACTTCCAGGAACCCTTCTTCCTTGTCAAAATCGATTTGCTGCTTTGTTAAGATCAGGTTTTAAAAAGTAAAATAAGGTTGTCAGTGTCTCTTCCGGTTACTTTCAATAGTCTCTTTCTCAAAAATATTTTCCCTTAGATTGTTTCAGCAGTTCCGTTCATTAGCCTTCTTCACGTCACCTCAAACTATTGACCTGGAACTTCCCTATCAAAACAAAAAGACAAACTCTTGCTGACATTCGTTTGTAGTTGCATACGCCATTCAGGACCTGCGTATCTTCGACTTGCTATTCTCTTTCTCTTCAACTTTCAATCTCCATTCAGCTCTCCTTCACTTAGATCTTCTTTCCTTGTAGTATCTACATCTTCCTCTATTGTTGGTTCGACAACCACCTTTTTCCCTTTTCCCACTAGCGATTCCGGACACTTATCTCCTTTCAGTGGACACGTTGTCAATATTTCTCTTCCAAATTGAACTTGAACCCTTTTCTTGCTCTGTGGGGTTTCCTCTTGACAGACCTGCAACCTGTGCAGGAGGAGTCAGATCACTTTGACTTTGATCCACCTCAACTCCTTCCCCTTCTGAGTCTGGCAATTGATCTGTTCGTCTCTCAAGATAGTCTGTTTCTTGGAAAGCCCTCTTCTGACTAGGCTCTCCTGCTGCTTCAGTTGAGATAGGTTCTGCGATACTCTCCTGGAGGTCTCCACCATCGTCTCTCACAGGAGTGACTGAACCGTCCTCGATGAGCTCTAATCCGGTCTCAGTTCCTCTTTGTTCTCCTTCCGGCTCTGAGACTTGTCGCACTATTGTTGGTACTCTCAACAACGCTTCTTCATGATCCAGTGGACATGCCACTTTCTTTGTGTGACTTGCGTGAATCCAGTTCGGAATCCCAGCACACATCACAGCTGTAGTAGTCATTAGGACCACTTGGTATGGTCCCTTCCAAGGAGGCTCCAAACATGTCTTTCTCACATGCTTTCGGATGACAACCCAGTCTCCAGCTCTCAGGTTGTGCCCTGGGTCATGGATCGGTGGCAGTGTGGTGGCCTCCACCTGCTGAGAAACAGCGTGGACTACATCTGCCAGACCCTTGCAGTCATCCAACACCATATCATCTGTAATGTTGACAAGTGCATTTGCTGGCACCACTGGTAACCTCATTGCTCTGCCCATGAGGATCTCATGAGGCGATAGTCCTGTTTTCCTGTCAGGTGTGTTTCTTATTGACATCGACACTAAAGGCAATGCATCAGGCCATTTCAAATCCGTAGCTGCACACACCTTTGCAACTCTTGACTTCTAAGTACCATTCATCTGCTCCACTGGTCCTGATGCTTCAGGGCAGTAACTACAATGCAACTTCTGCTCAATGTTCAATGCTGCACACAGTAATTTATTCACTTTGTTATTAAAGCGACTTCCTCTATCTGATTCTAAAGAGATCGGAAACCCGACCGAACACAGTATCAGTTCCCTAAGCAGCAGTTTTGCTACTGTGAGACTATCATTTCTTCGTTTAGGGTACGCTTCAATCCAGTGGCTAAAGATCCAAACAATCACCAACACATATCTCAAACCTCCACACACAGGCATCTCAATAAAATCCATTTGCATTCTGCTGAATGGACCTCTTTCTCTTCCAATGTGGCTCAAGTTAACCACTGTCCCTTTTCCCGCATTTAACTGTTGGCAAATGACACAACAATGGCAAACTGCTTTCAGCAACTTGTCTAAACTTTGGGTTGAACCAATCAATTTTGAACAGACGAATCATGGTGTCCCTCTCAATATGTGCCTAACCATGATAGTACCTTGCCATTTGAAACAACAGGCTATTTGGCAAAACCAATTGACCCTCCTCAGAAACCCACAATTCATCTTGTCTTTGAACACATTTCAGTTTACTCCATGATCGTTTTTCCTATTTGTTGACATTCTGCAAAGATTTTAATTCTTCCAAAGTGTCAATTACTTTCATTGCATAGCTCGTACAGGTTGTGTCTTCCTCAGGTAGCAGTTTCCACTTGTCTTTGAATGATATACAGTTCAATGTGCAAAGTCTTGTGACTTGATTTGCATATCTATTTCCCAATGATACATAGTCCTGCGACTTCAGATGTGCACTGCATTTTACCACAGCAATCTTTTCAGGCAATTGTATTGCATATAACAGCTCTTTGATGCGCTCAACATTTCTCACTGGTGAACCGGAAGAGGTCAGGAAACCTCTCTGCGACCATAATTGACCAAAATCATGAACTATTCCAAATCCATATTGGCTATCTATATAGATAGTAACTCTCAACTGAGCAGAAACATGGCACGCTCTAGTAAGGCGACCAATTCCACTACCTGGGCAGAAAACACTCCTCGAAGCCAAGAAGCTTCCAAGGTACCTGTAATTGTGCACACAGCATAACCTGCTCTCAGTGTCCCTGTATTGTCTCTCAGACAAGAACCATCAACAAAAATAATTTGGTCATTTTCTTCCAAGCGGGTATCTCTAATGTCAGGTCTCGGTTTCGTGCACAACTCAGTTACTTCAAGACAGTCATGTTCAATATCTTCCTCTTTTTCAATTTCAACATTTTCACTCTGGAGTTAGGTTGCCGGGTTCAGCACTGTACGTCTTTTCAGTGTCACGTTCGGTGACCCCAAAATAATAGTTTCATACATAGTCAATCTAGCACCAGTCAAGTATTGGGTTTTCGTTCTTGTCACTAAAATCTCAATCGAGTGAGGGACCATTACAGTCAGGGGATATCCCATCACCACGCCTTCACACTGTGAATGACTTTGCCCAACTGTGGCAACTGCATGCAAACAACCTGGTAAGGCTGTTGAAACTGGGTCCAAAGTAGCTGAAAAATTTGCCTGTGTCAAGACAGACAATGAACATGCATCCCGCTCATGACAAAACAATGTGAGAGGCTTCGTGTAGTCAGGCATACCCAACGCTGGAGCCCTGCACAAACTCTCTCTCAACTGTTTGAGCAGCAGTTTGAGTGCATGGGAAAATGCCTTTCTATGCCCTGGTTCTATCTCATTATCATTGATTTTTGCTTGATAGACTTCCGTCCCTATGAGTGGCTGTTACTTTCGTTGACTGCCCTGCCATTGCCTCTGTCCTTTTTTGACCTCGTTATAAATAGCTCACGGGAATCATGGCTTAATTTAGATTTTGTGCTTCCTTCGCTGCTGGTTGAAATGCGTTTGTGTCATAAGCCACGAGGGCTCTCTTGCATTGTTTGTTTTTTCGTTTTTTTATCCTATGTCCGCTCACAAAATTCTAAATTTCATGCTTTTTTAAAGTGTTTTCCTACTCACATTTTAAATCTGGGGGAGCTTGGGAGGTCGCCGCAGAGCTTCTCCTGGCAGAATTTAGAAACAAATTGATCAGGTGCCAAAATAACCTTGAAGCATATTTGTGGATCTTTAGAACATTGTGACGTTTTTTACGTGATTTCCACATAAGGATGACAAACATTGTGTACGTCTGTGTGTTTTTTAATCCTTGGATTGATGTAACAGTAAAATCTTGCTCACTGTCCCATGGGAGCCAAATTACACCTCGCTATTAAGGCCCAACAAGGCTGTAACCAGTCTGAGAGAGTTTGTGTCCCCCATTCAGAGAGGACGTATCTTGGCTTTTCGGGATAGGCTGTTGGGATTGGACCAGAACCAAAACTAATGTATAGGTTGCTCCACGGCTGATGGTGCATTTAGCAAATAAATTATTGAGTGGATTGTGGCCTGAATAATTACCATTGGCTGAGACTCTTGCAAACATTCAACCCATCACCTTCCCTTTGTTTTAATGTGATGCCTGAAGAACCGGGAAAGGCAGGCTCACCTCTCCCAGCGGTGGAGGGGACACCCTAGGCCTTCAGGGTCTCTTACCAGCAAAGAACACAACAGGCGGAGTCACGACTGATGAGGAAGAGAAAAGTTTTATTAGTAAAACAGATAATAGCTCGAGCTGAGCACAGTGTCCCAGGACAGTCTGAATGACTTTCCTACGGAGGCTGGCTGCTTCATTCTGCAGCGTACAATCTTATATAGTTAAGCTGCCCCCCCTTCAGCCAGGAAGCCACCCCTCCATATCTGGCGAACACAAAAGCTTCAAACAGTTCTCCTTTTAACCCGAGAGCATCCTGCTGACGTACATACATTTGATTAGTCTTTCCTGCTTGTACTCCCACTGTCTCGGGAGTATCCTGCTAATACACGGCAAAGTGACAGTTCATTTGTCAAATGTCAGTCTTATCACAGTTGGTTTGATAATTTACGAGGATATCTCTTGCAGGAGGCCCCTGGAATGCGGTGGGAAGAGGTACAGTTCTGTTCGTGCACAATGATAAGAAGGATACAGCTGTGGCTCGGTATCCTGAAAGTCAGCTTGGTTAGATAAGTGGAGAGGCCCAGAGAAGGAAATGGTTTTACACAAAAACTGAGTTCACAGGGAAGTCAACTTACACAGTTTAAATGAAGAGTCAGCTTTGTCGAGCACATGGCAATATTAATGGAATACGCAAAAATAAAGTCTGAGGCAAATACATCTCGGATTATTATTTAACAATCCCTCCTTTTGCCATTGCGAGGCAAATTTCTGTTCAGTTCACTTCTATCTTTAGAAGCTCATCAATTTGTTGTTGAAGCATTAGTCGCTCAGTATTCTCTTTGATATTGGTGGGTTTGGGTGTTAACATCAAAGCACAGACCCCACACAATGCAGGACCACATTGTACGCATAGACAGCATGTGAAGAATGTGGCAGCTATGATAGCCAGGAATATCAAAACCTTCCAACCCCAGGAGACCAACACCTGCCACAGACCTGAAGTCCAAGACCAAGGCGTACCGTTGTCCTCATGTATAACCGATGCTATTTTATGTAATCTTGAAATGGCTGCAAATACTGAGGGTGAATTATCTGGTATGTAAACGCAGCAGCTGGCCCCTATGATGCGACAAGCTCCACCCCTATCTGCTAGTATGACGTCAAGCACCATTCTGTTCTGAAGAGCTACCATCCTGGTAGCTTGGAGTTCTGCGGTGTTATTGGCAAGTGCTCCAGCTGTTTCATTTATCGTAGCCTCCAAGACTCGCGTTAGTCGTCGTATTTGCAGACTGTTCACCGAGGGCCCCCAAAAGGGTAGCAGTCCTTTTGTTATATCCATGAACAGCTGTGCGGAAGTGTCTGTTTGGTCTACAGTATCTCTTCTTTGTCGATGATACGTAGGTGGCTTGTTGAACGTTGGTGGGAGAAGGAAGGCAATATAGCAAATGCCGCTCCAACCAGGTGGCAGCCAGGTGTAGGCCTTACTCCCACATACAAAGTATAGTCCTGTAGGTGCATTGAGGTAAGGGGTGGAGGTGTTGTACGTGATGGTCGCATTACAGACACTGACTCCGACAGGTATGCGTCCTTGTCCACAGATACAGAGTGGGGCCTGCCGAGGTCTGATAGATATTGTTTTTGGTTTCATGGAGACCGGACCAAATGTATATTCCATGAGTGGATAGCGGGGCAAGGTCATGATCCTACGCATTGTTGGAGAATCCGTACAATTGCACGCGATGTGTATCTTGGCTTGAAACTGAAGGATAAAGTCTTCAAAGAGTGTGTTGTTCGTTATGATACCGGGTCGTCTCACAGGCCTAGAACCGGGTAGGGGGGTCTGTATTGAAACATTGGACATTAAGGAACAAGTGTAGGCAGCCGTTACAGGAAAGACTGGAAACTGAAATGCATGAGCAGCCGTGTGAGGAAAATGACCACAAACCCAACAGTCTGTCAAGTTTGTAACAAGTTGATGTTGATGTAGCATCTGGATGAACGTATTATTGTCATATTCTTGTCTCCTGGCATGTATCTCAGGTGGTAGAGATACATGTGTATGCATGGGCGCAGACGTTGGTGTAGGAGGCTGTCTTTTCTCTGTAGCAGTGTGGATGGTCCAGCCAATGCACGCTAATATGACAAGAAGCACTACAATTATCGCCAGACACGTTGTACGTGGACCAAACAATTTTTTTAAATGTTTAATTTTTCTCAGTTTCTGTCTCTGTACGCTCTTCTCGTAATCTGAATACATAGTCCTTTTCCTTTCTCAAGTCTGCTCTTCTCACTGGCAGTGATCAATATCCAATTTAGTTATTCAGTACCTGCGTGCCACCCAGCCTCCCCTAGGTGCTGCCCGTGACTGGTGGTTGCTCCACCGGTGGGTGATTCCAGCAGTCCTATTGACACTCTCTGGTCCGCCACACCGGACAAAATCACGGCCCTGCAGCGAATGTTTGGCTGGATGCAACAGGTAAACGATGAATCACCTATTCAATGTTGGTGACGTTTGCGGAGGTCATATCTCGCAGAACCAGGCTCAGTCTGATCCGGAAACAAGGGAACAACTGGAACACCTTCAGGTGTTGCTCCCCGAAGGACCGAATCACTCTCCTCCTGGGTGGCTGTCCACTCTATCTGCGCGTCACTGAAAGGAACAAAAGTGGGTATTTTCTCGCATTCGTCGTCACCTTGACCCTCTTTCACCCACTGATCGTATGGTAAGGGCAAAGGTACCCTTTTGCAGTGTGAAGCGTGGATCCAATTCTTTGCTCCCTCGACTTTCACAGCAGTCCTGGTAGCAAGGAGTACTTGGCGGGGGCCTTTCCACCGGGGCTCGAGACTCTTTTTGCGCTGGAAATTCTTGGTGAGGACCCAGTCACCAGGCTCGATACAGTGGCCTGGAGTAAGAGGTAATGGTGGCAGAATATCCTTCACCTGCTGATGAATGAGACGTAAAGAGTTAGTGAGTTCATTGAGGTAATCCATCAATACAGGGTATGGTAAATCTGAGTATTTCTTTGGCCTTGGAACTCCCCACACATTAGCCGGTCTCCCCATGACCACTTCATATGGCGAGAGACCTGACTTGGAATGTGGTGTAGCCCGAAGTGACAACAGGGCCAGGGGGAGAGCATCAGGCCACGATATGCCTTTGTCAGCACATATTTTGGACAACTTCAATTTGAGTGAACCATTATATTTCTCAACTAGTCCTGCAGCTTGTGGATGGTTGGCAGCATGGAATTTCTGTCTAATTCCCAATCCTTCACACACCTTTTTCATCACCTGACCTGTAAAATGGCTGCCATTGTCTGACCATGCAATTCGAGGCATTCCAAACCGGGGAAAGAACTCTTTCAAGAGTACCTTAGCAGTTGTGAGGGCTGTGTTGTCCCTTGTAGGATAGGCTTCTACCCATTTGCTAAACATGCAGACAACCACCAATACATACTTCAAATTGTTACATCTTTCCATTTCGATGTAATCCATCTGTATAGCTTCAAATGGATAATCAGGGGGCGCGAAATGGCCGGGAGGTACTTTAATGCCCTTGCCAGGATTGTGTTGCATGCAAATCATACAGTGTTTAACCAACTTCTCAGCTGCCTTTGGAATATTTTTGTTGTACCAGACAGGGGCAAGAAGTTTGCATATCCCTGCTGGACTGATGTGTGCTGGACCATGAGCCATTGTCACTACAGGAAGGACATACCCATCAGGAAGCATCCATCTCTGGGCTTCTGACAAGTCTGTCCAACACCCTGTTTCTTCATTAAACCTCGCGTGTGTCTCCTTCCATGATGCCAATTCAACTTCCGTCGCTTCTGCCTGTATGCTTTTCACACTCTCTACCGTGTCCTCAAACATCCCGTTATCTGGGACCCATCTGGCCGGTCCCGCTACATACATCTTGTTTTTCGTCTGACGTGCTGTTTCCTTCGCTACCTGATCTGCAAAGGCGTTCCCTTTCCCTACGTGATCAGTGATCTTTCTGTGTGCGCTGCATTTCACAATGGCCATGGTCCGTGGCAGAGCTAGAACGGAGAGCAGTCTGTGTATTAACCCCCCATGTTGTATGTGGGTGCCGTGTGATGTGAGAAAGCCTCTTTCCGCCCACAATCTGCCAAAATTGTGTGCCACTCCAAACGCGTATTGACTGTCAGTGTAGATATTGACATCTAAATCTGTGCTTATTTCACAGGCTCTAATCAGTGCCACTAACTCAGCCGCTTGTGCTGAATTATGTGGTATCCGACGTGCTTCAACTACTGCTGTTAGTGTTGTGATAGCATATGCAGCTGATGTGGTGCCATCAGGTAATTTGAGACATGAACCATCAATGTACAAGGTGCCTTGGGGGTTACTTAGAGGCGTGTCTTGCAGATCTACCCTTCCTTTCGTTTCCTCCTCTGTCCTGATAATGCAGTCATGTATATCAGTATGTGTATCTTCAGAGCTTTCAGTCAGGTGTAATAACGTTGCGGGATTCAAGGTAGTGCATCTTTTGATGGTGATGTGACTGGCAAGAAGTGTTAACTCATAACTGGTCAGGCGGGCATTTGTAAGGTGTTGTGTCTTAGTTTTGTTAAGTAGGGCATCAACGGCATGTGGGACCAACAATAATAATGAAGTATCCATAACTATTCCAGCTGATTGGCGCACTGCTACTGCGGCTGCAGCTACAGCCCGTAGGCAGCTTGGATGAGCCCTGGCAACAGGATCCAGAAGGGCTGAAAAATAAGCACATGGTCGCTGTTTGCCACATGTTCTTGTGTCAGGACTGAGAGAGAGCAACCGTTATGTTCACTTACAAACAATGTAAAGGGCTTATGATAGTCAGGCGTACCTAACACAGGGGCTGAACAGAGAGCGTCCTTCAAATCTTCAAAGCTGGACTGGCATTCAGTATTCCAGACAACGGTGTCCGGGCAGTCTTTGTGGGTGAGTGCTAAGAAAGGCTTGATAAGGAGAGAAAAATTAGGTATCCATTGGCGGCAAAAAGATGTGATGCCAATGAATCCCCTGACCTCCCTCTGTGTTGTGGGGACAGGTATATTGCGTATGGCTTGTACCCGGGCCGGGGTAAGTGTACGTCCCTCCTTCGACAGCAGGTGACCAAGATAGGTAACCTGCTGTTGACAATACTGTAATTTAGTGAGGGATACTTTGTGATGGTGTTGGGATAGATAAGTGAGAAGTGCAACTGTGTCTTTTTTGCAATTTTCTTGGGAGTCAGAAGCAATAAGGAGATCATCAACATATTGTACCAGGGCGGAACCAGCGGGGAATTGAAAGGAATCCAGCTGTCCCTTGAGCACCTGGCTAAAAACACTAGGTGATTCCGTGTACCCCTGAGGTGCGCGACAGAACCGGAAACTGCGACCGCCCAGGGAGAATCCAAAAATGTGTCTGCTGTCCGGGTGAATGGGTATGCTAAAGAATGCATTCTTGAGATCAATTACAGAGAACCAGGTAGCAGTGGAGGGTATCATTGTTAGGAGGGTGGTAATGTCAGGTACAACAGGGAATTGAGGCTCCACTACTTTATTAACTGCTCGAAGGTCAAGCACAAAGCGTAGGCCGGGCTGATGGGAAGAATCAGCGGACTTTTTGAGTACTGGGAGTATGGGGCTGTTACATGTATTACCTCTGGTCTCTTCAACAACCCCTTTATCAATCAGCTGCAATATAATGTCCTTGAGGGCCTGTTCAGTGTGATGTGGTAACTTGTACTGTGGCAGACGGGGAAGTAGTGCATGCTCTTTTAACTTGATGGAGAACAGGGGAATATCAAGGCAGCCCACATCTTCATTGTTTGAAGCCCAAAGTGTAGCGGGGAGCATCTCTAGCTCAGGCAGGAGTGGTAACGCTATGAACTGGGTGGGTGTCACGTGAGGACCCATGGTGACGTACACGCCATCAGGGGAACAATATATAGTGGCGTGTAATCTTTTCAGTAAATCGAGACCTAGCAAATTTTCACTACAACCAGAGGTAAGTATTAGAGGAGAATCAACAGTGTAGGGACCAATTGTGAGTTCCAGTGGCTTGGATACGGGGTTAATCACTGGGACGCCTGAGAATCCTACAGACACGTTAGTATTGCTGGACAAAGGGACCCCAGGGACCGCATCCTTCATAACAGAACTCTTAGTGGCTCCAGTGTCAATTAAAAAATTCTTAGAAGTACCATCTAGTTGTACTTCTACATGTGGGCCATTCTGTTTAACTGGGATTGGGACGGGTCCTATCCTCCCTTGTCCTAAGCTGTCCTAGCAGGAATAGAAGCCCTGACCTTCTTCCGGATCATAATTATCATTATAATACTGGCGTTGGGCAGAACTATTGTCAAAGTAATTTTCAGCGGCTGCTATATTTTGCTGTTGATGGGCTCTATTAGGTCCCTGCTGTTGGGGACCTCCCCGTCCTCTACCTCGGGGTGCTCCACGGGGCGCTCCTCTACCTCTTGTCTGGGGCGCAAACCCGTTTTTATTTGGGCAATAATTTTTCCAATGACCTTCCTCTTTACAATAGGCACACTGATTGTAGCTCAGGGAATAGCGGGGCTGATAACTGTTGGGACCATTATTTTGGTACTGAGGTCCACGGGGAATTGACCTATTCTGGGGGTACGCCTGCTGTACTAGAATTTTAGTTTTTAACTCTTTTGTTTGTTTGTCTTTTCTGTCCTTCTCTTCATGAACCCTATTCTCGTAATATTGGGCCATATTAAGTATCTCAATGGGAGTGCTTGTCGACCAGGTACTCTCAGTCAACCGAATTTTTGAGGCCACCTCAGGTGATATGCAATTTACAAATTTATCTACAAACAGCCGCATACCACCTTCGGTAGAGGTGTCTTGTCCACTAAAGTCAGTGTATGCCCTTTCAAACCGAGAGAAAAAGTCAGCAATGTGTTCGTCTTTCTTTTGTTTACATGTATCTATTCTATCCCAGTCTACTAATCGCGGGGGCAAGGACTTCTGTATAAGCGTAAGAAGTCTGTCAGGGAGAGCTACTATTAGGGCTCCCGGCTTGTCACCAGGCTTCCTGTCTTTGTCCTCGTGGTCCAGTTGATCCCAGGTACCGCCTAGCTCAACAGGATAGTCTTTCTGTATGATAGTCTTCCAGATATCCTGTGGTACAAGGGTACCAAACAACATTTTAATGTCCATGAGAGTCAATATTTGTGGACTTATTATTTGGGAAAATTCTTTATAGAAGCCGGCAGGATTCTTGCGTGGGTCAGGCAAGTGGGCTTTTAGCGCTAGGACCTCTGTTCTATCCCATTGCTGGTACACAAATTGTTGTTTCCAGTGAGCGGGCACTACCGCGGCACCCTCTCCTGTGGCTGGAACGTAGCTGGGTGGGACTTCCCTTAAGGGGTGCTGTGTTGTGTGAGTGGAAGGAATACGTGAAGGACTGGGTGAACCTGTTTCTTTATCCCTCTTGTGGTGGTATTTCTTCCTATAACTTAACAGCTGACGGAGGTAGTCCTTAAGGTCCTTTCCCTGATGATAGCCTGTGGCTACCTCCTGTTTTATTCTGAGTACTTGCAAGGGGGGATTGCTATCTAAATTTTCGTCCCATTTTTCCATTAGTATCTCACACATACGTTGTATCATGTCTGCCTGTTGTACTGCTTGAAACTGAGCAAAATTCTGCCAAATAGTCTCCAGGCTTGGCTGTGTTAAGATATATTTATGCAACATTGTGTTAATTTTCCTTTCTTCTGTCAGTTTATTGCGTCGTGGACGTCCTGGGGGAGGTGATATTGTGAGGCCATCATCGTCTGAGCTCTCGTCTTTTATTTGTAGCAAGGGGGCTGAAGCGCTTGGGGAGTCTGACCTGGGGGTCACTGGAGCTGATGCTGGGGGTCTCTGGTGTTCAGATTGTGGTGGTAGGGCAAATGTTACTGCATTCACTGGTGAACCTAATGGCTGGGGCATCTGAGCAATTGGGGGTAAAGCTGGATATATTGTTGGGGTATAAACAGGGGGGCAGTCTAGGACATCTTGCATGAGAGGATCCTTTTCGGGGTCTCTTTTCTTTTTTTCAGGTGTTTGTTGAACCACATATATCCTGTCTGTATCTAACTGGTGTCTTCTATCTATCTGGGCCCATCCCTGCTCTGCATTCTGCCGGTCATATTCTTGGGCTTTCTCAGCATCTGATTTTGCATTATGTCTCTTAGCATCCTTTGCTGCTTTAATTCGTTTTTGTCTACCCTCTTTCTGCCATAACCTGAGTGAATCAAACATACCAGGCCTACTTTTGGTTGCAAATAATCTTTCTTCTAAAAAATCAATTTTCAGTTCATCAAAAGTCCCATGCAGTGGCCACTGTAATTCAGCACTATGCCTAGTCTTTTTACGCCATATGTCAGTCCATATTATACTTCCCACCCCGTGTTTTACATACATTTCATGACAAGGAGTTCCAATTGGAGGAGCCGGACAAGACTCCTCCAAGCGGGAGTCCGCTTGACAACAAAAACAGCACCATTTCCTTAATTTACTGAATGCCGGCATTATTTTAAACAGACAGTTGTAACTTAGTATCAGTGGATGGAAAACAGAAACAACGGATGCAAATATGCAATCTATATATTATGACAGTTAATTATTTTACAAAACATCCACTGACTTCGGTCTTTGCAAAGATCGAATGACACCTACCAGACAGACACAGAAAAGACAGGGGTTAACCCTGTCCTTACCTTACTCTTGTCTTCCTCCTCAGTCAGGACTCCGAACTCAGGGCCAGCTATGTCAGGAACTCCAGTCAGGGCAGAGCCGCCGGCGCCCGTTGAGACAAAGAGGGGGGAGCACCGCTGGAGTACCGCAGGTCCACGAGGAAAAAGATACTTCCCAAATCAGTTGTGGGGCGCCCCCTTTGGTAGTCCTGCAGTGAACCTCCTCCTCCTTCCGAGCAGACGGCGGGTGCCACTGATGGAGTCCCTGTTCGGGCGCCAACTGAAGAACCGGGAAAGGCAGGCTCACCTCTCCCAGCGGTGGAGGGGACACCCTAGGCCTTCAGGGTCTCTTACCAGCAAAGAACACAACAGGCGGAGTCACGACTGATGAGGAAGAGAAAAGTTTTATTAGTAAAACAGATAATAGCTCGAGCTGAGCACAGTGTCCCAGGACAGTCTGAATGACTTTCCTACGGAGGCTGGCTGCTTCATTCTGCAGCGTACAATCTTATATAGTTAAGCTGCCCCCCTTCAGCCAGGAAGCCACCCCTCCATATCTGGCGAACACAAAAGCTTCAAACAGTTCTCCTTTTAACCCGAGAGCATCCTGCTGACGTACATACATTTGATTAGTCTTTCCTGCTTGTACTCCCACTGTCTCGGGAGTATCCTGCTAATACACGGCAAAGTGACAGTTCATTTGTCAAATGTCAGTCTTATCACAGTTGGTTTGATAATTTACGAGGATATCCCTTGCAGGAGGCCCCTGGAATGCGGTGGGAAGAGGTACAGTTCTGTTCGTGCACAATGATAAGAAGGATACAGCTGTGGCTCGGTATCCTGAAAGTCAGCTTGGTTAGATAAGTGGAGAGGCCCAGAGAAGGAAATGGTTTTACACAAAAACTGAGTTCACAGGGAAGTCAACTTACACAGTTTAAATGAAGAGTCAGCTTTGTCGAGCACATGGCAATATTAATGGAATACGCAAAAATAAAGTCTGAGGCAAATACATCTCGGATTATTATTTAACATGCCCTTGGTGCCAAAGATTAGAGGCGTTTCAAGTGTGTTGAGAATATCATGACCTTTCCTCTGAATTTCTTTGCTAAACTATGGGCCTGATTCTAACTTTGGAGGACGGTGTTAAACCGTCCCAACAGTGGCGGATATACCACCTACCGTATTACGAGTTCCATAGGATATAATGGACTCGTAATACGGTATGTGGTATATCCGCCACTTTTGGGACGGTTTAACACCGTCCTCCAAAGTTAGAATCAGGCCCTATGTCTTTTACCACTGTAACTGAAACCTTGCACCCCCTGTCTCCCTTCCCTTTGAGCAGGTGTGTGTGTGTGTGTGTGTGTTGGTGTGGGTGTGTGTGGGTGTGTGTGGGTGTTGCGGGGGAGAGATTGGGTAGCAGCCAGGGAAACTTCAGAAGCGTTTTGGATCCAGTCTATAAAAACAGCTTAACCAGTTTGTACCAGTCTTTTCCCCACCTGGCCACTAAAAACATGGACATATTTTCTTGTCTTTGTTATTCCAGCCATTGCCCCCAAAGGAGAATCAATACTGATATACTTGAACCAGTAACTCCTGCTTCATTTCAATTGAAGGGCACTGAGCGCCGGCACGGGGAGGGCCCCACTTTTGTGGGCTTGTGCTGAATGGTTGAGAACAAGCCCTCAGAACTGAATCCACCCTGCACCTGTGATCGTACTAAAAGTTAGCTGAACTGCACAGCCTGAGGAGGGGTAGCTGTCTCCTGGCCAGAAATGACACTGCATGGCCCAGCTGAGTAACGCCTGTGGAGGATCCTCTGCTGAACTGAGCCTCCCAGGATGCCTTGTGGCCCTTGCAGCCCATCGCATTAGAACGCACCAAGCACCTTAGGGAGATCGCAAGAGCTAAAGGGCCTTCCGTGTTTTGAAGTGGTCGGTCTGCGCTGTCCCCAACCTGCTTTCTCCCAACATGACCTTGGCCGTCCTGTCATCACTACTTAGAGCCCGAGACAAACCTAGGAGGTTTTTAAGAATATAAAACCATTCAGCAAGAGTCCAACATGAAGTGGCACTGAGTCCCATTAATTGGATCATTTGGACTCTGCTGTATGAATTGTGCCAATGATACCCAGGTGATCATATATCAACAGATTCCTTTGTTCGGTTTCCTTTGATTTCTTTCTTTTCTCTATGATGGCTGTCACTTCCTGGTAGGGCATGAACACCTTGATGTTCAACTCAGATAAAATAGAGCTACTCTGGATTCACCACAGCTCCCCTACTCTTATTTCATCCAAAAAAACATCTAGCCTGCAGAGTGATTTGTGGCTCATGTACCTTCAAAACTAATGAACAACCTTGGTTTGTTCTTGTGTGCTGATCTTTCCCTGGCTCTACAAGCTAATAACCTGTCATTTTTGTGCTGCCTAATACTGAAGATTCTGAGAAAATCCTGCCTCTTCTCCCTATGGCCGTTCGTCAGTTAGTAGTCCACACAACGATTTAGAATTGGTAACCTAACATAAAAGCAAAATAGTTCATATTTAACCACGGGCAGGCCCTGCAATAATGCTTAAACCAGTAACAAACACTCATTCACACATTCATTACTAGATTGCAAAGATCACCACCACGGTACAGCAAACTTGGCATACAGAAGCACCGTTTACTGTCACTGACTTTACACAGAGAAATAGTCCTCTTAATAATCATGAAGACTCTTAAATTTGAATTTGCCTTACTGTACAAACTTAGCCCCTTGAATTTTTACTTTGGTTAAATACCTTTTTCTTTTTGTTTAACTAATACACGTGACGAAAGTCCCTGGCATAAACCTTATATCCAAGTGCGCAGAATATAACAGGCTATTTATTACCTTTGTGACGTGAGTACAAATACACATGAAAAATAATGTTGGCATAAATAGTATATAGCCAGATGCGAAGAATGTAATATATACTATTTTTTATATTCACTGAGAAAGCCGAAGGTTAAACTAGAGTTATGGTAAACTTTGCATATAAGAAATTAACATTTACTTAAAAAAAATTAAAAAAAACGGAAATGCACTGAAAAATACAATAAAGTGAGGATTTGGTAACACATCAAAACTAAAAGCAACAGAAATGATGGTTAGGTCAAATAACCATGATTCACGTTCCTATCATGCACTGCTGATGAAAACTCATGATATTACTCATGACATGTTAAATGTCATAATTGATGACATCAGCAAAAGGTAGAAATACTCCGCCATCAGCAATGCGCAGCAGGTGTTAATGGTAAGGCCAGGTGCTGTGGCCAACGTTCTGTAAGCCATCAATCATCAGTGCTCATAGCCTTTAGCCAGGTGCAGTGGATGTTGCCAGCTGGATCTAGTCTTTGGCCAGATCCAGTAAGAAACCCTCAGAAGGCACCCAGTCTCCACTTTGCGCAGAGGACTTTACCACAGTGGCTGGCATACAGCCAGACCCTAAGCACACTTCTCCGCAAGCAGCCGACCCCTTATTCACATGGCATTTGGAGTTCAGCTGCCATGACTGGGCTTTGGCCAAGCCCCACACCTGTCCCTCCACATGTAATCAGCCCCCACTGTGCACGCCCTTCATCCACTGCAGTGGATGTTGGTCACAAGGCCCAGCCAACAGACAGACACTACGCTCAATACTCTGCAGGTAGCCCATCCCCACTGTGCACAACCTTCATCTCTCTACAGTGGTGGTTGGCTGCAGGTGATGGCTTTAGGCTATCACCTGCGTTTAACTGTTTTTCGAGTGGCCAGCTCTTGTGCACATGGTCATTAGCCCTACATAGTAGGATCTAATGCCTTCACCCAACACTTCGTGGATAGCCTGTCACAGCTGTGCAGCTGCGTGCAGCCTTCGGTAGTGTGCAGGTTAGGTTGCCCACAAGACCAGGAATATGACCGTGCCCTGCACCCACCCATCTCAAAGTAAGATTGTTGGCTCCTGTTTCCCCTTTTTCTATATATTTTTCTATGGCTTGCCAAGTAATTTCAATAACGCTACCATGGATGATGTCATCAGTGGTATTATCAATGATGTCATTTAACGTTAATGTTACTTTGTACACATTGTTTCATTGAGCTTGTAATTAAAGAAACCATCAAAGCAACTCCACGTGTACACATTCCAGTCAATAAATCTAACATTTTATCCCAATAGAGTCTCCATCAAGGGGTGTTATTCACATTCTACATACTCCAGCAGTTTCCAAAACATATGTGTCTGGGCCTCACGCATGCCCTCTCTGGAAAAAATAAACATAATCAGGTTCACAAAAGAGGGAGCAGGGGTGCTAGTTATGGCTGTTCTACTCAAACAATTTCTGTGGTTTTTAGGTTTTGCTTTGTGACCATTTCAGTTTTTAATTATAGTTTAAGTTCTGATCACCAAAGCTAACCACAACTGTATTGTACCTTTGTGTTATTTCAGGGGATTTCTGAGTTGTCTTGATTATTGACCACATATTGAACATCAGACATTGGCCTGCAGTCAATGCCCTGTCCTCAGCCTGCCTGAGAAACCATGTGTTTAACCGGCAGTGAGTGGCCAACCACTGTTCCACATGGCTTTAGGCTACAGTTATGGTTGGCCATAGTGGCTGGCCTTCAGCCAGACCCTACTGCCAATCCTCACTGCAAATGAGGACTGTGTGTAAGACCTGGCCATGGGCTTTGCTTTTTTCATAAATATGTTTTCAGGATTCAAGGAACCATCATAGGAATTGTGGTTCCTCGGGCCCGTGTCACTGGGTTGACGGATCCAGTTTCGGATCCACAAACCTGGGCAATAGGCCCCTATAGTTTCTTCAAGTTTGCTGTGGGTTCATGGTTCCAAATTGGTGCATAATGCACCAAATAAATAAATAAGTGTGTTATTAAAATAAGTGTTACTAATTACCTTGCAATGTTGGAAACAAATATTTAGCATGATAAAATAACTCAGCTTTTCTGATGTGCTGGAAGAAATAATCTTTAACACTGGTTAGTGTGCATTTATTTAGTTACTCTAATTCTTTTATTTTAGGATGCTGGTAGCCAACAAATCGGGTTTTTGCTAGGGAGTTGTGGTGTTACTGTGGCCTTGACGAGTGATGCTTGCCATAAAGGACTGCCGAAGAGCCCTACGGGGGAGATTCCACAGTTTAAAGGTAAATCAACAAGGACTGAAAGCAAAAGCATTGGGCAACATTACATCACTTTAGATAGGTAAATAAAGCATCAGTACTGCAAACATAATATGCTTAAAACAATGCTAGGAAGCCAAGCCCAAGGTACCTATGTTTCCAGTATATTCTAGTGAAAGTGTTTATATTTTTCTTTGAAACTGACAGTTTGCTTCCATTTAGGTAATATATAAAATAAAATGCTGTTTATTAGTAAAATATGGGAAATAAACCAGGCTGGTACACTTTGTGCACAATGCATATAATCTAGGGCCTGCACTTTTTTCAATGAAAGTGTTATGGCTAACATAAACTAAACTCTTGCAATACTTGTTTTTGAATGGAAAGGGGATGTTGGCCCAGAGCTTTAAGATGCAATTATACATTATTCACCACATCCTTTATTGATTAATAGAACATGATTAATTATAGAAGTAGTCACCAATTTACTTGTTGTACTTGGCTCCACTTTTTATTGAAATATACATTTAAAAGTTCCAGTATTTTTTCAATAGGTTTATACAGAAATAACCAGCACACGTTTCGTGAATAACGCTTGCTTCCTCACGGCTGCTGAAATAAAACGTTGCCAAAGAAAATGATAGAAATTGGCTTTGAAAGGACAATTTACCATGCTGTTAAACAAAACATCTGGCCTGTGGGGAAAAAAATCAGTGCGCGAAAAATAGTATAATTTACTACAAGCTTGACATCCACATTCAAGAACTAATGTTAGAATGTCAAATGATTACCAAAACGGAATATAAATGACACAGTTCTAAATTTTCCTAGCTCCACCTTAATAATAGTATTGTTCAAAAATTGACAATTCTAAATGTTATTGTTTTAATCTTAACTCAGTACACGTTTATGTCATAGATTACTTATTATATTCTCTAGTGATTTTATACTTGGTCATAATACTGTTAAATTAACTTGTTGGGTTTTCCCCAAAAAAGAATTCTCAAGCAAGTAAAAACCGAGGTAAACCCATACAAAAATGTCATGCTAAAATGTCAGGAATAGGGGCGGGAATTTCATGAATAAAAAAAAAAAAACATCCTACCTAATAGAAATTGTATCTGACTCATGCAAAAGTAAAACTGTCACCTTTGCTGAAACATTTAGATGATTTCTGAAATTGATCCTGAGTTAAGTTGATCAAGTTTATTAGTTGTTCGTGATACAACATCTATAAGATTGAGATAAAAATATAGACATGAAAGCTTGAATAGGCTATTCTTATAAACATGAATGCCCTTTATAACCCTTATTCCTTCATGCTCCCTGAAAAACAGAAATGCATATGTCAGGGTAAAGTGACAGGGAAGCTCCTTTGCACACACATGTATTTCTCAGTACATTGTTTACAGTTTAAAGAGCTCTGTTAAACACTATTTAAATTGACGGTGATAGAGAATGATGCTGGTGTACATGCCATTTCACCTGGAAGCGAGTTAATCCCATCTTGAATGAGTTCTGACAAAGCTAATCACTGTAACAAAAAATGGCACATCTCATGTGGTGTGAAATAGTCCCCATGGATTAAGAAATCATAGGCCTTTGGCAAAAGATAAGGCCTGAAGTAGACTCCAAATACCTCAAGGACCGTAAGTAAATTTGTCAAATTAATAATCAGACCAAATTGGAAAGAAAAAGAGGTCTTCTTTTGCACTTGAAAAGAGAGGGAAAAAAACCTGTTAACAAAATTGGCCTATCCAAAATCAAACTAATCGCCAGAAAGAGCAATGTTAATAAAACAAATACTCACTATTGCAAAGTTGAAACTCAAACTGTTGTGGAGTATGAAGCTATATTTCTGATTATTACTTCTGACTACAGAATCCTTAACTTAGAATGCTTCATAGAATTAGATTGGATCCTGAAGAGATGACAATGGTATGAGGTCCAGAGGAGTCTGGGGGGGTGGGTATGAAACTGTTGCAGCTACCCAACAAGACTCTTCTATTCAAATGATTGCATTATTGGTCAAAACCTCTGCATGTGTTGTTAAAGAATGTAAGCTTGATCCTAAGGGCTAGTGGTTCATTCGCAGGTTGAACAAGAGTTCCTTTAAAATGATTATTTGTAATCTTTATTCACCAAATAACTATGATTCAGGTATATTTAGAGACCTTTTAATGGAACTCACTACCTGGGAATGATCATTTGGTTATTTGTGAGGATGTAAACACACCTCTTGAACCAGTAAGGACTCAATCAGCCCAGCTGCATATGCAGCAGTCCAGAACTGCTTCACTACATACTAAGGACCTCTTGGTCATGCCAATGTTTGGCGATTCCTGCATGCCAAACCCGAATATACCTATTATTCTGCTAGGTACCAAGCATGCTCAACGTTAGATATTTTCCTGATTATGGAAAGGCTAATCCAAATCTTGTATTCAGCAGGCTTGTTGTTTAACAAGCCTGTAAGCTGTCGAGAATTGTGTTTTGACTGAAATCTCCTAAACAATTAAATCTACCTAAAATATACAATAAATGAAATCTCTGAATATATACCAAATAATTTACATTTAGTGCCTGTTAATATGGAGAGGCTTAGAAAGACTGATTCACAATTTTCTGATGAACAGGCTGACAGCTTTCAAAATAAGTTTGAAAGTTGTTATGGGATAGGTCCCTCAGCAGATTATATCTGATCGGAATATTGAACTTTGAGAATAACGCAAGCATGGGGAAGATTTTAGCTCTTAAAATTAAAGGACAAGCTACTAAGAACAACATCATTGACATTGATGATGTACAAGGTAAAGTCACTTGTGATAAGGGGCACATACTATTAACCTTTTGTCACTATTATTCCAGATTGTACAAGCAAATGAGACATTCATCAATTTTTAGTTATTAAAACATACATCAAGATAGCCAAACAGTATAAAATCTCAAACACAGCGCAGGGCACTGGAACTGCCCAGGATGAAACAGGGACTTGAAAAGGTTGCCTAGAAGCCCCTTGCCGGGAAAGCCACAGGAAAGGATTTGATTCCATTAGAATTTTATAAGACTTTTTTCAAATCTGGGGACCATTAATGCTAACGTTTAATTCAATTGGCAAAAGCAGTTTTGAAATACCCCCGTATTGGAGGGAAACTGATATTGCGGTATTTCCTAAAAAAAAAAGATAAAAATCCACTTGGTTACTGCAAATACCGCACAGTCTTTTTAATCAATGGGTACTCTAAAATATATGCAAACATTTTGGCTGGATTGAACACTGGGTTAATCTCATGCAACACGGCTTTGTCACCAAAAGGGATATCACTCATCATACAAATCTCATTACTCGAGATTCCTACTGTACAGGGGATGGAAGCCAGTACTTCTTCAGTCCGAGAAGGCGTTTGACTGAGTCTCAAGGCCATTCTTCTCTCAGGTTATGGGTAACCTAGTATTTGATCCTTTACTTATAAGCAGGATTAAACTCTATACAGTGGTCTAAGAGCCACAATTTAGAATTATAATGGGAGCAAAATAAAATGCCAGTCAAGATTTCACTCTTTCACCCCTGCTGTTGACACTATACCTTGACTCCTTACCTAAATCTTTTAAAACATTTTCCAGATATACTGCCTCCAATAATAAATGGCCAATATTGAAAATTTTAAACATATGCTGATTGTACCTCCCTAGCTACTCCTCTCCCCGCCAAATACTCTCTACCTCGCTCTCTCTCTCCCCCTCGCTCCCCCTCTTGTTCCCTCTCTCTCTCTCTCTCTCCTCTGCCAAATTCAGGGATACCTAGGGGTATATCCACAATTCAAGAAGGACAAAAGGTCTATGTAACAGAAAACAGAGCCTACCTCTCGAGTCTCATTATGTTACATCTACTACCTATCTTGGGGTTAAAATCCCAGGAAAGAAATGCTAAACAGCTTAACCAAATGGAGTAGGTTACCCTTAAGTATCCACGATAAGGGACCTTATTTCTAAGAAGTTGAAGATACCTAAACAAATGCTTTATACATCACATTGGCACAACTGTAGTCTACCTAGTTTCTTTCACAAATATCTTTATTAATCAATGATTCAGCACACAGTTAAATAGCGTAGGCCAGCTCTTTGACAATAATATACTCAAATACTTTAGTGCCATCTCCCCTCAATTATTAATACCAACCACTGGGTTTTTAAGTACTTACAAATGTGAGAGATTTGTTTAAAAGAAATTAACAGTGGAGATATGCAACTTTTGCATTTATTGCTGTAAGATTTAGCTTTATTTTCATCCACAGCCCAAAAAAGCATTATCCACCATTGTTTATCATCTTTTAATGGATGATAATTTACAACATCTGGCTGATCATTGGACTGTTGAACTGGACACACTATCTAAGCATATTACTAGAGAATAACTAATCTCCAGTATCACTAATTGTCACAAGTACTTACAAACATCCAGGCTAATGATTCGTCATTGCAAACTCATTCAGAACATCTATCATTCTCCTGGAAGACTACATAAATGGGGCTGTAAATGTGATTCTATTTGTTTTCAAAGTTTAGACCTAGACACCACCCACATTTTTAATAACTCCGGAGTTTTTGGACTCTGTTATTCCAAGAAATCAGCATGCTATGCTGATCAATATTAACTTTTTTCCAACATCGGCAACTATTATACTTGGATCACTGCTAATGGTCTTCCCACAGAGTACTAGGTAAATGATGGTGGTGATCGCCTCAGCCAGAATATTAATAGCCCGTAGATGATTGAAAAATAACCCCCGACTTGACTACGTAAAGCCCCAGAAGCAACGAAGCAGAGCCCTCATATAAGCGCGATCCCCTGTGCGCAGGGTTAAGATTTTTTCCTTACGCTGCTTCCTGCATGGATCTGGAGTTTTGATCCCAATTTCGTCGGCCTTCCGACAACTCAAGAAAATCAAACAAAATCCTTTGTGCTAGAGAATGATGTCCCCTTCTACGATTACAGAATAATTCAAACCATGCTGTGACTGTAAAAAACAGATTTCAGTCATGGCCTTGTACAAGGTGTGTCTCTGATACCTGGACTCAGTTGTGTAACAGGTGTGCGCCCTCATGCACCCAAAGACCGATCTAGGATCCCTCCCAAAGCTTCTTCCGCACAACATCATCTTCACGGTCAGAGTTTTCCGGTAAATAATAATCACAGCCCAAACAGAAGCACATGAAAGTGGGACAAATGGATTCCTTTAAGGAGGCCATACTGCAGATATTTGACATAGTTCAGGCACCCATTGCGCTCCATCGGGCCCTGAGGATTCGCAGGTGCTTGCATTCAAGATACTGCGGGTGATAGATCCTCACTACAGTCTTACCCCCTTGACCTGTAGCAGGTTGACGACTCTGGAACAGATTTCCACATGGGCTCCATGACCTACTCTGGTCCCTCTCTCATTGACACCACCAGTGACTGAAGAGGATCTGGTGTGTATACCAATGTCTGACCACAAACAAGCTTCAGCCCAATAAGATTGATGTCAGGTTAAAAATTCCTAAAGTGCTACTGGTCACCATATAACCTGATTGTGACCCAGTGTCTCGACAAGGGCAGATATGCCATTAGAGGCTTCACTACCTTTTTGGCTCTTATTCTGACCAAAGCTTACCACTATGATGATGATGATGACAATCAATGCAAGGACATAGAAGAGGTTGGTGAGCTTGACGCTTCCCCCAATCAAGGGTCGATTTCTCCATTTTGATCACCAACAAAAGAGAGTGTATCATTTGTAGTGGCAATGAAGCTAAGGTGGACCTATCACTGCCCTAGACTGAGACAAAGATTAATGTCCTTAAGCAAATCTTATGCCTGGGACATCTACAAATGAGCCCTTGCTTTTTTTCATTGAGGCCCTCACATATCCCTTAATGGGCACCTAGTCAAATTTATTTTCTTGCCCACTGGTAAGTAGGCAGATGGTTTGACGTCACAGACCGTCACTTGGCAATCATCATTTTCTTACTAAACATGCTACTCCAGTGAATCTGGCTGTTCAGATTTCAACCAGCAAGGTGAACCCCTATTTATTTCCCATGACGTCTCCGGATAAGGAGTCTTAAAGGATTCATGCATTTAAAAAACCAATTGGCCTTGGCTGGCCTAGTATTGAGATCGAGCAACGCAGTCTGCTTAATGGGCCTATATAAGCATACCCTCTAGGACATGGCCAGCAAGATCTTGTTGATGGTCAAGGAAAATCTTAGGGCGTCACTGGCTCAGACACTTCAGGATATTCAAGTTGCAGCCAAATACATGGTTTGTTGTGGACTTGACACTGTGGATTGAAAAGGAAGGTCAGCTGGCATTTGTGATCCACCACATGCGTGGATGCACTCCACAGGATTTTGTGGAGATGTACAGGCCTCTGTCTTGAATCTGCCTATTGATGGTTCATGCCTATTGATCGAGAAAGACAATTCTACTTTGGAACACCTCAAACAAACTAGATAAACAACATGCTCCCTGGGTCTTTTGATTCCTGTCAGAGTTTCCTCACCTGTTGAGGAAATTTCGAGACTACTCTAGGGAGCTGGCATATAGGTCCGTATTGCTGCAATCACCCCAGTCTTTTTGCGACCAGGGATATGGATCTTGTAGGTAACATGCAGGTCAACAAGGGTGCCACTCCTCCAAGTCCAGTTCACTTGGGCCAACAGCCACCAAGCCATTAGTGGCACACAAACACCATGTGGGAGGCAGGATGCAGCACTATCTCCAACAGTGACTATCCATTAAGGTCCAACAAATGGGTCCTTCAAATAGTTCAGTAAGGCTATGCCCTACTCCTTCTTTCTTTACCACCAAATCTTTCCCCTACATCAGCACGCATCTCAGAGGAACACCTGTCCATTCTGTTGCAAGAGTCACACATTTTACTTTCCAAAGGGACAATCGAGAGAGTTTCGGACTTGGAAATAAAAGAGTGTTGCTACTTTCACTGTTTCCTTGTGCTAAAGAAGTATAGGGGCCTTCAGCCCATTTTAGACCTTCGACCTCTGAATGTTCTTGAGTGTGATCACAGTGGTCTCTCTGCAACTTCGTACGTCTGGATACCAGGCTGTCCCCTACAACGAGCCAAAGTCACACCTGGCTCCTTCGCAGAGGTTTCCTTTCATTGGAGCTGTCCTGGATACTGTACAGTTCAGAGCCTTCTCTCCATTGCAACGAGTCTAGGATACTAGAGCAATGATGTGATATTACAGCTTCAGTCCTGGATCTCAATGGAGAGCAGCTCTGAGGCTTCTTGGCTTTTTAACCTCCTGCATCCTCCTTAGTCGAATATGCCAGGTGGCATATGCAACCTCGGCAATGGAATCAAAATTTCCAGTCTGTCCAGCACCAAGAAAACATGTTGGGTACCGTTGAAACTTTGAAGGAGATGCCACCCAATCTGTAATGGTTTCTACTCAGCCACAATTTGACCACTAGAAGGCCCCTCCCCCTTTCCCACCCAAAGCTGACTTTGGTAACGGATGCTGGCTTGGAGAGAACTGGGAAAACTGAGATCAGAGGACTCTGGCCTCTAATGAAAGACCAACTCTATCAACTTGCTGCAGTTATGAACCACTCAGTTGGCCTTGAAGGTCGTCTTACCCTCCATCAAAAGGAGGCTGGTGCAGATTCTCATGGTGAACACCACTGTCATTTTGTATTGCACAGGGTGGAGTGGGGTTCTGGGCCCTGTACCAGGAGGCCCTGCTCCTCCTAAAGTTTGTTAGAGTGTCAGGGTATCTTCCTGATCATGAACCACGTCAGGGTCCTTGGCTGTGAGAGCGATCAAGCTTAGCAGATTGTGTCAGGCAGACCATGGAGGTGATACAGGTCATCTCCCAGCAATGATGAGAACTCTGACTAGATGTTTTCTCTGCCGTTGAGAATATGCTGTGTCAAAAGTTATACACGTTGGAGTTGCAATGAGAACACAAGCTCAGCGATGCATTACAGCTAGTGTGAAGCTCAGGACTACTGTATGACTGGGTCCACTCATTCTGTGGCCCCTGATTGTGTCGAGAGTTCTGGTCATGAGCACTTGTGCTCCATTTAGGCTTCGACTTCGGGAGAACCTCCTGTCTCACCAACAAGGTGGAGTTCTGCACCTGAATCTAAGAAATCTACACCTCCATGCATGTAGGTTAAGTGTCGGCATTCAACTGTTTGATATGCCGGCGGAAGTGGTGGATATCATACTTGATTTCAGGTGCCATTCCATGAAGTTCATTGATGCCAGGCGATGAGACAAATGCGGTCTGATGTTCTTTTGTTTGTTACCCATTAAGGCCTTTCAGTGCACACGATTAACGGCTTTTTGTCTGCCCCGTTTGCGTTTGCTGGACCAACCGGCCTGGTTTAAATCAGCTTTTTTTTTAAGAGGTTTATAAAATGCTTAACATGCATGTTTCCTCCTAAACCAGTGCTTTCCAAACATTTTAGCGTCACAACCCAATTTGTAGAGCGACAAACTTTTCTGACTCACCTACAATTGATAGGCATAGGACTGGGCGATTTTTTTCAATGTAAGTAAAGCATCCCATGGTAGCACACTGTCAATTACGAACAGCACATTTTTCATTCAAGAGGACACTGAATTTGCGTAGACATACAGTTTTACTGATAAAACTATTTTACACAAATAATATTGTGTATAAATCAAATTTCAGTGAATATCATTTGTGCATCACCATTTGTTTAGATCCTATTAAAATCGTTCTTTCGATCACACTTCAGAATTACCAAAAATATATGATTGTTTGTTTCCCTAACTGCTTAATGTGTACAATTTATTAGTTACAACAATTATAGCAACACTCCCTTTACCAAAACAAGGTAGTCCCACACTTCGCTTTTCTTTTCTTTCTCTGACTGCAAAGTTAGAAGTCTGTAAATTCCAATCCACATGTTAAAAAGAAGCAGTTTGTCATAAGATAGAGACTGACATTTGACCTCTGTCTTTGAAGTGTAGCAAATGTGACAGGATAAATGCAGAATTTTAAGGCATCCATATTTATTGCTTGGACTTCCGCAACCCACTAGTGGAACCGTCTGTGATGCAATAGTGGGACCTTAATTTGGTCTTAATGTTTCTCATGTGCTCACTCTTCAAGGAGGTGCATAGCTACTAGCTGCATCTCTTGACTTTGAAGGTGGTCTTCCTCGTTGTAATTACTTCAGCTCATCGCATGAGTGAGCTTCAGATACTGCTGGTGCATCTGCACTATAGCACTTATTTTTCCAGACAAACTGGTGGTGAGAACTCGGGCAGCCTTGTTATCTAAATCCTTCCATGTTGGGCAATCTGTCACCCTACTTATGGTATTTTTAGAATAAGACCGCTCAACAGACCTTCCACTTGGGGAGGTACTGCTTTGGTATTAATTCTAAGGTGAGAAATTAGTGGTTAGGAGTATCCATCAGGGGAATGGGTTACTTACCTTGGTTAACACACTTTCTAGTGGAGGGTGTATGTAACCGCGTATTCCTTACTGCCTTCTCGTCACCTCATAACGCAGAGGCATCTTTTTCATGTCTGAAAAGGTCCTTTGTTAGTGATCTGCAGACTGGTACTACTTGCTCTATTAAAGGTCATACGGCTGATTCAGTGTATCTCTTTTTGCAAATAAAGTTTTTTGGTATGTGGAACGTTTTGCCTTAAGGCTGCTGAATGTTCTGATTCTGTATATTTTGTCACTTTTTTGTTTTAATAATTTTCAGCCAATATTTTCCTGTCTTTCTCCTTTAGCATCTGCTGTTTTTTATTTAAGTTGTCATATTGTTTTAACACGCTGGCGTAAAAGGATTGTGTATTTATATTTCCTGTTGGTAATTAATTGATAATTAAGGTTGAACAGCATTGTTTCTCGAATGTGCATGTCAAGGTTATTGTAACGTCTACTATTTTTCAGTCACCTGTCTGTTTACGGTCAGCCACTTGTGAGTGCAGTTGTTTTCAATTTGTTACCAGGTCATTTCAAAAGCAATGGGTAATCGGTCTTAGTCATGGAAAATATGTTGGATGTTCAAGATTTGTATGAACTTATGAATTTCAGGACTTTCTAAATGTATGTTTCAATAAACGTAAAACCAAGAATTACAAGTAAATTGGTGCCTCTATTTATAAATGATAAACTGTACTCGCTTTTAATTTCAGCACACAATCAAAAGGAAATAATTGGGGCTAGCAAGAAATTGTAACCTTTTATAAGAGCAAAATTATGTATTCGAGAAAATGAGAAAGAGTATAGGGGAGTACTGCTTCGACAGTGACATGCCTCAATTTAACAATTTTGCAGTTTGGAAAGAAAAGTGATTCTGTATTCTTTCTAGCATGTGTGTTTTCACAGTTTATAAATTTGAAGACGTCTGCCAATACTACATATGTTGCAAAAGTGTTTTACTAAAGACAACTACCTGTGTACATGTCTGTCTTATTTATTATGTTTGTCGACTTGGAAAGCTGTTTTTAATTGGCTTATTTAATTATTTCAAGGGTGGCCAAAGCTGCTGTGGTTTGTCACGGAATCAAAACACCTTTCCAAACCTCCTCGCGATTGGTTCCCACATATCAAGGATGCAAATAATGACACTGCTTACATTGAGGTAGGATCACATGCTTTATTAATATTGTTGTAGTATATTATGTATTTCTTCGAATTAGGGTTTGCTTCTGAGAGTCTTGTTGTCCTGCCAGTTTTTGTACTTCAGGGTCTTTGTGTAAAGCAATGCACACATTCTAGAGAGTTCACCTAACATAATCACTTGCTGCAACAGTGTCATTGAGGCCCAAACACCACAAAAGCATAATCACTTTGTGCAGATAGCTAAGTAGCAAAATATTGTCTTCAGTTGAACAACTAAGTCACTAATGTTTCTGGAAAGAGAGGCTGGGTTTTGTTTTACAAAGGTCTGCAAATGCAGTACACTTTGAAGAAAATGTCATCAAAACTTTGTCTTTTGTTGCCACTTTGAAGAGAGATCTTGATTGACTTTTGTATAAGTCTTCATAACAAAAGTATTAGTTGACCTTTTGTGCAAAGAATAGATTCTTAGACATGGACCCAGCAAATACCAGCTAAGAAGACTTGCGTCCATAATGGGTATGGGGTGTAGTTTAGGCGTCTGCATTTTCATTTTTGGGTGAGACTTGGTATCTTAGCCCCAAGTCACCTGGGAGACCTTTTTCTCTGTGATGAACATTTCCAGACGTATTCCACCAGTTGCCAAAGACCATCCACTTCTCCTGGATGTTGTCCAATTTACGTCATCCAATGCGTGCATTAATGTCCTTATATATGTATATTTTATGCTGTGTTGATTGTTAATGCTAGTATATATAGTTTCAGTTATTTAAGATGTGGGTTGTATCTCAGCATTGAACACAAAGCAAAACAATATTTTTGTAAATACTTACAAAATCCACCAGCATAAAGAAGAAAAAAAAACACTCATTAGAAATAGTCTTTTGAGATAATCTTCAAAAGGAAAACTGTTTTGCCCCTTTGGGAAACTGTTGGACTTTTTTGCTTATGCAGGGTCATCCTCAATCTTTTTGCCTCCTGCCTCCTATTTTTTCTGACCTGTTGCTGTTGGCTTTTGAACTCTGAGCACTTTACCACTGCTAACCAGTGCTAAAGTACATATGCTCTCTCTGTAAATTGTATTGTTGATTGGTTTATCCATGATTGGCATATTTGGTTTACTAGTAAGTCCCTAGTAAAGTGCACTAGAGGTGCCAGGGCCTGTAAATCAAATGCTACTAGTGGGCCTGCAGCACTGGTTGTGCCACCCATATAAGTAGCTCTGTAATCATGTCTCAGACCTGTCACTGCAGTGTCTGTGTGTGCAGTTTTAACTGTAAATTCGACTTGGCAAGTGTACCCACTTGCCAGGCCTAAACCTTCCCTTTTCTTACATGTAAGACACCCCTAAGGTAGGCCCTAGGTAGCCCCAAGGGCAGGGTGCAGTGTATGGTTAAGGTAGGACATATAGTAATGTGTTTTATATGTCCTGACAGTGAAATATTGCTAAATTCGTTTTTCACTGTTGCAAGGCCTGTCCCTCTCATAGGTTAACATGGGGGCTAGCTTTAAATCTGATTAAAGTGTAGATTCCCTTTGGGAGCGGATGGACATGTGGAGTTTGGGGTCTCTGAGCTCACAATTTAAAAATACATCTTTTAGTAAAGTTGATTTTAAGATTGTGCGTTTGAAAATGCCACTTTTAGAAAGTGAGCATTTTCTTGCTTATACCATTTCTGTGACTCTGCCTGTTTGTGGATTCCCTGTCTGGGTCAGTTTGACAGTTGGGCTGGTTGCACCTCACACTAGACAGTGACACAAAGGGAGCTGGGGTGTAGTCTGCATTTCCTGATGAGCCATCTGTGCTAGGAGGGAGGGGAGGAGTGGTCACTTACACCTCAAAGGGCTGTGCCTGTCCTCACACAATGCAGTCTCTGACACCCTGGTGAGTGTCTGGGGCCTGGCCTGGGCAAGGCAGGATTTCACATTCACAAGAGACTTTACTTTGAAGTAGGCCTACCTCAAAGGAGAAATTGGGTATAAGAAGGGCACCCAAAACCACAGACTTTAGTAACACTTCTGGAACCAAGAGGAACCTCTGCCTGGAGAAGAGCTGAATAGCTGAAGAAGAAGTGCTGCCCTGCCTGTGACTGTGCTTTGTGGAGCTTTCCTGCAGTGCTGCTTCTGCCAGAGTAAGAGGGCAAAGACTGGACTTTGTGTGCCTTCCATCTTGTGAAGAAATCTCCAAGGGCTTGATTTAGAGCTTGCCTCCTGTTGTTTGAAGTCTCGGGGACAGCAAAGACTTCTCTCTGCCAGCACCTGGAGTCTCTGGAGAGACTCCTGCTCTGACAAGTGGTGCCCTATCCAGTCCCTGGGCCCTTGAAAGGAAAGCTGGTGGAAATCCAAGGAAATCGACTTCGGACGACTCCGGACCGACGCCACTGCTAAATCCGGGGACGCCGCCTGCACCCGACGCCGTGACCTTCGCTGGAACGCCACACTCTTCGCAGGCCCTACGCCGCTGCAGCCCCGCTAAAGTCCGCGACTCCGTGGAAGTCGCCGCACCACGTCGTGACCAACGCCGCTCGAAGTGCGCAGATTCAACGTTTCGCACAGACGCCGCGATCCCTGACTTCGCGCATCGGCTTGTTTTCACTCGTCACCAAAGGTACTGTACTTGGGGGTCTATGCGACTCCGTGTCCGGCGCCGCTGGTGTCGGCTTGTTGGGAACGACTCCGTCACGACGCCGTGTTAACACCTCATCGAAGCATTTTGTGTTTCTTAGCGCTATTTTTGAGTTTAATCTTTAAAAATTCATAACTTGACTTGTGTATGTCGGATTTTTGTCGTTTTGGTCTTGTTTTGTTTAGATAAATATTTCCTATTTTTCTAAACTGGTATTGTCATTTTGTAGTGTTTTCATTAAGTTACTGTGTGTGTTGGTACAAAAACTTTACACCTAGCACTCTGAAGTTAAGCCTACTGCTCTGCCAAGCTACCAAGGGGGTAAGCAGGGGTTAGCTGAGGGTGACTCTCTTTTACCCTGACTAGAGTGAGGGTCCTTGCTTGAACAGGGGGTAACCTGACTGTCAACCAAAGACCCTATTTCCAACAGAAACCATTAAACACTTGCATTGATCCACAATTCTAGTGGTGCTGTGTTATAAGAGGTCCTTGCCAAGCCTGAACTTCTTTGTTTTAGATTATATGGTTCTAAAGATCTGGTTGTCTGTCTGTAGTAGGTCTTAAATTCTAAGGAGAGTTGACACACAGGCCTTTGCGTTAGGTTGGTAGATAGAAACTACTATGAAAATTGACATGTGAACTAAGCAGGCCCACTTAAAGTGGATGGCGGCTTTCTTTTAATTAGCCAGTAAGGCAGTATATGCGTCATATGATTGACACAATGTACTAGCCTGGTTACATTATAAAGCCCTATCAAGACTTGGACGAAAGAAGTATAATTGAGCAAGCCAAGACAGAATTGCCTGACTTAATCCACAAATGGGTAGAGCCTTTATCACAGTTACAACATTAGAAAGTCGATTGATTTTTAATTTTTCTCTTGCAAAAACTTTCTCTTACAGCTAGTTCTGTCATATACAAATGTGAATGATAGAAGCATGAGCATTAAGCAGAAGCCTGCAAAATTCGGATTCAATCAGAATATTGATTCTTGTTCCACGCTTGGTGAAACCCTTAAAAAATCGGATGACTGCGGATAGAAATTTTAGAGGAAAAAAAACCACAAATGGTTTGACAGTGCTTGCTCGACGGCCTATGGAAAATTACTAGTAGCTTGTTTCCCCTCCAAATGTTCTTATTAGCATTTTGCAATGTGCGAACAATACAGTACAGAATTCTCCGGCTCAAGACACATAACAGCAAAACAAAACAGTCCAGCAGCGTAGTAGCACCCCCGCCCCCCTCTCCTGCACTTGAGGAGCCCGAAACAATCATTATATTCCATCCAGGGATTGGCTCTGGGAGGTAGGGGGTGGGTTGGGGCCAAGAGTGCATGTGCACATTTTAACTAGAAGGCCTGCTTTTCAACCCTGTCGGAAGAAGGGCAGGCGGAGCCAGTAAACATCCATTATTCATTCTCTCACTCATACCTTTCTCTGCCCCAGCCGCAAAGCCCTGCCAATGCCCACTGGGATGGGGGATCCTACTAACTGTGCTACAGCGTGTCCTGGCCTTCCAACATCACCTGAGAGGTCACCACCGCAGGCAAAACCAGAGCTGATTCATCCACTGTTTCCTCTCTGTCCTCTCCTAGGAGGTCCACAATCGCCTCCCACAACTCCAAGTCCCTCGCTACATTTTCATCCGTGTGCACCAATTGAAGCCCACATTCTTCAGCCACTGCACACTCTAGCAGGTCAGCTCCCCATTTGCTCTGCGCTGGTGGTACCAAACTGCTCCAATGAATGGTTATATGCCACCTGGCAAGCACCAGTCCCAGCTGGGCAAATCTATACCCCATCTTCCTACCTTTCTCGGGGAGCAGCAAAAAAGATTTAGAAAGGAAATCACAAATTTGCGAAGAAGTTCGTGGATGTAGGAGAGAATATAGTGATGTGATAGACCGCAGGAAGAGCATCATCAGAACCGATTCTTGGTGCTAACTTATCACTGCAGGGAAATTAAGTGATATTGGTACTTTTTGGAATATTATTAATCTACTTTATTTCCACAAGCCACGTGCCCCAGAGGTGGAAGTTTGATCCCAGGTGAAAGTTGGTTTGCCCACTTTAGTTAGCTTTCTTCATCCATTCAGGCTAATAGGGACTGGTCTAGGAGTCTGAGCATCAGGAAATGTGTTATGAGCATTTGTGTCGCCCTTTTGAGGTTGATGGGATAGTTGCAGCGATTAAGGATAGCCCAAGTGGTAAGGCATCAGGCCTAGACGAAATACCTACTGACCTATTTAAAAATAATACAACCTTTAGGGCCATATGCTAACTAATGTATTGAGGGCTACAGCTAGGTACTCTCTCTGAGCTAAATGGTTGGAGCTCACAATTGTACTGATGTTTAAGGAGAGTAATAGGAATAACCTCCCTTTCTATTGGCCAGTATCTCTGTTGAATTCTACAATTAAGAAGTTTGGGGAGTGCTTTTGGCAAGAATTTGAAGCATGGGCTGAACAGAAGGCAACTCTCTCAGATGCCCAGCAAGGTTTTCACCATGGCTTAGTGATGGTAGAACAGTCCCTTAATTTGTATCTACCTTCTGCAAAATATACTAAAGCCAAGGATGCTGCTATTCATCTGGCATTCATCAACCTGACTAGTACATTTGTCCCTGTCAAAGATGAGTTCTAAGTGGAGATGCCCTTGATTTGCCTCTTAAAAGATGTGCATAGGGATGCTTCAGCAGAGTACACTTTGGCCCAAAGAGTGAATGCACTGAGCCCATTTAATCTGTTAGAGTGGTCCGGCAAGGCTGCATTTTTGGCACCTTTCATCTTTTTATTCACACTTTATAGTAATGGACTATTTAGTTAAGTATGGAAAGGACCTACCCCTTGTGGGCAAGTGGACGATTCCCATGCAGATGTTGCAGTTCTGCTGACTAGAAAAGAAAATGGTCTTCCGTGCCTTTTAAAACATTTTACCTTTTTTATGATTAACTTAGATCTTAATCTAACTAAAACATTTACTATGATTTAAGGGCCAAGGAACACATCACATTTAACAGAGGACTCCATTGTGGGACAGATTAAGACCTTCACATACTTAATTATTCCCTGTCATCCCTCACTCGTTTGGGCCCACCTAATCACCATCAGATCTCAGCAACTCTCTAGATCTTTAGAGGTGATTTTTAGGTTTACACAGAAGCTTGCCAACAAACCCATTAACCACTTTGGTGGTTGGACGTAATGGTTATGTCCTCGGCCACAGCGCTCGTTGTTCTGCCCACCGGTGGGCAGATGGGGCAATTACCCCCGATCCACTCCCCGGGGAGGGCAGAAGGCCTACTAGATGCCAGGGAATTCATAACAATTAGTGGGATGGTGGCTACCAACCACTATGGCCATGGTTATGCCCCCACCCCAACTGAAGGGGATAACAGTCTTTCAGCCCTCCTCCCCCCCCGCACCTCCCCTCCCCCCCCCGCACCTCCCCTCCCCCCCCACACACACACACACACACACTAAAAGATTTTAACCCAACTGCAAGCAAGAGGACATTTGATTATTTTGGGTTTTGATTTTACATTTGGGCCATGAGAGCTTGGCTAACTCTAAAAATCATCCAACTTGGAATAGTGAGGGCTGCACTTTTTGGACTTCAGGACGCTGCCATCTAGAAAAATCTACGAGACCTAGACACATCTGAAAACTAAACATCTGGGTGAATCCAGGGTGGTGTGCTTCACATGCACCCCGCACCATTTTCTTACCCGCAATGCCCTGCAAATCTCCAACTTTGCTTGAAATCACACTTTTTCCCCACATTTTTGTGATGAAACCTTCCGCAATCTGCAGGAGTAGTCCACATTGTTGCATCTATACCAATAAAAATTCTACCCCATTTGTCAGCCTAAAAATGTCTTTTTTCAAACTGCCCTGTTGGACCGGCTTTGGTTCCCCTCAAATGCGACATGTGTTTGGCTCTTCCCTTTCACAGGCCCCTGACCCACCTACACAAATGAGGTATCATTTTTATCAGGAGACTGAGGGGAGCGTTGGATGGTAGGATATTTGTGCCGGTGCGGTGATCCCACACAAATGTGGGGAAAATGTGTGTTTTTTTTTTTTTTAGCTAAATGTGAGGTTTACTGAGGATTCTGGGCAAGAAACACTGGGGGATCCACGCACGTCACACCTCCCTGAGGTATTTAGTTTTCAGAAATGTCTGGGTTTGGTAGGTTTCCCTGATGGCTGCTGAGCCCAGAACCAAAAATGTAGGTGCCCCCCTTCCTGCAAAGACAGGTAGTTTTGAAA
This sequence comes from Pleurodeles waltl, assembly GCF_031143425.1. NCBI lineage: Eukaryota > Metazoa > Chordata > Amphibia > Caudata > Salamandridae > Pleurodeles > Pleurodeles waltl. The sequence goes on along the minus strand of NC_090449.1, from coordinate 675,017,080 downwards.
TTGATAATTTTGATGTGTTCACCTAGTGTTTTGGGGCATTTCCTGTCGTGGGCCACATTTTGAGGTTTGCAAAATATTCTGGGTAACGCAACCTGGTGAGAGCCCCACAAGTCATCCCATCCTATATTCCCCTAGGTGTCTGGTTTTCACAAATGCACAGGTTCGCCAGGTTTCCCTATGTGCTGGCTGAGCTAGAAACCAAAATCCACAGTTGGGCACTTTCCAAAAAAACACGTCCGATTTCAATGGCAAAATGTGATGTGTCCATGTTACGTTTCCTGTTGCGGCCATTAATTAGGCCTACCAACGCAAGTGAGGTACCATTTTTATCGGGAGACATTGGGGACCACAGAATAGTAGAACAATTGTAATTGCCCCTTGTCTTTCTCTACTTTTTTTCCTTCCAAATGTAAGACAGTGTGTAAAAAAGAAGTCTATTTGAGAAATGCCCTGTAATTCACATGCTAGTATGGGGACCCCGGAATTCAGGCATGTGCAAATAACCACTGCTTCTCAACACTTTATTTTGTGCCCATTTTGGAAATACAAAAGTTTTCTTGATACCTATTTTTCACTCTTTATATTTCACCAAATTAATTGCTGTGTACCCGGTATACAATGAAAACCCATTACAAGGTGCTGCTCATTTATTGGCTCTAGGTAACTAGATTTCTGGAACCTATAAGCCCAATATATTACCACAACCAGAAGAGTCCAGCAGACGTAACGATATATTGCTTTAAAAAATCCGCCATTGCTGGAAAAAGTTATAGAAGAAAACGTGGACAGAAATGGCTCTTTTTTACCTCAATCTAATTTTGTTTTTATTTTAGCTGTTAGTTTCTGTAGGAAAACCTGGACGGATCTATACAAATGACAATTTGTTGAATTCAGAATTTTGTCCTTTTTTCTGAAATGTTTAGCTGTCCGGGATCCAGCATATTGGTTTCACACCCATTTCTGTCACTAATTGGAAGGAGGATGAAGGCACAAAAAAATAGTAAAAATGGGGTATGTCCCAGTAAAATGTCAAAATTGTGTTGAACAATGTGGTTTTCTGATTCAAGTGTGCCCGATCCTGAAAGCTAGGAAGATGGTGATTTTAGCACCACAAACCCTTTGTTGATACCATTTTCAGGGGAAAAACCACATGCTTTCTTCTGCAGCACTTTTTTCCCATTTTTTTTTCTTAAAAAAACAAACTTTTAGCTGTATTTTAACTCATTTCTTGGTCTCCTCCAGGGAATCCACAAACTCTGGGTACCTCTAGAATCCCTAGGATGTTGGGAGAAAAAGGATGCAAATTTGGCGTGGGTAGCTTATGTGGCCAAAAAGTTGTGAGGGCAGCTTATGTGAACAAAACGTTATGAGGGCCTAGCACGAACTACCCCAGATAGCCAAAAAAAGGCTCGGCACCTGAGGGGGAAAAGGCCTGGCAGCGAAGGTTAAAGAAATGCTCAAGTTCTACAAGAGTAAACACATGTCCATTCCCACATAGGGGGCTGGCCTGTGGGGATATGAAGTGGCAGGCCAATGGCAGCGAGTTAAGAACACCTTTCTGCAGAGATTGTTCGCAGTCCCACAAGGTTGCTCTACTTTTATTTTTCACAGTGAGCTCGGCTTACTTTTTAATGCGCATTATTTAAACAGCTGCATACTCCTATTGCAGGTTTCTGTGTGGTAGAAGTGGGAGTTGAGTCTCATGCACCAGGTCATAAAAGATTGTTTAATCCCGGATAAGGACTGCATATTTCCCACCTAGCATATATATAAATACTCTTCAGTCACTGGGGCTGCAGTAGTTTTTTAGTGCCCCAGAAAAAAGTCATGTCAGCAAGCAAGGTGCGGCGAAGAAACTGTACACTGCTGAATTTGAAAATTGCAGATTAGCACAGGAATCACATACGTCTTCAGTACTGTATCATCTCGATTTACTGTTGAGGAGAGGGCTGGAGTTTTATTTCTCGATGGTTAATAGTTGTCAGCATAGTTTTTATCTAACGCATTGCAGATAAAATCCTGTGCATTTTTTTGGTTGCTTTTCCCAACTTTGGTGCTTGATTCAGGAATCTTATCGAAGGTCCTTGCCGACAAGTCCAGCACATAGGCCGCCTGGCACATTAATATTTCCTGCAAATTCTTTATTTTGCCCCGGAAACGATATCTTTTGACATTACTGTCTGACTTAAAGATAACAAGAGCTGGACAGACATTATTGGTTTTACATCATCTAGCTTCAGAAAAAATATGATTGACTATAGTTAGTTTCATTCAAAGTGCTTTGGAGTTCAAGAAACAATATGGTTTGATGTATCATGAGTTGTGGCTCTAAGTAACTAATCGTCTCCAGATGGTTTATAAAATACTGATTTTAATTTGTTAAGTTTATTAATGTTTTGAACGTTTTAATCAATTGATTGTGATACCCTGTATTACACAGTGCACTTTATTTATTTCATAAATGTTAGCTTTCCCTTAGGAAAAGCGATCCTTTACCTTACTGTGTGATTTATTGTTATTAAGGCACGGATGGACATTCCCTGCTTTAGTATAATTAGCCGCAGGAAGCATTTTCTTGGATGTAGATAATTTGAGCCAGAAAGCAGGGTGTGATGTTAAGGAAATCAAATCAAATCATTAACTTTTATAAAGCGCGCTACTCACCCGTGCGGGTCTCAAGGCGCTAGGGTAAAGGGGGGGGTTACTGCTGCTCGAAAAGCCAGGTTTTTAGGAGTCTCCGAAATGCGGAGTGGTCCTGGGTGGCCCTGAGGCTGGTGGGGAGGGAGTTCCAGGTCTTGGCTGCCAGGAAGGAGAAAGACCTCCCACCCGCCATGGAGCGGCAGATGCGAGGGACGGCAGCGAGCGCGAGGCCAGAGGAACGGAGGAGGCGGGTGGGGACGTAGAAGCTGAGGCGTCGGTTGAGGTATTCCGGTCCCTTGTTGTGGAGGGCTTTGTGTGCGTGGGTGAGAAGTCGAAAGGTGATCCTTTTGCTGACTGGGAGCCAATGCAGGTGTCTCAGGTGTGCGGAGATGTGGCTGTTGCGGGGTACGTCGAGGATGAGGCGGGCCGAGGCGTTTTGAATGCGTTGCAGGCGATTTTGGAGTTTGGTGGTGGTCCCAGCGTAGAGGGTGTTGCCGTTGTCCAGGCGGCTCGTGACGAGGACGTGGGTCACGTTTTTTTTAGTGTCGGCGGGGATCCAGCGGAAGATCTTGCGGAGCATGCGGAGGGTGAGGAAGCAGGCGGAGGACACAGCGTTGACTTGCTTGGTCATGGTGGGAAGGGGGTCCAAGATGAAGCCGAGGTTGCGGGCGTGGTCTGTGGGGGTCGGTGTGGTGCCGAGGGCCGTGGGCCACCAGGAGTTGTCCCAGGCGGACGGGGTGTTGCCGAGGATGAGGACTTCCGTTTTGTCAGAGTTCAGCTTTAGGTAGCTGATTCTAGAGTACGAGTCTGTGCCTTTATGGGTATAGCCAAATGTCTTTTATCGGTGGTTTTATAAGATACAGTTTTTTAACCTGTTAATGTTTCAGTGAACCGATTGTAGAAATTAATTGGTTATTCAAGGTGTTGAATGTATCTTAATGTTAACATAATTTGTGTTCATTTGTGTGCTTCTATGGCTACTGCTGTAGCCGTATAAAGATATTTTGGCTGACTGGCTCACGCAGGATGTGGACCTCGATGAAAGTGTGCTACTCGAGGTTGTCTTTAATGAAGCTAAAGTAATTCGATATAACTGCAAAATAAGTATGAAGTCTATGTTTGGGGAACTTGCAGACCGCTGCCTCTGTTCTCCAAGGAAAGCATGAATATTCAGTATTTTAAATGTAACATAGAGTGCAGATCTCCTTTACAATAAGCAATATGTTAAGCTTAGCTATATATGGGGCAGGGAGTCACAGCTGTGTTTACGTTGGTTGTTATTTCTTTTCAGTACAAGACGTGTAAAGACGGAAGTGTGCTCGGGGTGACTGTCACAAGAATTGCACTGCTCACACACTGTCAAGCCCTCACGCAGGCATGCGGGTACACGGAAGGTAAGATGGGCTCTTTCCCGGGCTTCCCTTAGTAGGACAATACCATGTGGGATGACGTCTGTATATATGAATTCATCACAAAAAATACGAGATTCTGCACAGTACAAAGGTATACTTGTGACTAGTTCGCGTTGTCTATAAAAAAGCAGGTAACTCAATAAAGAAATCATTGTCGCAGGTGAGAGGATAAGAACGGGTTGGGTGATCATGGTACCTGTCTCAAAAAATGCAGAATGGCCCTTTTCCTTTCGGACAGTGGTTTGCCAGCAACCTCGCCTAGGTAAATCGGTGAATTAGTTTGGATTTAGTAATTTTCTTCTTGCTTTTAAAGTTGTAGCGGTTTAGACTATGCAAAATGTACTCTTTTCTTGGTAGCAATGTATGTACTAAAACTTGCCTATCATTTGTGCCTCGGATTATTGTTGTTCGTTCGATTATAAATCAGGTCTATTTCAGCTGTGCCCACATTTGATACAACAGGCTAGCACAAGGTATGTATAGAGCATAGTTAAAAGCAGTTAATTAATATGAGATCAACAGTAAGTTTTTGGAGGTAAAAACAATCCATCAGTAGTCTTTTCTATTTATAAACAATTTAGTTCCAATATGGAACCAACTTGTTACGTATGTGCTATTCTGCATTCATACTTTGTCCCAGGCATTCCATTTGTATAATCACCCTCAACAATCTCTGCTACTGTGCTAGACATCTCACACGTATCGAATCTGTTATAGGAAATATCTTATTACTGATTCCCTGTGATGTCTGGGCTATTAAACCTTTGGTGTCCACGTCTTCAAGGTGGGTGTTCATCAGACTTAATGGCTAATGCCATTACACGGTCTCCCGAACATTGTGTGATGTGCTTTTGCCTTCCAGCCTAAGCTGTCTATCGATGGCTGGCACTTCGTCTACTGTTCCTTTTTTAAGATAACGAATCCATACTTTTATATTCAAGGGGTGGGCTTCAGTTTGCCTTCCAGTTCATTGCTAAGTTTCTCTTATCCATAACTACCGCCAAGTCCACAAATTTACAAATTTGCTTCACTCTCTTTGTCCAGGGTAGGTGCCCTAACAAACACAACAGCAAAGACAATCTTTTCTCCGTTACCTGCTGTATTACAGTGCATTTCCACATCATTTGGTAGAAATCTGCATTAGAATGTTGGCATTTTGGACAAACACCTGATGCACCTAGGTATATGTTGGGTATTCTTGCCGGGGCAGGGAAGTACGTTGAAAGCATGTGTATTTTATGCTCTTGTTAGGCAGTGTCTCCAGCTATGCTACTCTCCCATTTCTCTTATTAATGATGTGGTGCACCTTTAGAATGTAGTGCAGCTATATAATAAAACAATGTTGATACGTGTCTAGTGTTTCCATAGGTTAATACTTTAGTCAATATTTCTGATTTTGATGAGTATCTTCTTCCCAATGCCAATTTTGCTTATCTAACTGTTGCACTGTACATTATAAATTAGCCTACCCTAAGTATAATGGTTATTGTCAAAAGTAATAGAGAAGTCGGGCAGACTTATCATTTTCTCCATTGTGACGGTTCCCATTGGTGAATGGGGATTATTTTTCAAAACTGTATTGACTGTTTAATGGAAGTTATTACATTCGCTATATTTCTTTCTCTGGATTTGTTGTTTCCATTGCATACCTGAACACCTAAATATTTAAGGGTTTCTCTCTGTCACCTCATCAACATACTATGCTTGTCTTGGTCTTCTAGACAGTTTGGCCCCACCAGTGAGAAAAGGCATGATTTTTCTGGGTTAATTTGGAGTCTGTAAGGCTACGAATTTAGTCTACATATTTGTGACTTCAATTAGACTGCTGGTAGAATCTCTTAAAAACACTAACACGTTGTCTCCGTACTTGGATATAAGATATAATCTGAGAGAGAGTTGTATACCCCAGCCCTACCCTTGCCTGACATGGCTCATTCCAGTGACTCCTTGGGCAGTGCAAAAAGCAGGGGAGACAGTGGGAGCCCCCGTCTCTTCCCACTCTTTATCTTCCACTTTTCTGAAATTGTTCGACCTGTGCTTACTCGATCTAGGGGTTCAGTATAAAGCAGTTTTATCCACTGCATTATAGTATCCCCGAATCCTGTTCCTTTTAGCACCTCGAAGTGGTGTGGCCAAAGAAGTGTATTTAATGCATTTGTATTTGCATTTAATGAGGCCACTGCAGCAATACAGATCAACTCTGGTGTGTTTGGTCCATGACATAAAACAGGCACCTACGATTAATGTGCATTTTAAGGCCTCGTATAAAACGGCACTGGTCATGATGTAAGAGCTCCCCAATCAATGGAGCTAGTCTGTTGTCACTGTTTTCCACAGAATGTTATATTCTGTACTGAGGAGAAACAGCAGTCTGTACGATCTTACTTCCAGGGGGGTCTCTGCCTTGCTTTCAGAGTACATTTTTCAGTGCCTCTCTGGCTAGCTTAGGTAGTGTCATTTTTATTAGGCCTCCTTATAAATGTATCGCAATTTTGAGGGCACCCAAAGCCTAATCATAGAATAAAACACAGGGTGGAACACGTGGGTGCCCACGGTTTTGCATTTTGCCATACTGGAGAATAAAATGAATACTCCAGCTTGGTCGGATGAGGTTCTCATCACATGCCCACCAGCTGCCAGTGGTGCACCTGTGCTTTAAACTTTTGGAATGTCACCCTACTTTGATTCTCCTTTACAGGAGGGACTGATTTAGCCTTCTTATAGTCCAGCACTGTATTGTCGTCACATCTCTATATCCTGAGTCCGTCTTGTTTTTTAAGTAAGAGTCAGAATTTTGAAAAATACAGTAGTACAGTGCTGTTTTCTTGTTTAACAGTCTGGCTAGCAAATCAGTAAATATCACCAGGGTTCACCGCGTAGGAATTTGAGCTGGCGGGATATGATTCAGATGGTATTGCCCTAAAATGAAAACCTACAGAGGATGTACGCTCTCCCGCTCACTGTCATACGTAACTGTCAAAGGAATAAAATTATTCTCTGTCTTGAATATTGCACTAGGGATAATGTGATGCTCAAATTGGCAACACTTGCGAGACGCTTAGTGAGGCATATGTTGATCTTTTTTTTTCATATTGTGATACGAGAACAGCGATATGGAAATCTCGACCTTGGCATTTCTACTCTCCACCACCTTAGTTGGTGGATTCATGATTGTTTTTTTCCAGACCAAGGACATTATAAGATATGTGTTAACATTAGCATCTTATGTGAAATTAACCAGTAATAAGACGTATAGAGGATCAAACATAATGAGAGTTTGAACCCAGTGATGAAAATGTATGACACTATTGATTCCACACCCAGACTTGTTTCAGGATTGAATTTCCCTGAATAATAGAGCACATGCACTGTGTAACACTCAGTGAGCTAGCAACACTTTTTTTTCTTAAAGAAAAAAGTGTGGCGAAAAGTTGTTTATATGGATACCCAAGTTTCAGCCTTTCCCCTCAACTTGTACTTAGGTACTCCTCAAAAGAGTATCCCATGAAGAGGCTTTGTGGTTGTAATTTTCCGATTGCGACCCCGTTGGGGTTTGAAACGTGTTTTCTTTGATCGCCATGGCGGTGTGATACCTTCCTGAAGGCTGGCAGGTTTCTGAGTTTTTGTTTCGAGTTGGTGCAGCAAAAAAAAAAATAGGGGTTGGTCCCCATCGAAATTCCAGGAATCCTTTCACATTCCTTATTTAGTGATACTAGTCGTCCTTGTTTTCAGGTGATGTACATGCAAACTTTTTTATGAGTTCGTTCTTTACATGTCATTTAGTGCAACATCCCCTCCTTCTCTCCTCACTCTCCTTAGTGATTATTGCATTCTTTAATGTTTTTACTGTAAAGCGCTCTTATGCTTCCTTGACATGTTCGCGCCCATAAAACAGTGTAACTGAATAATTATTATGCAGGTGTCTCTTGTACCTCGATTCTGGTGCGAGACTACACGATACATTAATCAGGGGGATTGTAATGATCATGAACACATTTTATTGTATTGCACACGCGCTTGAAACAGCTTGATGCCTGCCAATAACACTTCTTTCAATTTTGACAGCTGAAACCATTGTGAATGTATTAGATTTTAAGAAGGACGTCGGCCTGTGGCATGGAATTCTAACAGTGAGTTGTTCACTTTTCTTTGGTTTATATGTGTATCTGTATTGCTTTAAACAGTTCAGTCCCTTTTTTGTCGCTGTGCATTTGTGCTGCTTCGGGTTGACCTTTTAAAAAACAGTGCTATTCTTGTGCCCCAGATCCGCAGCTTTTTTGGTTAAAGGACGTTTTTCTTGCTGAAATAGATGGGTGACTCAGTTGGTCTGCTTGCTCGCGTTTCTTGAGGCAGCACAGCAACTGCTGATGTCATGTTTTGTTTGCCTGTCGCATGTCAAGTAAATGTGATTAGGGTTATCTAGCAATGTCAGGCCGGATTCAAGTTTATTTTTACAACTTTGTTGGCTATAAATAAATGCGCTCTCCCTTTCGCATACGTATGTAAGTAAGGCTTTCTTTTTTCATTTTTTGCAATTACGTCCTAGTTCAGAAAAAGGTCTGTGCGTGTGTGGAAGGCTAGTCTAAATAAGACCGTGGCCCTATATTATTATCGTATTATATGTGAAAGATAAAATGTATGCTCTAACATATAGATGCATATTTTATTAATGAGTTGGATTGATGCATGTGAGAGTTTCTGGGTAAACGGTTCTGCAGTAACATTTGTAACCAATGGGATTAGAGCAAGTTGTTGATAGCGTAAAATGCAGTTTGATATGTACATTTTTAGGGGACGAATTAAGGTTTTTATCCAGTTAAAATATTCTTAAACCTGTATAATATGTGCGCTTACGTGTAGAACACGTAGATCACAGATGTTAACTGGCAGGTGTGGCATTGGTGTGCTTGAAATAAACAAATTACATGAAAGTTTTAACAAGTGGGACTGCTGGGGGCATAGCTATCAATACATGCAGCGGGCACAGTGGCACCAGGTCTCTCCTCTGCAACTCAAATATGGGTTTACTTGAGTACCTAATAAAGCAATAAAGGGAACTCATTTGTTTGGTGGCTTGTGTGGCTGTAGATACACATGCACTGCATACTTCTGCCATGTCGTGTTGGGCCAGAGTGGTGCAAGTTTTTTTTTTTTTTTTTTTTTTTAAGAAGTGTTCTGAGTCACGGGATCAAGTGACTCCTCCTCTCAGTGATAATACACATGGGCATCGACTCCTTTGTTAAAGGCTATTCTCTCTTCTGTCAGGTTCAGATATGTGTGTGTTCGCTCTGTCTTTTGAATCGGTACAGTTCGAAATTTTTCCTCTATCTAACCCTTAGTATTGTTTTTTGCTTGCGCGTCTTCCACCTTATTGCTCATCTAGGCACCGACCATGCACCCTTAGGGGCGTCTAAGCCCAACTTGGTCCTATCTTTCACATGGCACAGACGTCCATACAGACCTGATGGAGCAGACTCCATTCCATTTCTGCTCGAAGGGCCATGCAAAATTTCCACATACCAACCAACACCTGTTGTGTAATCTTTGCCTTTCCCCAGATCATCAAGAGGCTACCTTTGGCGCCTACAAGTCTTTCTGATCGAAGAAGACCCCTCAGGTACGAAGAGCACATCAATGCGAAATGGCCCTCAAAACTCCGGACAACACCTCGGATATCTTTGTGGAGGAGCACGCGTAGGAGGAGCCTCCACACGAGGAGGAGGCCCTTTTCATCCAGGATTCTTCTGACTCCGATGTTCAATCGGACATCGAGAGCCATGAGATCACCTCGGCGCAACCAATGAGTAAAGTGGCCCCTCCTACCCACCACCCTTACAAGGCCCATCCTCGAGGTCACCGGTCCGCCACTGCCACCAGGCCATGGTCGGAACCGAAAAGCTACTTTGGCTGCCCCACCTTCGGACTCTGCACTGAAAACAACTGCTAAGGCGAAGCCATCGACATGTGCTTTGATCTCCTTCTTATCAGACTAAGAGGTTGTCTTTGTCTCGATCCGAGCTTCAACTCCAGCCCGAACTACTCCAGCCTCCACTTTGGTGCCAACTAAATTGCACCAACCAAAATCTTCGGAGTCGAAACACATGGAGCCGAAATCATCAGATCAGAATGACTCAAGCCAGTCTTCTGCTACTCCTTCTCCTGTGGAGCCTATACTGGAGACTATGGAAGCTTGTCAGCGCAGCCTCCAAATCCAGGAGGGTATAGGGCGTATTATTGCTTCACCACCTGTACCTTCAAAAGGGAAGCTTTTGTTTCAGGAAGCTTTGGGAACTCCTCCACCTCAGAGGAAGATGACCAAGGACAAGGCCACTAGTCCACCACGTAGGCCTTCTCCACCACCTCTTCCTCCACCTTTTCTCCACCTTCTTCTCCTCTGCCAACTTCTTCCCATCTGTCTCCCTCCCCTCCTCGTTCTCCTGCCTCTCCTATTCCAAGAGATTATACTACTCAGATATCACTTTTATCACCCGGAGAAGGTTTAAAGGGGTCACCCCACGACCCAGACATTTAGGATGCTTATGATCCTGACCAGGTCTCCTCTAATGATCCACACCTCTACCCCTCAAACCCTCACCACCAGAGGACACTACTTCATATCAACAAGTAGAGGCACAGTCACCTGCCTTCCATAATGTACAACTACATAGATACCCTGTCAAACAGGACATCCTTTTCAATACTTTTACTTCCACACATAGGGATATTCAGTTCCTACCAATTCTCCCAAGCATGCTTCATCACGCCTATGAAATTATCAAGGAGCCCGTCCGCTCTAGAGCTATCATCCCTAGAGTTGATAAAAAGTACAAACCTGCTCCCTCTGACCCTATATATATATATATATATTAGGTTAAATGTTCCTCCTGAGTCAGTTGTCATTACCACTGCATGAAAACATGCTAACAGCCAGGCCACTGGAGGTTCTCCTCTTGTCAAAATTAAGAGGAAGAAAATTGATTCTGCGGCAGTACGTTTTCTGCACAGGCAGCTCATCACTGGCATATCACTAATTCACAAGCATTGTTGGCTAAATACAACCAGGCTCACTGGGATGAAATGGAGGCGCTCCTTTAGTACTTACCAGATGAACACCAAAAAAGAGGGCAGCAAATAGTTGCTGAGCGGTAAACAGTTTCAAACAACTCAGTCAGCTGTGCCCTAGACGCTGTTGAGACAGCTGCACGTTCCATTAACACTATTGTACTTCTCCGAAGGTACGTTTGACTGTGGTGTTTGGGTTTCAAACCAGAGGTTCAGCAAGTGGCCTTTAATATGCCCTTTAACAAGGAGCACCTTTTTGGGCCTCAGGGGGACACTACCCTTGAAAAGCTAAAAAAAGACACAGACACAGCAAATGCTGTGGGTGCCCTGTAGTCTCCCACACATAGAGGCACTTTTCATTGCCCTGGTTTTAGAGACTTCTTCTAAGCCACCTCTTCTGAGGTGTCTGTATCAAACTCCAGATGCCTCAAACTACCTATTTCAGGGACTTCTACAGAGGATGCTATAGAGGTAACAACAATAAGGAACAAGGTAAGAGCGCAGCCGCCCGTGGCTCTTCCTCCACTGCAAAGCAGTGACTACCTCCATCCACTCACTGCCCCACCCTCAATGTTCCCCTCCCCCCCACCCTCACGCACCTCAGTCAGTACCGGTTGGGGAAAAGCGTCAACATTTTCTTTCACAATGGGTCAATATCACCACGGAACAATGGGTCCCTCTACATTATCCAACATGGTTATTTTCTGGTGCTCATTACCACTCCTCCTAATATTCAAGGTCAAGGTGACTTTGACAGCTCTAGATCTAAATGATACCTACTTTTGTATTTCCAATCCGTCCTGCACACCGAAAATATCAAAGGTTCATCATAGCAGGAAAACAATACCAGTTCAAGTTCCTGCCCTTCGGAGTCACCACCTCTCCCAAGGTATTCCCAAAGTGATTAGCAGTAGTTGTTTCACATCTCTGAAGACAGAATATCCACATGTTCCCCTACCTAGACGACTGGCTCATCAAAGCCAGTACCTTACAACAGTGTCAACATCACACCCAGTTGACAGTAGATCTTCACACACTGGGGTTCACTCTGAACTTCTCTAAGTCCCACCTTCAGCCTCTTCGGGTACAGCCTTATCTAGGGGCTATCCTGAATGAAGAGTTAGCCATGTCCAGAGTTTTCAGTCTCCTCTCCCACATTTTCAGGAGAATCATACTTATACGGTCAGGACCATTATGAGACTGTTAGGGATGAGGGCGTCTACCATTGCCATCATTCCCCATACCAGACTGTACCTCCGTCCCCTACAGCAGTATCCGTCTCAGCATTGGTCTCAGTCACGGGGTCACCTTGAGGATCTAGATTGTTGCTAGGCCACCATGCCCACCGCTCTCTGCGATGGTGGAACACCACCAACCTGTTAAAAGGGGGCAGCCTTTTCTGGATGCTGTGTCTCAGGTTATTCTGACCACAGATTTCAGTCAGGGGTTACTGTCAGCAGATCTGACCGTGGCCCCATCTGAACCTCCAGAACCTGTCTCTGGTTCTGCGCTGACTCCGGTGCCTACTTCCTTTTTGGCTCCAAAGTCCTTGCTAATCACTCTTTCATTTATGCCAGTCCTGAGATCTTCAAAGAGGATGCATGGTGCCAACTACGATCTGATACCAAGCTGATTAATCTCATCCCAACTGAGGTCATGCTCTGACTCACTTCAGCAAAGCTAGTCACCAGAGACACCAATCTTCCCAGTTCGTCACCCCTTCATCATCAGCATCCAAAAAGCTTTAGTTTGGCCTTGGCGCTGGGAAGTAGGACCCAATATTTTCTTGTAGGGTGGCAGTCCAGCACATCCAACTGATGGGTCCTCCAAATCGTCCAGAACGGCTATGCCCTTTTGTTTTTTTTCAACTCACCTCACCACCTCCCATATCAGAGAGGTCTTTAGAGTAGCACCTACCCATTGTAATGCAAGAGGTGCAATCTATATTGTCCAGAGGGGACATTGACAGTGTTACAGACTCAGAAATAGGTACAGGGTGTTACTCGCTCGGTTTCCTTGTGCCGAAGAAAAAAATGAATTTTTCATTCTACTTTAGATCTTTACTCTCTGATACCTCTCCTGTGGATGGACAAATTTAGAATGCTCACACTGGCCCAGCTTCTGTCTGCCTCAGATCCAGATGACTGGATGGAAGATTTGGACCTGCAGGATGCATACTTTCATGTTCCTCTACTGCAGACCCACAATTGGTCTACAGTTCAAGGTTGACAAGAGCATTTTCATTGTGCCATGTATGCACTTAATGTGTTAACAAAAGTAATGGCACTCATTACTGCCTGTCTCCAGAGGTTGGGCATACCAGTTTTGTCCCTACCTTTATGACGAGCTGTTGAAGGCAGGCTTGCTACAGTTGGTCATTGACCACCTCCAGATGACTGTGAACTTTGACATCTTTGGGGTTCTCAATCAAACAGCCAACATCGCACCTGATTCTTTTGCATAGACTGCAATCTGTTGGATTAGCGGACCATTGACATGGAGGCTCTGAGCCTTTCAAAATGGTTGTATCATCAGGGCATCTTCCTGATTATTAAGCGCTTGGAGGGGTCACCGCACACCAGGGCAGGCAAGCTCAGCTGGTGGTACCCAATGGATCAAGAGGGATGATTGCATCCCAAGATTGCACAGGCCATCTTCTGACATGGGGAGAACCCTCAATAGATCATTACTCCACCATCGAGAATGAGCAAAGTCCACACATTTGTGTGTTGGATTTCCAGCGAAGTTTTCCCAATGAGAGAATTTTCGACTGGGATGTAACACAGGACTCCTGTATGCCTTCCTATCTCTGCCTGTCTTGCCCACGGTTCGGAAGAAAATCAGGAGCTACTAAGTCCAAGTCATCCTTTTCTCTGGATTGGGCCATGAGAGTGTGGTACCTGGATCGTCTTGAGTATCTGCGCCTGTACTCTGATCAGGCTGCTGCTTCAGGTGGATCTTCTGTCACAAGAGTAGGGCAATGTTCTCTACCTGAACAATAGCATTCTACACCTCCATGTGTGGAGATTGAGCAATGGCAGTTGACGGCATGTGATTTACCAACCACAATTGGTGTATGTCATCCTGGCTGCCATTTCCCTTACCCAAAGGTCTATTTACGCTGGGCTTTGAGACAAATATCTGGCCTGGTGTAGCCTACAAGACTCGCACTTTGGAAGCCAAGTTGTTGGATATCTTATTTGTTTTGTCTTTGATGTGTGCCATTAAAGGTTATGTTTCACCCTTTTGGTCATTATGTGTTTACCTGATAAACTGTTCTTATTTAAATCACCTATTGTGATGCATTTCAAAGGTTTAACACGTTTTCTCCCAAACCATTTGTGATGCCCCAGTAGGACTTTAATTTGCTCCAGACTTTTCTCATGTGCATTTCCTTTGAGCTGATGTATAGCTGGTCATTGCAGTTTCTGACACTAAAGACTATTTCCTTTGTTGCAATCATGGTAAAACATTGCATGAGTGAGCTTCAGACAGCTGCCCTACACCACCTTTTTCTGGACAAACTGGTGCTGAGGACTAGGGCTGCCTTCTTTCCAAAAGTTGTGAATCCTTTTCACATTGGGCAGTCCTTTCCATTCCCAACATTCTTTTCCCTGCCTCACCCGTCGCAGGAGTTGAGACTTTATTGACTGGTACCCCAAAAAAACTTTAACCTTTTATATAGATTGCACTAAGAGCATTGGATTGACTACCAGCGTTTTGTATTGTTCTCCGGGGAAACAAAGGTAAGTTGGTGCAGAAAACAACTCTGTCAAGGTTGGCTATTCCTTTGTATTAAGATGTTCTATGCATTGGCCAAAAAGCAGCAGCTAAAAGGACTATAGGCCCTTTCCACCAGGGCCAAGGCTGCCACCCCTATGTTTGGCACACACAGGTCCTATTGTTGACATATGTCAGGCAGTGATGTGGGCATCGATGCATATGTTCATGGAACACTACTTCCTTGATAGACAGGTCTGGTAGCAGGAGCTTTTTGCCTGTTCAGTCCTCTTGACTTTTTGGTCTGAGTCCACTCTTCAGACTCTTCACATTTGGAGGTACTGCTTTGGTGTGCATTCTAATGGTGGGGAATCTGAGGTTAGAAGTGTTCATCAGAAGGGAATGCTCTTTCTGATGGATACTGTATCTGACTGCAGATTCATCACTGCCTTCCCACCTCCCTATTCAGTGCACTTGTCTATTTTTACCATATAAAAGGTCCCACACTGGAGTTCTGCACATTGGTACCTCCAGTTGTTTAGTGGTCTGTGTCTGACATTGTGGAAAGAGTCAAGCGAGAAACTGACATCAGCGTGCTGGAGTGGCACTAATATGCATCTCCTCTCCATCACTACTGGGATGAAACAAAGCCACTGCAGAGCTGCTTGATGCCACCTAGCGAAGCACAGGAGCACTGCTTTGAAAAATGTATGGGCCCAGCCTGGCACCTGAAAAATATTCTAGATATGAGGAATGTGTTTGAATAGAATATCCACCAGAAAGAATGTTACTGAAGCTAAGAAACTTTTGCTTCTGTATTACCATAAGGAATGTAGTGGATCATGTAGGCTAATGGTTTAATTGAATCAGGTTTGAGACAGTGAGAAGTACAACACTCTGTGTGGGTTTCACAAATATGTGAAATATGGTGAGGTGAAATTAGTACATAAGTTTAGTTTACAGTAGAAAAATATTTAATCTTCCTTAAGCTTCCTCTCTTGTCTTTTGTCACTATTTCTTACCCATGGCAAGGTTTTACTGATATCCTGCAGTGACAAACGTGTACTTCAGATAACACATTGCCCTTCAGAAACTAGTTATTGCTTCAGTCATAAATCTCACCCGCCCAAAAGGTTTACCTCTAAGCTTGCAGCATACTCTTAGTATGCCTTAAAGGAAATGAAGACAAACCTGTGACCTCACAAAATGAATATGATTTATCATCATTTATCCACAGAATACACTATTTTGTACTCTCCCTGTCCTTATGCTTTCCTTACTAAAAGCTTTTTAAAATTATTGCAAATGACCTGGAAAATTGAACATTATTTGCGCTGCCATTTTGCTCTTGGAAAACCTCTATGAAGCTTCATCTTTCAGTGCTACCACATTTTCCACCATTTATTATCTATTCACATCAAAACTATTGTAATTGCCCAGTACTTTGTATTCTGACAATATAAACTCTGTAATGTATTCAGCAGTGCACGACAAGGATCCTTACTAAACTGGTTTTAGCTCCCGCTGGCATACAATTCCTGTGTCCATTGTTAAAAGCAAACATTCTACTTTCCCACTGGATCTGTGACATTCTTATGCAATCAGTTTCTTTTTAAGTCTGCCATTATGACTGGCGGCTTTCTTTCTGCACTTGGTCTCTCTCAGAACGGGGTCAAGTTTCTCCAGAAATGAAGAACACTGTGGACATTCTTCACAATAATAATGACCTTGCATAAATGTAGACTCCTTACATGCCTACATTTTTTAAGGTACGAGGAATATAACAACTTCATTTCTTTGTTGAATTTCACAATCTGTTGGTTCTTTGCCGAAACGGTCTTATGTGAGTGAAAAAGAATCAATACTGTTAAAGGTAGCAGATGAGATAAGGAAAGAAGTGGATCATGCTGATGTCTTTACTTTATCCCTCTGCAGCCCCACCTATAATGACAAGAGCCCATTTTAGAAGGGACAGGGTAATACAGTGTTGTTATATTAAATGCTTTAAGGCATCTTCTGTAACTTTCATAAGTTTAGAAAACAATGGCCATAGAGCTGATGATGACAATTTGGTCACCAAAACCTGCCTTTAGAGTTTGAAGATTCAGCATTTGCATGTGCATTGATTAGTGTTTTCCCTAGATTCCATTTCATTGACTACATGGCCTGAGTCTAGATTTCCATTTCCCTTATGCTGGGTCAGGGTGTGTTAAATATGCAGAAGTGACCTTTTCTCTTCAGCAAATATTAAGCAGGAATCAGAAGTGCCAATGCCATTGTTTCAAAGCTTTTGTCGGCTCCGCAGCTCGACTAAATGTAGTGTTTGGATCACGACCACGACCCGAAGGTGTGCTGTGAGTGCTGTGCCATTCATCCAAAGGTATTGAGGGAGCGGTCCCTAAAGATGATGGTGGCCCGGCATGCTACTCTGTGGAGGTCGAGGGGAAGGTCCCGGGACTTGTCACAGAGACCAAAGTCGTCGTTATCCCACTCCAAGTCTTCGGGACGATCAGTCAAGGCACAAGAAGAAGAGCTGAAGCGGTCTTTGACGTTTCTTCGTCCGTCAGCCAATGCAACGAGTGAATGTAGGCATTCTAGGCCTCCTTCTTGGAGCCTGGGCCGGCTCCACGCCTTCCTGACCCCTGCTCAACTGAAGGAGTTCTATGAGGCCCTGCACCTCATTTCATTATTGGGCAGTCCAACCCTGCCAGCTCTCCTTAGACCCAGTGGAGTTGAAGCAGTTCCAATCTGGTTCTGCACCGGTGGCCTTGGCTCTGATAGGCCCCCAAGGATCCAATCCTGGATCTGGACTGACACTGGTCATACCATCTCGTCCTTCCCCAGTGCCAGTTCTGATATCAGCGTCCACCTGCGGTGTCATCCCCATTACCATTCCCGACACTGACACAGAGCCGGATGGGCCTCATCCGACACCTGCTGGAGCTGCACTTCATAGATGGGAGCATGAGCCATATTCTGTTGGGCTGGGCCTCGGGGAAGACTGGGATGGGTCGCTGGATCCCTTAAAATACCAGCCATATGAGGAGGAAATGGACTGGCATTTGGATTTTGATGAGGCCAGTGGACTGGATACATCTCCAGGTATTGGTCTGTTTTCTCCCCCTACCATGGCTAAAGAGGAGGGAGCTTCTTACGCAATGATAGTGAGGAGGGAGGCTGAGGTCCTGGACCTTCACCTACCATTGGTGCCAGTCAAGACTAATCTCTTGACAGCGGTGCTGCAACTGGGAGCTTCCACATTTGAGCCCTTGCTCCTGTTTAGAGATGCCCTCTTTTTGGGTCCCTGGTCCAAACCCAGCACAGGAGCTCCTATGAATAGAATGATAGCCGCCGCCATCACCCTGTACCTGGGGAACAAGGGTTCCTTACGCAACACTCCACCCCTGAGAGATTAGTGGTTCAAGCCTCAACTTCTCAAGGTGGTCCCTACTGCATCCCCCAGACAGAGAATCCAAGAGGCTGGGCAAGTGCTGCCCCAGAGGAGTCCCGGGCTGTGCTCTCTCACTCTGCCGCCAACGGGAGAGACTCAGCAAAGTTCACAATTCATTGCAGACTTGACACAACTGACTCGCTAGGCAGAGCAATTTTCATGACAGTGTCCCTGAGGTGCCACATCTGACTTTTCAGGGGATGCCCAAGCTTCTCTTATGGATATGCCCTTCGATGGGACTGGCCTCTTCAGAGACAAGCCCTATTCAATGCTTTAGCTCTTTAAGCATTCTCAAGCTACAGCCTGGTCCTTGAGCCTCGTAGTGCCCTCTCCCCAGTCTGCCTTTTGCTCCTTTCGTTGCTATGGAAGAAGCTTCCAACAGCACCTGTTCCTGCCCAGCCACTGTGCTGCACACGCTACCAGTGTCTGGGTGGACAAGGGAGCGGTACCCACTGATCTCGTGGGTCAAACGGCAAGCGGTCTGGTAAGTTCCCCTCCTCCCCCCAATGTGCAGCAGCCACAAAGCCCTTCTAGTCTGCCTCTTACCACCACAGGCATCCAGTTGGCAGCAGGATTTGCGATCACCTACCCCACTGGCAGTCCATAACATTGGACTGGCGGTTTTTGCAGATTGTCTGAAGGTGCAACTCCTTCCCCTTCAAGACTTCCCTTCCCTCCATGCCACCATCGCATGACCGGATGACAGAGTATCAACTATCCCTTCTCTATGAGGAAGACATAGCTCTCCTTGCCAAGGATGCCATAGAGCGGGTTCTGCTGCCAGAAGTAGGCTGTGGTTGTTATTCCGGTCACTTTCTGGTTCCCAAAAAGGACAAAGCTCTTCACCCTCTTTTAGATCTACGAGCCCTCAATCTCTTCCTCAAGAAGGAAAATTCAGAAAGCTCACTTTGGTTCAGGTCTTGTCTACCCTGGATCCTGGAGGCTGGATGGTAGTGTTGGACTTGCAGGATGCTTATTTCCACATCCCTATCCTTCCACAGATGATACCTGCCGTTTACAGTAGGCCACGAGCATTTTCAGTTCACCGTGCTTCCCTTTGGCCTTACCAATGCTCTTCGCGTGTTCACCATGGTGATGGCAGTGGTTGCAGCTCATCTGTGTAGATGATGTGTTACAGTCTTCCCCTATGTCGACGACAAGCTGTTGAAGGCAGGCTCGCCCAAGGCTGTGGTCTGCCACCTCCAGACTAAGCAAGCCTCCTGCATTCCTGGGGGTCAATATACACATTCTGAAGTCACACCTGACTCCCTCTCAGACTTTCCCTTTCATCGGAGCTGGTCTGGACACAGTGCAGTTTTGGGCTTATCTTCCCGAGCAGCAAATCCATGATATTTGGGCTAAGATACAGGTGTTTCAGCTTCTATCCTGGGTTTTGGTGAGACTGACTCTGAGGCTGTTGAACTCTTGACCTCCTGCATCCTGCTGGTCACACATGCAAGATGGCATATGCAGGTTCTGATGTGGGGCTTGAAGTTCCAGTGGGCGCAGCATCAAGGGAATCTCTCCGTCATGGTTCAGATCTTGGAGGGAACTGCAAAAGAGCTGCTTTGGTGATTAATGAACCGCAATTGGGTCAGAGGCAGGTCTCTCTCCCTTCCCCAACCAGATTTGACAGTAGTGATAGATGCATCATTCCTGGGGTGGAGCGGCCATCTTCGAGAGGTGGAGATCAGAGGACCCTGGTCTCCAACAGAATCCGGACTCCACATCAGTCTGGTGGAGATCCAGGCAATCCGACTAGCATTGAAAGCCTTTCTACCCTCCATCAAGGGAAGATTAGTGCAGGTGTTCACTGAAAGGACACCGCCATGTGGTACTGTAGCAAACACAGTGGGTATGATTGTGAACCGTTTGTCAATATTCTCTGCACCTGACATGGCTGGAACAGTAGAGCATATCCCTATGGTTCAGCACCTGGCAGGCTCTCTGAATGCCAGAGCAGACAAACTCAGCCAAAGATGCCTAGTGGATCGCAAAGGTGTCTCCATCTGGGGATGGTTCAAGGTTTCTTTCACCAGTGGGGAGAGCCATAGTTAGATCTGTTCTTGTCTGCCGAGAACACGCAATGACAGCAGTTTTGCGCGATGGAGTTACAAGGTAGCTCTCGCTCAAAGATGCTTTTCGTCTCAATTGGGATTCAGGCCACGTATATGCCCTTCCACCCATACCACTCCTGCCCAGAGTTCTCAAGAAGATCACGAACAACTTGGCCTAAGTAGTCCTCGTGGCTCCGGGCTGGGCACAGAGAGTCTGGTATCCTGAGCTGCTGAGCATGTCCATGATCCTCTGAGGAGACTGCCCCTTTGGGAGGATCTTCTGTTGCAGCAGCAAGGGAGCGACCTTTTCCCGACCCTGTCCAGTCCCTGCCTTCTTGCGTGGAGATTGAGCAGTGGCAGTTGACAGCTTTTAGCTTTCCTCCTGAAGTCTGTAACGTCATTTTGTCAGCTAGGCATCCCTCCACCAAAATGGTGTCAATGGAAGAAATTTGTGGCGTGGTGCACAGACATTCTTTTGATCCCCTTTCTGCCTCTCTCATGTTTTCCTTTTCATTCTTAACCTTTTCCCAATGGGGCTCTGCCTTGGGCACTCTTAAGGGCTATTTATTTGCCATTTCTACTTTCTTGCAGTTGCCTGATCCACCGCCCTTGTGTAATCTCCTATTCTACATAGGTTTCTCAAAGGTCTTACTCATCTGTTCCCTCTTTCCCATTCATTATGCCCCAGTGGGATCTTAATTTGCTTCTGACCTTTTTGATGTGTGCCCCTTTGAAGCCCCTCCACAATGGTCCACTCAGGCTTCTCACATTGAAAACAGCCTTCCTTGTGGCAATTACATCTGCCCGCAGAGTGAATGAGCTGCAGGCCTTATCATCTAAGCCGCCCTATCTCTCTATATATCCTGACAATGGCCTATTTTCTGGCAAAAGTGATCACACCATTTCATGTAGGCCAATCTGTCACCCTGCCTACTTTTTACAAAATCCCCCCCCCCCACATAATTCTGAGGAAGAGGAGAGACTCCACCGCCTGGACGCAAAAAAAGAGTTGGCGTTCTACCTTGATCATACCTGTGAGTTCCAGGTGGACGACCAGCTCTTTGTGGGATATGTGGGTGTGCAGAAAGGGCGGATGGTGAAGAAGTGAACCACCTCTTATTGGGTCATGCTCTGCATCAAGATCTGTTATGCACTGACCAAAAAGCAACCTTCTTGAGCTTGTGGACCCATTCCACTAGAGCCTGAGCTGCGATCACTGCTTTAGCATGTGGCGTTCCGGTTCTGGATATCTACCAGGCAGCAGTGTGGGCATCTCTGCACATGTTTACCAATCACTACCTAGACAGTCAGGTCTGTAGGGATGGGCACTTTGCCCATTCGGTCCTGCAGGACTTTCTCGTTAGTAATTATTTTGAAGTACGACCTCCAGGATGGTATTGTTTGGGTATCTGTTCACATTTAACCAATATGCAGCTAGAAGTCTCTATCAAATGGATAAGTCACTTACCTTTGGTAATGCCTTATCTGTTAGAGACAATATCTAGCTGCAAATTCCTTACCGACCCACCCATTCTCCCCGCTTTGCGAACGGGTTTCTAGGGGGACAGGCTTCCCTTTCAAGGCCCTGGTTTTGACAGACCAGTGGTCAGTGTTCTTCATGCTCCGCGCTTTTGGAGTGGAATTTTGTGAAAAGAAACTGACGTCTGCGTACCTGTTTGAACCTATATAGATTTTGCAACATCATATCTGGCGCATGCACCACAGACGAAGAGCCAAACAACAACACCTAGGGGCGCACAGGGGTACTGCTCACAAAAAATCTTCTGGATCCAGTATGACACCTGGGGAGAATTCACAGGTAAGGAATCTGCAGCTAGATATAGCCTCTACAAGATAAGCCACTACCGAAGGTAAGTAACTTGTCCAATTATGTACTTGGTGCAGTACGTTAAAAGCAGCAATTACGAACTGGATCAAATTGGCTATATTTAAAAGCCCACGCAACAGCTGTGCGTGACACGGGTGAGAGACCCGTTATTCTGTAGACTCCACACTCCCACCAAACAGAAGACACACACTTTGATGTAGACAAAATGAAATCCACTGCAAGAACTTTTAAAAAGTTTATTTGCATTGCAGTATCACTGTGCAGCAAAACAACCCGACGCATTTCGGCATTCACAGCATCTTGGTTACGAGTAAATCATGTGTCTTTACATCCAACATGGATGTAAAACAAAACTTAAACATAGAAAAGGGGCCCAACTGTTTGACTCGCAGCGTAAGTCATTGCCATCTTAGCCTCTGTTCGCCTATATAAATGTGTGGGTGAATCACAGAGTAAGCAAAGTGTACTGAATGTATAAGAAATATATATATATATATATATGTATATATATATATATATATATTATTACACCAAAAGATACAATCGAAAAACATAATTAGATCAATATGGCACATGATATACATGTTTAAATATCGTAAAGATCACATTCCTGCAGGCATATCAGATGCAGCAGTGAATATTCAAACGTTAAATATTATGTCCCGTAACAATTCCATATAAGCATTCAACTATACACAACATGTAAAAGATAACACCAAGAGAGCCCCGGTGGGTGGACACAAAAGTACTGAAAAAGGCAAAAGGAATAAAATGATTTCTTAGCTCTCCTGCATCATATCTCGCTCCCTTTGGAAAGGGAACAAAGGAAATAAGGAAAATCCTGCTCCAGTGGGCAAACATTGGTAGAAAGATACTTAGCTCTTCTGCCATGTCGAGATATTGACCTCAGCTGTGTACAAAAATAAGAAGACACAAAAGTCATAATCATTAAAAAAAATATATATATATATATGTGCATGACATAAAAACTTTACAAGCCTTCACATCTTATCCACAAAGGTACAGAGAAACTCTGATTTTGAATTACCCATTGACTAAATACATCACAATCCATTATGTGTACTCAGAAATCACCCAGATGTCCATACAGCTCTTCAACTGTGTTTAATCCATTTTGGGATTTGGTATACAATTCCAAAATGTATCTGGATTCAAGCTGCTTGAGAGCAAGTATCCTATTGCCACCCTTCACTGTTACCAGAATTCTATCAATGGCATAAAACCTTAGGAGGTCAATGTCACTTTTATTGTACATAGCAAAATAGCGTGCCACTGGGTATTGACAGTGTACATGTTTGATGGCACTCATGTATTCCAATACCTGTTTTGTAACAGGATGTGTAGTACTGTCTGTGAAGTTCTTGTTACAAGGACAGACCAACACACAAATACTGAATGACAGCCCAAGCATGATTGATTTCTCTGCTTACCCCTAAAAGAGAGGAGAAAAATTGTTTGACATTATGGCTATTCTTGCAAGCTAGGCATTTGCTGCATTTCAGAAAACCTCTTGCTTTCACCATAGGTCTGGTCTCAGTTTCCGCTACCTCATTCCTGCTAAGCATGTCTTAGACATGCTTCTTCTGTAGATGATATTTAGGTGATCCTCTAAAACAGAACCTCTCAGTGTTTACTTAAGATGTTCCTTGACTTCCTTTTTCTGGTTATAGATAGTGAGGAATCTAACATTATTCACCTTCGGGCTAGTTTGATCTAACTTAGGGATCAGCAGATTCTCTCTACATAACTTTTGGACCTTAACGAGGGCTGCATCAAGTACTGTTTGTTGGCAACCCCTTTCATTGAATCTAGTTATCAAGGTCATGCTTTCTGTCTGGAATGTTTCCCCAGAACTGCAATTCCTATAGGCCCATAAGAATTCCCCACATTGTTTACTGTTAATTAAAGTTTTATGATGGCTTCTCTGTGTATGTAGTACGGTGTTACCAGACGTACATTTGCTGTCTAATCTAGAGGTTCACAGCCTACGTTTTGACATTGTTTCCCTGCTTACTTCACCTGAAAATGTTAGGTTTAAATCATCATTATTCAAGATATTAATATGTTTACACACCTGATCGCTATCTCCTTTCCATATAAGGAACAGGTCACCAGTGTAACAAACCCGTAAGACAACATGTGAATTGAATTCTTCCATAGCTCCGGACACCTGCTGCTCCCACTAACCGATCAATAGATTGACATGCACAATTTTTTCACCAAAAAATTCACTTTCAAATGTTAGTGATATTATCAATGATGTGATAGACGATGTAATGACTAATGTAATATGTGGGGTAATTAGCAGTGCATGGCGAGGGCGCAAGTCATATTACCATAGGGTATGAATTTCCACTGTTTTGTCTTTGTATAATCTGAACCTAACTATAATGTACCTATAACTTTTTTTTTTTTTTTGTGTGAATTTCTAAGGTTTTTTTATTCTGTTTTCTAACTGTAACATCCCTGTAACAGTTTTCAGTGAATTTCTTCGGTTCTTAATGTTGTTCTCTAAGTATATGCCTCTGTAATCTTCGTTTTTTTTTTTTAAGTGAATTTCTAGGGTATTTTTATCGTAAAGTAATATTTAATTACCATTCTTTAATCCAGCTTCGTCTGTGTATGGTCTCTGGCTGTGTGCGGCGTGGGTTGGCCGTAGGGCCTGACCTGTGGCAAGGCCCTATAGCCAAACCCACACTGCGCACAACCTTTGACCGTGCACAGTGGGGGGTTCACCCCATGGCCTGCCCTGTGGCCAGCCCCTAAAAGGCAGCCAGCCCTGCACACGACCTTTGGTTAGCCACAGTGCTTGGTGACCCTAAGGCCTTTTTTTTTTTTTTTTTTTTTTAAGAGTAGAGGGCCACTGGGCCCCCTCTCCGAGCTTTGTAAGCCCTGGGAACCTCATCCCCCAGGGCCACTAATTAAAAAGAAGGGGAGGGGTTCATGTTGTTTTCCTCCCTTGGCCGAATTTGGCCCTGAGGCCCACAGGGCCCAGCGCCATATTTTAGGGGAAGGGGGAACGTGGCCCCCTCACAGTGGCAATTTCAGCATAGGGACCCAGTCCACTATGGCCCAGCACCATGTTTAAGGGGGGAACACGGCCCCCTCCCTGGGCCAATTTTGGCCATGTGGAACCCATCTCTAGGGGCCCAGCTGACTCCTCCGGTCCTATTTCAGCCCCGGGGACCCCATCCCCTGGAGCCCAGCCAACATAGGGTGGGTACCCTGGTGCCCACCTAGGGCATCCACCACACTATTGTTGAAGGTTACAAGGGAACCCCATGACCCCAGCCTGCTACCCACATCCAGTGAAGTTGGCATTGCTCCCACCTGCAGGGAGCAGCTAATAATCCTGCTCCCTGTAGGTGGGAGCAATCTTTTCATCTGTTTCTTTGCCTGTTTCATATTGGGCAGGGAAACAGATGAAAAGTCCGCTCCCAGCGGGCAGGAGCATTTTACAAGCTTCAGCCCACTGAGAGCAGACTTGGTGTTTGCTTCCGCTTGGCAGGAGATTTGAAATTGCTCCTGCCAAGCCAAAGCAAACACAGGTTTCTCTAGTGCGGTCAGGGTATGTCCCGAGGGTGGGCACCCTGTGACGTAGCCTGAGCTGGCCCTCGGGGATTGAGGCCCCAGGGCCATTAGTGGGTCTGGGATGGGGCCTGTGAGGCCCCTCTCCTCTTCGCATACATGGTGGGGCCCTAGGTTGTGTGGTCCCCGGGCCGAAATTGGCCTGGGGACGCAGGCTGCATGCCCCCTCGCCCTTAACACCGGGCCCTGGGGGATGTGGTCCTTGGGGCCAAAATCGGCCTGGGGCGGGGGTCACACATACCCCCTCTCCCCTAAAATATAAATATTTGTACCACCCACAGGACCTGACCCACTTTGGGAGCTTTAAAAAAACACAAGCACAGGAGACCGCTCTTGCTTTTTTTTTTCTTTAGCATTTTGCTGTGGCTTCGCGGATCCCCTGCGAATTCTCTGCAACATTTTTAAAAACAATACATTTTTGACCCCATCACCAGGCCTAGGAGGTCATGGTATTCCTACTTTGACCCCTTGAGTCTTTTTTTTTTTTTGCATGAGTTTGAACCGAATCCTACGATGGATTCCACCACTTCTGGTTGAAGAGATGCCAGCCAATCAGATATCAGTTTGAGATCTGTCAGATCTGCGGCCCCCCCTTCTCCAAATATACATAAATCTTTTTTCTTCAGTTACTCCAAAACTACTGATTTGCACCAAATTACAAAAAACACTCATTCTGGACCAAGATCTAGCTTTCTGCCAAATTTGGAGTAATTCACTTTAGTTGTTTAGTCGTGTCAAAGATCCCTATGGGAAATTGCCGGGGACAGCGTGTTTTCGGGCCCCTCCTCCTTTTTCTTGGCCCTTGCTTGATGAATAACCCCAAAACTTTCTAGACAGCAGCTGAAGTGGCTGGCAAACTAGTTTGAAATTTTCATGAAGATTTGTCTAACAACACTAACGGAGGAGTGTGGACTCCCCTTGTGGGGCTTTTACATGCCCCGGGTACCACCACCTCCCTGTGGCCAAATATATGGTAAAAAAAATTAGAAGCTTTTTTTTTTGTTTTTTTTTTTTTGTTTTTTTAGCGGATTCGTGAATCTGTCGTGGATTTGCGGCCAAAAAAAATGTAAAAAATGCTTTTTTGCCCTGGCGTGACACAAACGCTAAAGTGTTAGGGTATTCCTACCCTGTCCCCTTTTCTTTTGTTTCCCAATGTCATGCATGGCATGAGTGTGACTGCTTGATCCAGTTTTGGCTGCAGGGCCTGCTGCAGGCCAGGCCCTGCGGCCAACCCTTATCACAGGTGGCTGAATACCGTGCGTGGCACAGGTTTGGGTGCATATAGGGGTATGTTGCAGGGCTTGCGGGCCAACCCTTGGCCGTGCTTGGTGCAGGGTTTGGTGCTCATAGACTGTTAGTCTCAGGGCCTGGACCCTGCGGCCAACTCCCTCCACGCACAGCCGGTGGTTAGATTAACGTAAAGTAATTAAAATTACTTAGCATTAAAAAATATAGAAATTCACTGAGAAAAACTAACATTACAGGGACGTTATCGTTAGGAAATAGAATTTAAAAAATGCACTTAAAAAACAAAGGTTACAAGGACTTCATAGTTAGGTTCTGAATTTACACGCACAAAACCATAGAAATTTAGCAGTTATTGTTATGGTAAGCTCAAGTAACTATAACTTGTGCCCTAAGGTAATTAGTACACGTGCCCTCCCCATGCACTGCTATTTTCCCCACGTATTGCATCACTAATGACATCTTTGTTAACATCATTGAAAATATCAGTGTAACATTTGCAGTAAAAAAGAAAAATGTGCATGGCGGTGGTGCGATTTATAGTTAACTGAGGGCAGGCGATATATATATAAAGGCAGCGCAAAAAATTTTAATGATATTTTACAGGCTGAATAACATCAAGTGATTGGAATGAATACCTTTCTCATATAGTGTGATCGAAATTGAGAGCATAGTCATTTCTCATGAAAGAAATTTGGAATTGTGAAGGACTTTTTTAAACTTGTTGATTCACAAGAAAGGTGAATGTTTCCTTGAGTTAAAACCCCCGAACACCTGCATATTTTTAGCAATCTTTTTCTGAATAATGGTACTTTATTGTTGTGCCATAGCTTTGATCGGGGTACACGGCAGCTCTTCTTTAACTCTGCGGGCAATTTATTCACCTTCTAGCCATGGTGTTAACGAATGTGGACCTGAAGATAGTAAAGTTGCCGCACTCTTCTGATAAACACACTGATTATGGAGTCGATGCGCTCGGTGGTACATGCACTGTTTCTTGTTGATTTACAGTAGAATTTAACAGTACTGGATGTAAGCGCGGTGGTAATAGGTCATTGTCAAGCGGTAATGAACGCAGTCGCACTATTCCATTGCCCAGTGTAATTATGTGCAGTCCCATAACAAAGTCACTCAGTGCCTCAACCTGTTGACCTCGCTGAGGTACTAATGAGCTACCTCCATCTCATAAATGCCAGTTGAATAAACAAAAATTGTCACCTACGGTATAGGTAATAGCAATTGAAAATAAATCTCAAGCTGGTTAATAACGGTCTCTGGCTAAATTAAACTCTGCCATCGGCAACTTTTGCTGTTTTTAATCAAAATTATTTACCTGAATTCCTCCAATTTCTCTCGGGGGTGTGTAGGCTTGGCTGGAGGTTGTTCTACAGCATAGCACACCAGGGTAGTAGCACCTCCCTCAGGGAAGTCTTGTGCAGAGAAAGACTGTGATGAGCTCGGAAGGAACTCGTCGCATGTAAACAAGCATTTCATTCTTAAAGGAAACATAGAGTTCGACAGTTTTAGGCAAAGAGTAATTTAGAGAGGAAAATACAAGCCCACCCTACGTGAAATAAAAGTATTTGGCTGCACGTCATTATTGAAACATCCCTTTTCTTTCCTTTTTCTTACAGAGTGTCATGAACATGATGCATGTTATTAGCATTCCATATTCCTTGATGAAGGTGAATCCCCTCTCGTGGATCCAGAAAGTGTGCCAGTACAAAGGTAATATGTACTGATGTACTTTTGAAACAAGCAGTTGACAAAATTATTAATAACGTGGTATTTTCTGGGCCGCAGTCATAGCTTCCCCTATGTTGGCACTGTACCAACACAGCATTTCTTATGTGACCTTTTAAAATCGATTGGAAATTCGAGGCTTGCCACCAGATCACTGACTGTGCAGGTATTTTTGGAAAACAGTCTGCAGGGGCGCCGCAAAAGACTGATTTATTCTAAATAGCTCCCATGGCAACCCAATGGTAGGTTATGATGGTAACTTTTTATTGCTCCAGTGCTTGCATCATCGCATTCACAGCAGCCCAAGTGTTACTGGCACAGATTTTGTCCACTGCGTCTGTAAAAGGTGTTTTGCATGGATTAGTTGTTTTTGTTGGTTCGTTCTTTGCGGTTTGGGATCGAGTGAAAAAGATAAATTATGCTCTAAAATCGTTAGGCTAATGTTTTTCTAAATTTGCAACACAGTTAATTAAGTCAATACATAAATTATTTTTTGAATTTATTTTTATTTTTTTAGCAAAAGTCGCTTGTGTGAAATCCAGAGATATGCATTGGGCTCTTGTGGCACATCGGGATCAAAGAGACATCAACCTTTCTTCGTTGCGGATGCTGATAGTGGCAGATGGAGCAAATCCTTGTAAGTGGACAATTTATACAAAAAACGCTCAGCAGCCTGCGCAAGCGCATTCCTGTCACAAAGAGTACAGGTCTTAATCAAAGTTTTATGTATTTGCCATTTCTGCCCGTATTATAAAATATATTTCTATTTAATACACCGTAAAACAATAATCTTTTTGTCTAAAGTGTATTCTAGTTGATTCACACTGACTTTTACTTCATCACCCATTATAATTGTGCATTCTCGTCAAATAACTTTTCTTTTGACTTGTATCCTGTTTAGCCCTATGACAGATATTTCCCTAAACCTACTGTAACTGAAGTGGATCGCAACTTTTTAGTCTGCTGAGTTACTTTTTAGGCTAGTGTAAATGGTATGATTATTTTGCCCCTCAAAATGTTCTATACGTCCTTAAAAGAATAGGAGATAGCCTGTCAACCTCAAAGTTGAAGATTTGGGGGATTTAGGGTCTCATCCCCGAGTCTGGCGGTCCAACGGCCACATTACGACCGTAGCGGTCGGACCACCATGGGACCGCTGTCCCTGCTGGGAACTTGGTTCCTGACGGCATTGGCTTCATGTGGCGCCCAGACCAGTGCCACCACACAGTTTCCAATGAGCTGACCTGCGGAAACCTTGGTTTGGGGCTGGTGGGGAGACCACCACTCCGCAGCGTTCTCCTCACCAAGAATCTGGCGGTCGGATTCTCTGACTGCCAGACACCTAATGAGGCCCTTAGTATTTTAAATGCAAGAGTGATATAATTGTCAGTTTTTTTTTTTTTTTTTTTTAGAGAAGGACAATATGTAATGTTTAAACAATCAATTTAACATTGATCGCTGGGGAAAATTATTCCCCGGTTTATTTAGACCATCGGCATTGTGATTCATATTTACCAGCTCAGTGATAAGACTGCCAAATGTGGATAAGATATTACGTATTTTACTTATATCATTACAAATATTATTTGGCATGACCAATGGGTGAGAATTGGCTGCCAATGAGGGTCCTTCAGATCTTAATTTAACTGTGAAAGAAACCGCAGCCTGTTGGCAATGGGCATCGAAGTAATTTACATTTCAGAGGCAGATATTAAGCTGCAATGAAAAAGGTTTACAGGGAAAATAGAGAGTGACAATAATGATAGTAATTCATTTAGAAGTAGTTCACGATAACAATGATTATGTTGTTCAGGTTTCGTGCAAAGAAAAGGAGGTAAGGTATTGTGGTATGTTATGCAGATTTGTAGAGCGCATTATTACCCAGGATAATATCTTGGTGCTGAGCAGGCGTGAGTTTAGACACACCTACGGCCTAATGGAGCTACTCGGGAAGCCAGGTCTTCAGCTTCTTGCGGAATGCAAGAAGTGAGGAGGAGGCCCTTATGTGTAGCAGCAGATCGTTCCATGCTGTAGGAGTGATGTAGGAAAAAGCACCACCGCAGCGAAAGGGAATTAAGAAGAATATTGGCTAAGTATCAGGCGTTAAAATGTCTCAAATGTATGTCATTTTTAGAAAATATTTTTAAAAACAATAGTGTCCGTTGATCAGAACGGATAGGAAAATCGGCAGTTTTTTTAGAGGGCATTAAAAGGTGGAACCTAATCTAATTAATCTCACAAAGATACCGAAAAACGCAAAATAACTTAATAAAAAAGTGCTAAAGTAAGTGAATAAGAAAATGCAGGGCTTTGAATGTTTGAAGATATTGGATTATCTGCATAAGAGTAGGGTGAATTTGGAAGGAATGGTTAACGGGTAATTCGTGATGCACTTAATATTGTGGCAATGGTGTCTTGTTTGGATGGCCATTGCAGTATTTTATGTGTTTTGCATATTTGAAGCCCTGTGATTTTGCTGATTGGTATTATTCATCCTGCTTATAAAAATAGGGATTTGCTGTTGAGTTTGATATTTTGCATTTGTTTATTTTTATCCAGGGTCCATTTCCTCATGTGATGCATTTCTAAACGTCTTCCAAAGTAAAGGCTTACGGCAGGAGGTCATTTGTCCTTGTGCGAGTTCACCAGAGGCACTTACGGTGGCCATTCGAAGGTAATGGGTTTTCTATAAATATTTATATATTCTTGATATTTAATTTTTGCACAAACTCGACACAAAGGTATTGGAGCGCTTCACATGAGTACCAGTTACTTTACACATGGACATATTCATTTTTGGTAGACATGGGGAGATTAAGTGATTTGCCCAGAATCGCAGGATTTAAGCCAACGCTGAGGCTCGAACCTAGTTCACCAGCTCCAAAGTCGGCAGCTCTGGTTGTTAGGCCACATCCTCTCCCGAGTATAGAAATATATAATGTTGCGTTGCTTACAACAGTATGGATTCCATGTGGCATACTCTTGGACTGTAACTTAATATGCCAACTTGTCTCCTGTTAGGCTAACTTTAAAATTCTACAATAATCAACCTTCCAAAAACTTTAAAATTATGTTGTGTTAACCACCTGCTTAACACAATTCTAATGCCAGATTTACCAATATTTTGTGATATTTTTATAGCTGGAAATTGACACAGCGTTCTGACAACACAACAAGAGTGCTCTTAGTCTGACATTATACAGTGTTTTGCTTGTTTTCACAACCCTCTTTGAATTTCTGCTGACAGTTATTGAGCTTCTTATACAAAGCCCCACGGTAGGAAAGTGAATTGACTGCAATGAGAGACTCCAAGAAGAGATTAGCTTTAAGGTTCTAGTCGGAGAGAAAGGGTACCTAATATATAAATGTCATTTTCTGCGTCGTCCTGTTCTGGTCTGTAAGACCAGAAAATGTTTCGTCGGTCAGGATTTTTTTTTAGTACTTGGGAACTTCAGTAGGCGTATTTGTGGGAAAAGAGCTGTTTTCAAGCAGCGTAAGAGCTCGCCATTTGCAAAGGTTGCAACCCCCACAAAGCAGCTGCTCTGAGGGTCCCCGGTACCCTCCTAGTGGTGTTTCTAATCTAGTTTACACGCCGGGCATTAGTACTCATTTTGAACCTTCTCTTGGGCTGTTCATCTGGTTTATAGTTATTCAGAGCCCCTGAATGTTCTGACATTGTCATTCTCTCTCTTAGTTTTTATGAGCAGCCGGTGATACTTACTCATTTGTCTCTTGTTTTGTTTTGTTTCTAAATATTCAACTAATAGTGCTCTGCCGAAGTTGCCTATGTTAATGGACTCTCGCTGGAAAAACAACTGAAGGAGCCGATGGATATTGTTTGTATCTACAAGCACATATTCTTTGTGTGGTTCAGGCCGTGGTCACCTAGACATGTTTTCCTTTTGGAACTGGCACCTCCATTTTACTGAGCTGTGCAGCAAGTCATCCGTTGTGCTTATTTTACACCATTTCGGCTCTGTCTGATATCGTAGCGCTGGGTACCGTCTTTAGCCGTGGTTGAGCTATCCTTTAAAAGTGTTTTATGGTGACATAAGCCAGTGGTTGTAACGTTGTTCAGTTGCACAAAGCCGTGAACTTTACATGGGTTTACTTTATTTATGCCTCACTAATATTTCCTAAGCTGAGGCCAAAACTCTAGGATAAATTCAGGTCACATAAAAAAAGTGTTTCTCACATTCCTTCCCAGTGAAAACGTATGGTGGGCTCATGAGCAGCTGCCATTTCTCTTCGGTTACTAGCAAACATGGTAATAAGAGTTGTTTGTACTTCTCTTCTGTTTTGAGCCAGTAATTAGTCTTTAGGCTTATTCCAGTCATTTTTCATATTTGTGAATTACTGTTTATCCCCAGGGTTCTTTATCGTTTAAGAAGTTTCCCACAGCAAGCAAGTCAACATTTTGTCTTTGATACTGGATAGGCAAACACATGTAACTCTGAGAAATGAAAGACATTGAAAACATTGATTTTCTTCATGTATAAATAAAAGTAGAATTGTTGCCAGTTTTAGGGATGGTTTGTTGCCGATTAACTCGTTGTTTTATTGGTGATGCCCTTTGCCTCGCCCTTTGAGTTTGACCAGCATCGTAATAACTCGCAGACATAATATTTGCATTTAGACAGACTGTATGCAATCAGCCCTCCCTGAAATTGTCATGATGTTTAGGTGTAAAAAAAATAAGATCAGTTAAGATAACATTATCATGTTCTCCTGCTTCGTCTGCTAAATGTGTGTGTCTAGCAGCATCATGTTTAGCTGAGACACACCAGCCATGTTTCTGAAGAATACTGTACAATCGCTTCAAAGTTGCTGTATTCCTTTTTTTAGCTTTAACTCTTGAGATTATATTTTTGCTCATATTCTCCGAGGCGAGTTATACTTCCATTCTGTAGAAGGCCAGTAAGATAACTAATGACTGTTTGATGTTTACAATGAAGAAGATGGTAATTTTGATTTGAGGACTCCATAAACAGGGACGTCAGTTCCAGGTGTGATGCAGAAAGTTCCATTTATTTTCTAAAAACCAAAGTACAATTACAACAGGAGTGATATTTTACATTATTTCATTTTAGAGATGGCAAGAATTAAGTTTTTTCTGATTTCCTCTCGCACCAAAAACTGGGCAGTAAACACGGAAAAACATGCTGTGGACCTAAATCGATCCCACTAGCATCAACAAAAGAATAAATCCAAAATGGATTACATTCCAATTTCACGTTGTAAAATATTTATTTTTCAGTATGTTATGTCAGCCACTGTCACACTTGAGTTCGGTTGTATTGGAACATACATGTATGTTCTCTCCTCTGAAATGCATTGTGCAAACATATTGTTACTATTGAATAAATGACCATAACTCTGTGATATCTGGTTGTATAATGCTACTGAGGACTTATGCGATATCATCACCTGCAAAGCTGTCAGACGTGTCCTGGGTGATGGCATTGAGCCCTGAGATGAGTTGCACACTCGAGTATGGTACAGGTAAAGATAATGTAATCTGTATGATAAAAAATGCACGCACAAATATGTATAGATTCACATATACACACACTACCATTGTTTGTAGAGAGTCTCTTTCTCCCCTTGGGATATTATCCTTCTTATTGGAACAAACCGCAGTCATATTGTGTGTAAGAACATAGCCCACCTTTACCTGTCAGGAGGAAGGAGGGTTCCATAAGCTAGCTGGATATTGTATTCTACTCTGTTGTTGCCATACTACTCTGTGCTTGTGTGTTAAGAATCGAAGTGTTTGTTATGTGGCCACTGTGTGTAGTGGATCCTTATGTATTTAGAACCAGAGTTGTAGGCTGATCGTGTTTTGTCATTTCACCTGTGTATTAATTTATAGAGAAAAGGAAAGAAAGATGTGATGATTTAACATTAAATGTTTGCATATAGATGAAAAAAAGTGAAACCGTGTGTGAGTGAGAGCTATGTAGCGTAAGTGGAAAGGGATTTGTTTTGTATATATATGTCAGGAACTTCTCAATGTGTGTTAAAGCAAGTGTGTAGCAGCGCCTATGCATAGCTGTAATGGTCACCCGTACTTGAGGATTCCTGCTATTTTTATTGCTCTTTATCACGGAGTTTAGCGTACCTTTAACATAAGCATAGGAAGTGCCTAGATTTCAAAGAAGGTACTCTTGGGGGCGGGGGCATGGGCATTTTCAATGTGTAATATATATGATCTGGAGCCCACACAGGACAGGCAAAGGAGCAACCTAAATGAATCTGGAGTATGCAGCTAGGAGCAGCAGGGTGTCACCCAAAGAAATGGCCAGCCTGCTAAATTATATGATGTAGTGTGTAGAGTGTGGAGCAACAGAGAAAGAATCATTACATGATCAGGCATATTATACATGTGTCAATCCAGGTAAGACTGGGAGCAGCCCATAGGAATGGGCATTGTGCGGCCAGCCGCAGTGTGTGCTTGGATGTGTCCAAGACAGAGGAGCAACCATTGTGCAAGAAGCTTCTGTATGTACTCTGAAATGCGTACCCAGAAGTGACCTGGAGATACCCAAAGGAATGCAGATTTTACAACCAGTCATAATATGTTCTTTGCGAAGTGCACCTAGGATTGGCTGGCCACAGGAATTGTACAACCGGTAATAATGTTTTGATAGGTCACAGTAAGGCAGAGAAGGAACATCATTATACAGCCAGTTATATTGCGTAGCTGAAGAGTCGATCCATGTGTGGCAGGGGGAAAACCAATGGCAAACTCTGTTCTACAACCAGTCCTAATGCATGGTCTGTGTTCACGATGTGTGACAGAGGAACAACTACTGATGAGCCCTTCTAGGCACTGCTAGGATCAGCCTAGAGAAATGGGAATTACATACCCAGTTATAGTATGTTCTTTGATGTCTGTCCATGACTTGCAAAGCAGTA
Source organism: Pleurodeles waltl (assembly GCF_031143425.1). Taxonomy (NCBI): domain Eukaryota; kingdom Metazoa; phylum Chordata; class Amphibia; order Caudata; family Salamandridae; genus Pleurodeles; species Pleurodeles waltl. The sequence goes on along the minus strand of NC_090449.1, from coordinate 674,981,374 downwards.
GCCATTATGCAACCAGCCTTAGTAAATGGTCTGATGAGTCCCAATAGGAGCGGCAGAGGAGAGAGACACAAAATCGGGCAATGTACTGCCAACGTAACAAAAGAGGTGGGTAGGTCTAGTAATTGGGACATCATCTTGGGAAGAGCCAAATCTTCACTGTCGGAAACTTATATCCAAAAGAGTGTGAGGGCTAGCATTGCAGTTTTCATATGCAAACCTTAGCCCTCCTTCTCACCTAGAAGTGAAGACAAACCACAAACACCACCAATAGATGAGCCATTCAAGTTCACGCAGATGTGGTGAAATCATAGTTCACTGGTATGATTGCATTAGGAAATAAAGAGCCAAAATGTTTATCGGTTTTTCTGTAGAAGGCATGCAGTTATGTTGGGGAAGAGGAGAAGGGTGGCTGGTGGAGCAGTTCAGGGAAGGATGCAACATGGCAGACGAGGCCCTGGCCCTAGATCTTTCCAGGCCCTTACAGGTCCAAACAGGAATGATGCCATGGAAAGGGGCACCCTTAAACTCCCCGTCCTTTTCTGAACCCCAGGCTTGACTCCCTGAGAGAATAAGTGGGATACCTGATGTCACACAGATGTAAGAAGGGGCGAGACCAGGGAGGAGTTCCTACACCGGAATGTGCAGGATGGCTAGGCCCTGCTAATCTTGTTGTGAGAGGGTAGGGAAAAGGCCTCAAGAAATCCTCAAAATAAGTGTTAAAACAAAATTGACCTTGATGTGGAAAAAAACAGACAACTTTCCCTTTACAAGCACTTACCACTGTTTCACATTCAGATGTCATACCATGCACTGGCTCCAGCAAACAAGGTAGGCCTAATTCAAAATAAATCCCAGTGAAGCTGATGAGCATTATTGTCATTTGTGGACCTTGTGCACAATCCAATTTTGAACACTGGGAAAAGATATGTTGAGGGTTGTCGCTGAAGTAGGCTGAATTCTTTCCAGATTCCAGAGGTGTAGCTTGAAAGGGGAGATTTGGGAGGTGTGACTCAAGTTTCCCAACTGAAGCAGTGGGCCACAGGGTGAATGGGTGAAAAGACCAAGGTTCCAAATTGACTTTTCCCATGAGAAGCAAATTCAGTTCCAGTTTGCATAAAGTGGACCTCTGGGGCTGATTTAGAGTTTGGCAAACAGGGTATTCTGTCACAACAGCAACTGAGTACCCTGCCCTCCAATCTCAAAATCCATCAGTTTTCCTCCAGCAGAGTAAAATTTACTCTGGTGTAAAATTTCCTCCAGCACCCAATAGAGTAAGAGCCATCGTAGTTGTCATTTGACCATCCGCCCTATTTAATGTGAATGGTCGGATTGCTTCTTTTTTTAAAAGATTCTCCACCAGGTATTTCCTGACTCTGAGGGCTAGTTAAAAAAATAAATAAAGAGAAATGCTTGGGTGCCAGATAATTTTTCAAACACAAACTCCTCTCTTAGTGTTTCTGAAAAATAGAAAACTTCGAAACAAATTGCCAGCCTGCCGTCATGGTTGACAAACCGCCCATAACACTTTTTCTACATTAACAGGAACAGCCAGGATGATAGATGTACTGAGCTGTCCACGGGGCTGGTGGACATCTTTAAATTTGGTAGGTGAAGTAAAGACAGGATGGCTGACGGAAAGTCCTCCGCCACCCTGTCTGATTTTACTCTGTCTACCAAACCCTTAAGTTAGTCCCTCTGTCTAGAGTTGAACTGTGGGTGAAAAATAATCGGTTTGTAATACTACCCCGAGCAAATTGCCAGTGGTTACACTATTGGCAAGCATTTGTCCCATATCCTTTTAGGTGTTTGAATGCTAGTCGTATGTCTGAAAACCTGAGACTGGGGCAGGTCTCCGACCCTACTACTGCAACTGTTTGTGAATTCCAATAAATACTAAATTTGTATCAATTCAGGAAGTATGTCTGTGTATTGATATTTACTACCTTTTTGGTAAAACGGTCACTATACTATACTATATTAAGATGCGGATCCAAGAAATTAACTGTGAAATCAGGACTAATGAGAAAAACCAACACAGGCATAGCAGCCCCGACTCAGAACCCCCAGACCAAACTAACAAGCAAAAATGTATTTATTTGAGGGGTATCACACACCCCCTCTGAAACTACCCACTGCCCAATTTGTTTCAACAGTGCAGCATTACGATATTAGAAGGTTTGTAGACCAGAGATGATGCAAGGCACCATCTGGGCCAGAGGCCCAACAGTACTTTAACATATGGAACACTGAAAGCTCACCAAAGCCTTGTCTGTCTCTACTTGAGAACAGAGTGCCCAGCAGTGAGGCTATCTTTTCATTTTACAAACTCATGTTGCTGCTGCTATATAGTGTTGCCGAAGTATGGTGGGGTGGCCTTTTAGGTGGTGCTATGGCACACAGGTATCAACCCATTGAAGCTCTCATTGTGCTGAACAATAAACCTTTGAGCAGTGGCCACTGTTTTAAAGGTGTCTGTTCATTAACACTGAAATTGTTCAATATGTACATGAGTGAATTTTTTGTCCATTCACTACTTCACTGATTAACTTTAGGTTACTTCCAAGAATAAATGCTGGAAATCACTGACTAAAACTCGAATTTCTTTTTACATAATTATCAAGAAGCCCTTTGTCTTGTGTGGCACCTTCAGTCAGCCCTGGATTTTCAGCCGCTCTAGCAATGCATTGTGGGACTCGTGTTTTTTCACTGCAAGTAGGGACTGAAAATTCAAACGTGCAAATCGTTACAGACTAAAAAGCCAGTTCAGGCCGAAGGATCACATTTGACGTTCTATGACTTTGACAGATATAGTCCCTGGCTGACCGAGGACAGTGTCAGGGTGGAGGAGGACTTCACGTCCGCCATCTTGACGGATGGTAGTCTTTCCTGTTTAGAGATGACCAACTGCCCGACAGTCAAATCTGTATGTTTGAAGGAACCATTTTCACAATGATTCCCTTCAAGGAACAAAATGTGTTTTAGTTTGGCTGCCTTTGGTTTTGATAGCCACCCACCACATTTTTTACATTTGTGCCTTTAAAGCACAAAGCACAAACTCCAAAAATTGGAAGTTTGTTATTGAAAAATAAAACACTAATGACCCGTACACCTTGGGAATTTTCTCCCAGGGTGTTGTAGGTCATTATTTTTTTTACCTATCCCCCACTGCCAAGTTTAACCTGGTGGTTCCAGACAGAAAGAAACTCCATCAGACTATCTACTCCAAAGTGGACAGTGTAATGGCTTTAGCCTCATTGCTTCTTTTAAGCTGTCGGGCCTTCAGAGGTACCTTTCTGTCGGTAGACCCAACAAGGGCTCGATCAGCAGACAGCTGGAAGTCCTCCTGACCCTAAATTGGGTAGGCAAACAAGCAGTTTGGGGCACAGGGTACTGCATTGAGAGTAAACAGAGTGCCCTGTCCGTCAAACTCTGACTCGCATCATGTGTTTTCAAATTATATAACATAATCTTATATACTTGCAATATTGATAGTCCTTGATCCTGATGTAAAACAACATATAAGCCGTGTTCATCTATTTTATGGATGTGTGTTGCTACTTTTACATCATGCATGACAACAAGGAGTGACAATGCATTTTGTTTTTCCTTTTCAACAGTGTACAAAGAAAATGTTTTTACAATGCTTCTAACTGATAGGACAGGCACAATAAGTGTGTGTGTCTAAGTGTGGGTGTGAGAGGCAGTGGGAGAAAGTGTGAGTCTGTTAGTGTGTGAATGTAAGTGTATTTGAGTGTGTGTGTTTACTAGTGTGTGCATTATGATAGTGTGTGTGCTGCTGGCCCTCTTATACCTGTCAGCCTTAGGGTGTTTTTTCCAAAAACATTTTGCCTTACTCCATTTTGCTGATTTCTTTTTTGTTGGCCTTAGAACTCTACACACTTTACCAGTGCTAAAGTGCTTGTGCTCTCTCTCTTCAACATGGTGAAATTGGCTTATACCCATTTGGAACATTTAATTCACTTGTACGTCCCTAGTACAGTGGTACTACATGTACACTAGGCCTGTAAAGTAAATGCCCCTGTTAGATCTGTAGCACTGATTGTGCCACCCACTGAAGTAGCCCTTTTAAACATGTCTCAGGACTGCCATTGCAGTGTATATGTGCAGTTTTAAACTGCCATGTCTGCACTTGCAAAATAAACATTTTGCGTGGCCTAAATCTTCCTTTTTTAATACATACGTCACCATTAGGGTAGATCCTAAGTAGCCCAGAGGGCAGGAGGCAGTGTATTTAAAAGGATGGACATTATACATCTAAGTTTTACGTGCCGTGGTAGTGAGAAACTCTTACATTTGTTTTTCAATACTGCAAGGCCTACACCTTCCATAGGATAACATTGAGTTAACTTATTGCATTTCATGAGTAATAACGTTCAATTAGGAACAGGTAGGAATGTTGAGTTAGGTGTCTAAACTCTTGTAATTTGGCATTTTTTTGTCCCCACCATTTGGTGCCTGTATCCTGCGGCACATGACTAGGTTTAGCTGGCAGTTGATCTTTGTGTATTGCTCCCAGACAGTGAGACAAAGTAGGAAACAGTTTCAGGATGGGCCATCTATGACTTGCTTGGGGAGGAGCTGTCTCCTACCACATTTTCACATCACAAAGGCTCTGCCCAGCACACACCCAGAGGGTTTTCATACTAATTATTTCTGGCCCCAGAAAAGCTGGGTCACAGCAGGTAGGCAGTAAATTCCAAATACCTCAGGGGCCCTTTTACTTTAAAGTAGGCACCTGATATAAATAATGCACCCTCAGACCGAACTCTTCAGTACATCTCTGGGCCTGTGGAAGACTCTGAAAGACTGCTGCTCTGCTGTCCTGCTGCCTGAGTGAAAGGGTCAGGACCTGCATCTTAAACCCAGGACCATCAGAGGGATTTCAGGGCTAGTTGACTGGCCTCCTGAGCAGAGCCTCAGGGACAGAAAAGACTCCAACCACCTTGAACCCAGCATCTGGACTCTGTATACTATGAGTCCTACCCCCCAGGTGATGCCACCCAAGTCCTGGACCCTTGGAAGTGGACCTGAAGGTGTCTTGGCAGCCCAGCTGTGGTCCTGTGGGCAGAACCGAGGTAATCAGTCAATCATTAGATTTTGAAGGCGCAGCTTCATTACGCCGGGAGTATCCAGTTGCTGAGGGATGCCTCTGTGAGTCAATATCTACTCCTCAAAGAGCCATGTCTTGAGCTTTTGTCTGAAGTTGAGGAGGGTGTGCACAGGTGGGAGGGGTGGTTGTTCCAGATCTTGGCAACGAGTTGTGAGAAGGAACACCCTCCCTTCGGCTGCGGCTACCTCTTGGGACTTGAGGGAGGGAAAGAGTTGTTGAGCAGAGTTCCCTGGTGGGCTGGTAAAAGGAGTTATGCGGTTAATTATATTGGGTCCGATGTTGTTGAGTGCTTTGTATGAGATGGTGAGAACCTTGATTTAGCTCCTCTTGTGCACAGCCAGTGGAGACCTCTGGGAGGAGGGGGAATGATGTGGTTCCATCTGGAGAGGTCCAGGATGAGTCTCGCTGCTGCGTTCTGGATGGTTTGGAGGCAGTGGAGGAGCTGAGTGGGGAGACCGACATTCAGGGGGTTTCTGTAGTCTAGCTGCTGGTGATGGTGATTTGGTTGATAGTCTTTCTGGTTTCGATGGGGGTCCATCTGAAGATTTTCTGTAGCATGCGGAGGCTATGGAAGCTGGAGGAGGCCACTGTGTTCATCTGTTGTTTGAAGGTGAGTTTGCTGTCAATGATGATACAGAGATTGCTGGCATGGTTACTGGGGGTCCGGGGCTGTTCGAGTGTGGAGGACCACCAGGAGTCATCCCAAGGGGATGGGTTGCTTTCGAAGATGATTACCTCTGTCTTGTCCATGTTCAGTTTCAAGTAGTGGGATTTCATCCATTCGGGGACGTGTGTCATGGCGTTACTGAAGTTGTCCCTAAGGGTGGCATGGTCTTCGGAGAGGGAGTATGAGTTGGGTGTTATTGGTGTATGAGATGATGTTGAGTCCATGGGAGCAAGCAATCTCGGCCAAAGGCGTCCCGTAGATGTTGAAAAGGGTGGGACTGAGAGAGGATCCCTGGTGGGCGCTGCACATAATGCTCTTACGTTCTGAGGTGAAAGGTGGGAGGCGGACCCTCTGGGTGCGGCCTATGAGGAAGATGTGGATCCATTTGAGGGCTTTGCTTCAGATCTGATGTGGTGCAGTCTGGAGGTGAGGGTGTAATGGGAGATGCTGTTGAATGCGACAGAAAGGTCTAGGAGGATCAAGGCTGCCTTCTTTGTGTGGTTGAGGATGCACCTGATGTCTGTTGTGGCGATAAGGGCAGTCTGTGTGCTGTATTTGGAATGGAAACTGCATTGGGAGGAGTCTAGTAAGTTATGTCTTTCCAGGTGTTTGGAGAGCTCTTTGTTGAGTGCTTTTTCCAGGACCTTGGCTGGAAAGGGAAGCAGTGAAATGGGGCAGTATTTTTTTAGTTTGCTTGGGTCATAGAAACGTTTCTTCAGGAGCAGCTTGACCTCTGCTTGCTTTCATGCCTCTGGGACATTGGCAGACCCGATCAAGGTGTTGAGGATGAGAGAGGGGATGCTGCTGATTTCCTTCTGGCCCAGGTTGAAGATGTAATGTGCGCTGGGGTCGTTGAGTGAGTCGGAGTGGGTCGAAGTCATGAGGGCTGCTGTTTCCTAGATGGATAGTAGCTAACAGTCTGTGATCAGGTGGCGGGGGGAGTCCCTAACCAAAGTCAGTAGGTGTTCGATCCTGGTGGGTTGGTCTGGTGAAGGATTCTCTAGATTACTGTGATTTTGTCGTGGAAATAGTTAACTAGTGAGTCACAGAGGGTCTGAGTGGGTTGGATTGTGTTTTCGGTGGCAGCTGAGCAGGAGAACTCTTTGACGATCTTGAAGAGTTCCTTCGGACGGTTGGTGCTTTCCTCGATGCAGCTGAGTAGGGTAACCTTTGTTGCTTCCCTGGGATGGGGATGATACTAGTTCAGAGCATCTTTGAATGTGGTGCAGCCTGCAAAGTCCCTGCTACTGCACCAATGTCTTTCTAGCATTTTGCCTTCTCTCTTGAGTGTGTGTAGTTTGGGGATGAACCACCTTGTGGGCTTGTTGGATCTTTTGGTGGCAGAATTCTTTGTGGGGGCGCCTTTTTTGGTCCATTGAGAATCCCTTTGGATAGATTGTCAACGTCTTCTTCGAGGTTGCCAAAGAGGTTGAGTTGGCTGGACTATAAGGTAGTGGTTGATTGAGTCTCTGTGACTTTTCCCCATCTGCGAGGAGGGGGAGGTGAGGGTGTGGTGGACGGCTCCAGTCTGCTGGTTATGGTGAAGTGTACCTGGTCGGTCCATGTGAGCTCCATTGTGGGGGAGAACTTGATTTTATTGCTGGCTGTCAAGATGGAGTCCAGGGTGTGTCCTGCAAGGGTGGGGGCGGGAGGCGTAGCTGGTGACTAGTTGTGTGAGTCCGATATTACTTAGGTTGTCCAGGAGGTTGGTGGTTTTGTGGTTGCTTTGCTCACCTTGGTGAAAATTCAGATCTCCTAAGAATATGTAGACTGTCGAGTTGATGGCAAGGGAGGCTGTGAGGTCAGCAGTGGCCTTGCAGAAGATGGGACATGGCCCCGGGGATCTGTACGCAAGAGTTCCCCTGATGGTTGTTCTAGCGTCGGTTTGGATCAGCAAGTTTAGGTGTTCCATGAGGTGAGACACCTCTTCCTCGAAGGGTGTGCATGAGAGGTTGTCCTTTTGCATTATTGTGATGCCTCCTCCGTGCTTGTTGTGGCGGTCTTTGTGGATCAGTTTGTAGCCTTGTGGGGTGACACAGGTGATGTCTGGGGTAGAGGCAGGTGTGAGCCAGGTTTCGATGATGAACATCAGGTTTGGTCTGATAGTGGGTATGGTGTCCCAAATTTCTGTGGCCTGTTTGCAGAGGGATCTTGTTTTGAGCAGTAGACATTGAAGTTGATTCTCTGGCTTTGAGTGGGGGTGGTGCAGGAGCACGGTGGTTCTTGGTGAGGCAGTGTGACACAGCTCCGCTCTATCGTTGTCAAACTGAACTTGTGACTTGACCCCAATTTGGTGCAACCAGATTACCACAGTTGGCGCTTTGTGCTTCTAGGTACTATTTTCAATTAAATCTTTAAAATTGCATAGTTCAAATTATACTGATTAGATTTTTGACGTTGTGATCTCAAATGATTTCTCAAATTCTACTCTATTTTCTAAATTGATATGGGACTTTTTATTATGTTACAAGCTACAAGAAGGTTATGCACAGGTTAATTTGGGGTTTGCTTGTGACTTCACCCTGATAGGAGTTGTGGTTGCTACTTGAATAAACAGTAATTAGTAACCTAATTACCCTCCCAACCAGTAATCTAATTTTCAACACCCTTGCATACTGGAGGTAATTCTTGCATTTTGGAGGATTGCATCCATGTCAAATGGGTGGGGAATGTTACCCAGGAAAAAATGCAGGCTATGGCATATTGGAGATAATTCTTGCCATGTCCTGGTACATGAGGCACAATATAGTGGAGGTAATTCGTAGCATAGTAAAGGGTGCTTAGGTTAGGAGGGCACCAACGGTAAAATGCTGGCCCTTGTGTAGAGGTGGTAATTGTTGACCTATGGGGACGCCCACAGTATTTATCGGCATGCATCCATGACAGAATTCTGATACTGGCATGTATGTAATTCGACGCATAAGGAAGGTATCTATGGCACAATGATGACTCTGACGTACTGCAATTCATTTTTGGCATACGGGGGAGCCCTAGCATAGTGGAGGTAATTTATTTCTGACATATGTCAACTTTTGAAAACAAACATGAGTCTTCTCCTGGAAAGTGATAGGCTCTCCTTGTCACCATGAAAGTACTGGGATGTTTCATGAGTGATTTTTCAGAAATTATGTATTTTAGGACATTTTTTTGAAAAATGTATTTCTAAATGAACTATTTAACACTGTTTGTTTCATAATGTTCCAAGGGGAAACCCCTTGATCTCGCCTACAAAAAGTCAGTATCACTTGATTTGTACGCTTGCTGTAATTCAGGGCAAGCGTTACGCCCAACGACTACTAGAGATCAACCTATCCACCACTGGCGAGGGGCAGGGACCAAAGAATGCAGTGTATGAACAGAGGGGACAGGAGCAGAGATATCCTGGTATTCTCGCTATATTCTATTCAACATTGGTTTGTGTGACTCTTGTCCTCTACTTATTTTGTGGACCTGGCGCCCATGGTAATGCAAAAGCGACATATGTGTGTACAACTGGAATCGCTTTTCATCACTCTTAAAATTATCAAGAAGGATCAGCCATGCCATGATCCACTTTATTCAGAAAAATGCTTTGTGGGGAAATTGTGAGTGTTGTCAAACTGTGTGCATAAAGCAAGCTGGACAATTAAAAAAATATATGGCACTACATAAATGCAGAATTTTGTTTCTAAATGTTGTGGATCTGATGCCATACAGCAAAGAGGGGTTCTGTTGTCCACTTGTTTAGCCTCCCCACTTCTTTTCTGTTTGTGGCCAAGGCCGGGTAGTGGAGCCAGTGGGATTTGAGAGCTGTCACTTGTGGAAAACTGTAATTAAGATTCATTGCTGCATCTTCCGGCGCGAGATTGTGGGGCGACCATCACGCACTGCAAAGTGGCAGACATCACATGGCGTTTGAAGGGAAGGTAAATAATTAGCAATAAATAGAGGTGCCTGACTGCTCCGGATACAAATTACAGAGAGAAGTCTCCAGAGACTCAGCTAGAGGCGTTTTACTATTTTCCAATCTCTGCTTAAATTATTATCTCAGTGACGGGCTGCCTGCATATAATTGCTATTAATAACGTGAATTGCAATACATTATCTTTCATTTCGCTTCTGACAGTGCAACGCAGTCGCAAGCTGTCTCTTTCCGACACCGAAATTCATTGCTGTTGTCACTTCTCCCAAACTGAACCTGGTGATTAGAAAAGGTCAGGCTTACATTTCATACATGATTTTCGAAGTAAGGGAAATTCATCTTAAATCCATGTCCATATTTAAAACACACTTGCTGTATTCTTGGTAAATCCCATCTGGTTCTGCTGATAGTATAGTTTCCGGGATATTCTAAATATTCTCTTTAAGCGTTGGTAGCCTGCTAGGCGTGGAGTGGGAGTTATCGGTAATAGCATTAAAGAAGCTCATATGGGTTTCAATAAACGGTGAAAGAAACTAGGCCAGCACTGCTGTTTGACATTATCTATATACATTATCAGTTTCCATAGATTGGTGTTGGTTGATGTACAATATTCCTGGTGCTTCAGCAAAGAGCACTTGTGGAGTAAGTAACGGGTAAAAGAGAAAAGACTTAAAACATTGAGCTCAATAAAAATGTAACCCATGGCCCTCACTTCCCTTCTCATTTGTGACCTTCAGTCCTGGTCTTAGGAGTTGCATACGTGATGAGTCACAGACTACCAAACTCATGGCTCAGTAAAGCGCCGACACTTAAAAAGAGGCAGTGTGCATCCCCTGAGGGTGGTCCTTCTCAAGATGAATGTCTGGATTGTATCCTGGACTGAATTTTTGTTCGTTTACACCACCGAGGCATGACAATAGGTTATCGAAATAATGAAAGATAAAAGAATGCAAATAAATACTTGACACTGGTTTATTTTAGGAACCTGATATTAATGGGGCAGTCAAGTAATTAAAGGAAGTTGCAAACTGTCGAGTTGTCTAATGTGAATAAGAATTAGGAGAATGACAATCGACAATTTCCTGCAAATGTATTGTTCTTCAGCAAGACAACGAATGTTTATGTTCAGACACTGAATCCACGTTTCGACCACAACTTATGAACCTAATGTTCTCTAGACCACAGTACTTTGCTTACTTTAAACTTTTTGCAAAATCACAGAAGCTGTTAATGTCACTTGCAAGGTTGTGAGTGGTGTTAGGTGGAGCACAGAGGAGGACACTTGTCACTTGTGACTGCGCAACAGCATGGAGAGCAGTCTCTCAGGGAAGACATAAACTATAGGAAATTACCATTAAATTGCACCAAATCTTCCTGTTGGATTTTAAGTGCACTGGCTCTGCATTGCGGTTGTCAGACTGCGACGTTCTGCTTTACACAAAGTATATATTATGTTGCAAGTCACTATCCACGAGGAACATATTATGCGGCACACAACCTGTGCATTTCACAGTCCGCACAGTGATGTGCACATCATTCATAGTGTGCGTCTGTGCAGAGCACGCGCTGCGGGCAGTGTGCCGGATTTGGGCTATAGTGTACGCTGGGCAAAATGTATAATTTACTAAAATGCACAGATCTAATCGTTGCTGGGTTGGACTACGTTGTAATGAGCCTGTGTTATGGTCAGCGGTTTAGGTGGGCCGGGTCCCTTCCGGGTCTTAGACTTTAAGTAATTAAAACCAGATATTGAAACGGGTCTCTACCAGGCCCTCCTAATTTAATGTCCTTAACTTCAATGACAAAACCACTGATCGTTTTCTGAACGACAAATGCAAAAAGAGTTAACGTAACACGTGTCAGCAGATTGCTTCCTGTTTATATTTTACTTAATCTTGAATCCCATGAGTGTTAACTATTTCCAGAGTGCTGTGTTTCTGTATTTTTTAGTGTAGCTTATTACTCTTGTGAACTGTGTGCTATAAATTGAGTCCCTTCTAGGTGTTTAACGGCGCACGACTGAGCCCGCTGAAGTGGGGACTGAAGCCAGTGTCGTTTTTTCCGCTGGACTTGCCAGTGGGCTGTAAAAGGATTCAGAATGTATGCGGTTATCCAATCCTCGGCCTCTATGCAGAGCGCGCGGGCCTCAGTGATGTTCAATATTCGTTACACCAACAAAATCATTGTTGTAACTAATTTAGCCTAAAAACATTTATCAACCTTTTAACAGAGCCAGTAGTCCTGACTAGTTTTAGGTGTGGGTCTGTGGTGTTATATATCTTGATGCCATAACAGACAGCAACTAAAGCAGAGGTTGGGTGGTGCGCTACAGGGATCACAGACATTTAGTTTACCTGTTTAATCCACATCCTCATTACATAGGCCACACCCTTCTTTGAGCGCACACACACTCTCTCTCTCTTTATTCACCCCATTTAAAGCTGTGGTGCACCGCACCCCAAATTGAGTTGTAGCCCTGAGTTGTACTGCCATTCTGTAATACATGTCGGTCATGGTTCCATGCTAGACTGCATATTGCTTGTACATTCAGCAGATTATTTTCAGTGCACTGCAAATAATCTATGTGCTCACAAACTGTGTCCCCTATGTCAGAGGTAGGCAATTGGAGTAAGGAGTGACGACATCATGCCAGAGACAGTGTGCCACTATTTACATACTGGCACGTTGCTATCACTTCAAGCTAGCTAGGCCATCACAGCATACACGAACATGCTGATCTAGTCAGTGGAACGTGTTCGCGCTTGTCCGTAGCACTTCTGAAGGTTGACAATCCCTGTTTCCCATTTGAGGGTAGTGCTGTTAAAGAAAAAAGCCATCACCTCAACAAACGCTCAAGAGGGTCTGTACTATGCAAAATAATCACCAGTGTAAATGTCTGGCTTATTTGAGCCTGCAGATAACCTGCTCTTTTTCTGGATCAAATCCAGAAATATCTGTCAATTATATTACCTGTGGTCACTGATGTGTCCCTCTTTTATATTCCTTTATATCTGAACACCAACTAGATTATACTGAAGAGTTTTCAGAGAAGCTTTATCTAGTCATTTGCCAAGGCTAGATACAATTTTACTTACTCTTATAATGTATGACGAGGATGGCCCGTTGCAAATTCACTGAAGTGATAATTTTCTTTGAACAGATTCCAGAGTGATATTAAATCTGGTTCCTTTCAGGCTGCTGGAGCGTTAAGCGAGTCCACTGTTTTGCAAGCTCAAAAATGGTACTCTGTTTTTTTGTTTCTGAAACTCCCAAGTTGGAATGGTGTATATAATGCACCAGGTTGCTACCCAAGATAGCACATTAGATGAGAGTACACCGTATTCTTCCCCCTTGCTCGTGTTGCATTGTGTTGTAGTTGCTGTTCTGCTACTCTTTATTTCCATCATTTACAGTGTGGACAAAGGTTGCCTATTGCCTATATGATGATGATGACACTTGTTTCAGTCATAAATCGTCATCAAATGAGCGTGGCCAGAACCAAAAGACTAGATTCTTTTTGATTAGGTGTTGAATATCTGCGACACAACCATAGAATTCTGAGTTTCTGCTATTTTCATCAAGGATCTTCTGTGGTCACACGCCTCCTTGGTTATCTGTTTTAGAACAAGATGTTTGCTCTCCCTCTGCTTGATCCTCTACAAGGTTCGTCTACTTTTTCATTATTTTTCTGAGGTCTAATTCACATATAAGAGTTTCCTGACAACCCATTGCCAAATGCTTTTCCTGAGGCAACTTTTTCTCCCACCAGATACGTCTAGATCTTGTGTTCACTTATAAGTGTTACTGAATATCAGTCAAGGTGATGCCCTTTTTATGGATCTTCCTAAGGGCGTTTCCCAACCCTCAAAATCAATATTTAATTCAGCTTTTTACCTATTGGTCACAGCCAGGAACTCAAATCATGTGTCGGTTCTACCTTGCCCAGCCTACATTGACCCAGTTCATTTCTGTGGATTATCTTTATGCATGGTTATATTGTTAATTAAGTTGTGAACTTCGGAAAACCTACTGTTTGGTTTCTAACGTTTCTCTCTTGTTGGAAATCTTCAAGGGACTTGGAGGAAATCCAGTGTACATTTTAAGAATTCAAAAGCTAAGAAATTCAGATTTAGCCTTCTTTGTGGTGGCCATTTGATTTTGGGGCTTCCTTTCTGTCTAGCAACTGCGGTGTTACTTTTCTTAGGGAATTAAAAACATTTCTTCAAACAATATTTTACCTTACAGTTCTCTTTTCCACGGTGGTGTATTTCGAGAGTTGTGTGGTTCAAACTTCTGTTTATTTATAAGGTAAAGTGTTTTTTCAGCTGTTACATATTTTTGTTTTTATTATGAGTGTATGATCTTGTGACCTATGTAATGCAGGATTTTGGAGCATTACTTCACGGCCCTGTAATGAGATTTACACTACATAACTGTTTTAAATGAAATAAAAAGTATCTAGAATGCTTTTCTTGTTCCTTTTCAGGAGAAAGATCTATGTGAAATGGCGGCGAACTGCAGTGGCTAAATTTAGGAGTAAATCAAATGGTAATGCAAAATACAAAAAAAAATGTTTTGCATCTACCCCACAGCATTGACTTCAAAATGCAAACATGCATTTATTCGTTGTTAATGGTATTTTTGTGCTCGAGTCTCTTTCCTTCCATTCTAAGTCGACTATTATCATTGTAGGCCGACAGATGACAGCAACCAGCCCCCAGGAAGGGGAGTCCTGTCCATGCATGGCCTTACCTATGGAGTGATTCGGGTGGATTCAGAAGAGAAGCTGTCTGTCCTTACGGTACAGGATGTTGGCACGGTGATGCCCGGAGGTACATATCCACACTCGCCTTTAGTTGTTCTTCTATGTGTGTAAGCAATAATGCAGGTTATTACAAGTGCTGTGTGTGAGCGGATAGTATTTTTACCGTATATGTGCATGCATCACAAGTCAGCTTTGCTTATTGTCACCAAGTAGTATTTTGTTTTCATACTCGTTATGTCAGAAATTAATTTAATTCCCAATTCAGATCGTGTCAAGTGTGACAGTTCAATATTTATTAATAGAGTTGTTTTAAAATTTAAAACGTGCACAATTGACCACCTGACTTGCTTTGCTTTTATCATGATTAAGGCGGTGTGTCCTTCTACCTGTGGCCGTCCTCTGAGCTTTTTCGTCAGAATTCTTAAGCTTCTTCTAGGTTGTTGTGCAAAGTGCTTTGCCACCGCCACATAGTGTGTGAACGTCAGCAGAATGAGGCAAGTCTGACACGTCAAGAGGGCAGTAGTGAGCTGCCTATTCATCTGTAGTTTAAACTGATGCAGTAGCTATTCCCTGTTAACCAGAAGTATTAATTGAGAGCTAGAGATTGATCGTACCAGCCATAGCCTGACCTTTGCACCAGAGACTCTACAGTTGGGTGAATTGAGATACTAGAAAAATGGAGATAAATGTTATCTATTATACAGGCATTCGGCCCCTTACAGCTGTTCTTCCCATAAAAGATATGCCTGCTTCTGGGAAAGAAAGGCCTACCTGGTCATTGTTCAACTAGTTCAGTTTTGGTATTTTTACCCAAAGACAGAGAACGTTGTAAGAAATGAGTCACAAGAGAATGGAAAGGGTATTTGTTTACACATTTTATATATTATTTCTAAAGTGCGTCGATCTCCAAGGGGCATTGTGACACGAGGACTGTGAGCCGGCATAAAGTACAGGGACAAAGTGCCGAACATAGTAAGGGGGCAAGAGCAAAAAGCATGTTTTTATGGCCCAACATCTTGGAGCATCTACCGCCACAACGTTTCTTGTTGTAGTGCGGAATTCTGAGAAGGGCACATTAGCCACACCACAACTTTGTAGCACATACATGAGACGGACGTAAGCGATCTTGTGGTCAGTGCGGTAGAAGGCTCATTGCACTAGGCAGAGCACATTAAATTGTATGCGCTGCTGCAGAGGAGGCCAATGAAGCACTTGGTGAGCTAACAAGAGGAGGTCGTACTTGCGCAGTCCATATGTCGTTGCATGCTCCACCATGACTATTGTTGATCTATGCAGCTGCTAACCTAAGATATATTGCAATAGTATAGTTATAGCATGTCAGAGAGCCAACCACCTGAGCATGTATAGCAGTTGGAAGAAAAGGCAGGATCTTAAGGATAGGCAATATCAGAAAACAGGACCAGATTTTCCATATCTGGCGTTCAACTGACAGCATCTTGTCATACCAGATCCCGTGGTTCTTGCTTTACCAAGTATGGCAGATTAGCTAGCAACGTGCCACAAGCTAATTGACCAGCTCAATTGCTTATCCACTGATCAAGATCTCTGTTTTGTTGCCATCCATTTTAAGAAGTTGGAGGACATCCAGCCATGCACCATAATTTCTCACTCTTGGAAACAAACCAGTCAAATTATGGGAAGTCATATGTTGTCCTGGTAAAAGAGGACTCTAGAACCTAATTTCCTAATTTGCTCTATATGGGTTGTATGTAGATGTTGAATAGGATAGGCGATACTACAGAGCCTTTAGGAACCCCACAATGAACCAAACTTAAAAGAAGTGACACAACCTGGGTGTGTACTTGGAGAAAAGACCGTAATCAACTAAGTGCTTGCTGTTCGAGGTCAATATCAGTATACAGTCAATCAGGATGGTATGATTAACAGTATCAAATGCTCCAGAGAAGTCTTACAACAAAAGGTCTGTTGGCATATTGAGGTATATGGTCTTGTGAAGATCGTCAAAGGCAGCTATCTTCTCTGCCCTGTGACCCACACAGAATCATAAATGACCACTGTCCAGAACCCCTCGAGTTTCAAGGGCCTTGTAAAGCCAATTAGTCAGGTGTTGCTGAATTATTTTGTTGACGATGAGCAGCACAGTAATAGGCTTGTAGTTTTTCGGGTCACTGAAATACAGTCTGATCTTCTTTAAAGCTAAATGATGACCACTTTTTTACAAACTTCAGGGGAAATACTGAATATTAAGGTGGCATTAGTAGCCTCTTCTAGTACCGGTTTAAGGGCAAGAGCCGGTGCTTTCAAGAAGGCAGTTGTGACATGTTCAGTTGACCAGCCTGATTTGGTCCTGCATATGGCCTTTTTAATGTCATCCTGTGATATCAGTGGGAGGGCTGAGATTGTACTCACATATGAGTTAGGAGTATTCGGAGGGAGTTGACAGTTTGACGAGTAATTAATCTAATTTCTTGATAAATATTGCTCATTGTGTTTGAAATGAATGATGCTAGAGAGTGTTGGGACTGGTAGATAGAGGCAGAGCAATCAGGGATAATGAATGACTAAACAGACATAAAAGATCCCAGAACAAGTTATGGTAAGAAAAGGAGTTATGATGAAATAAAGTTTAAGCACACTGCAACCATTTAATCAATTGCTTAAGCTGGGCCTTATACTAGTTATGTTGTTTTAGGGAATACTTTTGTCTGTTTTTTCCCACTACCCTAATCGCCAGGTGTATCTTTGTAAGGTCATACATATACCAATTAATATGAAAAGTTTCTTCTAGATGAAAAAGCTTATTGTTGAGCTGGCCCAGAGTATTCATCCCCTGCTTTTCTAAGATTCCTGGCCAACTGACCTTCTGGTCTGTGCGCAGCTCCCCACTGCCTGCTGCTTAGTGCACCTGTCCAGTGACTCGCCTCCCACCTGAGTCCTCACATGTTTGATTCTGCATCCTCCCATAGCCATTACTCAATCTACTTTTATCTATATTTTGCCTTTCCTTACTCTGCTAATTGTTGTGCTTATTGTGGTGCTTTAGGTTTATTTAGTTGCACAGGGCTCACAGTGTTACTGGTATTGGTTTCACTTCTTGTGCCATGGTCTCTCTTTGTGCGCTGCCCAAAACCCCCACTCCACCCCCCCAACCCACTAACGCTGCTTTTTTTCTACTCAGACCTCGCTCCCTGCCTCCCCGTCAGCCCTTCCCAGCGCTACTTATGGAGGCTGTGCTGTGGGCACACCGAAGGCAAGCCATTCTGCTCCCGTCTGCGTCTGGACCTTGCCCAGCGCCAGGAACCCCGGATCTGCCTCGCTCCGAAGCTAGACCAGAGCAGCTTTCCTCACACTCTGCCCACAACTCCAACAGCTCCTCTCCACTGTCCACAGAAGGTCCTTTCACATACCACCACTGCCATTTCTCCTGCAACATAAGAACCCCACCATTTTCAGACACCGCTTCACTGGCTCCCTGAATGATCCCCCCCCCCCAACCATCTACAGTGCATCATGCTCCGCTTTCTCTCCCTCTGCAAAAACGCCACAGAAATATGGGACATCATCAACTCACTCACTCCAGATGTAGCCTTCCTCACCTAAACCTGACTGAACGCTTCTTCAGCACCTGACATTGCCGCAGCTACTCCTGGCGGCTACAATATCATCCACGTGGATCGCACAAAATGGCCCAGCAGCAGAATCGCCATTATTCACAAGAACACACTCCGCTGCTACACCTCAATGGAAAACAACGTTCAAATTATGGAACACCTACACTTTGTGATCAACCGAGACGGAAAAACCTTCATTAAAGAAACACTTCCATACAGACCCTCTGGTCCACGACAAACGTTCTGCGAACCATCCCCAGACTCATCGCCACTCGAGCCATCGACACAGAACACTACATCTTCCTCAGAGATGTGAACTTCCACCTCAGCGATGCCAACACCACCACAAATTGTCTCCGACCCCACTCACAATGGAGGACACTGACACGCTGGACCTCGTATTCACCTCTAGCAATAGAATCTCCAATGACCATACCTCAGCGCTTACCTGAACAGACCATTCCATGGTACACTTCACTTTCCCCACAGCCCATGACTTCTCAGCCAGGCCACACCACACCTCCTACAGAAGCTGGGGCCAGATATCCAAAGCTCAGTGGTGCGATGCCCTCAACACTCACCGCCCAGACACCCCAATAGACACGCACATTGCAGTCAAACTTCACCACATGGATCTCAAACAACGTAGACTCACTTGTCCCCAGCAAACCAAGATAGCCCAACAACCGCTACAAGCAACCCCGCGGGTATTCACCAGAACTTAGAACCAGCAACTGCAGGCGCAAGCTGCTCGAAAGAAGGTTGTGCTCCTCTAAGGACTCCGTCGCCGCTTTCAAGATCGCGATCAGTCAATACCACAAACACATTATTGATGCCAAGAAACAAGCCCTTGCCACCCACATGCAAACCATCTCCAACCGCAGCAAAGAGCTTTTCAGATTTATTAATGAATTCTCCAACCCTTCTGCATCAGAGAACTGCACCACCCCTCACAGAACTTATGTGACTCCCTTGCCAACATTTTCTGCAATAAAATAGTCACCATCTGCAAAAACTTTGTACCCCAACCCTCCGTAGCAGACACCATCAATCTTTTTAGTTCCTCTGACCCCCCCCCCAATCCCTCACAATCACCAACTGTTCGATCTCAAACTGGAAACATGTCTCCAGGCAGAACACCACTGACCTTGTGAGATCCATCCACTCTGGTGCCCCCACTGACCCCTGCCCTCACTACATGTTCGACCTAGGAATCAGCAACATCGCCAGCAAACTCACTGACATCCCCAACTCCTCAATCAGCACAGCTATCTACCTGGAAGACTGGAATCATGCAGGAGTCAAACCCCTGCTCAGAAAACTCTCTGCTGATCCCAACAATCTAAAAAACTACAGGCCAGTCCCCCTTCTCCTATTCCCAGGAAAAGTACTCAAAAAAGCCATCAACCAGCAGCTCACGACATACTTAGAAGAAACAATCTCCTGGACACTTCACAGTCTGGCTTCCGCACCAACCACAGCATGGAAAGTGCCCTGATCGCGCCATGGACGATATCCAACACCTCCTAGACCAAGGAAACTCAGCCGCCCTCATTCTCCTTGACCTCTCGGCGGTCCGCAACAGTCTCTGCTCATAAGGGTCCACCAAAAAAGAATCGGGAAAAGCCTTGAAATGGATCACTCTGCCCCACCTTCATGACCCCCCTGGCCGACATCGTCAGAAACCATGGACTCAACATAGTCTCCTATGGGGACGACACAGCTCATCCATTCGCTTTCCAAAAGACCCCTCCACAATGAAAGCCAAATTCCAAAACTGCATAAACAGCATCACAATACAGATGAGAGACAGATGACTCAAACTCAACACTGACAAAACGGAGGTACTGCTGTTGGATAACACCGCCTCACCCTGGGGCAACTCCTGGTGGCCAGCCGAATTGGGATTTCCCCCACCCCCCTCTCCCACACCCACGAAACACGCTACAAACCTAGCTATCATCATAGGCAACAGTCTCAACGTGAAGCACCAGTTCAACGCAGTCTTGTCCGCCTGCTTCCACACCCTCTGAATGCTCTGTAAGATATTCATATGGCTCCCTCTCAACACCAGACGTACCGTCACCCGTGCCCTCATAACCAGCCGACTGGACTACGGCAACACGCTCTACACTGGACTCACCTCTAGACTCAAAAAAAGACTTAAGACCACCCAGAACTCAACCATCAGACTCATCCTAGACCTCCCGAAATGAACGTGCATCACTCCCCACCTAAGAAACCTCCACTGACTCCCCGTACACAAACAATGCCACTTCAAGTTCCTGACGTTTGCATACAAATCCCTGCACAACCTAGGACCAGCATGCCTCAACCACTGCCTGAACTTTCACACCTCTCTAGACTCCTACGCTCCTCCTCGCTCCGCTCTCCATCGCAAACACACCTCGAATTTGCAGCTGCACCTATGGGGGTCGCTCCTTCTCCTACCTAACAGCAAAGGCCTGGAACAACCTCCCCACCACCTAAGAGCATCCACCTCCAATCAGGAGTTCAGAAGAGGTCTCAAGACGTGGCTGTTTGACTGATACTTTAGCAGCGGCAACAGCGCATGGATATCCTCACGGGTGATAAGTGCGCTTTACAAATCCGATGATTGATTGATTGATTTAAATATTTCATTGCAGCCTGGATGTCACATAGCCTTCATTCCCTATTGTCTCCCATTTGGTGCAAGAAGAGTCTTGAAGGGATAGCTCTGTGGCCTGCTCTCTTGAAAATATATAAGGTAGTCGTCAGACCAGTTCAATTAGTGAGTCA
This sequence comes from Pleurodeles waltl, assembly GCF_031143425.1. Classification (NCBI taxonomy): domain Eukaryota; kingdom Metazoa; phylum Chordata; class Amphibia; order Caudata; family Salamandridae; genus Pleurodeles; species Pleurodeles waltl. The sequence goes on along the minus strand of NC_090449.1, from coordinate 674,960,536 downwards.
AAGAATGCTGATGATGGGAGGAGGGGTGAAATTTAAGTTAAGAATGTGTCCTGTCACATATGGCTCCCTAAATAGTTTGAATCAGGCCCAACTGTTGAAGCTCTTGAACAAATGAGGCTTGTTTGTCATTTATTGTGATTTCCTCATGAAATGTAAGTCTTTCAAAACCATAATCCGGATGACAGAGAATTCCACCTCACGCACAAGATTATCCATCAGGTGAAAACTTGGGCGAAAGTTCTAAGTAAAAGAAGTGCAAGAATTATTTTGAAAGCTATGGTTTTCAAAAAGTTCACAGAGAAGTTTACTTGATGTTAAGCTTTTTAGGACTATTTGGAAGATGATGGCTACTCCTCTCCCTGCTTCCTCACTTGTTGTTTCTTAAGATACTGAATCCTGGGGTGATGGTGATTTTAAGGTCAGGGTTGGCTGCCTCCCCAATCAGATCTTCACAATAAAGAGAGAAACAAAGCTATGGTTTGAAAGAAGCTGCAAGATCATCTCCCAGTGATGCTTTGAAATAGAGTACACTTTGAGTAGTTCAGCACTGCAAGGAGATGCCTCTTTTGCGTGATCACCCCTAAAGGTTTGAGCTGATGCTACTGGATTTTCAACTCTGAGAGTGCACTGAGGCCTGCTAATCAGGACTCCTTGCCATTGTTCTAACCCTTTACAAATTTGTGTTGAATTGGCTACCCCAATTGACATATGTTAACTTATTTATACGTCCCTAGTGTATGGTCGCAAGAGTACCCATGGCCTGTAAAGTAAGGTGTCCACCCATGGCTGCAGCACTTGTGCCACACTTGGTGTGACAAACTACAGTGCCTCCCATATCAGGTAGGGAGTTGTATATTATTAAGTGGGACATGTACTTCAATATGTCCCAGAGGTAAAACTACCAAATTGTTGTTTTTATTGGTGAAAAGTTAGTAGCTTCATTGGCTAGTGCAGAGCTACAGGCTGACATCTCAGCCCTGCTAACTCCTTATTGTGACTAATTATCAAATAAATCATGGCATTAAACCTGTCTTCATGCCCAAGTCAAATTTAGTATTGATTTTAAAAAGCGGGAACTTTTAGAAAGTTGCCACTCTGATGCCTAGTCTATCCAGTGCCCGTTCACAGTTGCTGTCCACCAGATAGCCAGCTGCCCTCTAGGGTAGTACTGTGAACAGCTCTCAGGCTCATGACCAATAGAGGCCTGCAACAGAGGGAGGTGTTACCTGCTTTTTGCAGGAAGCCACACACGGTGTTGCCCAGAAGACGAGCTTCAAAAGAGAAGCCACCTTTGGTGGACAAATGGCGATCACACTTAATAAGAGCTGCCCCTTTGTTCAGGTAGATGGGCTGGCGGTAGGAACAGACTGGGGAAGCCACTTGATAAACCCGTATTTCTGTGGGCTAGTAGCCTCTAGGGTGGGCTACCAGGCTCTGACAGCTAAGGAAAGGTTCAGATATCTTGAGAGTGGACAGACTAGTCCATTCTGGGATTGCTAGATGGCACTCATGCCAGAAGTTGTCATAAGGGTTCCTAGTAGCCCATGTTCTAGTGACCACAGAAACCCCCAGGGCACTTTCTGGGCATAAATATGGATTGGAGAGAGGACCGAAGAAGCTCTTCCCTGCTGACCTCTGTACCTCACTGCAGAGGCTGTATTAAGCGCAGGACTGTGTCTATGCGGCCTGGCTCTTGGAAAAGGTGCTCTTGAACCCCAGACAGACAAGATGAACTCCAAGAGTCAGTCAGCTGAATCCCTGTTCCAGCATTAGCTCCCCATTTGTCTGGCTGTCTAGGAGGAATACAGAAAGCCCAACTGTCAGCTACACCCAGTCATGTTCCCCAGAGACAGGCTGCAGGCACCAAATGGCTAAGGCAAGAAAATGCCAATTTTCTAAAAGTGGCAATTCACCTTAAGTTGCGACTTAAAATTTTAATTGCAGAGATAGCAAACATGAAGTGCTTAACCTTTTCCATTTGGAAATTGGACTTATGAAATGTAAGAAGAGAATTCCAATGTTACCCTATGGGAGATGTAAGCCTTGCAGTAGTGAAAAACAAATTAGTGTTTTTCACTTCCAGGACACACAAAACTTAAAAGTACATGTCCAACCTTTTAAATATACTGCACCCTACCTTTGGGGCTGTTCAGGGCTTACATTAGGTTTGACTTACATGTAGAAAAAAGGAAGGTTTAGGCCTAACAAAAGGTCAAAATGTGAGTGAGTAAGAGATGACCCAATATGTCGGAACTGCAATAAAGGCACCGGCGATCTTCCACACCTACTTTTGTGCTATAGTACTGTGTTCCATTTTTGGGGTTGAATATTCAAATTTATCTGGTCCCTATTTGGGATCCAGATGAAACGTGATTTTATCTCACTCATCCAAGGCTCCCTAGACCCACGTATTAGAACATCTAATGATAGACATCTTACTGACTGCAGTCTGTAAGTCCATACTTGCTAATTGGAAAATCACTGCTGCCTCCTCTTTCAAATCTTGGCTAAACTGGATCTCCCACTTAAGAGGTGCTGGTAGCATTACTCTTCAAAACTCCCCCTGAAGGCCACAGATCAGATCTGTATGGAAGTCAAGACGCTAGACAACTACTTTGCCTACACCAAACCTCCTTGAAAACCTTTTATATTACTAATTGCTTGTTTAATTGGCAAGAAGGTACTTGTAACCATCTCTGCATATTAATTTCTAAACTAAAAAATTACAGACACTGATGAAATGATTTAGTTGTTCTTAGATACCTTCACTATATCTTGTTACACAGTTTAATGACGAGTACTCCCTATCTCAATAGTTCTTCAATTCTTCAGTGCTTCAGTCCGCAGATTGCAAATCAATACTCACCTCTGGATCCCCCGACAATCTAATCCCCATACTGTTGGCTTTCCAAAGGTGTATGTATGTATGTGTGTGTGTGTGTATATATATATATATATATATATATATATATATATCTATATATCTATACACATACATCCACTGAAAAAAACAAATGTTACAGGGGCGTTATCGTTTGGAAATAGAATTTTAAAAAACATAGAGATTCACTTATAAAACCAAAGGTTACAGGGACGTTATAATTAGGCTCCTATTTTAAACGTACCAAACCATAGAAATTCACCTGTTACAGAGTTATCTCAAGTAACTCTAACACATGCCCTAAAGTAATTATAACTCGTGCCGCCGGCATGCACAGTTTTCCTTCAAAACTTTTACTGCAAATATTACATTGATATTATCAATGATGTTATCAAAGATGTCATGAGTGCCGTAATTTGTGTGGTAATTAACAGTGCATGGCGAGGCTGCCAGTTACAGTTACTTTAGGGGCTACAGATTGAGAGGCAGCAAAGGTGTTGGCCAGTACTCCATCACAAGTACAAAATAGAGAAAGGAGCTGGAGCACTCTACTCAGGCAAAAGAATGCCCTAACTGCTGAGTGCTCAAAGGGAATATTAAAACACAACAACACACAGAGTACCATAAAAGTGGCAAAAGGAGGGAGTTGTACTGAAGTGTGGCAAAGAAGAGACTCAACCAAAATGAGCAGAACAAGACAAAACAAAAAAACATAGACCTAGTAAGGGAAATTGGGCGACCAGGGAGATGCCAGCAGACAGATTGCATAGTGACACATTTCCATCATTATCATTGAAGCACTTGACTTGTGCACAGTGTTTTGGTGGTTTTACTAAGTAAGAAACATTGCAGCTTCCCATTTAGTGAGCATTAGTTGGCGTGAACCAAGTTTCTTTAAAAAAAATTATGTAGCCTTAAGTAAATCTAATTGTCTCTTACGTTCTGTATGCAGAAGCTATAGAAAATATCACATATTTTCAGCCTTTCACCAAAACCTACCTTGAAATCCTTTATTGTCTCTGTAAAGATGAACATATTGGCATGTTTCGAGGGACTAGTTCTATGGATTTAGTGACATAGAATCCAAAAAAATGTAAAGTAACGCATGCTGAACTTTGTAAGCCAGAGGTCCAAAGCCATTATTTACCAATTTACAGATGGAGAAGAGAAGAGTTTTATTTCTAGACTTTTGATGCACTTTCACATTGACCATACCTTGGGCAGAGTAAATTATGAGTGGTGGCCATGTATGCACAATTTCAAGTGACACAGGCTTGACTTTTGGAGCCACGTATGGCAAGGCATGCAGAGTTGGTGGTACAAGATGATGATCAGCTCCCTGTGACAATCCCTCATTCTGTAGTTTTCTGCAAGTCTATCAAGGAGGTTTACTCGTAAGTGAACCAAGAGCCACTGCAATCCAACAGTGCTTTCTAACGGCCCTCCTGCCAGATGCTCTGTAACAGAAGTATGTGAGCCATTACTCAATTGTTGTTCACTGCTTTGCAGGTCCTCTGATTTTTATTCTTTAAGTCATCAGATACTATGCATATTGTGTTCCTTGTTTTCCTATGTTTCTTGCATGTGGGCGATAGCATGCCTACTTAAATCTTGTGAGTGTCTACCTTGTGCAGTTGTTATTCCACACTTGGAGATTTGCTCCAATTTATGTTGCACCTCCCTTTCAAAATGTGACCTAGGAGATGTTAAAAAAGATTGGATTTACAAAATAGAGTAGTTTCCAGACTTTTTTTCTACCTCATGGAATTGTACTATTGGTGCTGTTCGGCATCTTAAGGGAGCCATCTTTAGCACGTTGTATTGTTTGGATAGTAGGTTGAGTCACAGATCAAATGTAAATTTTTATTCTAGTTTGTGAGGATTTATTATTTTGTTATTTGTTATTTTGAAAAGCTGTGTTGACCTTGTGTGATGACAATTAGGACTGAGCACCACAGAATTTATTTGAAAAACAGAACATAGAACACATTTTCCTGATTAGGTTCTAAATTGGCTGATATGTAAATAAGTAGATTGATTTGGGAGAATTGATCTTTGGATGGGTGAATAGGTTAGCAGATGTAAGAAATCACAGCTGCCTTATTTATTCTCACAGATGTTTTGCTCTTGGTAACTTGGCAAATTTTTGTCCATTCTGCTGTGGTCGACTGAATTGTCCTTGTTTTCAACTTGTATTACCTTGAATACCAGTCGGGCTCTTGTTACACAGGAATGGCCTGTTATTATGTTAGGTAGAACTGCACAGGAATAGCCATAACTGGTCTTAAGAACACCCAGGTTTTGCAGCTGTGGGTATGAGGTTTTTTCCATGTTGCCAGAAATTCCATACATCAATCAGTCAATCAATCAGCATTTATAAAGTGCATCTTATTACCCAAGGGGTCTCAAGGTGCTAGCTGGGGGGGGTCTGGGTCAGTCGAAGAGCCATTTCATGAGGTCCTTCCTGAACTAAGCCAGCAAGGGGGACTGCCTGAGGTGGAGCGGCATTGTGTTCCAGGTATGCGAGGTAAGAGAAGGATCTTCCTCCAGCCATGTTCTTCCGGATCCTGGTGATACTGGCAAGGGCCAGTTGAGCAGAGTGGAGTTGCCAGGAGGGTATGTCGAAGGAGAGCAGGTGTGGTTGAGATAGGCAGGTCCGATGTTGTGAAGGGCCTTGTATGCGTGTGTCAGGAGCTTGAAACTGATGCATTTGATGGGTGGGCGGAAATGTGGCTGTAGCAGGGGATGTCCAGAATCAGTCTAGCTGCGGCATTCTGTATTCTCTGAAGTCTAGTTTGGAGTTTCTTGTTGATTCCAGGATAGGGTGTGTTGCGGTAGTCGAGTTTACTGCTGACGAGTGCGTGAGTGACTGTCCTTATTGCGTAGATAGGTATCCACTTGAAGATCTTCTGGAGTTGGCGGAAACAGTGGAAGCATGAGGATGAGACGGTGTTGACTTGGCACGTCATCGATAGTGACGAGTCGAGGATGATGCCGCAGTTGCGTGTGTGGTCGGTAGGAGAAGGGGCAGTTCCGAGGGCACCTGGCTGCCAGGAGTCATCCCATGCATTAGTGGTGGGGTCCAGGATGAGGATCTCAGTCTTGTCTGAGTTGAGCTTGAGGCAGCTGTCTCCCATCCCGTCGGCGACTGCCTTCATTCTGTTGTGAAAGTTCTCTTTGGCTGCTGATGGTTCATCGGTGAGGGAGAGAATGAGCTGTGTCTCGTTGACATATGAGACGAAGTTGACCCCATGGTATCTGACAATCCTGGCAGTGGGGTCATGTAGAGGTTGAAGAGTGTGGGCTCAGGGAAGATCCCTGGGGAACTCCGCTTTTGGTTTCTGTTGGCTTCGAGGTGAAAGACTCTCTGGGTTCAGCTGGTGAGGAAGAGAGCGGATCCACTCCAGGGCTTTGCCGCGGATGGCAGTGTTGTGTAGTCTGGTGCAGAAGGTGGTATGGGAGACGGTATTGAAGGCAGTGGAGAGGTCAAGGAGGATGAGGACTGCTGTTTCGCTGCAGTCCAGTAGAGAGCAGATGTCATCTGTGGCTGCTAGGAGCGTGATTTTGGTGCTGTGGTTTCTCCTGAATCCAGATTGGATGGGGTCGAGGATGTTGGTCTTGATGAAGTCAGTGAGTTGTGCTTTGATTGCTATTTCAGTTACCTTGGCTGAAAAAAGGGAGCAGTGAGATCACCCTGTAGTTTTTCAGTTCCGTTTGGATCTGCGGAAGGCTTCTTCAGTAGGGTCATGGTCTTATTATTACAGAAATTATGTTGAGTAGGCATCTGCCACTGGCTCTGATCTCCCCTAAAGTTGAAGGAGACAACTGAAGCTTGTCAGTATGACACCAGCATGACAAGACCCTTTGACAACTTGAAGGAACCTCTCTGTTCGTTCCTATGCTTGTTGGACCATATTTAAAGTAATAAGTTAGTTGTCCAGGCTAGTGTGTCCGGTTGCCATTCTGTTATTGCTAGCCCGGGTAACTGAGGATGGACAGGACTGACATGTGACTCCATCAGGGTGTACTTAATACCCAGGAAGCAATTTTGAGGTTCCAGGGAGGATGAGACATTTTCTATTGTGCCGTCAGTAATCAATGTGAAATTGTGCCTATTTAGTCTCACTTAACTGTTCAAATCAATCTCAAACCTCTAAATTGGCTGATATGAATGAGAGTAGAGGTTCACAAAATATTGAGTTTGTGTAGATACCAACTGGGTTTCAATGTCGGGTGTAACACAGATGTGGTACTGTGTTATGGGCTGTTCAGGTTCTTACATAGAGCTGGAGCACTTCCCAGTGGGGTTGATTATAATGTCATCTATGGCTAGTGGGGCGATAATCCCAAAACCTAGCTATATTTTTCCTCGTAGACCGAAATGTCTCTTGGCCTTTTGCATCATACATGGAGTTGAATAGGCTTCTTCTAAAAGTGCAAACCTCCCTTAAGATTAACTGCTAACCAAGTTAGGATCTCAGGGCTGGTGGTGGCTCTTAATGTATTTTAGACGGTAAGTGGAATTTGGATTAAATAGCCCAAACCTGTAATCGGATTAATGTTCTCATTTATTTAGATATATAGTTATCAGAGGCACAAGTTTGTATACCTTATTCTGCTAAATGTGATTACAAGCTTACCTTTAACATCTTCAAAGCACACATGTGGTTCCCCTGGGAGATATTAGCTCATATCTGCTTTTTTATTTTTTATTTATTCAATGTATGTTAATGTATTATGTAGAAGCGTGATTTGGGAAGTATTACCTATGGTGGTTGCATCGGGCACCCACTAGAGAACATTTGTATTATACAATCGTTCAAAGAATGGGGCTAGAAAAAGAACTACATTGAAAAAAATGACAATTGGCGATGAAGTAAATTGGTGAAACAAAATGTAACACTATATTTGGAAGATTTAAAATTCTATTTTTGCATGCCATGAAGAGAAACCGTACAACATTCAGATGATGACCTGATTGTCTGTTCGCCTTTTGACAATTTTTGTAAGGCTGGGGCAGTTCGCCTTGCATGAAATAGCACAAAGCTATAGTGTTAACTTTAAAGGCTGACTCCTGAATACAGTTTTTGAAAGTTCATAAATGGGATGATTCGGGAAATTGACTGTACAAAATAGGTGTTTTATTGTCACCAGGCGGTGGGATACTGATTGCAGCCGCGGTCCCGAATTGCAGCTTATCCTTAGGAAGCATATATGTATCTTGAATAAGGACCCAAGACTTCTTGTGCTTTGATTCGGATAAAGAGAAAGGGCAGGAAGAGAAGGGGAAAAACTGACAACGGGAGGAAGCAGTGATGAAAAAGAACGTGCTAGAGAGGGATAAAGAGAGAGGAAGCATAGGGTGATGGAAGAAAGAGGCATAAGGTGTGATCAGTATGAGGCAGCCTTGGTATTTGGCAACCCCTACATTCGGCAGGGCTTTTCTAAGAAAAAACAGCGCCCCAGAACATCTTTTTTTAGTTTTCTATGTATTTATGTCAACAAACTAAGGATTGTCCATCGTATTCCTTTTATTTATCAGTCATACGGTACTTAACTGTATCCACTCACATCCAAAGTCCCTTTAGATGTAGCTAATTTGATAGTATCCGTTTACTAAGGAATTCCCCAGCCACACATTGAAGCTTAATAGCTATTTTAGGTCATAGGGGAGCACCCGAGGTATGGGTGTGTAAATGGAGAGACAGCTAGGTCCCCTAGAACTCTGGTGTGAAGTTTTTATTTCTGCTTCTCTGGTATGTTTCATTCTAATAAGCACAACGCTTAGATATTCACAAATAGTGTACTACGAGTGTCAAAATGTAGAGAGCCCAGCTTGGTTGCCCTTATGCCACAATACTAGAACAAAGTAGCATGCATGATTTTGTTTGTAATTAAAACGGTTCCAGCATTATCTTCAGAAAAAATGATAGTCTGATACAATTGATCAAAGGTTTACTAAATCAGTGTTTTGTCGTACAGGGCATTATCTTCAAATTTAAAAGGAGTCCTTATAAAAGGCTCACACATAAAACCATGTCCATTGTGTTATTGTAATTTAGAATTTTTTATGTATTTGTACATGGTGTCACTCTGTTTGTAGCCCGTCTCCAAGCAGAGGTGGCCTTTGCAGAGATAGTGCCCTTGGCAGAAACAATTTTGTCGCCTAGGCTGTTGGTAGTTATCATACTAGAAGCACAGGGTGGGGGGGGGGTGGGGCGAATGAGGTTATTCACTGGCCTGTTGCTACTCACAGGCATATCTGCGCCTCTCCAACTCACTTTCCTTACCCACATCTTACCTTCTTCATACAGGTGACAAAGTAGTGGTGGTGGGGTAAGCCGGTGTGAACATGTGGGATAGCAGGGACGGGATGGGGATTGTGGCTGTTAGTAGATGCTAAACACGACGTCTGTAGCATATTAAAAGAAAAAAAGTTTGAAAGCAGTTTAGAAAGAATAATCAAAGCCCGGTCGGAGGGAAGACTGCCCACGCACAACCTTCAATCATACAGGTCAGCGGGCCTCCTTTATAAGTTGGTGGCCTGGGCCCAACTCGCCAATGCCAAAAGCTGGTCCTGGCTCCAAGACTTCTCAATCTGGTTATAACTTCTGTAATTTTACGGAGCTCTAGTATGTAAAACTTTTGGCACCAAAGACATTCTAGCGTTCCGAATAAAAATAAGGCCACCCTGGGTTCAATTTTTTCCATTCTTTTTGGGACAGCATATGTCTTATATGATTTTCTAAAGGCAGTATTTTTTTGTTTAAATAATATTTATTGCGTGACGGATTTTCAGCTCTCTGCCTGTGTCTCGCGAGTGTGTAGATGCCTCTCTTTTTGTATAAGCACCTGCTTATATCTCATTGTGTAAACATTTTCTAATGCAAGTAAGAATGGATACTAGTTGGGTTTGTTTGTAAATCGCTTTTAAATATCGTATTTTTCACTTAGGACACCGTTGGTTCTATGTCATGGTTAGCATTTTCAAAACTTCAATAAAGGAAAGGAGCAAGTCCCCAAAATGGCTTTTTAAATATGCCTGCTATTTTGGGGTGCACATAGTGGGGAAAATGCATTATCCTTAAACACACGGATAACATAATGATGGAGAGATTGGTGGGTCTGCAGTTTATCACAATCACCACAATGAGCTACTCTTCAGCAGCTGGGAGCATGGCCAGGGTGTAGATCAGCTTACCTCACGAACTTTCTGTATTTTAGGATCTTTTGGGCTCAGTAACCCTTTACCTGGCATATACAAGGTGTTAAAATGGACTTCACAGTTTGCCACTCAGTGCTCACTCTTGTATAATTTTCGCCCTTCACATGTTTTCTTAGCAAGGGCGGGAAGCTGTCACCCAAACTCTGGTATCCTGCAATATAACTGTTAATCGCTGAAGTGTTAAAGCAACTGTAACTATCTGTACCAGTGTAGACGGATGACCTCCTGCACATCACGTGTGGCCCCAAATTAAGTAGACTGGTCAGCATTCCAGTCCATATATATTCCGTGTTGAGATCAGGTGTTCTGAAAAAGTGCTTTTTGTGGAACACTTAAATGCCCTGTGCGACTTGAGATTTATTCATTGCACCTGCCACAGATTCTATGTTCTGATAACATCAGCAAGTTAATCCAACATGTAGAAACCCAACAATTTGACCGTGGCCACCTCCCCATTTCTCTTGTAAAAGTGCCGTGAGGGTATTGAATCCCTGGGACAAAGGTGACATGTAGGGACTATTTCCTAAGAGGATTTGAAATCCACTAGTTAGGTCAGTTTTTACAGTGAAGTTTGGAAATTGATTACCTGGAAAACTGACTGTGTAGCACTCTGAGGACAAAAATGAAGAACCGTTCTGTTTTTCTTTCCGCTTCACCTAGAACACTTGGCGGTTTTTTTCATTAGGAGGACTGGCAGAGTCCTAACTGTTGAAATTCTCTTACACTGCTATCCATTTGACTGGACGCTGTACCCTGAAGTAATTACGCTTTTCCTTAATATTATTTTGATCCTCATAGACTGTTATCTCGAGCCTTCTGTAATTCTTTGTTATAGAAACTAAAGATTACTGCTTCTGTTGCATAATCTTGCAAATGATGCGTAGGTGCACTTTAGGAATTTCAATCCTCATTACTTTCTTTATATAATTGCTAAACATCTGCTGTTAGCCTTTTGTAGAGGGATCTCACAGCTTAGACAGCTTGATAAACTACTTACACAAGTGGCTATTTTACTTTCTCTTTTAAAGGTTTAATATGGCTAGCCACATTTGTTTTTTTTTTAATATATATTTTATTGACATTTTAGCTTACAGGAAAAACACAATACAGTTATGCATGGAAGGCGTCTCAAATTATGGTGCACATAAGATTATCTAGAACCCATGAAGTACATAGACTGGAAGAGGAGGGGGAAGATCCCGCCAGTACCCCATCATACATTCTCAGCCCATTCCTTTATCGCACACAGCCACAAATCTCGAGTCCAGTCAATAAACTGGAATAGCAACTAGCAACGGGGAGCCTGTGTGGTGCCTAGTCATGTGGAATGTCCTATGTGGACACCAAGATTGTCATTGTATTTGAACAAATGACTCACACGTCAATAGGGGGGTGCAGCCCTAGGGGCGCACGCCGCATCAACAGCTGGAGAGGGGGTGGCCTCTTGCTCACCATCGGATGCATTGCCTGCCAGCCTTTCCAGCATATCCCTCCACTCCTCCATATCACTCTCAGCATCATCATCGTTGCGCACCCGACGCAATCTACTTTCGTCAGCTGCAGCCCACTCCTAGCAGTCCATCCTCCACCTATCCAACCCTGGCCTCTCAGAGCTGGCCCAGTGTTTAGCTGTGCGTCGCCTTGCGAGCACCAGTCCCCGCTGCACAAACCTGTACCTCATTTTTTTCCCCTTTTTGGGTAAAGGTAGTAGGTTCAGGATGCAGTGGTGACCTGAGGCGTCCACCCTGTATGCTGTTACTCTGTCAATTTCCAGTCTTACTTTTTCCCAAAATTGTCTGACTGGTGCACACTCCCATGCCACATGTCCAAGTCTACCCACGTTCTTATCTAATTTTTAAAGTGTTAATGATTTTTAGGTTGTTATGATGACATGTCGCAGTTTATTTTGGAAACGTGTTAATTTTTTGGTGGAAATTTGGTTAAGTGTGAATGTACCTTTATCCAGACCTACTGGGTTGCTTGCTTTTTTAAAATATGTGGTTGATAATTCCATGAACACTTCAATTGTATTTATTGTATGCTTAGTTACTACAAACCATTGCATAACTTTGTCATTTAAATTACAATAAAATCTTTTTTTAAAGTCCTGTGTATCTATGTGCTCATGTGTGAAGTTCATGTGGGAGGCGCATGATTAAAACTATAGTATTATAGGGAGAAGCCAGCAGTTGTCCACTATGTGAGTTAGCTTCATCATCTGGGTTTCTCGAGGATTTTTTTTTTTTTTTTTTGCAACACTTCAAAAGTTTAATTGTCTGCACATTTCTATGAACACTGTTTGGCTTACTCTCAAGATTGTACAGAAAGTATGCTTATAGCATTCGAAAATGTGTATGACTTTTGATCAAATAGCGAGTTCCTTTTAACACTACAAACTATTAGAAAAGAGTTCTTAAAAATCTCATTGTTATTCAGTCCAAGCTCTGTAAAGTCATGGTCTTTATATCATATGTATAGCTGCGTCAGTGTTAGTACACGGCCGGATAACCACTTGTAGAGGCATTTCCAAAGCACAATTCTGCGTTGTGGTTCTTTTATCTGGAGGCGGAGGCAGCTGCGGATGTAGCAATGCCGGTTCTATTTCTGCAGTTCTTCCTTCAATCTGTCCACAGCCGTCTCTGCACATGGATCGGTCGCGGTTGGACTAAGCGCAGTTGGCATAGATTGAAAAGGGCGCACACATAAGTACACCATGTTTACTTTTTTACCTAACACTAGCCTTCAGGAGAAGATCTCGTTGTTACGAGGTAGGCCTGGTGGTTTTTGTTAGTAAATACAGGTTGCACAAAAAGGTATGTTCCAGGGTGTAAAGCCATTGCTAGCAGTTTGTATAACATTCTTATAGTTTTTAAAAGTCTTTGGCTTTAACATATGAGGCAAATGGTGAAGGTGGCTCTTTACATGCATAGGACTTATAGAGGCTCGTGCGCAGGCGGCTTGGTGATCATCTGTTCAGTGCCTGCCACACTGTTGGTAACAATAAGTAAACAGGCCTGCACAACAGCAGCTAGGAAATGCTCCAGGCTCAAACGGTTTGATTTTTTTCTTCTTCTTCACCTGCCATATTAAATGCATTTTAATAAGGTGCATTGTTAGATGTTTCTCCACTGTTGCTGCTTGGAATTTCATTATTTTTGAACAGCAGAAATTGATAGTATTAGAAGGAGGCTGCCGTTTCTCAGCACCACCGACTTGCTCCGCTTTTGTAGGAATGAAAAAAACTAAATTATTTTTTAGGAGACTGCCCTCATGAGAGTTGTTCATCATACGCACATTGTGATACAGTGGATTATCCAGCGCCTTTGGAGATCACAGGTCGCCTTCCAGTTCCACTAAATTACATCATATTGTATTTGAGGCAGCTTCCCCGCCTCCTCAGACTTTATAGGAGAGAGTAGTTGTGAAAAATCCTGATATTCAGCCTTATTCATCCTTTTGCTTGGTCGGTCCCATTGCCTGATGTGTGTGCCCCTTTGCAGTGGTTGTGAGTGGTATTCTAGCTACTGCCAGGAGTGTAATTTAGAGTGTCTCTTTATAATTAGAGCATTTTCTTATTTTTTGTTGTTGTAGAGTAACTTCTGGGACTAGGGTCACTATGGTGGGGTTTCACAGGATAATAGGGACGGTAGCCTACCTTTCTGCTTGAGTTATCACTACCTTCAGTGGAACACCCGGGACAAAAACCAACATTACTGTGAGTGGCTTCGGTGGTACCTTGTGGTGGATCTGAAACGGGAATAAATGTGGCAGTAGTTGCCCAGTATCCTAACTCACTTTCTGTACTATCCCTTAAAGGACTTCCTGTAGTCATTTATTAGGTTAATTTTAGGACAAAACTTCCGGTCAGGGACGGTGCTTAGCCAAGATGTCGCAAAGAAGGAAGGAATGTGAATCTTTCATAGCTCGCTTTCGAGATAGTCTCTCTCTAGGGGCGGAACTTTCCAGTTAAATGCCACCTCTTGTACAGGACTTTCAAGGGCATGGTGCCATGTGTCCCGGCTTTACTCGTAAATGGCAGACCACTTGTCACTTTTTCGTTTGTTATTGGGGCATCCCTGTGCCACTATTACTCAGGCGCAGTTGTCCTATTTTTACACTTACATCATTAGTCCGCCAACTGCTGTTATTCCGAACCTCTTTCCCATTTTACTGCTGGTGTTTCCTCCCTTTGCGCCACCTTTCATCCTTGGTCCAGTTGAACGCTTTGATGAACATAATCTCGAAGACAAGATGGGTGAGTCTGTAGTCATGCCATGGGCCGGCGATTTGGGGGGGGCTCAGCTAATTTGGAAAGTAATTATATGGGGTGCCTATTGTAGAGCAGGCAAGTACTCCCTTGTAGAAGTAAACACCGGAGAAGGGAGACAGAGTCGGCCCTCGCAAAGATAGCCCCCTGGGCGGAGAGAAATGAACCGCCCTTTCTGACGAATAAAACGAGGCTGCAGGGAGCCCCTCTTGTGCTCACTAGTCAGTCCCTCAGTCCCTGACTGAGCAGTACATGGACTCTGAACATAAGCATCTCAGGACCTCCCCCAGCTCACCTAAATCATGCAGAGCGTTGTCAGTGTGTTTCAGCCGGGGAGAGGGGGTGAAGGGAGGCGAGGAAGTGGGGGGTAATGGAGTGTTATAAACATTGAATGCGGTTTGATAATGAAGGATTAAAACCACTTCATACTTGCAAATCTGACAGAGAAATGAACACAGAGCATGGATAAGGCTCGCGCAAGATGAGTGTGTTGGGGGGGGGGGGGGAGGGTCTGTTTGCATAACAATAATGCACAGAGTTCAGTGAGCCCTTCAGAGGATTGGCGCCCTGGGCACAGCTCGCCCATGCCAGAAACCAGTCCTGAAGGGAGGGATGTATGGGTTAATGAGTGGGGTATGTGCGCTGGCATCATTTTCTTGTGAAATTTTTGGAAAATTATGTGAAATTCTGTTAGGGGATACCCGGTGTCAAAATCTTAGGCAAGGCAAAGCCAGGCCTTTAGTTCGAGCAGAAAAGCTCTGTAAAGGGAGACAGTTGTTGCCGAAAATTAAATGTGATGTGAAAACACAGGGTCCTTGTTTTCTTGCGTGGACTCGGCGGCATCCCCCATACCTTCTATTGTCATGAAGAGTTTTAAGATAACCCAAACATGTTGAGATTTGTTCCGTGTCACCGGAACGCAAGTTTTCAATTTTTGGACTTTGCTTTTACAGGTATTTTTACAATGTCATTGTTATCAGTTACGTTGCCCCAATTGGCTCAATTAAAATGCATCAAGACTACAGCTCCCAGAATGCATTGTTATGTAAAAGAAAAGTCATGGAATTGAACAGAGGTGTTCCAGTGAGACAGAGCCAACTGGTCGTCCTGCTCATGCTGCCTCGGTTTGTTATTGCGTGTTTTCACCTTTACCTCGTAATTGCACATCCAGAAAAGTATGTTAGAAAGAGATGGAAAAGAGATAGTTTGTACAATTATACCGTAAATGAGACCTCAAGCCGCAGCGGCTAATAAATTTGATAAGATCCAGTTTGATGACTACATTCACGTTACATTTCCTTTATGGTTTATTCGCTTTACTCTTTGCGTTAATGAGAGAGGTTTCTCTTTAAAACAACATTGCCCTCCTGTGGCTAGAGTGTAGAAATGACGCGCTTCGTGCGAGAAATACCCGCGCGGCTAGAGCCATATTTTTGATAAAACCCCGGCAACTACAGCAATACAAGATATAGTTTGAATTCAAATGTTGGTTTCAGTGTGTCTTTCTTTGATTGCTCCGCATTCGTGAAGACGTGTTGTCTAAGTTGAAAGAACGAAAACTACAAATGTTTTCCAAAAAGCGCACTAAACTCACTTCGACGCGTTGATGGTAACCAAGGTTCCTTGCCTTCGGTGTACCTGAAGCGAGCGATGAAATGTACATTTGTGCTTTCATTTGAGGGGTTTTGCCTTTTAGAAAGTTCAAATGTATCATTCTTGTCACGGCAGGCTCCTTTTAACAGAAAAGTTAACTAATCACATGCACATTTTCTAAACTGTTTCGCTGGGAGGGTGGCCTGGAGATGTAATAGTGAAAACCAAGAAGTGCATGATTCGGCACGCGTACCTGTGCCCTTTCACACCTAGGACAAAGGTCGCTGACAACACGACAGAAGAGTTCTCTAAGCGCAGCGCTGCATTACAATTGCTCGTCTTTGAAGTGCTTGTTGAAACAGCATCAGCGTTTGCTTTAAAATGTTGTGTTTGCATTTCTTAGCACAGTATTTTAGTCTAGACGAGGCTGTGCGCGTCTGCCTCTTAGGAACCATAATATCAAATAATTTTCTCCCACTAACACTACTTTTGAAACTTTTTCTCTGTTGTTAATGCTGACCTTATTCATTTAGAAATGTTTTTTTTTGTTTTTGTTTAAAAAAAATTTTTTTTCCTTTTTTCCAGCGATAATGTGTACAGTAAAACCAGATGGAATTCCACAACTTTGTCGAACTGATGAAATTGGGGAGCTTTGTGTATGTGCTATTGCTACGGGTACTTCCTACTATGGCCTTTCGGGTATGACCAAAAACACGTTTGAGGTGAGTGCGAGGATAGGCGAATGCCGCTATGGTTTATGGTTCTTGGAGATTCAAGGGAGAATTGGTTCCAGTGGGCCACAGTTATCAACACCAGCACCCCTTCTTACCTTATTGGCAGACTTACCATCTCCAGTGGTTCTCGGCATACACGCAGCTAGGAGACCGCCTGACTGCACACTAAGAAGTTTTTAAAGCCGAAAAACAAGGCACCGGCCTTTTCCATCTTTGCACTGAGGATCTGGAATAGCATCCATCAGGACAGCCCCGGGCTGCCCCAGTGTAGGAAAGGGCTGAAGACAAAATACATCTCTTTAAAAAACGCTACCCAACAGTGCAATATAGGTTCACAAACTAGTCTTTGAGCATAAGGAGTGCTCTGCTTTCTGTTGTCTAGGTTCACACTCTAGAAATACCACTTACATACATAGCCACTGCCACGGAGATTCTCATCTGTTCTGGCCCTCATTTATCTTGTTAATTCTTCGCCAACTCTGCCCTTTGTTGACAGTTTTACTTTCCTGTTAGCCATTTCTCCTAGATAATTATAAATACATTTGCATGAATTTTACTCAAACATTTTTGATTCATTGCTGTTATTGCTAATGTCTATCTAGTGGTAAGCGCAAGACATCTCAATGTATCCATTTCCAGTTAACTAGGTTTAGGTTCACTAGTACTTAAATCTATTACATGTTCTTGTGTTGTGGCATGGTTTGTTATTTAGATGTTAGATGTTATTAAGTTGTGCGTGCCCTTACAGTTGCTCTCAAGTATTTTCTCAATATAGCTAAAAGATCTGCTTAGAAAGTATGTTATGGTAGCGTATGCTCGACTTTCAATCTCAAGTTGTTCATGCTTAGTGTGGTGATGGCATCTTAGTGATGGTAGAAAAACATGCCTGGATTTCATTGCCATCTTAGTTTTGATGAACCCTAAGCATCACCAGAGGCTGTCCTCGATTGTTGCTTTTTAACATAGAAATTGGTATAATATTTCCAAGAGTTCTTCACATTGCTTCCTAAATGAGTTTTCTATATGATTTGGTTAATGAACCTCCAGAGTTGTACATTCCATATCTGTGCTATGTTAAATTCTTGTATGTCTGAAATTGATATCTGATAGAGACTTCTAGTTGCAGATTCCTTACCTTAGAATTTCCCCAGGCGTCAGACTGGATCCGGAGATTTTTCTACGAGCAATATCCTTGCGGATCGGTGGGTGGCATCGGTCGACTCCACAGGCATCATTGGTGTCGTAGTTGCCGTGATGACGTCGGGAGTAGTATATAGACTCTGCCCTCGCGCAGTGGCGTCAGTTCTTTTCTTTCCACGCCACGCGCTGATCCGGAGAAGAGCTACCCTGGTCTATTTTTGACCGAATTCAACCGTTTTGTTGAGTTTTTGTGTGAAATTTGGTGTGTCGAGGATTTCCCCGAAGACCGGTTTCAAGCCGTGCGAGGACTGTCATCATACGATGTCGGTGACGGATCCTCATCGGGTTAGTCTGTGGTGTCTCGAGCGCGACCACGACCCGAAGTCGTGCTACAAGTGCCAGGCCATGCACCCAGAGGCTTTGATGGAGCGGTCCCTAAAGCTCCTGGCGGCCCGGCACTCGACTCCGCATATGTCCCAGTCTCGCTCGAAAGGAAGGTCTCGAGACCAGTCGCGGAGTCATCACCACTCATCTTCTTCCAAATCCTCGGGTCAAGGTAAGAAGAAGTCGAAGAGATCTCATCGCTCTCCGACTTCGCCCCGTCGCTTGGCCGACGCGACGCGGGAGGAGTGTCCACGCACAAGACCTCCTTCCTCAGAGCCTGTGTCTGGGTCGGCTCCGCGCTTCCCCGAGTTTCCCGGAGCTGGAGTGACCCCCACACAGCTTAGAGTTTTATGAGGCCATGCGCTTCATCTTTGGACGGTCCGTCCCCAATACAGCGCTTTTGGGCCCAAGGGGTTCGGCTGAGGGGCCTTCGGGTTCTGCGCTGGCAGCTGAGGCTCCGACAACCGAGGTCACCTCCGGATCCGCACCGGCACCGGTTGCACCCTTGAGACCTTCCCCGGCATCTGGTCGATTGTCGACGCTCCCTGCGTCGGTACTGCCCACTATCGACGTCGACCCAATTCTTATCCCCGACGACTCTGAGTCGGAGCGGCGTTAGCCAATGCCGCCTTCCACTTCGATGGGGCCTATTCGCCCCAGGTCAGATTCTTACCCTTTTTCTTATGGGTACAAATATGGGGAGGGGTTGGAGGAGTCCCTGGCCCCTTATGAATACCAGGATGACCCTTGTATGGACTGGGCTCAGGAATTGGGCAGAGCCAGTGGTCTGGATACTTCTCCTGACGCTGGCATGCTGTCTCCTCCTACCGTGGCTACGGTGGAGGGAGCAACTTATGGTATGGTGATCAGTAGGGCAGCTGATGTGCTTGGTCTTGAGCTTCCCACTGTTGAGGTCAGGTCTAATCTCCTGACGGAGGTGCTTCAGCCCGGGGCTTCTACTTCAGAACCCCTTTTGCCGTTTAATGAAGCCCTCACTGATGTCCTTTTGGGTACCTGGTCCAAACCCACCACAGGGGCTCCTGTGAATAGGACTATCGCACGCCACCATCGTCTCGCTCCGAACGACCCTAAATTCCTCTCCTAACACCCCACGCCTGAGAGTCTTGTTATCCAGGCTTCCTCTTCTTCAGGCGCATTCCCTTCCGCACCCCCGGACAGGGAATCCAAAAGGCAGGAACAGTTTGACAAGAAGTTATTTTCTTCCTCCAGTCTTGCGCTGCGGTCTGTGAACACAGCATGCCTTTTGTGCTGATATACCCACTCTTTGTGGGATACAGTTGCGCAAGTCCTGCTGCAGATACCGGAGGAGGCCCCTGCTATCATCTCCCAAGCTGTGAACAATGGGAGATATACAGCAAAGTTCACAATCCTTTGTGGGCTGGACACAACCGACTCTCTGGGCAGATAGGTTGCTACAACAGTGGCCTTACGACGCCACGCCTGGTTGGGTACTTCTGTTTTTTCTGGGGATGTCCAACAGTCACTCATGGACATTCCCTTTGATGGTTCACGTCTCTTCGGAGACAAAGCGGACTCGGCCTTGGAGAAATTCAAGGGTTCCCGGGCTACGGCTCAGGCCTTCGGTCTTTCCTCGGCCCCTCGCCCACCACTTTCTGCTTTCCGCCCCTTTCGTGGCCACGGAAGGGGCTCCCTGTCGCGTCCCCCACCCAGCCACTGTGCCACCCATGCTGTTCAGCTTCCGCGTGGCTGGGGACGCGGAATCCCACGGGGCCGTGGGACAGGGAACCAGAGGTCTGCCTAGTCCACCTCTGCCCCCGCTGCAGCCTCCAAACCCTCCTAGTCCGTCCCCTCACTCCCATCCAGTTGGCAGCAGGATTCGCCATCACCTGCCCCACTTGAAATATATCACCACAGAAAGGTGGGTTTTGCAGATAATTCGAAAGGGCTGCTCCCTCCCTTTCGAATCTGCTCTACCATCCAGGCCACAATCCTTCAGTCACCTTCCAGAGGATCATTTCGCGCTTCTCCGCCAGGAAGTCGCAGCTCTCTTGGCTAAGGGAGCTATAGAAAAGATCCCTGTGACAGAAGTAGGTTGTGGTTGTTATTCCCGCTACTTTCTGATACCAAAAAAGGACAAGGGCTTTCGTCCTATGCTAGATCTTCAGGACCTAAACTACTTCCTCAAAAATGAGAAATTCATAATGCTCACCCTGGCTCAGGTTCTGTCTGCCTTGGACCGAGGAGACTGGATGGTAGCGTTGGACTTCCAGGACGCTTATTTCCACATCCCCATCCTGCATGCCCACCGATGTTACCAACGATTGTGGTAGGTCACAAGCACTTTCAGTTTACTGTGCTCCCCTTCGGCCTTACCAGCGCCCCTTGGCTGTTCACGAAAGTGATGGCAGTGGTTGAGGCTCATCTGCGCAGGTTAGCAGTCTCAGTCTTCCCCTACCTCGACGACTGGCTGTTGAAGGAGGACTTGCCCCAGAAAGTCGTCTCCCACCTTCAGACTACAACGAACCTCCTGCACATGCTGGGGTTCACTATAAACCCGGTGGCACTCGCTCTGGGATGCTTTTTGTCTTGAGTGGGACTCCATCCTCCTTTATACGTATGCGCCTATACCTCTTCTGCCCAGAGTTCTCAAGAAAATCTGGAACAACTGGGCCCAAAGTCACCTTGGTGGCTCTGGACTGGGCATGGAGAGTTTGGTATCCAGAGCTATAGAGCATGTTCATCAATCCTGTACTCAGACTGCCTCTTCGGACGGATCTTCTGTCGCAGCAACAGGGGACGGTTCTTCACCCAAACCTTTCCAACCTCTGCCTTCATGCGTGGAGATTGAGCGGCAACAGTTGACGGCTTTTGCACTTCCACCCGAACTCTGCGATGTTATCTTCGCAGCCAGGCGTCCATCAACCAAAACTGTATACACCTGTTGGAATAAATTTGTGGCATGGTGTACAAACAAATCTGTTGATCCCCTTTCTGCCCCTCTATCTGAGGTTCTTCTGTTCATTCTTCGTTTGCCCAGCAGGGGTCTGTTTTGGGCACCTTTAAAGGGTATTTATCTGCCATTTCGGCCTTTCTTAGGCTACCTGATCAGCCCTCACTCTTTAAATCTCCTTCTGTGAGTAGATTCCTAAAAGGACTCACCTATTTATTTCTTCCCACTCCATTTATCATGCCTCAGTGGGACCTCAATCTTGTCCTTACTTATTTGATGTGTACTCCCTTTGAGCCAATGCTTTGTCCCTTGCGGATCCTCACCTTCAAAACTGTCTTTCTTGTTTCTATCACCTCTGCTCGCAGGGTGAGCGAGCTTCTGGCCCTTTCCTCAAAACCTCCATACTTGTCTGTGCACCCTGACAAAGTAGTGTTGCGCATTAAGGCTTCCTTCCTTCCTAAGGTAGTTACACCCTTTCATGTAGGCCAGTCCATCACTCTGCCTACTTTCTACGCACCCTGTAGGAAGTTGGTTCTGTATATACTATCTCAACGTGAGAGATAGTGTGCACAGAGTCCAAGGGTTCCCTTCAAAGGTTGATAGTGGCAAAATTAGATAATATTAATGCCCTATTTTGTGGTAGTGTGGTCGCGCAGTAGGCTTAACAGAGGGTAGTGTTAAGCATTTGTTGGACACACACAGGCAATAAAAGAGGAACACACACTCAAAGACTTAACTCCAGGCCAATGGTTTTTATATAAAAAAATACCTTTTCTTAATTTATTTTAGAACCACGAGATTCAAGATTTGAAGTGAATACATAAAATGCAAGGTACTCCACACAGGTAAGTAAGGAACTTTGAATTAAAGCCGTATTACATACAGTATAGGTTAAAATGGCAATAAGCTATTTTAAAAATGGACGCAGTGCAAAAATCAACAGTTCCTGGGGGAGGTAAGTTTGGTTACTCAGGTAAATAAAGCACTTACACAGTCAGTCTTCTGGGCATAGGCAGCCCACCGTTGGGGGTTTAAGGCAACCCCAAAGTCACCGCACCAGCAACACAGGGCCAGTCAGGTGCAGAGGTCAAAGGAGGGCCCAAAACACATAGGTGCCTACGGAGAACAGGGGTGCTCTGGTTCCGGTCTGTTGGCATGTAAGTACCTGCTTCCTCGGGGAGCAGACCAGGAGGGTTTTGTAGAGCACTGGGGGGACACAAACAGGCACACAGAACACGCCCTCAGTGTTTCAGGGGCGGCTGGGTGCAGTGTGCAAAGTTGGCGTCGGGTTTGCCATAGGGAGCAATGGAGGGACCCGGGGGTCACTTAGGGGATGCAGGCAGGGCACAGGGGGGCTTCTCGGGCCAGCGACCGACTGGGCTAGGAAGAGGACCGCTGGTGGGTTGTTTCCTCACGGTCCTGGGGGCTGCGAGTGCAGTGCTTGGTCCAGGCGTCGGGTTCCTTGTTAACAGTCAGTCGCGGTCAGGGGAAGCCTCTGGATCCTCTTTGCAGGCAGTGCTGTAAGAGTGCAGGGGGGTCGACTCAGGTTACTCACGTCATCGCAGACGCCTGGGAGTCCTCTCTGCAGTGTTTGTTCTCTGGAGCTTGAGCCGGGGGCGTCAGGTGCAGAGTGAGAAGACTCATGCTTCTGGCGGGAAGGGAGAGTTCTTTGAAAGTTGTTTCTTTTTTGCAAAAATGTTGCTGTTGGTGAACAGTGCCACTGTTCTCTGGAGTTTCTTGGTCCTTCGGTTTCAGGGCAGTCCTCTGAGTCCTCAGAGGACACTGGTCCCAGTTGGATGCAGCGCTGTGCAGGTTCTTTGAGTCTGGAGACAGGCCTGTAGGGCTGGTACCAAGTCAGTTGTTGTCTCTGCAAGGCTTTCAGGTCAGCAGTCCTTCTTCTTTGTGTAGGTTGCAGGAATCTGATTTCCTGGGTTCTGGGTCGCACCTAAATACTACATTTAGGGGTGTGTTTAGGTCTGTGGGGCAGTAGCCAATGGCTGCTGTCCTGGAGGGTGGCTATAACCTCTTTGTGCCTCCTCCCTTAGGGGAGCAGGGCACATCCCTAATCCTATTGGGGGATCCTCCAATCTCAAACTGGAAGATTTCTAAAGGCAGGGGTCACCTCATCTTGTAGTGTAGCCATATTTTAATGTAGCCTTTGCACGTTTGCTTAAAGTATTAGGCCTCTGTGCTCTTTGTCCTAGATGCATTTTATTTAGCCTCGCACTGTTATTTTACAATAACCAGTTTCACAGTCTTGTTTTATTTTCTTCTATCACACTGTTTAGCTTACTTCAGCACTGAAGTTCTCAAACAATACATTCTTGCTCGCTCTGTGCTTCAGTCAAGGATACAGTCTGGTACATTGCCGATAGACGTGGTACAAGTTTAGTCTCTAGGGTTCGTAGAAAGTACACATTCTTACGTAGGGACGTTTATTAGAACATTGGTGTGTTAGTTATAAAAACACTTCCTAGTCCTGATACACGTAAGAGGGAGATTCCGACCAGGAACCCACAACTAGACGCTGACTGCCCTGTTGCAGATGCTGATCCCGATCACAGGCCTTTGCTCAGGTATGAGGGTCGATGTCCTCCCAGGGCAACCTGAAAGGCAGGCTTAGAGCTTAACATGCTGTGCTCAAAATAGAACTTAGGAGAGAGAACGTAATCTAGTTGCATTATGATAGCGTTATTCTTATGTTTCACTCTCCTCGTTACTATTTCCATTCTACTGTGTTGTATGGTTCTGGTTATTGCGGCTCACGCCTTGTTATCTAAAATGCAGTCGTTTTATTAAACCAATCTATAAAACTCAAACTGCCTTTGTTATTTATATATGAGACCACACTGTGTATGAGAGAACTGGTTGGGATCTGAGTGACCACGACTTCCCTGGGAAGCACTAAGATGTCATGCGCTCGGCTGCCCAGTTGTCTCTCCCCTTAGGGAGAGATGAGGCACTGCTAGTTAGCCGGAGCTCAACCCGGATTTGGGGTGACAAGGGTCCTCCGCCATGGGTTAGACTTAGTCCCCCACACTGCGAACGATCCTGCCGCCCAAAAATCCAGTAGTCTCATTAGGATAATGAGAGCATATGCGACAAGCTCAGGACACCTTAGGGGCTGTTGTGACTGGTGGGTAACTCCTACTTGTTTTTCTCCTTATCCTCTCCTGCCTTGCCGCCAAAAGTGGGGGCAGTGGCCGGAGGGGCAGGCATCTCCACAAGCTGGGATGCCCTGTGGTGTTGTAACAAAAGGCATGAGCCTTTGAGGCTCACCGCCATGTGTTACAGTGCCTGCAGGGGGAGGTGAGAAGCACCTCCACCCAGTACAGGCTTTGTTCCTGGCCACAGAGTTACAAAGGCACTCTCCCCATGTGGGCAGAAACTCGTCTGGTTGTGGCAGGCTGGCAGAAACTGGTCAGCCCAACACTAGGAGTCAGACTGGTATTCAGGGGGCATCTCTAAGATGCCCTCTGGGTGCATTTTACAATAAATCCCACACTGGCATCAGTGTGCTTTTATTGTGCTAAGAAGTTTGATACCAAACTTCCCAGATTTCAGTGTAGCCATTATGGAACTGTGGAGCTCGTGTTTGACAAACTCCCAGACCATATACTCTTTATGGCTACCCTGCACTTACAATGTCTAAGGTTTTGCTTAGACACTGTAGGGACATAGTGCTCGTGCACATATGCCCTCACCTGTGGTATAGTGCACCCTGCCTTAGGGTTGTAAGGCCTGCTATAGAGGTGACTTATCTATGCCATAGGCAGTGAGAGGTGGGCATTGCACTTTGAGGGGAGTGCCATGTCGACGTAGTCATTTTCTCCCCACCAGCACACACAAGCTGTGAGGCGGTGTGCATGTGCTGAGTGAGGGGTCCCGAGGGTGGCAAAAGACATGCTGCAGCCCTTAGAGACCTTCCCTGGCATCAAGGCCCTTGGTACCAGGGATACCGTTTACAAGGGACTTATCTGTGTGCCAGGGCTGTGCCAATTGTGGGAACAAAGGTACAGTTTAGGGAAAGAACTCTGGTGCTGGGGCCTGGTTAGCAGGGTCCCAGCACACTTTCAATCATAACTGGCATCAACAAAAGGCAAAACGTCCGGAGGTAACCATGCCAAGGAAGGCATTTCCTTAAAAACACCCACATCCTTCCCATGAGGAGGAGAGACGCCACTGTCTGGACCCAAAAGGAGCGTTGGCGTACTTCCTCAGTCGTACAAAAGATTTCCGGGTGGATGATCAACTCTTCGTTGGGTATGTGGGTGCGAAAAAAGGGAAGGCAGTGCAAAAGCGTACCATCTCTCGATGGGTGCTTCTTTGCATCAAAATGTGCTACGTTTGGCCAAGAAGCAACCTCCTAAGGGCTTGCGTACTTATTCCACCAGAGCAACTGCTGCTTCCACTGCATTAGCATGCATGGTTCCTGTCCTGGATATCTGCCAGGCAGCTACGTGGGCGTCCCAGCACTACTGTCTGGACAGTCAGGTCAGCCGGGACGGCTACTTTGTTCGGTCCTGCAGGACTTCCTAGTATGATCTTGGTTAGCAGCCCACCACCGAGGATGGCATTGATCGGGTGTCTATTCTAAGGTAAGGAATCTTCAACTAGAAGTCTCAGATGTACAAGTTACTTACCTTCGGTAACGAAATATCTGGTAGAGACATATTCTAGTTGCAGATTCCTTACTGCCCACCTATCCTCCCCGCTTGCAAACTGCTTTCTAGGGACAGGGATTCCCCCTTTCAGGTCCTTAGCTCTGGCGCACCGATCTCAGTGTTCTTAGCAGCTCTGCACTTTGGCACAGAAAGTCATTAAAAGAAACTGAAGTCACTGCGCGAGGGTGGTGTCTATATACTACTCCTGATATCATCACGGCGGCTATGACGCCAACGACCCAGTGGAGTCAACCAACGCCACCTACCGACACGCAAGGGTATTGCTTGAAGAAAAATCTCCAGATCCAGTCTGACGCCTGGGGAAATTCAAAGGTAAGGAATCTGCAACTAGAATATGTCTCTACCAGATATGTCGTTACCGAAGGTTAGTAACTTGAACTTTCCCACCCCTCTCTTGATTGTCATCAGAAATGACTGTCTTCTAAACTTTACCTGGTTGGTGCTTCTTTCAGAAAGGTACCAGGAAGGGAAATATCTTGAATTGTCGAAGATGCCCTTCAATTGAGAGCATATTAGACAGAAGTCCTTTTTCTGAAATGTCATCACAACTGTAAACAATCTTTAAAGTCTGATCCCATTAGGCGCCTTCAGGCTGTTCATAGTCACCATACTATTGAGCTGTGTGCACTATGGGAGATTTAAACAAAAGTTCATGTTTAAAGGTGGGCACTGGAATTATGTGGCAGTTTTAATGAATTAATGTGGCACCATAAGTCAAGTAGCAGAATGCGGCTAGTTCTGCTGAAGTGTTATTTTGGTTTATTTTAACATGTGAATTCTAAATATGGAAAAGTTTTGTCTCAACAGTGTCAGTGTAAAACCTGAATTCCGCATTGAACAACTGAAGGGAGACCTGGTAATCTTTGCAAATGTTCTGCCTTTGCACAGCGCTATGCGTAGTGCTTTTTTTGTAATTTCTGATCCCTTCCAGTAGGAAATTTTTTTGTTGAAGTCTGTAAATTATGGAGCAGATAGAGGATTATGTGGAATTGCAGTAAACCCATATTTATGCAGAAAGGCCTAAGCCACAGATTGACATAATTCAAGTGGCTCTGGGTATACTGTCTCGGTAGAACTGCATGCCATGAAATGTAAATTCTTTCTGCATAAGTCTGATCAGATACACCTAATTTCTCTTGCGAATGGTGCTTCCTCTTTTTTCAACAGTGCAGATGTCCTTTTTGGCAAAATATATAATCCAAAATAGGAACCATGTTCTTACAATATCCTCGACCCCACCTCATTTGAGCTTGCAAAAGAAATTACATCATTAAAATATACAGTTTTAAAAACAGAGGCACCTCTTAGATTCCAGAAATGCCTTTTGTGCTTTGGCAAATGACGGTTTCTCATGTAATGTTCTTTATGACAAATATATAACAGAATTTTCAGATATATTCTGAAATCGTCCCATCGCCAAACACTGGAGTTCATTAAGATAACCTAACAAAGCACATGAAAATACGCAAGCTAGGTGTACAAATACACAATGAAACAAGTACAACATTCCGAATTGGCCTTAAACCTGCACCCAATAAAATGCATCCACCAGGCTTTCCTAAAACAACGCAATGTTGACATAGTGAGTTGCCTGCTCGTGCGTCAACTCCATGTTATGCACAATACCCAGCTTCAGCCTTGGCACCACACACAGCCGTCTGAATTTCTTCTGGTGATTAGTCATTAGGTCAGACTTACTTCTGTATTTTGAACATCTTGTAGAGTTTCCATCAATTGCTGCGTGGTGTTCAATAATACTGCTGTGCAGAGAAACAGCCTGGAACATATGATTGGTTGATCAATAACCTTTACCTAGGACACCCGGAATTGTGGACATGTTTTCGAGAGATTATCAAGATGAAAGCGGGTTGCTTTTGTGGCTGCTGCTGTCTGAGGGGCAAAAACATAGTTATGATTTTAAAATATATATTTATATAAATAAAAAATACAAAATCACGCTTTCTTCTGGCACTTGACTTTGTAACCATGTTTCTGATGGCCTCATGAAAGACCATGTTGTGTCTTGTAAGATTATAGTTATGAAGCCAGTGAATCCATTTTATTCCACTGTTGTTTTCCCTTGAAGCTTCCATTAAAAACCAAACATTTTGCATTTTACAGGTGTTCCCCATGACAAGCTCAGGTGCCCCCATCAGCGAGTACCCCTTTATAAGGACTGGACTGCTGGGATTCATTGGACCGGGTGGGCTGGTGTTTGTTGTGGGCAAAATGGATGGTCTAATGGTCGTGAGTGGACGAAGACACAATGCTGATGATATTGTGGCAACAGCATTAGCAGTGGAACCCATGAAATTCGTCTACAGAGGAAGGTTTGTTTTCTACTATTTAAAAATAAAATCTACTCTTGAGGTAGGAATGGGTTTCGTGGTTGGAAGGGATCTTGTAATTTTTATTTTGAGGGGGATCACTGTAGGAAAATGTATGTATTGGTTGCTGACTATAGATGCACATTGTATGTTCAGATGTGGATATGAGGTTATTATTTACCCACAGTGCATTTCTCTTGGAAATGTGTTTGCCCAAATAAATCAATTGGCAAAGTAGAGTAAATATTTATTTTGTAGTTCCAGAGCAATCCCTGTTGATCCCCAAATTGTACACGTTGAAGTAGGCATGTTCCTAAGTACTGACTCGTTAAAGAAAGTACAATGCTCATTGTTTCACTCTTTGAGACACAAAGTTGATTCTTTCACCCTTAGTATCCATTTATAAAGCCAAAAACACCTGCTGCCCACAAATATGCAGATGTCTTTGTCTCAGTAACCTGCTGGCAGTGGAGTCCATCAGTCACATTTGGATTCCAGACTGTTGCTAAGTATTTATTAACTTGCTGCCAATTACTCCTGCCAGACCTTCTTGGTGTGTCTCTTGTGAGATGATCCCACATACCTACGTCACTTTCCAGTCCATTCATACCCAGACTGGCTTTGTCACTGCATACTAAGAAGTTTAGTTTCACTATCATTTTTATTCTTTACCCTGCAGACTTTACTGGTGTGTGTATATTTATTTTTGTTTATACCGCACAAATCTAGCTCAGAGTTCAAAACAGCACTACTTCATTATTATGTGACAATCATGATAGTGTGTTTAAATTCTAATATACTGTAGCACCACCCTGACTAGAAATCATTCCCGTTGTGCACTGCCAGCTTGCCTTCACTGACTTGCCTCTCTTATTTGATGTCAGCCAATATGGAGTCTTGGCTCTGATTCTGTGCAAGGATTTTCTTTTGTCTGAACATAGAAAACCTGTATTGTATGTTCTGAAGCTCACATTTGTAAAAGCCAGGTCCTCCTTTGTCCTCATAAATACAATTCTAAAGAATGTCGAAGGTCTTCTCTACCTTTTTTTCATGGTCATCCCCGAGTCTCAGTATCCCTGCTTTGAAAAACACTGATTTTTCAGGTGGAATTTCCTATGGGCTCAATTCATTAAATATCCTGTGTGTCCTTTTGCCCCCCCTGCTCATGTGTGTCATTTGTCAATAAACCTCACATATTTAACAATAAACACCACTTCTTTCTAAAACCATGCTGTGACAGTCAAAGCAAAATAGTGTATGATTGCTGGACTGGATCATTATCAGTTTTCTTTGTCCATTGTAATGCATTTGATGTATAGTATAATATTGAACCATTTCACATTTATTCAACTCAGTATATGTTTCTAGTAGATTATTACTTTGCATTCTGTGTTGTTAACCAATTTTAGATTATATTTGATTTTTGCACCGTCGTCCAAGGACATTATCATCTGTTGGGACGGGCAATACTATTGTGGTGATCTCATGAAAAATAGCCTCTGATTGTCTTCACTCTCCCCAGGGGTACAGGCATAGGCTCAACAAGTATACCGATATTAGGCATACTAAAATCAGAATTTTTACTATGGAGTCTTCATATTCGATACAGGCATAGGTCTATGGAATTTTCTCAAGAAGACTAGTTTAGTTGCATCTATATCCAGACAGCACCTTATAGTAATTCTGGTAGCCAGTATTATTTCCACACCATAAAATAATCTGCTGCTTCTTTGCAAACTCACCCGACATTCTATTCACACTCCTTAGATGAAAATATTCCCTTTATTGACCTTTGATTCATGTGGGTATTTCATACCGATGGGATGCACAGGGCTGTTGATGCCTCAGGGTCCTGGCTTGTACTCTAGACAAATGTATACATTACTACATACAGACACCTTTTCACTTCTTAAAGGTTGCTATTATCAACAACCACTGCATCACTTCAATTCCTTATATTTTCGAAGAAAATGTTTTAGTCTTTGTAAAGAAAGTCTAGGCACAAATGCACAGTTGAATTGATTGGGAAATTCTCAAAGGTTTAGTGGAATACTTTGTTATTATCACCCAAGCCATTCATTGGCTTTTACTTTTTAAAATAAAGCTTAAGATACATCTCTGAAAAGTCTTGAAAACGATTTTTTTTTATGGAATATGGTCTGAAAAAAAATCAGGTGGTATTAAAAACATTCATCTTTACAACGTTTTGCCAAGCTAGTAGCACATGGCATCTTCAGTACTGATAAATAAAGGATTATACTTATTTCAAGAGTTCCTTGTTGTATATTTTGTGTTTGTTTGGCAATTGCTTGTCTACCTAAGTCCTATTTTGCTTTTATGATTTTAGACTTTGCTTATTTAAAAGTGTAAGATAGCGATTTCAATATAGTTGTGTTCATATTGACTCTTCAGTTCAGGTGCTCTTTATGTGACGGCGTTGACCACTAATGTCCAAGACTACTGGCTATATTCCAGCACTGTAATATGTTTCTATTCCCTGTTTCTCTACGATGGGAATTCTACCAGCTGCACGTAGATGAACAACTCATTATAAGAAAATCTCCATAAGTGCCAACTCAATCATTGCCAGCCATTGCTGACCCTGGTCCAGTAGTTTTCTGCATTGATCGAGAAAAGGAAAACCTTTAGATTATTGCAGCTGTAATAACACTTATGGCTTTGTGACTACGATCAAACAGGTTTAGTTCATAATATCCACTTGGGTCTTCATTCACGGTCTCAAAGAATGTCATCTGTTTTCTTGGGAATTTAACAGTTTGATAGGGAAATTATACTAATTTTCATTCCATTTGTCCTTTTTTAAGTTACCAAAAGAAATGACAGTTCAGTGGTTTTGATAAGAGAGAAATACTGCAGTGTAATACTTAATACTTTGTTTAGTAGTTTGTCCATTTTCGGCTTTTCAAGTCAGACATTTTGTAGGTTTGAGGCTCACTCTTGGTGATTGTAGGTTAGATAACTTGCGACGTTGAAGTGGGGATTCAGTTTCTGACTTCAGTTGCGTTTTGTCAGTCCCATAAAGTTAGTCTTTAAACCCTCTGACTAGGTTCTTTACTTTGGTCATCACACATAGAAAACGATGTTTTGGAATGTTTAATCACTTACATTTTCTGTTCACATTGTGTGTTCTGAAACTCCATCGCATAAACATGTGATATGCATGTATTCACATTTTCTGTTCTTTATTTTAAGGCACGTCTGCCTCTAAGTACAAGTTACTTACCTTCGGTAACAAAATATCTGGTAGAGACATATTCTAGTTGCAGATTTCTTACCTTATAATTTCCCCCAGGCACAAACTGGATCCAGAGATTTTTTTTCGAGCAATACCCTTGCACATCAGTAGGCGGCGTTGGTCGACTCCGTTGTGGTCGCCGTGATGACGTAGGGAGTAGTACATAGACGCCGCCCTCGCGCAGTAACGTCAGTTCTTTTCTTTCCGCACCACGCACTGATCCGGTGAGAGCTACCCTAGGCTATTTTTTGCCCGAATACGACCGTTTTGTCGTTGTTCGACTTCTTTCCTGATGCACCAAGCCCTTGCGTCCATCATAGCAAGCTTTGGATTGGTGTCTGTACTTAAGGTTTACTTACGCTTGATCATATAATCAGAAGAGGTAGCATCAGTGTAAAAAAAAGTACTGAAACATGCCTGAGGCACCTTCTCTTTAGTCTTAGTTTCTGAATCTATTATAGTGACTTTACCAAGCTGCTCTCTTTCCCATAAATGTATGTCATTTCTGATGTATTCTTGTCTTAAGCCCTTTTCCCATCTTCTTTATAACTCACATTCTTCCTCTATGCTTACTGAGCTTCCCCGCACACAGCCCAGTGATAACACCTGAATGCAGTGCAATGTAGGGTACAGGGTTGTGCCAAGCTGTTAAAAGACCTTCTTGAAAAGATACTGACTCACAACCTCTGGCATTCGTTTTCTTTTACATTGTTTGAGCCAGGTGTCTCCAGCGTCATCTTGGGGGTTCTCTTCTAATATCTATATAGTGTGACCTCCTTCCCATTTATCCTTTGGCACAACAAAGTTCTTTTTCAGGAATCTACTGCCAGGTAGCTTTTTTAGAAATATGTCTTGAATGAATCAATCAATGTTTATTGCACGATTAATTAAAATCGCTACAACAGATTAAAATAGATTAAAAAGGGAAAATAAGAATAAACAGCAAGAAACACCCTTCAAATGCCAAAGCTCTTAAGCAACATACTCCCATCTAGCCACTATAAGGTGCATAATCATAACATCCTTTATCAAAATACAGGAAAATACAATAAAAACCCAGAAGAGAGTCCCACCCTGGATTCCCAAAACACAATCTGTTACACAAGATAAGCACCCATTATGACTCCTTCTGCGGGCACCAACTAATTGTTCAGCTGTTGACCCAGTACCATATCCGATGTTCCCCGGGACCATCTCAGCTTTTTTTTTTTGTTGCTTTAGAAAAAAAAATAGATGTACAAAGGTACGTACCCAAGGCCCTACTTACATACCACAAAACCAACCAGACTCAAATGAACTTGCCCGATAGCGGTTGACTTCACAAACTGATGAACTATAGAGATGAACTATAACAATCGACTATAGGAAACAATACAAACTCAACTCAGCCAATTAGATCATGCTGAAGGAGAACAGAAGCCAGCGACTTGGGCCTGAAGCTGCTATGCATAGATTGCCTCTCTCAGCTTGTCATCCAGGGCTAAGTAAAAATGAGGGATAGCTTAGGTGACAGGAGCCATTTCGTCAGAGCCGTTTCTTTATAGGCCCCCCTCCCTCTGTGAATACCCATGCTAGTTTGGCTCCTTGCCTGGCGTAAGTCTAGACACAGCTTGTAAAAAAAACAAAAAAAAACAAAACAGGCTAGTTCCATGGGGACCACTGAAGTGAAAATAAGTCTTAATGCTTCATTACATGTTCTCACCCCATGTTTCAAGAACAGAGGTTTTAGAAGTAGGCGCCTTTCTGACGCCAGGCATGGACAGCAGCATACAAGATGTACTATCGATTCAGTATGGTATTTACACAAGTGTTCATTTGTGCACCTGCCCTTGTGCGATCTTCCACTTCTGTTGATATTCCCAGGTACGTAAAGTTAAAAGGCGGATCTGCAGAATGTTCTGGAACACTCGCTCTCCTAAAGGTGCTTTTAGATAAGGCTGGCCTTTGGTGGTTACGTAAGATTCAAGCAAGCCATCGGCTCCACGGATGTCCCTGACTATGGAAATATCTTTGTCTCCAGAGGCTTGCACGCCAAGCTCTTTCAGTTTTTTCTTCAGTACCAATTTCGTGATGGCAGGATCTGTGGAATTGGACGGGGCCAGGTTGAACTGTTCCTCAGCCTGTGTCCAACTACTTGTTTTGTCTTTGAAGATAGCTTTAAAGACCCTCTTGAGGCTGCCTGCCTTGGCCCTCTCAAACACTTTGATAAAGCTTTATCATATCCATTTTGTACATTAAGTCCATACTTATTATGTCTAATTCAAGATGTATCCCTGCCTGCCTTGTTGGTCTGGGGATCTTGAGAATCCTTTTGTAAGCTCTCATCTGGGAATTCTCTAGTGTGGCTGTCAATTTGCCCGGAAATGCCCAATGGCCGTAGGTAATTGCAGGTAGCAATTTTGCTCTTATCACCCTCCTTAATGGTTCAAATGTGTGTGCCTTAAGCAGTTGATGGAGTTTTGCTAACACATAGGAGATTTTCACTGCTTTAGAAGTCAGTGCCGCAGCCTGGTGTGTCCTTCTCCCCGTATTTGATAGCCAAACCCCCAGGTAGTGATATTTATCTTCCATCTCTATGCTTAAAGGACAAAGTTTCTATATTATATGCAGATTTTCTGTCTGACGGCTGAAGACCAGGACTTTAGTTTTACTGCTTTAGCTTTTAAGGCATTTCTTTCATTGTAGCCATGCAATATGTCAAGACCCCTTTTGAGCCCAACCTGGGTTTGGTGAGCAAAACCATATCATCCGTGTATTGAATTATGGGGAGGACCAATTGCCCCAGCCCTGGAGGAAACACATTTCCTCTGAGCAACTCGACACCTAGATCAGCTGTGTATAAGTTAAAGAGGGTGGGGGTGATAACACTGCCCTGTTTTAGGCCTTTGTTGGTAAAAATCTTCCTGGTCGCATATCTTTTTGTAAATTTTATTCTTACCCAAGTGTCAGAATATAAGGCCATTAATGAAGCTAGCAATTTCCTTGGTATCCCCCAAGACGCTAATTTCTTCCAAAGGATGTGCCACACCAACCCATCAAAAATCGTGCTATAATCAATAAAACATGCAAAGAGCAGAGGCGATGTTGGTTTTAGCGCTTGTTGCCCAAGATATGAGAGTGCCAGGACATTGTCTCACGTAGCGGAGCTAGGTCTAAAGCCTGTTTGATATGGTGGGATGATGCCATTCGCTAAGATCAATTCTTCTAACTCTTGAAGCAAAACCCTTGCATATGCTTTGCCATCTACGTCCAATAACGCTATCAGCTATTCAGGGCAGATGGAACCCCCTTTTTCATAAATGGGTTGAAGGATTGAGCTCTTCCAAGCCGCCGGAACCACTGAAAAATGTAAGCAGTCATTAAATAGAGCGGTCAGGGGTACATCCCAATATGCTTGATCTTCTCTAAAAATACTCCCTGGTAGGCCATTGGGACCAGGAGCCCAATCCTTCCTCATTTTGCCAAGGATCGTTTGCACTGTTTTAATGGTAATAGGAGCAGTTTTATCGCATGCCCATCCATTTAATTGAGGCCAGCGGTGAGAACTTGATCCCCTCCATATTTTGGGTCCACATAGAGATTTCCCACATGCATTTCCCAATTGCTGGCAGAGATCACGTTAGTACCAGTTTCAGAATCATAGAGCAGTGTGCACGCTTGCTTCTCCCTTCTCACGTCTCCAAGTGTTCTTAATCTCTTACTTATAGGGAGGCTGTGGCTGTGACTGTGGCTGTATCTGACGAGGAGCCGGCCAACTTGGTAAAACAATGTACGCACCAGCACCCACGCCAGAATCAGGCCCAACCCTGCTGCTTCCACTGCTCCCACCTGGGCTTGCTGAACTTGCTTATTGCCTCTGTATGGAATTTGTGGGCTTGCGGTCCGCCGCCTCCACAGCGGTCATTGGTGGTTGTCAGTGGTTCACTCTGGTTGCAGGCCAGGGACCCACACACAGACCAACAGAAGACAGAAGATAGACCAGCACTCCCAGTGCCGGTGTAGGTGAAGACGCTGGGAGTAGGAGGGCCCACTCTGACCCCCACTAGGCCCTCAAAGGACCCCATCGACTTGCAGGCTGCCCGGGAGGGCGGGGGGGTGCGAAGTGGGATGAAGGGTCAAAGGGCCGGTCCAAGCGGCTGTAGGCCAGAATCCGAAAGTGGGGGCCCGGATGGCAACCCCCTGTAGGTCTCTGTATCCAAAGGGACCTGGCAGCAGCCACAAGCTACCTCCAGGCCGCTGCCTGGCTCGCCGAGTGCTTTGGGCCGCATAGGAACAATCGGTGGACATACAGTGGCCCATGTAGCGTGTGTGGCGTGTGCTTTGGTCCACACCGCACCAGTCCCTGCACCTGACTCCCGGCTCTGGGGCAATCCTCAGTCCGTGCAGCGAGTGCTTTGGGCTGCACCAGTCCCCGCACCCGGTTCAGGGACAATCCGTGCGGTCCGTGCAGTGCTGCCTTCCCAGTCCGTAGTTCATCACCAGCGTCACCACGTAGGCTTCACAAAACCGAACTCCCGGCAATATGTCTTGTTTAATGCATCAGAGGCATTGTTGTCTTTGCATGCAGCTCCTTAAAGCCTCCCCTTTGTATGATCCACCTCACAAATTTCATGATTCTTTGGCATAAGTGGAGGAAGATAGCATATTAGGCTGCCTTTAAGTTCAGATTCAGAAACGGAAATATATATGAATGTCATCCTTACCGTACCCATGTAGTTACCAGGTTTCTTTAGGAGCTCAGCATACTAAATTGACTCTCACTGGTTTGAAGGTGATGCAGAATATCAGTGTCAAGGTGCATTCATTTGTCTCAATCTTGTCTCCCTTTTCAAGTTTGAAATGTTGACAAACAGGTTAATTAGCCAGTTGCTGCACAATATAAGGCTTTCATTCTTGTTCTTTGCTGCTTCTGAAGATTGGTGCTTCTGAAGATTGCTGCAACCAGCCAGGCTTTGTTGTTTGCACTAAAAAAGTAGTGCAACTAACTTCACATTTAGGTGCTGTCTTTCAACCTTTCAAGTGTGACCACCACTCCTTGGGACATAGACATTTTCTAAATGATATGTTTTGCGTGGGAGATGGATAGTATCCTGTTCACCTTTTCATACATGACAAGTTTTGCCTATGAGTGGTTTTAGATGTGAAGTTGATATTTTAAGTGATCCTCTTGTGTAAAGTTTTAGTCAATTTTATTTATTTTACTGTAAGTTCCCTGAACAATGTCAGTCACTATCTTCTGCTCCTGAAATTACCACCGCGATTAGCATTTAGTATGAGGAATTGACAGTGCACGTAGCTTGCATGCTTCTGACCATTCACTAACATTATTTTCTATGTCACAGAATAGCAGTATATTCAGTTAATGTCCTTCATGATGAACGAATAGTCATTGTGGCAGAGCAGCGGCCCGACTCCACGGAAGAAGACAGCTTTCAATGGATGAGCAGGGTGCTGCAGGTAAGTAAGGCTGTCACATGAAATCTAGAGAACTTGATTGCACAATTTATATTGAATTCATAGACTGAGTACATGGGGTTTCGTGTGCTAGAGGAGGGCAGACATTCACAAAAGCGATAAGCTTGTGCAATTCAGAGAATGCTTGCAGAGGAAAATTAATTGAAAATAATCATAACAATAAAGAAGTCTGTATCTTAGTGTTGTCCTCGAAGCAGATCAGGTTAAAGGTGGAGGATCAAGGTAAGTAATTACCAGGAGGTGGCACTAAAGCAAGATATTCATATCCTGTAGCACTAGTGCTGATTATGAGTAGGTACAGTGCCTAAGCAAATAGTCACATATGGAGAACCAAAACATATGTGGCTTGTGGGTGAAGATGAAGCAGATTGTAGTTGGAGGTGTTTTGCTTTCACTAATGACCGAGCTAACAAAAATCTCTGGAATGCACTTCTCAGTTCAAAGAAGAAATTTATTATTATTTCACCACCAGGTTCCTTAAAAAGAAGGTTAACAGATTGAAAGCACCCATTCAAAAATAGTCACAACAATGAAAGGAAAATATACCAAAATGATTCTCAACTGCAATGTACACAGCAAATATGTGATTGTATTGTATCATAATTGCAAAGCAAATAATAAAGTAAAAATTCATCACCATAGGGCCTGACAAGCTCTTCATCTTTCTCATGCCAGCAAAAAGATGACCCCGTTCAACTGCGAGAAAGATCTCCACCCTTACGGGACAGCTATGTCGGGCATTTGATGTCTAATCCTTACCAAGGTCTTTGAAATTTCATCACTACTGAGCAGGGCCTCCTTTTTATATCTTAAAGAACCAAAGGGCTTTCTGGAAAAAACCCTCCCATAAAAAAGAAATCTTCAAAACATGCTGGCTAATGTAGGTCAGAGTTGAAGGAAACTGGTTGGAACTGTCTAGTCTCCCAAATTGTCTCTCTCAAGGCCAAACCGTTCCCTGCTTGCAGTCTGGTACATTCTTATTGTGCTGACTAACTGTTGGGTGATAATATGTCCTAGCTCTTCGGTGAGAAAGAATACGAAAACAAGCACAGCTTCCAATGTGGAAAAACACAGACGCATTTAACAAGGTCTCAACTGCAATGTCTAGCGCTACAATAAAGTCAATAGGCAGCTTAACTGAATACAAAATGTAATCTGCAATTGGTGAACACTGAACAACTAATCCAGATGCAAGATTGTGCAACGCAAAGTCAGTGGTCAAAAACACATATTTCACTACAGGAGGTGAAGTTACAGGAAAGAGAAAGGGCAAATCAAAATTGTGGGTAGCGAGTGGGCCAAAGTTTATTGTTGCAAAGTAGCAAAATAATGCTCTTTTCTAATGGATGGCCCTAATAAGATCTATCTAGATAGGCAGAACAGATTTGGGTTTTAAGTTTGAGGCGGAATCAAGCATGTACAAGGGTGGGGTACAAAGTAAAATGTAGTTTGGAAGACAAATCAGTGTGGATCATATATAGAAATTATAACTATTTGACAGGAACCCGCTGTAATGCATCTTTGTTGATAGGAAATCACCAACCTTAATAAAGGGTTGTAGGCAGTGTTAGGATTAAAGGATGTTGTCCCTAGGGAACAAGTTTTAAAGCAACTGGGGTTTTATTATAAGGAAGGAGAAGCTGGTGGGATTTGAATACGTCATATTGGGGAGTTGAATTCAATTTGAATATTGGCATGAGACAGGGCAGGATTAGATTGTAAGTTAATTTAGCCACAGTGTAAGACAAAAGTAGATTTTGATTTTGAGGGTGATTAAAAATAAATAGACTATGCTGCAGGACTAAAGTACAATGTAACTAGGTTGCAATTATGTAGTGAAAAAAATAAGTTTGGGATGGGAGTAAATGTATGTAAATGGTAAATTAGGTTGTGGCAAAAACAGAGAGCCAAATAATTTGTCGTTGGGGTAGAGCAATTTCAGCTGTTTATACAGGCGGTGGCAAAAATAGTTCATAGTTGGAACTAATGTGCAAAGTTCATAAAGCAACTATGTTATGGATAAGGGACATGATGAGAGTAGATCATAGGTAGTGTTAGTGAGGCCAGAGTAGAGTGTGGCAAGAAGGCATGCCACATATGTATATTAACTATGGAGAACAGCCAAGCCTGATGATGAATACGGAGTATAAACGTAGAACTTGGTTGTGGCGTGGAATCAACATAGGTTGTAGCTTGTGTGTGGAATGTAAGTCTCAGATAGTTACTGGGAATAAAATAGATTCTGTCTAATGGGTTACACCAATAAGGTTGTACCGAGCCAATAAAAGTAAAGTAAGTTATGGGTAAGCACCAAAATAGATTGTTTCTATGGGCGGGACTTTACCACATAACAGGTTGTTAAGAGGTCTATTCTGCTTGCTCTGCTGATTCTAATGATGTCGACTGAGTACATTGTCAATGAATAGCATTTTTTTCCTTTCCTGCTACAGGGTTGAAACCAACAGTACCCCACATATACTTGTACTCATTTAATCTTTGATAATTCTTTCAGGCTATTGACAGTATTCATCAAGTGGGAGTTTACTGTTTAGCACTGGTACCAGCAAACACACTCCCCAAAACTCCCTTGGGTGGCATTCACCTGTCGGAAACCAAGCAGCTTTTCCTGGAAGGCGCTCTCCACCCCTGCAATGTGTTGATGTGCCCACATACCTGTGTTACAAACCTTCCCAAACCAAGACAAAAACAGCCAGGTAGGCCAGTAGGCTTTGATTATTATATGTTATTATGTATATAAAGTATATACTTATTGTGAGCGTGGTTTGGTAAATGTTTGAGCCCTATAAGATTACATTCAAAGAAGTTGAGTAGAGCAATATTGTTGTAAGATGTGCCTGCCAATACTGCAGGAAAGTAAAGATGTCGTTTTTGTTTTAACAGTTACTTTCTTATAAATAGTATGTTAGCAAGAGAGATTAGTCTTTTTTTGCCTGCAAATGCAGATTGTGAGCTTGAGTCACAAAAGTTTCTCAGTAAAGTCATCTAGTTGTGCCTGTATCCAGTCGCAGCTCCAGGGGTTGGGTGGGAGATGGGAGGGGGGGGGGGGGAGGCGGGTGGCTAGAAAAACAAATATAATTTGAAAGAATACCTTTTTCCCTGCGCCGCTCTTCTCCGGTCTTGTATTGCAGGCACAGGCTCCCAGCCTGCCCTGCGTCCCATCCTAGTGCTGCTTTCATGCTGCTTGCAACATGAAAGCAGTGTTAGGATTGGACAGAGAGCCCCGAGGCAGAGTGGGACCCTCTGCTTGCTTTCTCCAATCCGGCAATGCATTGCAGGGTTGGAGAGAGCCTAGTGCTCATGTATGTTTGGCCGGCCAAACATACATGCACACTGAGGAGGATGTGCTGTTCCCTCCACCTCTGTCCCTGTCATGCCGGTGGCCCCACCCTTTTCACTGTAACTATTACTACGTTTATTATGTTTTTACTGTAAATGTTTTGCAGCTGCTGGAGGGGTGTTGGAGCCACCCCTGCCTGTATCATCATCGTGAAGCAGATTTCTTATTTTTGTTTAGCAATTTAAAGAGTGCCCTTGAGAATTAGCTGCTGTCACAGGTGCACAGGAACTCCAACAGCGCAGTTATTGTTTTCATGCAAAATTTAATAGGTGTGCATTTCCTCTTGTGCAAAAGTGGTTTTGCACTGGCAAATCCGTTGAAATTTTTTCTTGAATAACCACCTTCCTCTGTACTCCCATCAGTTTTGGGGTTGACCCTTCCCAATTACACCTCAAAAAGGCAGCAGATGTCTAATTTCAGTGACATTTTTAGTCTGCAGTTTTCTGCACAGGCTGTGCAAAATTGTGCATTTAACATTATATCGGAATTCCAGCAACGGAAGCATCGGTGTTACTTTTTTATGCAGTTCATTATTCATCTCTGTTTATAAGCACACACCACTGAATTTGTTTGGGAAAAACATACACCATGATTCATGACAGGCGCTGATGCCCTTTAGTTATCCAGTTAAAAACTGAATTTGACTCTCTATTGATTTCTTGTGTCTTAAATTCAGTTGCTGTGCTTGCGTTTGTTACTCTGCCAGCCCTGTCATGTTTGTCAGCACCCTTCTGTTTAAAATGGCACAGCTTTATTACCAGCAAACCTTCGTTTCTGTGGATATTTCCAGATGTAGCTTCCTCAACTTGTGAATCTTATGAGTCACCACACTGCATATACGTGACGTTCATAATTGCTATTGTGCGCCAGCAAGTAGAACCATAAGCCTCTGACATGACAGCATGGAGTCACACATAGACACGCTTACATCAGTTCCTCATTTTCTGCAGATTTCAACAAGGAGCTCTTCTCCTACCTTGGATTCTTTGAAAACTTAAAAAATATATATTTGATTGATTTTCATTTTAAGCAAGCAATTTCCACATTCGGTACAGTGGAAAAAGCAGAAGGTATAATATTACAGCCAGGCATTGTACAGTTATTGCTACTTCGCCTTGACAGGATATACAAAAGCACTATTTCAGCATGATCCTGCAAGAGACATCCTGAGCTGCTCAATCTCCACACTTAATCTGAGGCCCCTCTATGGGAGTGTAATTCTCCATTCATGGACAAGGGTTGTGGCAGTCATGGTTCTAGTGTGGTACCTCTAAAGTTGCCCATCCTTTGCAAATTTTGTGGTGTTTCTCGTGGCACCCTTGCACCAGGTATATTGGGCGTTCGAGGCTCATGCAATGATATAAACCTGAAGCCTACGCTATGTCCCATTTAGCGACCACTACGCCCAACCACTGCACCGCCCTCTGGTATCCTTTCCCCTTGGTGCCCTCTCTGACATGCAGTAGGGTTAGCTTGGGGTTCCTGGGAATTTTCCAGCCCAGAATCCCATCCAGGGTTCCAGATACGTGGTCCCAGAAGGCAGAGAAGGTAGAGCACTTCCAGAATGTATGTAGTAAGTCTCTGTCACAGTTGTCTCATCGTAAGCAAGTGCTCAAGTAGATCAATCCCATCTTGAACAGCCGAGCCTGAGTGAGGTATGTGCAGTGCAGCAATTTGATTTGGATCAAGTGAAAATGATACCCGATCGTGACCTCTCTAACGGCGGCTACAGCCTCAGTCTAGTTTTCATCTTCCAGCAGACCCAAGTCTCACTCCCAGAATCCAACATGTTGCAAAGAAGCATACACTATATATCTGATAGTTTGTGATTTTTTTATGTCGGTAAGGAGGATTTTGGCCTGCAGTGTTGAATATTCTGGGATATCCACCACGGATTGTATGTAGAGCTTGATGGCATGCTGGAGGTATCGGAAGAACTGAGTGCGGTAGAGATTGTATTCTGATTGTAAGGCCTTGAAGGACTTCAGTGAACCATCAAACATAACGTCTCTGAGCACAGAGATTCCAATTGGTGTCCCAAGTGGAAAAGCTGTGAAGTGCCGCGACCTGTGGGAGACGACTCCCCCTTCTTAGTGGGGTCTCCAGGTAGTCTGT
Source organism: Pleurodeles waltl (assembly GCF_031143425.1). NCBI lineage: Eukaryota > Metazoa > Chordata > Amphibia > Caudata > Salamandridae > Pleurodeles > Pleurodeles waltl. The sequence continues at coordinate 674,918,164 of NC_090449.1, read as the reverse complement.
CCACCCATCCTGTGGATATACATCCATCCATATCTTCAGCATGACTCTCATAGCGGTGGGCAGAAGACTTGGGAAGTCGCCCCCCTAGAGTAAGTGTGGGAGGGTGGTACGGGCCCATGATCCACCCCTCGGTCACATATGCCAGACCATCAAATCCCTAGAACCAGCAGTCGTTCCAAACGAGAAGGTGGGTGGCCTGGTAGTATAGGAGTATATCTGGGGTAGCTATCCCACCTTCGTATGTGGGGTGGCGGCACTACTCCAGCGTAACCCGGGGGGCTCGCCACCCCAGAGCAGTCTGTAGCAGAGCTGTAACTCTGGCGAAGAAGTGCAACCGATCGGGAATGGGTAGTTCTGGAGTTGATACAAGAGCCTTCGCAGCGAGACCATTTTGAAAATGGCCGTGTGGGACAGCTGAAGAACTGATCAAAATTTCACATCTTGTGATTGTCAATCTGGGATTACAAGTTGGACTTGTGTGCTCGGGCCCTATCCTAGGAGATGAAATCCTCTACGTATTTGAAGCCCAGCGAAAACACCTACAGCCTGGGTGCCCAGAGCATGAACGGTGGGCAGGAGTCAATGTGATAAATGGACGATTCGGCCTCGTTTGTGCGAAGGTCAGAGTAAGACTCGAATATATGGAGGATTTGAAGGGCAAGATGCCAGACCCCTCTGGATTGCCCAATACGTTCAGGACATCATCCACGTAGAGGGATATTTTATTGCTCACCTCTGTGGACCATTGAAATCAGCAGAAAAAATCATCATTGAGCACCCAAGCTTTCAACAGCTCAATGACCAGTGAAATAGCAAGGGGGAGAGAGGGCAGCCCCGATGACTGCCCCTTTGTATTTTGAACCAGTTGATACTCCTCTTCGAACCTCCCTAACCCCCACACACACATCCCCCACAGTCATACTCTTGGCATAAGGTTGGTGTAGACCAGGAGTACATAGCTAATGAAACACAGGCTAAAGCCAAACGCAGCCCAAAAGTGCAAACAAATAATCCCAGTCAACCTTGTTGAATGCTTCATGAAAGTCTGCCATGAGTAAGGCTTGGTGGCCCAATAGGCAGTTGCTCACCTTTATGGTGATGTAAACCGTTCAGACATTGTGCCGGGTAGCCCGGTGGGACATAAACCTGCATTGGTCTGGGTGGACAAAGTGGGAGATCACTCCCGCCAGCCGAGTGGTAAGCATTTTGGCCCAAATTGTCACCTCTAAGTTCCGTAGGAATATCGGATGGTATTCTTTGCATTTGGTACGATTGATGGGTTTGGAATAATGACTATCTCAGTAGCCCTGAGGTCACGGGGAAGGTCTTCAAGCTCCAGGTCCTCGTTGAAGGTGTTTAGTAGCAATGGGCCTGCATGTGGCCAGAGCAGGTGCCAGAATTTGACCTGAAAGCCATTAGGGCCCAGCGCTTTACCTGTGTGAAGCTGCCCAAGGGCCACCCGAGCTCCTCACAGGTGACTTCCGCCTCCAGGGATTCACAATCTTCAGGGGGACAGGTACGGCACCGGCACATCCGCCACTAATTGGTATAGGTCTTTTAGGAGGCCCATAGTGTCTGAGCCGTATAGGGCACTGTAGTACGGTGCAGATGCAGCCACTATATCACTGCTGCCGGTAATGAGGGCACCTTACCACCCTCCCTCATCCATAAAACACTTCCCATCCGTCGCTAACTAGAAGTACCTGTCATTGGTGCAACTTGGGACTGGAGCTAACTGGGCTACCTGAGATGTGAATTTCCCCTCTTAAGCAAACCCCCCTCCCTAGCGCCCCAAGAGGCCAGGCCAGGCCTCTCAGCAAAACTAGTGTAAAACTCCCTGAGTGAAGAAAGAGTAAGGGCGAGGTGGTAACATAGGAGGCCACGTGTGGTTGCTGCTTGCCACTGTAAGTGTGTTATAGGGTACCTGCCGATGTGAAGGTCTGTTTGTCTCTATTGGAGTTCTGAAGGAGCTGGAGTGTCTGTGGATGTAGAATGTGTTTATGAGCCCTTGGTCAGTGTAGATGTATCATGCTGTCTAAAGGGCCTCTCGGGCCCAAGGGATCGCGATTTCTGTTATCATGGGTGGTATTTGAGGGCCATGTGTCATTCGCCTGGAGGACCCCCCACCCACCTCTGCCCCACTCCTGCATGGAAGCCCCCTGCAGCGTAGGTTGGGGTGTTCTTCCATCCAGTCCCAGACTGCCTTAGGAGTGTCAAAGAATAAAGTCTTGTCTTGGAAAATGATTTTCAGGCGCACCAGGAAGAGGAGCATGTAGGTGATGCCTGTTGCCCTAAGTTTCTGTTTCGCCTCTTGGAAGAATCGCTGCTGCTATTGGACCTCCAGGATGATTGGGTGGGGGACTGACAAGTCAATGAACCTGCAGCTCATGCTGCCCAAAGCACAGCATTGCAATCTGCATAATTGAGGACTCTGGCTATGAAAGGGCGAGGTGGGGTGCCTACTGGGGGCTTGGCGGTCAGGGCAGGGTGCACGCTTTCAACAATGAAGCAATTCTAGACTTCCACAGCAGACACACCACTTTTGAGCCAGTCTGAAATGAAAGAAGTGAGCAGATTCCCCTCAGCATTCTCGAAGATGCCATCAGTGCGCAGGTTGTTGCGTCTTTACCTGCTGTCTGTGTCCTCCATTCACGTTTCCAACTGTCCCACAAGATCTTGCAGTCTTGCAAGGTGGGTTTCTTGCAATTTGAATTTGTCCTTGGTTGCGGAGACCTCACACCTCCACCTCTGTGACCCTGTGTGTCGCATTTCGCAAGCCTTGCCAGATCAGGGCAGGATCCGCTTTAAGTTCCCCTATTTTACCCTCCAAAGTATGTTTGAGGTCTCTGATAGCTTGCAGCATGGTGGACGTCTGGAGTCCTCAGTCTGTGAAGTGTCACCCTCTACCGCACCAATGTCCTCCTCCAGGAGTGTCTGCTTAGCCAGCTTATCTATTTTCTGCTGGGATACAGAGTTAGTGGGTTTGTCCCTTGCCGTATCATGTGTGTAATGATGAGAGAGTAAGGCATGTCGGAAGAGGGGGGCAGTCCGTTGGATTATAATAACTTGTAATGTATATTACTTACTCCATTCAACTTCAGCCCATTCCAACACAGGTTCCAGATTACACTCTGACTGTGGATACAAAGACAGCTTTGGCTAGGCCAAGATCGTTGCCGCACTGTACAGTCATCAAGACTTAGCCTCAGATTGAGGATGACCCTCCACCTGTTCCTTTGCCTGAGAGGGGAATTCTCAGGAGGATGGGGGTTCTTCTTTGATCCAATTTTGATGGTTTTTAAGGATTTGAGGATGTTACATAGAATTAAAACGATGAGGAGGTAGACACCTTACTCTCACCTTATTAAACTGATCCTGGCTTGTATTTTTCAGTCCAATGGATTGGGCTTTTTATCAAAAACTGAATTAAGTTTGACCTTAGAGTCACTGATAGAGGACAGTGCCTACTTTGCAGTGGTCGTACACACAGATGGTAGATTAACAGTTGCCTACAATGAAGACAAATGCTTTAACCAGCCTGGATCATCTACTTTGAAGTCCTTGCTGCCATTTAATGAGGCATTGTCAATGTCTTTCTTAGCAGCCTTGCCTGTCCCTTCCAAGTAGTTGTTTCACTGCGTGATGACAAAGACTTGTACCAGGTCAACCAGCCAATATAGGGCAGCATCCTACTCTTGAGAAACTTATCGTTCATGCCTCTCCAATCAGGCAATCCATATTTTATTCCACTGCAACACCAGACAGAAAATAGACACCATAGGCAAGAGCCTTCTTGTCAGCTAGCCTTGCGCTTTACTCATGCGTCTTATGGGTCGCTACATGCATTGCTGTCTGAGGCAGTGTTTCCCAAACTGTGGGTCGCAAAGTCCAAGCAATAAATAAAGAGGACTTTAAAATCTGTATTTATCTGGTCACATTTACTGTGCTTCAAAGCCAGAGGTCAAATTTGGTGTTTCAAAACTCCTCTCACTTTGCAGTCAGAGAAAGAAAAATATAGTGAATTATGTGACAGTCTTGCTGTGTACTGGTGTGTGAAAGGAAAGGTGGTCATTTTTTATAACACGCAACACAGTGTATAATCATGTGCATGAACTGTACACATTCGGCAGGTAGGAGAGCAAAATATTTTTAATTCTTAAGTATGATGTAACTAGAGATTTTAATTTTATTTGGTGGTGCACAAATGATAGCTGTTCACTGAAACATGATTTCCACGCATTATCGTTTGTGTGCTGTTTAGTTTCATCAATAAAACTGTATGTCTTTGCAAATTTAGTGTCATTTTAATTGAAAATGTGCTGTCTGTAAATGACATGACTCTAGTTACATTAAAAAAAAATTGCCTGCCTAATGTGGCTAGGTGGGCTGCAAAAGTTTTTGGATCGTAGTTCTAAAACGTTTAGGAACCAATGCTCTGGAGAACTGCAAGTGAGATTTTGCTAATTTCTCTAAGGTATTTTTAGAACCCCTTCACCTAGAAGGCACAGGATGGCCATGACACGCAAAGTATATTTTATTGTCTAACACTGCTGGTTGGGGGCAGTAGTATTGGTACTCAATGTCATGTTTCGATGCATGCCGCTAGAATTTATGGGGATATTAAAGCATCACTCATTGACATACTTCTGACAGGTTCCAGCAGTCGAACGAAAAGGCAGACTCCTTTGTGTTAGCACTCTTTAAAGACAGCATTGCTGCAGCTTATTTTTTTAGGACTAGTTCCCAGCTTGTAGGCCCCTTCAGCGTTTCTTCATTTGCCTGATCATCCCTCTCAATTCAAATGACTCATTGTGATGTTTTTCTTCAAAGGGCTTTTACACATTTTATCCTGTCTCCTCTATTATGCCACAAAGTCTTCTCAATTTAACTCGGGTGTTCTTGATGTGCACTCTTTCGAGCCTCATCATAATTGTACCCTGATATTTTTCACTCAACAGTGGCCCTCTTTGCAATAGCCGCTGCACGTCTGTCTCGCTGACAAGCTGGTTCTCAGAACTTTTGCATCCTTTAGTGTGTCTCTGTAATGCTGTCCTTTCATGTGGGGCTAACCTTCATGCTCACCGTGTTCTTCTCTTTGCCACTTCCTTATAGGGAGGAGGCACAGCTACACCATTTAGATCCACTGCGGAACCTTAGCTTCTGCATTGACAGAACTAAGGAGTACTGATGAGCGATCAACATTTTGTAGGATTTACCGATGTGAAGAACGGACAGGAAGTCCACAAATGGACCTCATTGAGAAGAATTGTCCTTTGCATCAAACTGTGCTATGCCTATGCCAAAAAGATCCTCCAGAGGGCATTAGGGCTCATTCTACTAGGGCAAATGACGCACTTACAGCTCTAGGTCTTGTGTCCTTGTTTTAAGCATCTGCTAGACTGCACGGGGGCATCTGACCTTATATTTACCTGATGCTACTGTATCTATTCTCTATTCCACAGGGATGGCAATTTTGCCTGCTCTGTCTTGCAAGTCTTTCTGGTGTAAAGACCACTCTGATCCACCTCCTTTGAAGGGGGCTTTGATTTGGCATCGATTTTCAAGTTATGAATCCTCATTAAAAAAGTATCCTTCAGTAATGCTCTTTCTGGTGGATACTCTAACTGTAGATTTCTCACCGACCTCCTGCTCCCCTTTATGTGGAGTATTCTTTTCGAAGCTGATAACATTTAAAATTACAGTTTGCACACAGTCTATGGCCTCAATCTGTCAGTCATGCTCCACTTCTGTGGGCGTGGAAAAGGTTTATAAGTAAACTGGCATCAGAACTCATGAGTGGCACCTATATGCAACTCCATGTTGTCATGTCCGGAGGTGGGACAGGTGATGCTGCCTGCCCGCATGCAGAAGCTGTTTCAAAGAGTTGTTGAATCCAGTCTGGCACCCAGGGAGATTCAGAAGGTGGGGAAACTCCTGTTTGATAGAGCATTTACCAGAAAAATAACAAAGGCAAATAAATGCTCCTCTATAACGTGGAGTAGGAAATTCAATATCTGTGAGTGTCCCAGTCTTTTAATTTACTTATGATTATATTTAGAGCAAATCCGCAAGGTACAGGTTAATGGCTGAGAAAGAGACATAGTAATTGTATGTTGATTGTGGATATGAATGGAACCAGTGTCGTCTTAATTTCCCTAGGATGGCCATAAGTGATGGAACAGAAAAATGCTTAATTGACATTCTTACATTTCAGCTATTACCTTTTGTCCAGCCCCTCAGGCTCTCTTTGTTTTTCCACGTCTTTCTCCCCAGTGGTGGTTTTGTGGTGACTGGTTGTGGCCCAGACGCTGAGCTGCTGGTTCTTTAAGCTGGAGACATGGACTGTAATGTTAGCTATCATGCTGAACAAAATATTTCGTTATTCTAGCAAATCCCTTTCTGCATAGTTCCCTTTAGCTTTTAAGTTTGTGTTCACTTAAAAACAAGCAAAATGTCAGTGTAAGTAAATCCTTAATAAACAGAATATTCTAACACATAATGTTCTTTTTGAATTGAATCTGTCCCATAAGAACATTAAGGAGTCTATTTGCTTTAACCTACAACCAGATACGTTTGTTTAAAGGAACTGTCCTTGTAGAATTAACCAAGTGTGTATTTTTAATTATTTCTGCATGTTTCATTTCTGTGGTTTGCCTGTGGAAAATCAAACTTCAATGCCAGAGATGAGACAGTAATAATTTTGGTTGGCAAGCCTCCGAATGTTACTGCACAATTCCAATATTTGTCCCGTAGAAATTGGCCCTGCCTCTGTGATGGTGGGTAACCTGGTCTCTGGGAAGAGGATTGCACAGGCCAGTGGGCGTGACCTGGGACAGATAGAGGACAATGATCAGGCCAGAAAGGTAACTATAGTCATATTATATGTTTACGTTTTTCTAAAGGTATTGTATATGCTGTTGTAAAACTTATTTGTTTATAAAGGGACTTCTCTTTTTGGTATGTAAAGGATGAATAATTTGTCAGCTGTCTTCATTAGAGAGCGAAAGACGGAAACAAAGCTGACCGATTCACAAAGGTTTACACATGTAAATCAGGTTCATTCATTAAGCTAGAAAGCGTACATGCAAGTGTGGCTGGCAATTCACAAAACAAGTTTTGCGTGGGGTAGGTGTTTGTATGCATATATTTCTATTGTGTGAACCTAACCAGAACAAAGCATCACTTAAGATGTTGACGTTCTGGCACAGGATTTTCAACATTCATGTCACCGAGTGGCTAAACATGCACCTTAATGAACGAGGCGATAATGGTGCAGAACGTGTGCATAACATCCCCATTTTTCAAGTGAATGTGTGAGGGAGGGGAATCTTCACAATGAAAAATGTTTTCCTTTTAAAGGAAAAAAGTGAAAAAATAACGAAATCCCAAAAATCCTACTGCCACCACCCATCAGTGGCCCTCTAAATCCTTGGCAGGCAAGGTAAGAGCTGGTAGCAGCTGCCCACTTCTCCACCTTTCTTGGTCTTTGTGAGTCCTCAGGTATTACCTTTAAATGCCCTTCTCTTCTCGGCCTGAAACTTGGGTATCTCCAGGTGGAATGCTTCGATCACTCCTCCACAGTAAGGTAAAATCGTAATCCCTAAAATTACCCTTCTTGGATTACCCTCCCTGGGCTACTGAATCACCTTGACACCTGAATTGCATTGCAATTCTCTTGTCCATAAAGCATCCACACTAGAAATTACTGTTGTGCCTTGGGGCGCCCAGTAATTGAGAAATGTGCAGGATGTTTCTCTGCCTGTTGAGCTTACATGGTGTGGGGGTAATGGTGAGTTACCCCAGGCGATTCTCCTGGTTCTGAGATCGGGGAACGAGCTGTATCGAGATGTTCCTGCTGGCCTGACTTGTCATACAGGGACCTCGGCTTGTTATGGCTTGCCGTACCATGCCAATATCCCATTGTCATTCTCTCACACTGTCCCAGGCACCACTGTCTTCAAGGTCAATTGTCGCCAGCAGCTGTGGCGGATGCATTGTGGCATTTCAGGCTTGGGCAGAGGTATTGCCTCCCCCTGGGTCTAATTAAAGCTCTTATTTTCCCTTCAAAAACGAATTTTTGAATAGACATTTGAAAGCTTTGTCCACACTCTATGGGTTTTCTTCGTCTCAGACCTCCAAATCTGTATACAAAAAGGACAAATTTAGGGGAGTCGGGCCAAGTTCCCCAGCCAGTGCCATTCACAAAAGAAGAATATCCAGGCACATGTAGACAGATAAGCACAAGTTGCATTGTTGTAATAACCGATGCCACGTGTCACTGAAAAATAAAATGCTAACTATTTTCCTCAATTCTTAACTCTGTGTATATCCTATGTATTAATTTTGCAGACACACAAAACTTAATTTCTCAATACTTTTTGACATAAAAACTTACAAACAAAAATGAAATCCACGGAGCAGGCTCTGTTTCTCAACTGGTTCTATAGAACACAGAAAACTCTAAAAACACCAACCCTCCTTTGTAGTCTGTCACAAAGGTGACTGCTGTGTGATCTAGGTGTGTTCAAGGATCCTTAGCCCACTAGGACCCAAAGGAGTACCAAGGGAATAACATACATTTTCCATACAGGCACATACATGATTTCCAACAGCAGAGAAATAATGTTCTATTTTCTAGACAAATGCCTATGCATTATTTGCCGTTTTACCAGCTATTTATGTGAAATAACTGATTTAATTGAATAGTTTGTCCTCATTAAAGATAGTGTGCAAGGGATCATTGAAAAATTCATGTGTTTAAGCTCGTTTTTATTTTCTTTCAGTTTCTCTTTCTATCAGAGGTTTTGCAGTGGAGAGCCCAAACGACGCCAGATCATATTCTCTACACATTGCTTAATTCGAGGGTAAGACATCTAGAAACGTCTACTGTACCAATAATAGTGTTGCAAAGAGGCACAATGTAAAGCTACAGGAAGTGTGTTTACATGCCATATCATTTTGTATTAACCTAAAGGGCAGCATACTACTTTTCCTTCTGCCACTCTGTGGTATGGAAGCATTTGATGACTTTGCTATGCCTTTAGGGCTTTTCATGGGCGTTGGGCAACGTATTTGACTTATGGAACACTGTTTACTTAACTAAATGGTATTTTGTTTTTTACATTGCATTGTCTTTGTTTACATATCGGTGATTGTTACCAAGTGTGGGTCTGTTGAGTTTTAGATATTTCAGCTCCACATCAAATTCACCCTTCATTACCTGTGTTATGTGAATTTCTGAGATTTTGATTTTAAATATATGTAGAGGTGTTAATATTTACTTCACTTTAATGTTTTTCTGATAATTGTTGGTGGTTTTGATCTTTTAATATAGAAGTTGATGAGGTTGTGTCCTATTAATCTTCTAATTCTGCTGGATGATCCTATACCACATCCAATAGTTAGTGCACCCAAAACAACTGCAGGCAGTCAACTTCCATATGAATGGGTTGGCTGCTTGGTCTGGACTCCAGTCAGGCTCTGCGCCCAACTCCCCAGCCTGCAGGGTTTCCGAACTCCCATAAGGCGGCCAACCCCTGCAGAGCATGTCTTCAGGCAGTAGAGGTTGGCTCAGGCCCAGGCCCATCACCCAGCCCTCCATGGGCATCCACCCCGGCTCAGCCTGGCCTTTGTTGTGCAGAGTAGCTGTTTGCTGCAGGGCCCATGCTGTGGCCAAACACTATTTCCCCCTGTAGTGTATCACCAATCGCAACATGTGGCCATTAGCCAAGCTGAGCAGTTGTGCACTGAATACTTTCATATTTTTTTGTTTTACAGAATTTGTGAATCCTCTGTTGAATTTGTAAATCCTTTCTTGGATTTTCAAATCCTAAGGCCCACGATGGTCCAAGATATGCAAATGTAGTAAAGAATTCATAAATCCCACAGTAAAAAACATGTTTTGATAATTATTTTATTGCCTGGGGATCCCATTGTGCCCCTTAGATGGACCAGTGGTTCAAGGTACGTTCATTACCCTCTTTTTTCCCTTTGTATTTTTTCCAGCTCAGCGCACTGTATTGGGTAATGGAGAGCATAAAAGCAATGTTTCTGTGACAACCAACAAATCAGAGCATGGCGAATTTGCAATGGACAACAAGGCAAAAAGTTGCCAAGTACAGTGTTGTACCTTCATTCTTTTAATTGAATTAACAAATCCATGGATGATCCTTGAATCAACAATCCAGATTCCTCTAAACTGATACTTCAATCCCTATTGAAAGGAGTTACCCGTAACTAATTAAAGACCAGTCTGTTTTTTCTGTATCAAGTAGCAAAGAATGCTATGCAAGTTAAAATGGCAAATGTCACTTTTGGGAACATCACCTTTTTTAGACCCCACCCCGCTTCATGGATTTGCATGGAACTTGGCATGAAGAACCCAAAGTGAAGGTGTTTTTATGGGAAAGTTTCATGTAAATTCAACAAACTGCACCAAAGATATTAGGAAAACAAAAAAACTTCTTTCCAGTAAAATGTGTGACTTAACTATAACTACAGTTGAGCTATCACCATTGCTGTAAAAAACTATATACATATTATGTATGTATTTGTAGTGTGTGCTGCTGTAGATCAGGTGTCTCCAACTGTGCATTGCGAGCTGCCGGAGCTGGAAGTCACCTTCTGAGTAGCTTGCAGCCTTGAGTTCTTTTTTTGAATAAGCGTAGGATCACATTTTCCTTTAAAAGAGTTAAGAGAAGGCTGTGTTTATTTTACATTATCATCATCAAGCTGTAGATAGCGGGGCCTAATAATGAACAGTAGTTGAGTCAGATTTATGCTCTAATGTGGGGCACAGAGAAGAGCAACTGAAGCACTGAGGTATTTGACTCTAAATAAAAGTCCTTGTCAACTCAGTATTGGAGTGTGAGAGCAAAATGATGATTCTGAATTCTTTTAATTGGGAGAAAATTAAAATGAAGAGTTAACTTTTCAAATTTACTTTCTCCCATTTCAAAGTGCCACATTTATAAAGAGCAGGTCTCTTGCCCTTAGTGGCCAGTAGACACTGTGCCATATTTATAACTGAAAAATACAGTATTTTCTTTAATGGAAAAAATATAAAGTGAAAGAAAATATTTCTATGAAACATTAAGGCTTAACGATTTCCTCCACTCTTAATTAAGCCAATTACATTTTAATATTTAATGAAGCATGTTTTGTCACTTTACATTTCTCCCATTTAGCCAAATGGCTGTATTTTCCTATTGTACTTTCGGCTATATTTCTACAGGCCTCTGGGCGCATGATGCCTGCTGTTTGTAAATGAGACACTTTGAAATAGGTGAAATTTTAAATTATGATTTATATGGAATCCTTATAAACATAAAGTTAACTCTTCAGTTTAACAATAGGCATCTTGCTCCCAGTGGCTGGTAGATAGTGTTGTATTTCTAACTGAAATGTTTTTTTGCCACCCATGGAAAGTTACTCAAACTTACTGCCTCACCATTCCCATGAAGCAGAGGCTAGCTTTCAAGAAAGAGCTCATCTTTGTTGCTCTGCAGCACCCGGTGCCTAAGAGACACATGCACAACTCTACAGACCATACTCCACAACCTCCCACATCGAAATATTCACTGCTACCACCACCACAGTCACCATCCCTTCCTCTACTATCAGAATCGCCCGAGCGGTCAGTCCAATCCTTTTCTGGCCCATGTAGGCTATATGGGGAGGAAGACCATTATGACCAACCTGCTGAGGCAGGGGGTGGTGATGACACCTGGAGCAACTACAACGTTGACCCTGCAGGTGATCTAGACCTAGACCTAGAGCTGTACGTAGTAAACCATCCCTGCCAAATGAGTCCAGTGTGCATCATGGTGTCTTTCAGTGACCGGCATGCCACCATAAGGTTGCATGCATGTTGTGCAGGACAAGATTGATTTTCTGTTACAGACCCTATCTAAGACAAAGTGCACTGTCCAGTTCCTCCTGATGCTCATGTCAGCTCCTGACAACTTTAAGACCTGGCTAGGGATAAGGTGGGCATGCAGCTGGTCAAAGTGAAGTTGAAACTTCCCCAAATGACTCCCTTTATATCAAAGGCCACTTCACCAATGACGCTGTAGTGATCCATGTGGCTAAGGAGCTGACCTCTTCCAAGGCAACTGGAGAAGCCCGCCCCCAAGATAAGAAGAGAAAGTGCTTCTGAAGACAAACATGTAGTGGTTGGTGCAACCACCCAGACTTTTTTTGTTTAAGTTTTTTAAATTTGTTTAACTCCTAGTGCATTGAGGATGTCATTGAGGAAGACCGGGTTCCAGCTGTGCGGATCCGGTCATCAGGCGATGTCCTTAACATCTGCACCTCACGTGTTTTTGGTGCCTCGAGCACGACCACTGAAACTGGTAGCGTCTCGACTCTGCAGAAGTCAAGGTCCCGGTCAAGAGAAAGGTCTTGGGAGCGGTCGCAGAGTCCTGCATCGTCTTCATCCCATTCCAAGTGCTTGGGATGATCTGGTAAATCTTGAGGCACATTAAGAAGAGCAAGAAGTCGAAACGTTCTACGACTTCTCCTCATCCACCAGCCAACGAGATGAGGGAGCCTCAGAGCATTAGGCGTCGTTTGGAGGAGCCTGCGCATGTGCCGACTCCGTGCCTCCCTGAGTTTCTGGGGACAGGAGTGACCTCTGCCCCACTTTGTGGATTTTATGAGGCCATGTGCCTCATTTTTGGGCAGCACGACTCCACTGGGATGCTATTGTGCCCTGCAGAATTGGAAGGGGCCCCTTTGGGTTCCCTGCTGGTGGGTTTGGCCTCTGCTCCAAGAGGCACCAATGGACCCAATTCCAGATCCAGACTGGCACCGGTAATATCAACCTGACCGTCCTGACGCTGGTGCTCCTGGTGATGGTGGGCGGCACCATCCCTATTCTCATTGCTGACTCCGACACAGATCCAGATGGGCGTTGTACGAAGCAGACGCTAGCAGGATCCTGTGCGGGATCCTGAGCCCCTTTCTTATACTCTAGGTTATGATGAGGAATGGAAGGGGTCACTGGACCCTTTAGAATACCAGCTCCAGGAAGAACCTCCTTTGGACTGCGTGCAGCCAGCAGACTTGATACTTCTCCAGATATTGACATGCTTTCTCCCCCCACCGGTGCTATGGAGGAGGGAGCTTCATATTCAATGGTGGTGCGAAGAGCAGCCGAGGTCCTGGACCTTGAGCTGTCTTCGCTGGCAGACAGGACTACCCTCCTGACAGAGGTGCTTCAACCTGGAGCTTCTTCCTCCAAACCCCTGCCCCCATTTAATGAGAACTTTTCAGATTTCCTAGTAAATACCTGGTCCAAACCCAGCACGGGTTCCTGTGAACAGGACAATTGCCCGCTGTCATAAACCCCGCTCTGGGTTTCCCAAGTATTCTGATGCAGCACCTCACTCCTGAGAGCTTGGTTATCCAATCTTCCACCTCCCAGGGTGCTTTCCCTTCCGCACCCCCAGATAGGTAATCCAGAAGGCTGGACACAGTTGAGAAGAAGTTGTTTTCTTCTAACAGCATGCCTTTTGGGCTGTTATTCCCACCCGCTGTGGAATACAGTTGCACAAGGTCCCAGAGGAGGCCAGGACTGCACTTTCTCAGACAGTTGCGGATGGGAGAAACACAGCAGAGTTCATGATCCGATGCGGACTGGACACAAACGACTAACTGGGCAGAGTGGTTTAATTGAGGGTGGCCCTAAGGCTCCACGGCTGGTTGGGGGTGTCTGGCTTTTCGGTGGATGTCCAAGCCAATCTGATGGACGTGCCCATTGATGGCACTTGTGTCTTTGAAGACAAGGCGGACTTGATGTTCAAGCGCTTCAAGAATTCTCTTGCTACAACCAAGACCTTGGGCCTCATGGCAGTCCCTTATCCCCCTGAGTCTCTGCCTTTTGCCCCTTTTGTGGCTAATGAAGGGGCGCCTACCTACGTCCGTTGCCGAACAGCCACCATGCGTGCTGCCCAGACCGGACGTGGTATCCACCGGCCACATGGATCAGGGAGCAAGCAGTCTGCCCACCCTCCCAACCCCCTCCCCAAATCACCATCACCTGTTCCACTGGCAATCCATCATGTCAGATAGGTGTGTTTTACAGATAGTCTACTCCCTTCCCAATCGTAAGACTACCTACGATCGGATAATAGAGGGGCACTTGGAACTTCTTAGCCAAGGGAGCCATGGAGAAGGCCCCTTTGCCAGAAGTAGGTCATGGTTGCTATTCAAGCTACTTTTTTGCTACCTATAAAGGACAAGGGTATTTGCCCTATCCCAGACCTAGTGGTCAAAGTGTGCGGGATCGGAAGGGCACAACGTGCCCCAACTTTTTTAATTCATGAAAAAATGTTCCACTGCTTCTTATTAAAAGAAACCAACCAAGGGCGATAAACTCTGATCGCACAAATGCTTCAGCTTAAGTTTCATTCAGGGAGTCTCCTGTGCTGTGAGACCGAGGGGTGGGGGGGGGGGGCAGGCAGCTTTAACAGGAAACAGGCCTTCCTGCCAGAGTGCCTTCTCGCCTAAAAAAAAAAGCAAATGCGCACAACTGGTTATTCTGCAATTGTAAAGGGGGCTTGGGAGCAAGTACTGGTTTAATTGATTGAATCACATTCTTTTTGACCAATAGTGCTAGGGAGTTACCAGCTGAGCTGTGCAGTGTGTGGTTTTCAGGGCAGTTAAATAAAAACAACCTGGAAGCACCGTTTTATCTGAAACCTTTTTGCACATTTGGTAGCAGTCTGTCTTATACTGTGTGTAATGCAAGTCTAACATAATGACTTACATTTTCTCAGTGCTTCCAATCACAGGCTGGGCCCTCATAGCACTAACAGACAAGCCACAATTCTCCAATGCACCAACCAGTATTTCATTCTTTGGCTTTCTGGTTACACACACACCTCTCAGTGCATTAACTAATAGAGGTTTTATAATACACAATAGTGCACATACCACTGATTAACGTACATTTTAAAAAAAACAAATTAATCTGTGAGTTATTACATATATAGCTAGCTGATGGAGAATTTTTAGTTTTTTTTTTATCCAAACTTTTGACCACGCCCCCACACTCATTGACCCCACCACTATTGCATGCAGCATCACAGTTCCCATACTTGTTTTAATGCGCTTCGACCGCTGTGTAGACCTGTGGTCCCTCAATCTCTTCCTCAAGGAGGAGAGGTACAAAATACTTACTCTGACTCAGGTTCCATCTACCCTGGACAGAGGCGATTGGATGGTAGCGTTAGACTTGCAGGGCACTTATTTCCATATTGCCGTCCTGTTTGCCCACAGATGTTACTTGTGGTCCACTGTAGGCCACGAGCACTTTCAGTTCACCGTGCCCCCTTTTGGCCTTACCAGCACCCCTCCGGTGTTAACCAAGGTGATGGCGGTGGTCTCAGCTCATATGCGCAGATCAGGTGTTTCAGTCTTCCCTTACCTCAACGACTGGCTGTTGATTGCGGGCTCGTCCCAGGCCGTTCTCCCCCACCTCCAAATTACGGCAGACCTCCTGCATTCGCTGGGGTTCACTATAAATGTGATAAAGTCACACCTAACTCCCTTTCTGACGTTCTCTCATCAGAGCTGTTCTGGGCACAGTACAGTTTTGGGCTTATCCTCCCGAATGGCGAGTCCAGGATATTCAGGCTATGACACTGATAATTCAGCATCTATTCTGTATTTTGGTGAGAATGACTCTGAGGCTCAGGGGCCTCATGGCCTCGTGCATCTCGCTAGTGACCCAAGCTAGATGGCATATGTGGGCTCTGGAGTCCGTACTTCACATCAACTTGTTGGAGCTCCGAGCGATCTGGCTGGCATTGAAAGCATTTCTTCCCTCTCTCAGGGGAAAGACAGTGCAGGTGTTCACTGACAATACCTCCACAATGTAGTACTGTAAAAAGCAGAGCGGGGGAGACCATGTACCATTTGTCAGGAGGCTCTGCGCCTCTACCCTTGGCTAGAACAGCAGGGATATCTCTGGTGGTTAAACATCTGGTGAGCTCTCAGAATGTGAGAGCGGACGAACTCAGCCAGAAATGCTCCGTCAATTACAAATGGCATCTACATCCAGAGGTGGCACAAGGTCTCTTTCAGCAGTACGGAGAGTTTGGTTAGATGCGTTTGACTCTGCAGAGAACATGCAATGTCAGCAGTACTGCACAGTGGAGTTTCCCAGGTGGCAATCGCTCAGGGACGATTTTCGCCGTGAGTGGAACTTAGGCCTCCTGTAAGCCTTTGCGCCCTTGCCACTTGTGCCCAGAGTTCTCAAGAAGATCATGAACAACCAGGCCCAAGTGATCCTTGTGGCTTGGGACTGAGCACGGAGAGTTTTGTATCCCGAGCTATTGAGTATGGCCTTTGATCCTCTGATCAAACTGCCACTTTGTGAGGATCGTCTGTCGCAGGAGCAGGGGAGGGTTCTGCACCAGAACCTGTGCACTCTCCGCCCTCTTGTGTGGAGATTGAGAGGCAGCAGTTGACAGCTTTTGACCTCCCCCCCCCCCCCCCTCCCCCCTCGCTAAGTCTGTAAAGTTATCTTGGCAGCCCAGCAACCCTACACCAAAATGGCATACTCCTCTCCTTGGAAGAAATTTGTGGCATGATGCCCAGACAAGTCGGTTGACCCCCTTTCTGCCCCTCTCTCTGAGTTTGTATTGTTTATACTTTCTTTGGCCCAGCAGGGCTCTGCTATGGGCACTCTCGAAGGTTATTTGTCTTCAATTTCTGCTTTTTTGAGGTTTAAGTCTCCTATTGTAAGTTGGTTCTTCAAAGGTCTTGCACATATGTTTCCTCCTTCCCCATTCATCAAGCTCCATGGGATTTGAATTTGGTTTTGACATTTCTGATGCGTGCTCCTTTCGAGCCTTTCCACAATTGTCTCTTCAGGCTTCTCACTTTGAAAACAACCTTTCTTGTGGCCGTTATCTCTGCTTGCAGGGTGAGTGAGCTGCAGGCATTGTCATCTAAGCCGCCCTACCTTTCCATCTATACTGACTAAATGGCACTTTGCACTAAGGCTTCCTCGCAAAAAGTGGTTACGCCCTTTCATGTAGGACAATCCATCACCTTTTGTTTATGCCAACCCCCACATCCTTCTAAGGAGGAGGAGGAGAGACTCAACGCCTGGACCAAAAAGAGCATTGGCGTTCTATCTTGATCGTACAAAAGAGTTCCCGTGGATAATCAACTCTTTGTCAGTTATGTGGGTGAGAAAAAAGGTCTGGCAGTGCAGAAGCGGACTATCTCCAGATGGGTCGTACTCTGCATTAAGATTTGCTACACACTGAACAAAAAGCAGTCCCAGGAGGGTTTGCATGATCATTGTACCCAAGCAAAAGCTACCATCACTGCATTAGCATGTGGAGTTCCAGTCCTTGACATCTGTCAGGCAGCAACATGGTGTCTCTGCACATGTTCACTAAACACTACTTCCTGGACAGTCAGGTCCGAAAGGATGGGCACTTTGCCCATTCGGTCCTGCAGGACTTTCTGGTATGACCTTAGTTCACAGACCCACTTCTGGGCATGGTATTGCTTGGTTATCTATTCTAAGGTAAGGAATCTGCAACTTCATGTCTTTATCAGATGAACAAGAAACTTACCTTCTGTAACGCCTTATCTGGTAGAGACAATATCTAGTTGTAGATTCCTTAGCACCCCACCCATTCTTCCTACTCTGCAAGCTGATTTCTAGGGACAGGGACTCCCCTTTCAGGGCTCTAGTTTTGACACACCAGTGGTCAGTGTTCTTCATGGCTCTGTTCTTCTAGAGTGGAAAGTCGTGAAAAGAAACTGACGTCAGCCTGCCGGTGTGGTGCCTCTATAGGATGCAGGATGTAATATCTGGACAACGTTGGACGCAAAGATGATCAACATCACAGAACGTCTTGCAGGGGTACTGCTCAAGAAAAATCTCCAGATCCAGACTGATGCCTGGGGGAAATTCTAACTTAAGGAAGCGGCAACTAGATATTGTCTCTACTTGATGAGGCTTTACCAAAGATAAGTAGCTTGTCTAATAGCATCACTGCAACATCTGAAATTAGATCAGTGATGCCAACAGTGTGAATGGTGGGGATATGAGCTTTAGAAACTTTAGGGCGTGAGTTATAGTGACCATAACTGCTTAATGTAATTTTTTTTTTATTTTTTTTTAACGGTATGATTTAACTGACGTTTCCACCTTCTTGTTAACCTTTTTTGTGTATTTATATTGCTTTGTCATGCAAAATAAAATATTAATACACCTAACTATAACATCACTTTAACTTTTGGTAATATTTCAGTGAAAATATTTCTAATACACTGCAGACACACATGCACCCCCCCCTCCTCAACATGAACAAAAGACTCAACTGGGTCATCCTGCATAAATAACATGTGCTCTGCACATCTGCATGTATGGTTTATGAATCGTGTATTTTTTTGCATACAGTTTTGTTTTCTTGAAAAACTGCATTTAATCAAAGCCAAGATACACGAAGTTACATTTTTAAAGTGAGGTCAAATGACACTGAAGGGGCCTCATGACTATTAGCTATTTGTTTTCATGAACTGTGTAGTTCTAATATGCATTTTGGAGGACTTAAGCTGAACTTTTCTTCTGTCAGTTTGTCTGTACTTTGATCATAACGTGGAAATCTGCCCTTTGCATTGTAGTAAAATGTGTGTGAATATACGTTCGTTATTACAGTTGTTTTAAATAATGTATTTTTGGGCCATAATTAATTTCTCTTGCATGGCAAAAATGTATTCTATAGGTAAACTGAAAACTGGGCATTAAATGAGGCCCTCATGGCCCCACATTGGGCACTGGTGCTATAGAGCAAGACTTTTGAACAGACCTTGCTAAGGTGTTACACATTTGCAATTTGATTGCGCAGGTCAGTACTATCAGTGCTTTTCTTCATCAGTTGTTTTACTAGAGGTTCCAAAATCCCCGGATTTCAACTTTCAAATTGAGGTTTTTGTATGTGTTGAATCCTGTACATTGTTCGTTCGTGGATGGAAGAACTGCCACAACTGTAGAGCATAACATCATTTGTTTGAGAAGGAGTTTGAATGGCATTGTAATTAAGGCACAGTTTTTTTCTGTGTTCGATGTTCAGGGTACAGTTGCCAACTCTCTCACCTGCGTCCAGCTACATAAGCGAGCTGAAAAAATTGCGGTCATGTTGATGGAAAGGGGGCATTTGCAAGATGGAGATCATGTTGCTTTGGTGTATCCTCCAGGTAAGGAGCTTGAGACAGCTGTGTCTCAGCAAACCGTTGCATCTTGGGATTTGTGGCCCCATGGACAAAAGTATTTCTGAGTCGTAAAGCTTGTATATTACAAAACAGTGGGTTTCCAACCGAAAAACCTTTTGCAAGTCAGAAAAGTCTTCCCGGCTTTAAAAAAAGGGGTATTTCAACCTTTCCTGCATCTCAGATAGAAAGGGGCGTGGATCCATCATGCAAACCATTAATCATTACCAGCCTCCGAGTTGTGGTAACTTATTCACAAAGGCAAAGCTTTTCTGTGGGACCGCTTCATGTTTGGGAATGTTGTCAAGTGTCCTAGGAGAACAGACGGCAGTCCTAGAGGTTTATTGCATGCTCACTTGCTGATATGAACGCAGAGATGGAGGTCAGCTGTCCCTCAGAGGCTTGCATCCCTGATTTTGCACCCATTTGTTGATAGTTGCAAAATGAGACCTGTCCGGTGATATTTCTGAGATATGAGGTACTGTAACTCTCTAAGAATATATATTTTGCCATGTGAATACTTAGGGCCATATGTACGAACACTTTTCCCATAGACACAGAATGGGTAAAAACCTTTGCTACATCTGGCCCTTAGTGCCTCAGTCACACTGCAAGATGGTGGTCAGGTCACATACCAGTCGGTGTGCAATTTGCACATTCCGGTTTGCTAACTGCATAGTACATTGTGCCCCTTCTGCCTAGTTTCCCAAGCCTTTTTTAAATTAAACTCCTCACATTATTATTGCTTTAGATATTATTTTACAGGGAACTGATACTTCAAATACTGCTATTATGTAAAGGTGTTAATAAGAGAAATCAACATTTTCTGAGTTAGGAAGGGGTGATTTAGAAAATCTGTCAATGGAAATATGGCCTTCTTGGCTAAGAAACGTAATGGCGTTTATCTTACATTTCTTAAATGACTAACAAAGTGCAATTCTTTATACGTAGCCGAATCCAAAAATCAGTAAAGATGACTGCTATCTTTTCACGTTTTGCCTTACTATTGTAATGCAAGCTTGCTTCTCAACCGCGGCTTAGAGCTGTACTTAATACGCATGTAACTGGCATATGGGTGACCAGTGCACTGTTTAATTCCTTCATGGCACAATTTATTGATTTAAGCAGTATCTTATTGCTGGAAGTGGTCGTTAGTCCGTGAAAACCCTGGCAGTGTAATGTCTAAAACGGATCTGGATCAAGGGCTTCGAGCGTGTTTTATAATTTACCTCTCCTCTAAGTGACCTCTGCCTCGTACTTTTGTTGATGCATGTGTCCCTGATTCAGTACCGTTGTGGTTTTCAAGTGAGGCTCTGCGTTTGTCCTTCATGCAGGAATCGACCTGATAGCAGCATTTTATGGTTGCCTGTATGCGGGCTGTGTACCAATCACTGTGCGACCGCCTCATCCGCAGAACATCGCAACAACATTGCCCACCGTCAAGATGATAGTAGAGGTGAGTAGGTATCGGTGAACGGTGAGCTGAAAGGGCAAATGACACACGCTTGTAATTCATTTAAATGGATGAAAATCTAAAGCCTTCTATCATTTGTAGTATGCCAAGATATGCTCTTTTTTCACTGTTACGCATTTGTAATCGTTCAGTTGTATTTATTTCGAAGAATGAAAGTCACTGCGACCTTCGCTATGTTTACATTTGTTTTTCAGGGTTTACGACGGAATACACAATCCCGCTATTTTTGTGGCCTTTTTTAGCATCTCAAGGCACCCGGTTTTTAAAATATTTTAAGCATAGATTCTCCTCACATCTCCTACATCTTAAAGTCTATGCTCTTTAACATCTACGTTGAACCTATAGACAGATATTGCAACTTGATCCCCATAGATAGTGATTTCTGCCATATCTCTGCTTGCTTTGCCTCCCCACTGTCCCCTGGTTTCCTGCTACGATTTTCATGGTGCTCTGAAATACAGTCTGCAGTATGTAGTGTTGAACTAAACATATAAACATAAACAATATACGCGTTTTAATGATTACACAAAGAAATATTAGAATTATTCAGGATTGAAAGATACATGGCCACTTTTTACTTACAAGCTTGCACAAAACGAACAATAATGATTGTCTGAAAATGTCAGAATGTGTTGAAGTATGTGCCTTTTTTATGAAAATATGTTTATTGGCATTTTTGCTATGTGTAGGAAACAAATAAATATGGATTTTTTTAAAAATAATATATCGGCTTATCATAGGTTGCATCTTACTATACATTATTAATATATATATTGTCTCGCAACTGGTTAAGTACACAGTTTAAAAAATAGATATTTCCCTTTGTTACATAGTCTATTCAGACAAAAACAGAGCTTTAACAATTTTTGAATAGCACCTTCCAAAAACTAAACGTCTTCGGAACTTTTAGTTCGAAGTTAGTTTGTGCATTCGGTTTTTACGTGCATTGTGCACATGAATGTGTATGGTCACATCATAGTTACTGCTCGGGGTAAAGTGAAGGGATAGCTAATCGAATTTCCTATGTTATTTTTCAGCATGCGTTGTCAAAGAATAGCTTTTTTTTCTCCGAAGAAAGTGCTGTCAGTGCAGCCACACAATTCAGCACTCTTCTCCGATGGGAGGAAGGCAGAGCCTTTTAAAATAAATGATGAACTATTATCTACTCAGTCACTGCTGAAGAACATGGTCCTCAGAATCCTCAGTGCATTTTGATCCAGCTTTCATGCAATGACTGTTTGTGATCATAAAACAATTTTCTCTTGTGCACCTGCAAGTCCTGAGGGATTTTGCATTCATGCTACGCCTTCCTTGCATACAGTCAGTAATATTTTTCAGTTTTTATCCCATCTCTTACGAATCAGGATCGTGTGTGACAATTCATTGTTTCATATGTCGAAGGTGTACTGATTAAACTTACATTTGAGACCATTTAAAACAAGTAAGGGTTGGAGTAGCCCATCTTGACCAATTAAACTGGGAGATGAGGTTTTAGTGAGTCAGCAATTGAGACCATATACAATTCAGTAAATACGTTTTTATTGCTACAGTGTTTTCTGATGCAATTGGTTTTGAAAAAGATAATCAACTCAAGTTTCTTCAAAGAAAACAGTAATGAAGACTAAAATTGTAATGTGAAGCGGGAATACCATTATTTATTTTTCAATTTTAGTGGCTTAGTTGTGACAAGTCAACAGCATAAAGGTCAGAGGTCATCAACTACGATCAGGCAGATTCTTCCAATTTTATAGGTCTCTCTAAAGATGATAACACAGCAAAAATATACTTCTTCTTTTTCTTTATTTATGCTTCAAGTACTCGACACCTCCAGCAGAGCTCCTCCCTTCAGCTCTTTTTCTCCTCTTCTTCCCCAGTCTCCTGCATTCCACATCTGACATCACAGAACCTAAACATTCCATGCCACTCCCAGATTCACAAGACATCTTCACAGCCTCTCAGTCCAACTCATCTTTCTCTGTGTGGTTGCTGATCCACTGTCTAATACCTATGAAGTTGATAGTGGCTCTCTAGATGTTTGTTATGATTTGGAGGGGGAGCTGAAGCAGAGATTGTGGCAAGAGACATCCTACATGGTATTTTTTTTTTTTTTACAAGCAGAATGTGGCCCCTATGTGAAACCTTTATGCAGTTGGTTTCAGATTGGCAGCAGCCATCTGCTTCAATGCAACACTAGCTTATTGGCCTGCCACCTGCATTGTTTTATCTGATCTTCTAGAGGTAATATGTGAATATTCTCTCATTTTATTTGAAGGTAAGCAGCGCCTGTGAAGTTCTGCAGAACAATAATCTGGTCTCAAGTCCACAGTTTGTAAAGTGTTAGAGACAATGCCTACTTTTTATGGTAGAGATTTGGAATATTGAGCTCTGGGGAAGAGATATCACATTCACATTGGCCCTCATTCTGACCCTGGCGGTTTGTAACCGCCAGGGCAGAGGGCAGAGGAAGCACCGCCAACAGGCTGGCGGTGCTTCCGGGGCAATTCTGACCGCGGCGGTAAAGCCGCAGTCAGAAAAGGGGAACCAGCGGTTTCCCGCCGGTTTTCCCCTGCCCCAGGGGATCCTCCATGGCGGCGCTGCATGCAGCGCCGCCATGGGGATTCCGACCCCCTTCCCGCCAGCCTGTTCCTGGCGGTGTAAGGCTGGCGGGAACGGGTGTCGTGGGGCCCCTGCAGTGCCCATGCCACTGGCATGGGCACTGCAGGGGCCCCCTAACAGGGCCCCATTAAGATTTTCAGTGTCTGCTTGGCAGACACTGAAAATCGTGACGGGTGCAACTGCACCCGTCGCACCCCAGCAAATCCGCCGGCTCCATTCGGAGCCGGCTTCATCTTTGCTGGGGCTTTCCCGCTGGGCCGGCGGGCGATCTTTTGAAGATCGCCCAGCGGGCAAGTCAGAATGCTCCCCGCGGTCATTTGACCGTGGGGCGGTGTTTGGGTGGTTTCCGCCCGGCGGGCGGCGCCCGCCGGGGTCGGAATGACCCCCATTATCACTTTTTGATGTGAGTTTTAACTGAGAATCCCCCCCCCCCCCCCCCCACCCCCCCGCTCTTCCCCCCCCACAAGGCACAAGCAGTCTGGCCCATAGAGTTAACTATTTTTATCTAAGAAGTCTTTGGTAGCTTGGCTAAAGCACAACATTACTGTTGGCACATGTACCACAGCTGCCCAAATAGCAACTAAGTTAAGATATACAGAACTTAGAGGTTCATACCAGGAGACTAATATAGATGATTATTTATTCAAGCAAAGCCAGGTCATAAACTGGGAAGAATGAGAATGTGTGATGTAAAAGGGGTTTTGTCAGAGTATAACAAAAAATGAAGACTGAAAAGAAGCCACAGTTGGTCAAAGTTATTCAGCATTAGAGTTCAGCTCAGAGTGCATTGGAAATTCAAATACACATGTCAAACCACAATATCTCTAATCATTAAAGCAGACTTGAGCTAATTGTGAGATGGCCTGAAGGTGTAGACTGTACTTTTCTCTGACTCAAAGGATTGAACACTTAAGAATCAAAGGCAGCGTAGCAGTTGCCGGATCACCATTTCCAAGAGCTACAGTAAGGAATATCAAGCAGCAAGTCGAACTGCAAGAGGTTGGATGGGTGAGTTGAGCTATGTCCTGGATGCAGATGTCTCAAAGACTCTGGCTTCAGGCAATGCTTGGCTTAGAAGTCTTGAACCTGGCATGTACCTCTTGTGGCGTGATGCAGGTTTGGCTGCAAATGCTTGACTTCAACACCAGCTTGACACAGAGGGGCTTTGTGGTTAAGAGATTGCAGTTAAGGAATCAAGTTGGAGGTTTCTTAATTTCTAGTTCCAGTGAACGAAGCCCCATTTGGTTGTCCTGTCTAAGATTCTCCAATTGACATAGGCTTTTCACAGTCCCCTACGCATTACGGCTACATTTTGCAAATGAGTCTAGCAGATGGACTCTTCTCAGGTTTCAGTTATCCCAGCTGGCAGTATATTATCAGGAGAAAGATTGAAATGTCCCTTGACTCCCAAGGCTGAATACCAGAGTTATCAGTTGCTGAGAAGCGTGTTTGAGGCAGAAGTTCAAGGCAGAGATTGAAACATCTCTCTATTTTACTCTAGCTGACTATCAGGAATTCTGTGCAGGCAAGAAGAGAAGTCTTCTGCATTTCTTCAGTTCCTTTTTACTAAGTGCAGTCATTCTAGGGGAGTGTTTTACTAGGTAAAGCAGTTTACTTTTGGCAGAGATCGGTATATCAAGAAAGAATACAACTCTCCCACTTCCTTTTTTGCCAACAAAGTGGCGCACTTCCTGATATAGGGAGGTGTCTGTTAGCATCAAAACCTACCTATAGTTCCATGTGCCTGAATACCAAGATGACAGAATTTTGACTTGCCTGTGTAGAGCCTTCTTCTCTCCTTCGTTCTCAACTCCGCTTATTCCCCAGACATCCTTCTTTTTGGGGAGGCTGTCAAACTAATTTGGGTCCTGGTAACACTGGTGACAAATATCCACCTCTCCACTATGTTTTCAGTTCATATGGTAGACATGACCATGGATTCTCTAAAAAAGGTAGGAATCAG
This sequence comes from Pleurodeles waltl, assembly GCF_031143425.1. NCBI lineage: Eukaryota > Metazoa > Chordata > Amphibia > Caudata > Salamandridae > Pleurodeles > Pleurodeles waltl. The sequence continues at coordinate 674,892,872 of NC_090449.1, read as the reverse complement.
AATGAACATCAGTTTGATGGAACCAAGAGTGATTTGCCTGAACTGTCTACCCTTCCTTTTACTTTCTGCTGAGCTGTGTTATGAAGGTGAACATAGCAACTTATTATGATCCATTTGTCCACCATTGGCAGTCTACAATAAAAGACAATTGAGTGATTCAAAAACTCTAGTGAAGGGTTTTTCCATAGACTTTCCAAAACTTCCCAAAAATATTTATTTTTCAAACACCTCTTCACAGATATTAATTGGAGGGGTACATATTTACAGCTGGGTTTCAGATAATAATAGACAAACTGAGCAGTGGTACCAGTTCATGGGGGAAGAGTATTTCACAGGCTTTCTATCTATCCTATTCCTATAGAGAAGCAGTTTTTTTTGTATTTTTATTTTTTTAATTGAGCAGATGCAAATCTTAAGAACAGTACAGAAATCTGGAACTGAGTTAATACTTGATTAACTACAGGTGATTATAATAACGCTTTTCATAACACATCATATCCTAGATACATCCTCTGCCTCAAAAGTTGGTCCCCAAATATCCTTAAACTTGCAACCTGCACCTATTCTTTGTGCAAAAAGCTTTTCATTAGCGTGTACCATCTACATCTTTACCTCCCAAGCTTCAAATGTAGCAGGAATGGGTGATTTCCAAGCTTGTAAAATCAGTGATTTCGCGATCAATGAGGCTATAAAAAACAACTCTTTGCCCACAACCTTAAGTCCAGATGATCCGAAATTCCAAACAGAGCCCCCAAAGTATCTGGAATAAGTACACAACATAGCTTCCTGCTAATCCACTGAAAGACTTTACCCCAAAAATCCATAAGCTTGGGACAGGTAAAACACATATGCAGCCAGTCCCCTGGACCCCTGGATTGTCATTACATCGCGGATAAGAGCCTGAAACAGTAGGGAATGCTTTTTTAATTTGAGCTGGAGTGAGATATAGCATCCATTTTGTGAAAAAAGCCATTCTATTAAAATTAGCCCCTCTAATCGCCTTATGAGATGTGCTATTGAGATACCTCCACGTTTCCACTTGATTTTACACCTGGTGAACTTTTCAATCTTTGTTAAAAAACAGGAAAGTACTTGCGTTGCTCCCTGGGGGGTTGAGTATCCGATACCAATTGCCTAACCACTTCTGGTTCCCATAGAATACCTGAGAGATAAGAGAGGAGGGTTGAACTACTGAGGAGATATAAGGAAGCAAAAAATGCCGAATCTGAAGATAATATTTTAAAAAGTCAGGGATAGGTGCTCCAGCCTGACATTGATCCCAGGGCTTGACTTAGTTGCTTACTAAAAAGCGGAAAAGCTGGTCAACCCCAAATTTAACCATTGATTTAAATGTGCATTGAATCAGATTTAAGCCCATTATCCCTGATTGGGTCAAAGGCATTTTGGGATAAAACCCAAGAATTTTATATTTTTCTCGAAATTGAAAAAGCCTAGCATAAATTATGGTAGGCATTTTATATCTAGTGCGTTTGGGTTGCCGCGGAAACTTAAGAAAATAAACTAACTGGGAACCATTCTCAACTAGCATAATATTGAAATAGAGGCTAGAGTTAGCGGATATGGTTGCTTTAGAGACCCAATCCATAAATGCAGAATCATAATATTTCCTAAAGTTTGGAAGGGCCAGTCCTCCATCTTCAACTGCAAGGGATAGAGTCTCCAACTGAGCCCTTGGTTTTTTATTGGCCCATACAAACTGTCGTAATAACACATCAAGGTCTTTAAAACATTTTTGATGAATTTTGATAAAATGAACAAAAGAAGAGGAAGAATCATAATTTTTACCAGAGCTACACATCCAATTATTGATAGCGGAGAAGCGTTCCATTTTTGTAGTAGGTGTTGCACTTTCTTGAACGTAGGAACATAATTTAAGCCAAAAAGTTCTGAAAAATCATGGGAGACATAGATACCCAGATATATTACGGGGACGATGAAGACGATACTGGACGTGCATCTCCAATGGAAGAACTTTCTCGGTGGTATTAAACAATAGGGCTTCTGATTTAGAGTGATTGATCCTATACACCCTGTAAAGAAATGGCTCCCTGTTGCAGTTACCCCCCCACTTTTTGCCTGATACTGATGCTGACTTGACTGAGAAGTGTGCTGGGACCCTGCTAACCAGGCCCCAGCACCAGTGTTCCTTCACCTAAAATGTACCATTGTATCCACAATTGGCACACCCTGGCATTCAGATAAGTCCCTTGTAACTGGTACTTCTAGTACCAAGGGCCCTGATGCCAAGGAAGGTCTCTAAGGGCTGCAGCATGTCTTATGCCACCCTGGAGACCTCTCACTCAGCACAGACACCCTGCTTGCCAGCTTGTGTGTGCTAGTGAGGACAAAACGAGTAAGTCGACATGGCACTCCCCTCAGGGTGCCATGCCAGCCTCTCACTGCCTATGCAGTATAGGTAAGACACCCCTCTAGCAGGCCTTACAGCCCTAAGGCAGGGTGCACTATACCATAGGTGAGGGTACCAGTGCATGAGCATGGTACCCCTACAGTGTCTAAACAAAACCTTAGACATTGTAAGTGCAGGGTAGCCATAAGAGTATATGGTCTGGGAGTTTGTCAAGCACGAACTCCACAGCACCATAATGGCTACACTGAAAACTGGGAAGTTTGGTATCAAACTTCTCAGCACAATAAATGCACACTGATGCCAGTGTACATTTTATTGTAAAATACACCACAGAGGGCACCTTAGAGGTGCCCCCTGAAACTTAACCGACTATCTGTGTAGGCTGACTAGTTTTAGCAGCCTGCCACAAACCGAGACATGTTGCTGGCCCCATGGGGAGAGTGCCTTTGTCACTCTGAGGCCAGTAACAAAGCCTGCACTGGGTGGAGATGCTAACACCTCCCCCAGGCAGGAATTGTCACACCTGGCGGTGAGCCTCAAAGGCTCACCTCCTTTGTGCCAACCCAGCAGGACACTCCAGCTAGTGGAGTTGCCCGCCCCCTCCGGCCAGGCCCCACTTTTGGCGGCAAGGCCGGAGAAGATAATGAGAAAAACAAGGAGGAGTCACTGACCAGTCAGGACAGCCCCTAAGGTGTCCTGAGCTGAAGTGACTCTAACTTTTAGAAATCCTCCATCTTGCAGATGGAGGATTCCCCCAATAGGGTTAGGATTGTGACCCCCTCCCCTTGGGAGGAGGCACAAAGAGGGTGTACCCACCCTCAGGGCTAGTAGCCATTGGCTACTAACCCCCCAGACCTAAACACGCCCTTAAATTTAGTATTTAAGGGCTACCCTGAACCCTAGAAAATTAGATTCCTGCAACAAGAAGAAGGACTGCCCAGCTGAAAACCCCTGCAGCGGAAGACCAGAAGACGACAACTGCCTTGGCTCCAGAAACTCACCGGCCTGTCTCCTGCCTTCCAAAGATCCTGCTCCAGCGACGCCTTCCGAAGGGACCAGCGACCTCGACATCCTCTGAGGACTGCCCCTGCTTCGAAAAGACAAGAAACTCCCGAGGACAGCGGACCTGCTCCAAGAAAAGCTGCAACTTTGTTTCCAGCAGCTTTAAAGAACCCTGCGAGCTCCCCGCAAGAAGCGTGAGACTTGCAACACTGCACCCGGCGACCCCGACTCGGCTGGTGGAGACCCGACACCTCAGGAGGGACCCCAGGACTACTCTGATACTGTGAGTACCAAAACCTGTCCCCCCTGAGCCCCCACAGCGCCGCCTGCAGAGGGAATCCCGAGGCTTCCCCTGACCGCGACTCTTTGAATCTAAAGTCCCGACGCCTGGGAGAGACCCTGCACCCGCAGCCCCCAGGACCTGAAGGACCGGACTTTCACTGGAGAAGTGACCCCCAGGAGTCCCTCTCCCTTGCCCAAGTGGAGGTTTCCCCGAGGAACCCCCCCCTTGCCTGCCTGCAGCGCTGAAGAGATCCCGAGATCTCTCATAGACTAACATTGCGAACCCGACGCTTGTTTCTACACTGCACCCGGCCGCCCCCGCGCTGCTGAGGGTGAAATTTCTGTGTGGACTTGTGTCCCCCCCGGTGCCCTACAAAACCCCCCTGGTCTGCCCTCCGAAGACGCGGGTACTTACCTGCAAGCAGACCGGAACCGGGGCACCCCCTTCTCTCCATTCTAGCCTATGTGTTTTGGGCACCACTTTGAACTCTGCACCTGACCGGCCCTGAGCTGCTGGTGTGGTGACTTTGGGGTTGCTCTGAACCCCCAACGGTGGGCTACCTTGGACCAAGAACTGAACCCTGTAAGTGTCTTACTTACCTGGTAAAACTAATCAAAACTTACCTCCCCTAGGAACTGTGAAAATTGCACTAAGTGTCCACTTTTAAAACAGCTATTTGTCAATAACTTGAAAAGTATACATGCAATTTTGATGATTTGAAGTTCCTAAAGTACTTACCTGCAATACCTTTCGAATGAGATATTACATGTAGAATTTGAACCTGTGGTTCTTAAAATAAACTAAGAAAAGATATTTTTCTATATAAAAACCTATTGGCTGGATTTGTCTCTGAGTGTGTGTACCTCATTTATTGTCTATGTGTATGTACAACAAATGCTTAACACTACTCCTTGGATAAGCCTACTGCTCGACCACACTACCACAAAATAGAGCATTAGTATTATCTATTTTTACCACTATTTTACCTCTAAGGGGAACCCTTGGACTCTGTGCATGCTATTCCTCACTTTGAAATAGCACATACAGAGCCAACTTCCTACATTGGTGGATCAGCGGTGGGGTACAAGACTTTGCATTTGCTGGACTACTCAGCCAATACCTGATCACACGACAAATTCCAAAATTGTCATTAGAAATTGATTTTTGCAATTTGAAAAGTTTTCTAAATTCTTAAAAGTCCTGCTAGGGCCTTGTGTTAGATCCTGTTTAGCATTTCTTTTAGAGTTTAAAAGTTTGTAAAAGTTTGAATTAGATTCTAGAACCAGTTGTAGATTCTTAAAAAGTATTCCAACTTTTAGAAGCAAAATGTCTAGCACAGATGTGACTGTGGTGGAACTCGACACCACACCTTACCTCCATCTTAAGATGAGGGAGCTAAGGTCACTCTGTAAAATAAAGAAAATAACAATGGGCCCCAAACCTACCAAAATACAGCTCCAGGAGCTTTTGGCAGAGTTTGAAAAGGCCAACCCCTCTGAGGGTGGCAACTCAGAGGAAGAGGATAGTGACTTGGAGGAAAATTCCCCCCTACCAGTCCTATCTAGGGAGAACAGGGTCCCTCAAACCCTGACTCCAAAAATAATAGTCAGAGATGCTGGTTCCCTCACAGGAGAGACCAACACCTCTGAAATCACTGAGGATAACTCCAGTGAAGATGACCCCCTGTTAGCCAGGATGGTCAAAAGATTGGCTTTGGAAAAGCAGCTCCTAGCCATAGAAAGGGAAAGAAAAGAGATGGGCCTAGGTCCCATCGATGGTGGCAGCAACTTAAATAGGGTCAGAGATTCTCCTGACATCCTAAAAATCCCCAAAGGGATTGTAACAAAATATGAAGATGGTGATGACATCACCAAATGGTTCACAGCTTTTGAGAGGGCTTGTGTAACCAGAAAAGTAAACAGATCTCACTGGGGTGCTCTCCTTTGGGAAATGTTCACTGGAAAGTGTAGGGATAGACTCCTCACACTCTCTGGACAAGATGCAGAATCTTATGACCTCATGAAGGGTACCCTGATTGAGGGCTTTGGATTCTCCACTGAGGAGTATAGAATTAGATTCAGGGGGGCTCAAAAATCCTCGAGCCAGACCTGGGTTGATTTTGTAGACTACTCAGTAAAAACACTAGATGGTTGGTTAACTGGAAATGAAGTGTGTGACTATGTTGGGCTTTATAATTTGTTTATGAAAGAACACATTTTAAGTAACTGCTTCAATGAAAAGTTGCATCAGTATCTGGTAGACCTAGGTCCAATTTCTCCCCAAGAATTGGGAAAGAAGGCAGACCACTGGGTCAAGACTAGGGTAACCAAAACTTCCACTGGGGGTGACCAAAAGAAAGGGGTTACAAAAACTCCCCAGGAGAAAGTGGGTGACACTAGAAACAAAGAAAAAGAGTCCTCTGTAGGCCCCCAAAAACCAGAACAGGTGGGTGGGCCCCAAGACACAACCCAAAACAAAGGTGGGTACCAGGGTAAGAACTGGGATGCCACTAAGGCATGGTGCCACAACTGTAAACAGTCTGGGCACCACACCAAGGACACTTCTTGTCCCAAAAACAAACCCCAGAACAAGATTCCAGGGGTAACCAGTGTAGCCATGGGAGATGACTCCTCAGATGAGGAGGTCTTCATAGCCTTCAACTGGAAACAGGGCCCAACAGGTGAGTTGGAGATTCCAGAGGGAAGTAGACACTTCCACCACCTACTGGTGAATGGAATCCCAACCACTGCCCTGAGAGACACTTGTGCCAGTCACACTATTGTGCATGACAGGCTGGTGCTCTCAAACCAGTACATCCCAGGTGAGACTGCCAGGGTAAGAGTTAGCCTAGACAGGGTCACTAAGAGGCCTGTGGCTTTAGTGCCCATAGAAGTGGGTGGCACTCTTAGCTGGAGAAGGGTAGTAGTCAGTACAGACCTCCCCCTTGATTGTCTCCTTGGAAATGACTACCCCGAGGTTAGTCAGAGCCCAAGAGAGGAACTGGTCCAGTGCCAGTCCTCTCCCAAGGATTCTGGAAGTCCTGCCTCTGCAGTAAATGCAAGCAGACCCCAGAAGAAGAAGAAAAGAAAACAGAGTAGGAAGGGTGGACAACCTTTAGCCAAGGTTACAGCAAGCCAAGGAGATTCTGCTCCAGTAGGGGAGAACTCCAAAAATGGCCCTGATAAAGTCCAACCTGACCCACAAGAAGTCCTGGCTAGTCAGGCAACTGTTAAACCTGAGTGGGTGGCTCCTCAGCTAACAGAAGAAAGAGTGGAAGAAGGGTGTTTACTACAAGATGTGGTAACCCCCCACTCTAATACAGCAGACAGGCAACCTGAACCCAAAGAAGCCTGTAACTTAGCCCCTTCCCTTTTAGGTGAAGAGCTAAAGGTGTGGTTCTGGGCACTGACAGCTGTCAGTGGCCTCTGCTGGGTGTTAGCCTTTATGGCTGCACTATCCTTGGCATGGTGGTCTGACCCCATGCCAAATAACAAGTTAGGCCCCCTGACCCTGTTGGTCATGGTGGGGTTACTCCAGCTCTGGGTAACCTCTTTGGGTAAGCTAGGGGTGACCCTGGCTAAGATAAGATTAGCAGAGGTGGATACCTCTGACCTCAAAATAGAGAGAATGGGTGAAGACATAAAAAGCACAGACAAGAGGCAGTTCAGACTAGGTCCTATCACTGTGGAAGTGGGTCAGTTCCCCAGAGGGAATGACCTGAACAGGAGGATGTAAGGCAGAGTAGGCCCTGCAACAAACCAGCCATTTCCTCTACTCTTCCTCGCCTGACAGACTAGGAAGACTCTTCCAGCGTTGGCTGAGTCTCCTGGCCTGTGGGCTGGGGGGGGCTTGTGTAAAGAAATGGCTCCCTGTTGCAGTTACCCCCCCACTTTTTGCCTGATACTGATGCTGACTTGACTGAGAAGTGTGCTGGGACCCTGCTAACCAGGCCCCAGCACCAGTGTTCCTTCACCTAAAATGTACCATTGTATCCACAATTGGCACACCCTGGCATTCAGATAAGTCCCTTGTAACTGGTACTTCTAGTACCAAGGGCCCTGATGCCAAGGAAGGTCTCTAAGGGCTGCAGCATGTCTTATGCCACCCTGGAGACCTCTCACTCAGCACAGACACCCTGCTTGCCAGCTTGTGTGTGCTAGTGAGGACAAAACGAGTAAGTCGACATGGCACTCCCCTCAGGGTGCCATGCCAGCCTCTCACTGCCTATGCAGTATAGGTAAGACACCCCTCTAGCAGGCCTTACAGCCCTAAGGCAGGGTGCACTATACCATAGGTGAGGGTACCAGTGCATGAGCATGGTACCCCTACAGTGTCTAAACAAAACCTTAGACATTGTAAGTGCAGGGTAGCCATAAGAGTATATGGTCTGGGAGTTTGTCAAGCACGAACTCCACAGCACCATAATGGCTACACTGAAAACTGGGAAGTTTGGTATCAAACTTCTCAGCACAATAAATGCACACTGATGCCAGTGTACATTTTATTGTAAAATACACCACAGAGGGCACCTTAGAGGTGCCCCCTGAAACTTAACCGACTATCTGTGTAGGCTGACTAGTTTTAGCAGCCTGCCACAAACCGAGACATGTTGCTGGCCCCATGGGGAGAGTGCCTTTGTCACTCTGAGGCCAGTAACAAAGCCTGCACTGGGTGGAGATGCTAACACCTCCCCCAGGCAGGAATTGTCACACCTGGCGGTGAGCCTCAAAGGCTCACCTCCTTTGTGCCAACCCAGCAGGACACTCCAGCTAGTGGAGTTGCCCGCCCCCTCCGGCCAGGCCCCACTTTTGGCGGCAAGGCCGGAGAAGATAATGAGAAAAACAAGGAGGAGTCACTGACCAGTCAGGACAGCCCCTAAGGTGTCCTGAGCTGAAGTGACTCTAACTTTTAGAAATCCTCCATCTTGCAGATGGAGGATTCCCCCAATAGGGTTAGGATTGTGACCCCCTCCCCTTGGGAGGAGGCACAAAGAGGGTGTACCCACCCTCAGGGCTAGTAGCCATTGGCTACTAACCCCCCAGACCTAAACACGCCCTTAAATTTAGTATTTAAGGGCTACCCTGAACCCTAGAAAATTAGATTCCTGCAACAAGAAGAAGGACTGCCCAGCTGAAAACCCCTGCAGCGGAAGACCAGAAGACGACAACTGCCTTGGCTCCAGAAACTCACCGGCCTGTCTCCTGCCTTCCAAAGATCCTGCTCCAGCGACGCCTTCCGAAGGGACCAGCGACCTCGACATCCTCTGAGGACTGCCCCTGCTTCGAAAAGACAAGAAACTCCCGAGGACAGCGGACCTGCTCCAAGAAAAGCTGCAACTTTGTTTCCAGCAGCTTTAAAGAACCCTGCGAGCTCCCCGCAAGAAGCGTGAGACTTGCAACACTGCACCCGGCGACCCCGACTCGGCTGGTGGAGACCCGACACCTCAGGAGGGACCCCAGGACTACTCTGATACTGTGAGTACCAAAACCTGTCCCCCCTGAGCCCCCACAGCGCCGCCTGCAGAGGGAATCCCGAGGCTTCCCCTGACCGCGACTCTTTGAATCTAAAGTCCCGACGCCTGGGAGAGACCCTGCACCCGCAGCCCCCAGGACCTGAAGGACCGGACTTTCACTGGAGAAGTGACCCCCAGGAGTCCCTCTCCCTTGCCCAAGTGGAGGTTTCCCCGAGGAACCCCCCCCTTGCCTGCCTGCAGCGCTGAAGAGATCCCGAGATCTCTCATAGACTAACATTGCGAACCCGACGCTTGTTTCTACACTGCACCCGGCCGCCCCCGCGCTGCTGAGGGTGAAATTTCTGTGTGGACTTGTGTCCCCCCCGGTGCCCTACAAAACCCCCCTGGTCTGCCCTCCGAAGACGCGGGTACTTACCTGCAAGCAGACCGGAACCGGGGCACCCCCTTCTCTCCATTCTAGCCTATGTGTTTTGGGCACCACTTTGAACTCTGCACCTGACCGGCCCTGAGCTGCTGGTGTGGTGACTTTGGGGTTGCTCTGAACCCCCAACGGTGGGCTACCTTGGACCAAGAACTGAACCCTGTAAGTGTCTTACTTACCTGGTAAAACTAATCAAAACTTACCTCCCCTAGGAACTGTGAAAATTGCACTAAGTGTCCACTTTTAAAACAGCTATTTGTCAATAACTTGAAAAGTATACATGCAATTTTGATGATTTGAAGTTCCTAAAGTACTTACCTGCAATACCTTTCGAATGAGATATTACATGTAGAATTTGAACCTGTGGTTCTTAAAATAAACTAAGAAAAGATATTTTTCTATATAAAAACCTATTGGCTGGATTTGTCTCTGAGTGTGTGTACCTCATTTATTGTCTATGTGTATGTACAACAAATGCTTAACACTACTCCTTGGATAAGCCTACTGCTCGACCACACTACCACAAAATAGAGCATTAGTATTATCTATTTTTACCACTATTTTACCTCTAAGGGGAACCCTTGGACTCTGTGCATGCTATTCCTCACTTTGAAATAGCACATACAGAGCCAACTTCCTACACACCCCAACTCTGTAAAGGCCATTATTTTATCAAAAGCCCTAGTAATATTCGACGATTGTGCAGCCAGATAGAGAATCATGTAATCAGCAAACAATTTTAGTTTCAGGGCCTGGATCATAGGAGGAAGAATAGAAGCGTCTTGACGCAGGTTCAATGAACAGCGCAAAGAGCACAGGGGAAAGGGGGCATCCTTGACGCGTGCCCCGCTGGACTTGAAGAGTTCCTGCTATACGTGAATTGATAAGAATGTTTATTTGAGCTTTAGAATACAGATTACGCAAAATCTGAATAAATTGGCTAGGAAACTTAAACTTTGCTAAGATCTGAAAAAGCACCTCCCATTGGACTAGATCGAAGGCTTTCTCTGCCACCAACATTATAATAGCCACCGGTTTATCATTATTGGATTAGTAGTCTATTGCCTGAATTAAAAAATTGGTATTTGTCGCTAGCAGCCTACCGGGAGAAAGCCGCACTGGTCTTAATGAATAAGACCCTGCGCTACTGAAGTCAATCTTCGTGCCAATATCTTAGCTAAAAGCTTATAATCAAAATTTAATAAGCTGATCGGACGATATGAATCTGGTTTCTGAGTTGGCTTATCTTTTTTTTTTTTTAAACTGATCACCGTGACACATATAAAGGATGCGGGTATGTCTGCCCCTGGAATAAAAACTATTAAACAGAACAACAAGACAGCCCGCAATCTGATCTACAACGGTTTTATAGACTTCTGACAGAATGCTGTCCTCCCCACAAGCCTTCCCGTTTGATGAGGCCATTATTGCCTCTACCTCAATTAGTGAGATGAGAGATATAAGGTTTGTCTTTGAAGATTTATCTAAACTGGGCAAAGTTATTGAATCCACATACTGCTTAATCTGCTGGACGTTAGTTGGTATGGAATAAGAATATATTTTTGAATAATGAGAAACAAAAACCCTTTCAATATCTTCTGAATGGCTTACCAGCGTATCCGACCCTCTCATCAAAAATAGATTTAATGGTGTCTTTTTGGGCTTTTATTTTATTGACTGATCTGGCCAGAAATTTACCTACGTGTTCACTTTCTTCGTACCAAGTCTGCAAGTTTGTATGTTGATTGACTATCTCACAAGATAGAAAATAGTCGCTTAGCTTAGCCTGTGCCCTTCTTAATCTTAGAAGTACCTCTGGGTTTTGGGAAGTCAGAAGGGCCCTTTGTGCTTGGTTAAGCTTTATTTGGAGCTCGTTGACCTTTTGCTTGTTAGATTTTACCATGAAAGCCTTGTAAGATATAGTTTCTCCTCTTATATGTGCTTTAAGTGCTTCCCAGATAAAGAATGGAGATGCTGAATCTTTGTTAACTTCAAGGAAGCTTGTAATAGAGGCTTTAAGAATCTGAACCCATCCTTCCTCCACCAACAAAGATTTATCGAAGCTCCAACGTGGACGAACTCCCAGCTTGCCAGAAACATTAAGATTGACCTGAGGTGCTGAATGGTCCGAAAAAGGATGGGCATTTATATAAGAATTTTTTTGAGGAAGAAGGAACGAAGTTAGAATGAAGTCTATTCTAGAAGCCGTATTATGTATTTAAAAAAAAATACGTATAGTCGTCGTCCTATGGATGGCCAGTCCTCCAGGCATCAACTAATGCCAGGTCCAAGATGATTTTAGCCAACCACTGAAAGACTTTAGGTTTATTCTGCTTCTTGTTTTTACGAGAGGAATCCATCTGTACATCTGGAATAGCATTAAAATGTCCTCCAGTGATTAAAAAGCCGGGGAGTAAACTTTACACCCTGTAAAGACTCTGGAGGCATCCTCTAATGGGCCATAAAAGCTTGCAAAATGAATGTGATCATTTGAAATGAGAGTACTAATTACAACCCAACGTGCCTGCGGGTCACGATAAACCTGATAGATCTTCCCAGGGAATTCTTTAGACGCTAGAATAGCGACCCCTTGAACAGGTGCGTTAGCCAAAGCATAGTAGGCCTTAGCAATAAAATTAGGGAGCTCTGGGAGCTTATTCTGGCACTTTAAATGCATTTCCTGCAAGAGAAAAATCTGTGATTGTGAAGTCCTGAGCCAATTAAGTAAAGCAGCAAACTTAATATGGTTATTAGCGCCATTAATATTACAAGAAATAACTCTTAGCTCACCCCCCTACCCTGTCTTTACCAAATGCGATCATCCTATACCAAACTCATAGGTGACTCCCAAAAAAGCTCTCTGTGCGAATAATTTTTTCGAATTCAAGTCTGCTTTGTCATCTGCTCTTTTCCCCCACCCAAATGCCAACCCACCCCCAGCCTGCAACTGGATCCCTCCTCCCTCACGCCCGGCGAGTCCAACCTGTCATGACCCCACCATGCTGTGAGCCATTCCCCCCCCCCTCCCCAATACCCAAAACAAGAGTGCGCTGACATGGCACTCCAAGAGCCTTGATCTCAAGAAAGAGCAGCAAAGCAGCGAGACAGATGCGTGCTTCTATAAAACAAACAAACCCTGTTAACGAAAATATCAAACCCAACCAATCTTTTTACTTTTACCTTCACTTTCGAACACCACATTTCTCCCCACCCCCAACCCCCCCGGTCCTCCGCGAAGACCTACCCTTATCTAAAAGCCTGATCTCAGAGAAAACGGAAGTACAATAGAGAAGCAACAAAAAACTATAGGTAAATATATAGTGCCAGTACACCAATATATAGTAATCGAAAACACTCCCAGGAAGCGGGATGCCAAACTGCACAATATACTTTATCCTCTCTCTCTCTTTTTTTCCCCAGACAAGCATGGAATCTTCATCCTATGAGCAAATTCCTTCAAGTCTAAGCATTTGCAGAGCCTAACATTTATTCTCTTCTTCTCTTGATACAACTTTTCTCTTGACAGCCTTGGGTCTCAAGGAGGCTTACTGACATATTCTAGTATTACAGATTCAGAGAGGATTTCTTAAGAGTTGTCATCAGTTATCTGCATTATCAAGTTGCAGTCCTGCCCTTTTGTCTGGCTTCTACTCCAAAAATACTTACTATCAGGCACTTTTCCCTTTGATAGTATATTTGTACTAGGTGAGTCTTTGTGTTTTTGAATAAATGGTGCGTATCTGTCACTTCTTTTTTAAAGGCAAAAGGACAGATTGAACTGGTATGTTCAGTTTATCTGCTACATGGACTCCTCTTGAAACAGTAAAAAAGTCTACTTTGATACCATTGCAAGTCCTTTAGTTTATCTGGGCCCACTTCAGGACAGATGTCTGTTGCGACTTCTTAGAAAACACAGGGCCTTCAGTTAATTCTCTGTTAGCACAGAACATGGGTACACCTCTGTAATCAGCACAATAATGGCTGTCTTCAGTAATAGATTTCTGCTTCAACAGTAGTAGTTCTGTGGTCCAGACTGCATCCCAGATCTTTCCTGTACTATCTACTGTCTCACTTGTCTCTAGCCACTCAGGAGTAAGAGTGTTTGATTCCACTGTCATAGCGCCAGTTGACTTAGTGGATGGATCTTTCCCATACTCTAAAGTGAGTACCGCTATTTCCTCACCCTTAGTTGTTCTAACAACCGTTGCTAGTTGTGTGCCTATGGTTCATGGACAAGTAGTGCAGGAGATCGGGTCAAGAATAGAAGATTTCCAAACATCTAACTGGAGGGAATTTACAGCAAGTTGAAGTGATTTGATGCATTCTGTTAATCTTTTATGAGAATAGTTATGACAACATTTTTTATGTGCTTCAATTTATTAAGTAACTGCAAGGATTCACAAATAAATGAGAATGCAGTGAATCCTGGGACGATGAAGGCAAACAAGGAGAGATTGATGATTAGTTGCTCTTCATTTCTCCTGCGTCTCCCTCGTCACAGCTCCAATTCCAGGAAGAGGGAACAGTTTGAAAATGTCAAATGGAAGTCGATAGGAGTGTTGGTTTCCTGAAGAGAGAAATTATGGGTATTGATGTTTTCAGTGTTTGTGCTCCAAAGTTGGTGATATTTCCGGTTTACCATAAACGAGGGCCGTAGGAAGCTAATGCTTGTAGCAGGAAATGCTGTCTCAGTGAGGACTGTGAGGAAAGCATAGACTCGGAGTAATGAAGATTACTGGTGAGCAGTCTCACTGCAATTTTTGTTTGCGGCTGCGGGGTTGTGTGCATAATTATAGATTTGCAAATTTTGACAAAAATATAGTTTCTAGCTCAAGTGGATCAAAAGTTACTAAAAATGCGGCAATACTTTTACTGCTCAATGGAAAGGTATGCAAAGGTGAACTAGTCACCTTTCTATTGTTTATTGCTTTATTTGAGTGTTAAACCAGACTAAATAAGCAACGCCTATGCCCAGATGGTGTAAACAAGTGTCAAAATAATATAATAAGGAAGTAAATCTATCACAAAATGTACCATTTTACAATGCGTCATTTGCCTTGACACATAATTTAATCTGCCACATAACTTGGTCCTACTCTGCCGCATAATTCTAGTAGCTAATCATTACACACTGCAGAAGCCTGATATCAATGTGCTTCATTGAAACAGACTTTTCTGCACCAAAAAAAAGTGTCAATATACATCGGCAGTTTTATAGTTCCTTGTTGCGTAGTACTTTTCATGGCACATTTGGAAGAAAATAAGTCGCTCAGAAGGCGATTTTTATTTCTGTTATACCAAAAAGAAACAAAGTGATGCAGGAAATACCTAGAGCAACAAAACAACTTTATCTTCTGCACTGGGCACAGTGAATGTGATACGTGTGTGGTACTCCGGGCATTTTGCAGTAATCTTTTGCTACTGCTAAATGAATACAACAGAAATACAACTCCACATGTCCACTTTGCTTGCATGACATGAAGTAAAATACAGTTGAAGTCATCAGGTGGCACATAAGATTCTACAAGAAGAGCAGAGGAGATATTCATCTTTTTTTAATAGTCAGACGTCTGAGTGCTAATATATGCTAATTAGGCCGATCCCGTGTAAGTGCTTTAAATGGGCTGGTACTGTCTGGTACGTTTTTATTTTGGAGAGTACCAGCACTTCTCAGAAACAAGCCAGGTGCTTTGGCACAGAGTACCTACACTTCTATTTTTCCATTTCAAGCACTAGTAACACCTTAAGCAAGTCCTCTGTTTGTGTGTGTTTAGTGTACACTATCAGCGCGTTGCATTCCGGAATGTATTGCTGTAACGGCTCGTGGGAACTCCTGGGGGTGGGGCGAGGCGCTGGGTGGGGGAGTGGGATGTATGGGGGGGGGGGTCGCATAATAATGAAAAATAAAAATTTTTAAAACTTACCTCATCTCCTGTGCCACTTCTCTTCACTCCTCTGAAGGCTGCAGGCACCGGCTCCCAGCCTGCCCTGCAGCCAATCCTGACGCTCCTCAAAGCAGTGTCCGGATTGGCTAGGAGCACCCTGTCTGGGTGCTCCCAGGCAGACTGGGAGCCTGTGTAGGCTCTCTCTGTCGGGCTGGAGACAGCCTTTTGCGCATGTATGTTTGGCCGGCCGGAGACGGCTGGCCAAACAACATACATGCCCAGTGAGGGGAGTGCACAGTGCACTCCCCTCTGCTTGTCACCCCTGTGGCCCACCCTTTCACACCGTTGTGAAACGATTCGTAGCAGTTGCTGCTGATGGGGGTGCACAACGCTCCATATGGAGGAGCCGCCCCTGGATGTAACCTTATGTATGTAGAAAAGTGAACTTCCGTGTCCCAGCGCGAACGGCTGTTAACGAAGTCACAAGCTCCTTCTAAAAGTGTTACCACGGCATGGGCGTTCTTTGCAACTGTGAATGCTACTAAGACGCGTTGCTCTAGGTCATTTAACCACATTTGTTTTTTCAGTTCAGCTTATTCGTAGTAGATCCTATTCATTATCTCTTGTCCTTGTGTCATTAATTCTAAAGGGTTCTTGGCAAAAACAAGTTGTTTAAAATACACAAAAGCGACCGTTACAACTCAAACTTAGACAACTGCATAGGTCCTGACAATGAAAGTCCAATTATATGTACAACACTTCCGTCCGGCTTTAAACTAGTTTCAATACACTACAGATATTTCAGATTCTTCCCCACTCCTATACTGAGATTTCTCGATCTAGGTTTTTCTCCCATAGTCTCAGGTCTAGCGTTTTATCCAGGTATGCTGCTGTAAGGAGTAACCTGTAGAACATGCATATAATGTGCTCATCCTTGACCTTTCCTCCATGTTTCATCCTGCGCTGAAAAAATGGCGCAGTCCCTCGGTGCATGTTCCTTGATTGCTGCGTGCAGGGCCCAGTATCGCACTAATAAATAACAACAACGTTCAGCAGGGTTGGACTGGCCTATAAACAGGGCCACTGGAATTGTGGCAGAAGAGGGGCAAATTATGCGGCAGGGTTGAGTATATTATGCAGTAAGAAAAGACATATATGCAATATAATGCAGTGGTAATAGTATTGCGTCCTTATTTTGTCATTAGGTCGGGCGTAAGCTTACAGCCTCTTGAATACTTTTAGTATACTTAGTTTTGCGGGCTTAAAGTAAATTAATTTGTTCCTTTTAGTGTCATTTAAAAATCCTTGCTTGCTAGTGGCAGTTATCACTCTTTGTCCCTCCTTTTTCTCTTTGGGAGCAGGTACTAACAACTGTATAATTGCACTGTTGTGTTTATCTGTTCTTTGGGGGACTTTTTTTTTCTTGGTTTCCTGCTTCTGTGAGTCAGTGTGCTTACATTGCTGAGCTCGGGTGCACTGTACACGCACCAATTGCACTCCCCCATCTCATAATCTTGCTTGTCCAGCCACCCTCCTCCCGTTGTCACTTGTTAACTCCCGTGCCACTGTTGCCGCTTGCCCCATACCCCATTGTTTTCTGTTGCCTCGCTGCTTCACGCTCATGACGGTATGTTGTTTCTTTGTTTTCCTTGGTTTCGGGCATCTTGTTTTTTCTTTATGTCTACAGGGTCTTTTTTTAATATATATATATATATATATATATATATATATATATATATATATATATATATATATATATATATTTTGCAGTTCTATATATCGTGAACTTGACACTAAGATATTGAAACACTTTTTTTGCAGTTGTATACTGCATGAACTCGATACAAAGGTATTACAGTGCTTTACATGAGCACCAGTTACATCATACAAGAACACATTCATTTTTGGTAGCAAGGGAAGATTAAGGGCCTCATTATGAACATGGCGGTCTGGACCGCCATATAATAAACAAAGGCAGACCGCCACAGGAGGCCCTCTGCCACCAACAGACTTCCACCGACAGGCAGCCGGACAGTGGCGGATTTCTCTCTCCAACAGGGCAGCTCCGGATAGTGAACCCTTGTTCCTCCAGCCTTTCCCTGGCGGTTTCCTCCACCAGGGAAAAGCTAGCAGAAGGGGTGCATCGGGGCCCCTGCACTACCCATGCACTTGACTTGGGTAGTGCAGGGGCCCCATGCACAGCCCCATCGCACAGGTCAGTGCCCGATTTATGGGTAGTGATATGCGCAATGGGTGTTGCTGCACCCGCTGCACTGCCGCATTGATGACCGCTCCATGTGGAGCTGTCGGCAATGCCCTGCCCAGCATTCCAATGGCCGGAGGGCAGAAAACACGGTTTCCGCCCAGCAGAATATTCTTTATTGGGCCGGCGGGGTCCTCAACAGGGTGACGGTCTGTGTTCAGACTGCTAGCTGCGCCTTGTTCATAATCAGGCCCTAAGTGATTTGCACAGAATAACAGGATGTTGAGCTGGCACTGAGACTCAAACCATGTTCTCCAGCTTGAACGTCGGCACCTCTGGCCCTTACGCCACATCCTCTCCTCTAGGGTTCTTTGTCAGGTGTGTGTTGGGGCAGTCTGTAAATAACTATTTTTTTGTATTTTTAAATCTTTTATAGCGCTTGATAATACAGGTTCTGCCATTCCATAGCACTGCAAACCAAGTGCCATTCTGAACAAATTTGCTATAATTCATTTGCATGGACCTTACAGAGATGAAGAGGTGAAAAAACTGTCAGGATTGTAATCTGTGCCATTCTCGTTCTGTCTAGACTTCTGCAGTGGGTGCATTAACCAACTGACTAGAGTAGAGCTTAACACTAGGCGATAGCACATGCTCTTTATAACCTCAGAAGGGTCCCCATCAAGCACATAGGTTAGTTCTAGGCAAGAAGTTTGGAAAAGGTATTGTCTCCATAATGGTGGAAAAGGAGTTGTGACTCCAGACCGAAGCACTTCGCAGCCTCAAGCATGATAGCAAAAAACATCTAGACTTTGGATGTAAGCTGGGCCTCTTCAAATAGACTTCAGTTAGTAGAGGCAGTGGTTTTCCTAACCCTGTAGCACAAAGAAGCTAACACAAGTGTGCCACAGTGAGAGGAGCAGCATATCGTAGGGCACTAAAGTGGAGCAAACTCCACCACTTCCTCCTCTCAGAATTCATTGGCATCATGGCTGCTGCAACCCTGCAGATGCCACATCAAGAAGTGCAGTCTAAAGCAGCGATTGAATAGCACTGCTTCCTGTTTGATGAGTCACCACGTCAAATACTGCCCACAGTTGCTCTCTCAGGCACAGAGCGCTTCCCCATCACCCTCTGGACTCCTGTGTATAATGATCTGCGCATCGTCTGTCACAGTCCAGTAGTGTTTAACCTGCACTCCTCTCTTCCAAACCCAGGCTTCATGTAACCACTCCACTAAGTTCACATGCATCATTTGATGTAATCTCAATGCATTATTTCTGATTGCCGTGGATACCAAGTACATGGAAAATCAATGTTAATAAAATATCTTTCTGACCCTATCAAGCAACCTTTTTCTTACTCCTGCTTCTACTGGTGTTCCTCTGAGTGCTTTACCACGCTTCCCTGTGTCTATAAGAATATATGTATGTTTGTTTATATAGGTACACACCCCAAGGACTACATCTCAAAGTCAGTCCTGGACAGTAACAGTAAAGACTGCATCTAGTTTCACAAACTGTAACAAACCAGAACAAGCCACTGCTTGTACATTTGTAACCCTAATGTGTTGTCATGACTGAAGTCTATTTTTGTACAAGACAACAAACAGGCAGGATCCATACTAGGCTTGCAGGGTAACCACTGTGTAAATATCTTCCATATAAATATTTTCTACATTATTTATCTTATGTGGGTATAAAGAAACACTGACATGGTTCTGGACCTACCTTGGATTCCCCCCCAAAACATACATTTGTATCCTTTTCATAGCCCGAAAAAAAAAATGCCAATGAACCAGCGTTGTAGGAGCCTCACTGAGCACCACTGGTCTAGACGGAAAAAACACTCTTGTCCAAACCCAGGCTTCCCACTGTGCTCTGAATGGTGCAGATGGCAAGGCCAAGACTACAAGTTTAAGTAGCCACCTCAACAGAGATAATTCTGACTTCAAAACCATCAGCCAGTGCACACATGTATGCACCAAAACCTTGCAAAGCACCTGAACAGCGTGTCTTTAGAAGTTCAAAACTGTCCGGATTTGCAAATGTGGGTCACATATTTAGCTATCTGATTCACTAATGGGGCCACATTTATTTTGGTGCCTGGACCTATTGTCTGTTCCTGTCCGCCCTGGAGACTGATTTCCTTTAGGATGTATTCAACAATTACCTTGTCTCACATAAGAGCAAGGAGCACAATTATCAATCATTCGGATTTGCTCCATACTCTGAAAGTGCCCCTTTCCAACCTGGGCTAAATTTAGGATCATTGCATACAAGGGTTGAAAGAAAGGAGAATAAGATGCTCTTTCTTGGTGTACACTTTATCCCAACTATATAGTGTTAGTCTGGCTCCTAGAGAGTATTATAGCCCCTGCCTTCTGGGTGGCTTATCCCAACTGTTGCAGTAAGCAGAGGGAGAAGCCCATAATAATAAAATGATCCTTGAAGCACCACTTGTAGGAAAGTGCCCCTTTTGACATGGCTACCCCCACTTTTTGCCTGGTATTAATGCTAACTTAACTGAGTGTGTGCTAGGATCCTGCTAACCAGGCCCCATCGCCAGTGTTTTTGCCCTAAACGGTACCATTGTTTCCCCTGGCACACAATTAAGTCCCTTGTAAAAGGTACCAGTGATACCAAGGGCTCTGTGGCCAGGGAGGGTCCCTAAGGGCTGCAGCATATATTGTGCCACCCTAAAGGCACCCTCACCAAACACATGCAGGTTGTGTGTGTTGGTGGGGAGAAAAAGGGAAAGCCGACATGGGACCCCTTCCATGGTGCCATGCCCACAACCATTGCCTGTGGCATAGGTAAGTCACCCCTCTAGCAAGCCTTACAGCTCAAGGCAGGGTGCACAATATCACAGGTGAGGGCATAGCTGCATGAGCAATATGTCCCTACAGTATCTTAGTCCATTCTTAGACATTGTAAGTGCAGTGTGGCCACATTAAATACATGGGCTGGGAGTTTTTCATTACAAACTCCACAGCTCCATGATGGCTTTACTGAAGACTCGGATGTTAAGTATCAACCGTCTCAGCACAATAAACCCACACTGATGCCAGTGTTGGATTCATTGTAAAATGCACACAGAGGGCATCTTAGCAATGCCCCCTGTATTTTCCTAACACTTTAGTGTACGGCTGACAAGTCTGTGCTAGCCTGCCACTAACCGACATGTTTCTGACCCCATGAGGTGAGAGCCTTTGTGCTCTCCGGGGTCTGGAACAAAGCCTTATCTGTCTGGAGGTGCTTCACACCTCCCCCCTGCAGGAACTCCAACACTTGGTGGTGAGCCTCAAAAGCTCAGGCCTCCTGTTACAGTGCCCCATGGCACTCCACCTAGTGGTGATGCCCACCCCCGGATTAAGCACAGCTTTTGGCAGCATGTCCGGTGGGAAAATTAGGAAGAACAAGGAGGAGTAACCACTTCAGCTGGGACCACTCCTAAGGTGTCCAGAGCTGAATTAATCCCCTCTTTGCAAAATCTTTCATCTTGGTTTGGAGGTGAGGTACCAATAGGGATAGGAATGTATCTACCCCCCCCCCAATGGAGTGGACACAAGAAGGGTGTAGTCACCCTCAGGGACAGTAGCCAATCACCCCGGTAACACCCTAAATCTAGTATTTAAGGGCACCCCTGAACCCTACTCACCAGATTCCTGGTGACCTCATGAAAGTAGATGGACTGCAAAGCCTACCCCAGCAGTGAAGACTCCAGACAACAACTGACTTGTCCCTAGCTCTACCAGCTTGTCTGCAGGTGTTGACCTGTGACCCTGCTTACCCCCCCCCCCCTCACCCCCCCATGCTGACTTAAAATACTCCCCTCAAACCCCCATTGTGACGACTTAAACCCCCAGGCCTGTGTCCTGAAACTGCTGGTGTTTACCTGCAATCTGTTTTCTACTGAACACCCTAAGTCCTCATAGGATTCCATTAAAAACCCAAAGCCAACGTTGACCTCTGCACCCAGCCGGCCCCATGTTGCTTGTGGTGCACTCTGAGGGTCAACTTAAACTCTGACCTGTGGACATCCTAACCCCCGAAGGCTAGAATAGTAAGTCGAGTACTTAAATATTAAATGTGTTAACACTTTTCCTCCCCTAGTACTGCCGTGGCTCCTATGAAAAAGTGTACCTTGTGAACTTTTAAAATTGGAAAGTGTTACTTGTGTACTGCTTTTTCTGCAAAACCCAAACAAAATACATTTGTCTGATACCTAATTGCCGCTGTACTTACCTGCAACAAAGACCTTTTGGTTCTATTAATAAAGTAACAAACTATATTTTTGCTATATAAACAGCGTTGGCCTGGAGATAGTCATTGAGCATGTGCCTCAATTCATGACTGTGTGTGTGTGTACACAAATGCTTTGCCCTACCCTCTGAAAAGCCTAACTGCTCGACCACCCTGCCAGAAAAGAGAGCACTAGTATTATCTGCTTTTAGCCTCTATTAAGACTCTGGGGAACCCCTGAACTCTGTACACACTATAACTTATTTTGGTATAGTATGGTGAGAGCAAGCTTCCTACACCACTGTTCAATTGTCATGATCTTTACTGACTCAACCACAAGGTTCAGTTGAGTCGCCTTAAGGAAAAATGTTAAGTTTAGAAATGCTAATCCTCCTTTGTTTACCGTAACATAGACGTACCTACCCTGTTTTTTTGCCGCCCCAAATAGTTAGTGAGTGAATTTAAATTGCGGCCACAATGGGTTAGTGGGTATCGGTAGCCGCATGACTCTTGGGAGCATTGACATAATCACAACTGCAACTCTCCCCAACCAAGAGAAATGCTTTAGGTGCCATTTCTGCACATCTTTATTTAGTTGCCTTAGGCGTGAGAGATAATTTAGATCCATGATTTGAGCAGCATGGTGAGTTTGTGTATTTTCAGGGAGGGGATAGCTTTAATAGCCCAGTACATTGGGGAAAATGCCTACAAATTATTCTTTTGTTTCAGGGATGAGCTAAAGAATATCGCCTTGGACTTAGTAATATTTAACTTAAATCTAGACACTGCCTGGTAACAGGGCAACTCTTCTAGCATGTCTGACAGGGAGCTGTCAAAGATATTTACTACTATGTTGTCTGCAAAGACTGTCAATTTAAATGTGGCAGCCCCAACTAATGGAGTCCGATGTTTGGATACTGTTAGGAAATGGTCCAAGTGTGAAGTCATAAAAAAGTGAACACAGAGGGCAGCGCTGCCTTGTACTTCTTTTGATTATGATATTTGAAGCATTACCTTGTTGACTCTTATCTGTGTTGCAGGACTTCGCCAGCTAGCCACAAGCCATTTACTGAATCACAGACTGAAACCCAGTAGTCAACCCGCAGGGATATGTAGGCCAGTTTATCCTGTCAAATGCCTGCTCTTCTCTAATATAAACATTGACAGTTTTTCATGTTTTCTGAGCTTTCTCTAGAATGTGTAGTATTTTATTTTTATGTAGTGTCCACTTTGATGCCCATGGATAAATTCCAACTGGTCAGAGCCCAACAGGTTTGGCATCATCACTCCAAGCCACAACATTCAGTGAGGAAATTGGCATGAAGGATCCACTTTGGGTAAGGCCCTTTCCCGGCTTTGGTATTAGTCCATGCAGCATCCAGCATGGAATCTGCCAGAGACCCAGTCTCCCCAAAATGGTTAACCTACCAAGTTTGGTAGTGGGGCCAGTGACCATCAAGGTGGTTATGTAGAAAGATACTGCAAAACTATTGGCACCGGAAGGTTTGCTGACTTGTTCCATTTTATGGGTCTATTTACCTCTTGTTCAGAAATTGGAGCCTCTAAATACTTTGTTCAGTCTGTTTTAATCTTGGAGTTAATGTGGGTGCCCAAATATTCTTCTACCACACCACTTGCCACTAGTTTGTCTGGTCCTGAGCATTCAGACCTTTCCCGATCCATTTAAATTGGGCCTTCAATGTCACAATCCTGCATCATACTTTCTTCAACAGAGTTTATGCTTGATCTCCAAGAATTTCAATTGCGGTACCAGCTATGGCCTGAACTTGCTTTTGCATATTATGTTTGTCTTATCCTGAGCCTTCAGACCTATTCAGCGCCATTTTATTGAAGTGGGCTTGAGTGTCCCAATCTTTCTCCATACCCTCTTCGAAAGTTTTTGTGCTTGATCTCCAAGATTTCAAATTGCTGTTTCACCTGTGACTCAAATGCAACTGTTGTAACTTTTAAGTCTGCTGCTACCAAAATGAATGGCCCTCTCAAACTTACTTTAAGTGCATCCCAAAACAGGGAGTGCTGTGTCCCCATTGTCATTGTTCAAGAGATATGAATTGTTTCCTCAGTCTCTGCTACATCATGATTTTAGTCTCCAAACTTTCTTCAACTAGGGTGCCCTTGTTGAGTACATTGGAAGTTCTGTGAAAAGAATGCAGCAACCCAAAGCTCTTTTGAACAAATAAGGAAACTATTGTTGTGAAAACATTTCATTTTTGGCTGATCACTTTTCATTTGCTGCATCTCATGCAAAAGGCAGATATCTCCCCATTTGTTCCAAAAGATTAATTCTCCTAACCATTTTGCCTGAGTATTTAGACCCTCCACATTTAGACTTAGTATTAAATGTAAATATCAGCCACCTGCCACAATAGGGGGCCAGTACCATGGGCTCTGTCATCTCAGTCTCTAGTCTGGGTAACATTCTTGCCATTGAAAATACCCAGAAAGTTGTCCTCCACATAACTCCCCTTAACTCCTTACTTCATATCCAAGACTGAACCTAAAAACCTGAAACATCTTACATTGCTTCAACCTGTCCGTATAGAACTTGCCAGTCATGTTTTCATGACCCCTCAGCTAGGTGCAGAACCAAAATGTGCTAATCCACTCTGCCTTCATTCTTCTTTCTGCCTCTGAACTTCCCACAGGATTTCCACCATGTTCTTCTATTTCTCTGTCGAAAGGCTGGTTTTCTCTTTTTTGCACTGAACCTTCTGCCATATGAGTTGTGTCTCTTTTGTTGTGGATGCATTGTTGGCCTTTTGGTCGACACCAACTTTTTCTCTATTACAGAAAAGAAACTACTGCAAATAGTATCTTACATAGTAAAAGGTTCCATCCTAAACCACTTCTTAAAAGTATCCCATTTGGCGAATTCTTGAGAATGAGGAGAAATTGTTCAGAGGATAGGGAAATGGAAACTCATTTTATGAATGTTAGTCAAAGGTTCTCTCCAAGAGGATACCCTATAACTCACATTGAACTATGAGCCAAGAAAGCAAGAAGCAGAACTCGCAAACAAACCTTAATTGATAAAACATCAAACACCTCACAGGTAGAAAGGGAGAGTCCATGACTAAAACTTACTTATAGTGAGGAAAGTAAGGACATTGTAAACTGTTTAAAGAAACACTAGAAATTATTGAGAAGTGAACATGAGATTGGACAAGTGATAGGTGCAAGACCTCAAGTAACATACAAAAAATCACTCTCAACAAGAGACCTATTGGTAAAAAGTAACTTCACCTCACAACCACCAAAACATTGCCTGGGGAAAGGCTCATTGGGATTTTACAAATATACTAATTGTAAGGCCTGTCAAATAGCCAAAAATGTGAAAACCCTGAAAGATTACAAAGAGACATATGTATCTCACAAAGAATAACATGCAACAGCCAAAATGTTGTTTATCTAATTGAGTGTGACCTACAATACATAGGCAGTACAATCTGTCCCCTGAAAAAAAGAATATTGGAACATGCACGAGCAGTACAACATTAAGATCAAAGTTAAGCGGTTGCAAGACATCACAATAGACATCACACTAGTGATTGGAGGAGCATCAGATTCTTTGGTCTAGCTCAGGTAACTAGAGATGAAAGAGGTGGAGACAGAATTTTACAACTGAGACAATTGGAAACAAATACATTATCCGGCTTTGAACAAAGATACCTAATGTATTGAACATGGATGAAAAACTTTTAACAGATAATAAATTACAGTCTGAAGAGGGGACGGTCAGTGGTCGGTGTCATATAAGCCATATTGTTATTAACAGCACGATATTGAAACACATCTAATTTTGCTTCCATTGAATTATGGACAAAAACCATTGTACTGTATATTTGCACTGTATCATTAATTGTTGAGTGAGTGAAATCACATATGAAAAGGAATGATTTGACAATGTGATGTCTGATATTGATATAAACCGTTAAGATGTTATAAGCCACTTAGCTGAGAGTATAATAATTTTCACCAAGAGTATCAATAGGTGAACCTAGCGAGGATGAAACAAACTCAAACATTAACGGGCACTTAGCCACACTTATTTATAGATCCATGCCAAATACTTTCTTTTCAAAAATGGATATGAGTGTTTGAAGAACCATTTTTTTAGTGATGTCAAGTGCAACTAATTCTCTGCATTGAAAATGTTTAGACATAACGTAGTAGTGAATATAGAACTGACCACTGCTGTTGATGCTTTAAGTTATAGTTATAAATGTGCCATCTAAATACAACCATCATGTTTTTTTTCTTTAGAATACAGTTTGTTTTTATATTGACTACGATATACAGAATGCCTCATTATGGGAGGGACGGATTATCTACTATTTAAGGGCAATAGTGGAAGGATTCTCTGACTGTGAGCAAGACTCTTATGGAGTTGAAATGAGTTGGTAGTTGCGGAAACGTTGAAATAAAGACTACAATTTGGGAGCTTTCTTGAGTGCGGTGAATCTTTCTGGATATAAATCTTACTTAGATGGTGGTCTCCATCACCAGCACGCGCTGCTGAAATTTTACTCAGACCGTTTGTTTTTCTACAAATATATATATGTATATATATATATATGTTCAATGGCATATGTAGCTGCAGATACACATGCTGTACATAGCTCTTCTGACATCTAGTGTTGGGCTCGGAGTGTTACAAGTTGTTTTTCTTCGACTAAGTCTTTTCGGAGTCACGGGATCGAGTGACTTCTCCTCTCGGTTCCGCTGTCGGGTTCGGACGTGTTTCCTCTCGCTCTGAGATTTTGAATTGGAAAACCTGAGAAAACCTATTTATTCATCGGTATTGTTTCGATCACGTTTTCCATCTAGCATCGAACCAATAGTACCGTCGGAATCTAGATTTCGCCCTTCTGTGGTGCGAGCGCCCGACTCAGGCCTGTTAGGACCTACCGCGTGGAAGCTTGATGGATCGGACTCCATTTCGATTCTGCCCTTGGTGCCATGCGATGTTCCCGTATACAGACCAACATCTGGTTTGTAATTTGTGCCTTTCTCCGGACCACCGAGAAGAAGATTGCAAGGCCTGTCGATCTTTCGAACCAAGAAGACCTTAAGAGATCGCAGAGCCAAAAGATTAGAAATGGTGTAGAAAAGCACATAACATCTCAACGTCATGGAAGAAGAACAGGCGCAGACAGCAATCTCCATCCGAGATACTGACTCCACACAAGAATCGGAAGAAGATAGGCCTATGACTGCTGGCCAGCATGTTAGTACTTCTGCCCCTACATAACAAAACTACAGAAGGCTTTGGGTACACCACTGCTGGAAGGCCATGGTTCGGCCCCAAAAAAAGACTGTTGTTGACCGACCGACCTGGTTCAGTGCCGAAAAAGGCCACTCCTCCGTCCACTTCGGAGTCGAGCAAGTCGGTTAAAAGTTCCACTTTGGACTCCAGTAAGCATCCTCACTCCTCGGAGTCGAAGATTCAACGCCCGGCTTTGGAGCCGAAACAACCGAATTCATTTTCGGGACCGAAAAAAATTCTGACTTCGGAACAAAAAAAATCCTCGTACACAGAGGAACAAGAACTTTCGAGCACACTTAAAAAAATCTTGAAGCCAATGCAAGAATCTTACAAGCTTTCTGATGGATAAAAGACAATCTAGGATCCATATACATAAAGAGACTGGCAGAATTATTACTGCACCTCCTTTAAAAATTAAAAGAAAGCTGGCTTTTCAAGAGGAATTAGACACTGCTCCACCACCAGCAAAAATTCAAGAACAAAAGGAGAAACCAGCACCTGTCCCTACTTCTCCTCCTCATTCTCCACAGCTTTCTTTTTCACCTCCACACAATAGTCAACCACCACCATTGCCTTCTCCAACACACTCACAATACTCTCATACAGATACAGTGGATCCTTGGGATCTATATGACCCAGATCCTATTCCGGATAACGATCCTGACCTATACCCCTCC
The DNA here is from genome assembly GCF_031143425.1 of Pleurodeles waltl. Lineage (NCBI taxonomy): Eukaryota > Metazoa > Chordata > Amphibia > Caudata > Salamandridae > Pleurodeles > Pleurodeles waltl. The sequence goes on along the minus strand of NC_090449.1, from coordinate 674,865,008 downwards.
AAGCTTTCTCCACCAGAGGACACTACTGCCTACAATCAAGTCGTTTCCAGGGCAGCTGCTTATCATGGGGTGCTTATGCACACTGAGCTCCTAGAGGATGACGTTCAACGCTCTGTCTTCCACTCACTCTAGATACCAATGCCTCCCCAAGTTACCTGGAATGGTCAAACATGCCTACCAAATTTTTTGTGAGCCCGTCAAAGCTAGAGTAATTACTCCCAGAATTGACAAAAAATGGAAACCTGCTCCTACAGACCCAGACTCAGTAGCGGTGAGTGCGGCTAGGAAAAGAGCTAACAGCCAATCATTTGGGGATGCTCCTCCTCCTGATAAGGAGAGTATAAAGTTTCATGCTGCTGGCAAGAGAGTAGCCACGCAAGCGGCTAACCAATGGCGAATTGCAAGTTCGCAAGCACTTCTTGCCAGATATGATAGAGCCCACTGGGATGAGATGCAAGAATTTATACAGCACCTCCTAAAAGAGTATCAAAAGAGAGCACAGCAGGTTGTAGAAGAGGGACAGGCCATAAGTAATAACCAGATAATGTCTACCCTTGATGCTGCTGATACAGCTGCAAGGAGTGTAAATACTGCCATTACAATAAGAAGGCATGCATGGTTACGCTCGTCTGATTTTAAACCAGGAATTCAACAGGCAGTACTTAACATGCCGTTTGATAAAAAACACTTATTTGGGCCTGAAGTAGATACTACCATTGAAAAAATAAGAAAAGACTCTGATACTGCCCAAACAATGGGGGCATTATGTACCACACCATATAGAGGCTCCTTTCGCAGGTCACAGTTTAGAGGAGGATGCAAACCACAATCCTCTGAACTCACAGACAAAGCAGGGACTACAGCAGCAACAATATCAAAGAGGGCGGTTTAGAGGGTCCTAGAGCGGACAATATTTCAGAAACCGAGGCAAGTTCCAAGACTCAAAACACTCCACTACACCATCCAAACAGTGACTTCTTTCCCACCCTTCCACCACACATCTCCTGTGGGCGGGGGAGACTACAGCAATTCCACGCTCATTGGAAAAATATCACCACAGACAATTGGGTGTTATCAATTATCCGCAATGGCTATTGCCTAAAATTAATCTCCACCCCTCCAAACATTCCACTACGTTACCGCAAACTGTCCCCAGAACACAACATTCTGTTGCAACAGGAGGTACAATCCCTACCAATAAAACAAGCAATAGAGTTGGTCCCACTTTCTCAGCAAGGAACAGGAGCATACTCACTATACTTCCTCATTCCCAAAAAAGGTGGCACTCTAAGGCCTATCCTAGACCTCAGGCCTTCCAATCTAAACATCCTGTCAGAATATTTTCACATGGTAACTCTGCAGGATGTCATTCCACTACTACAGAAACAAGATTACATGACTGCTTTAGACCTCAAAGATGTGTATTTCCATAAACCCATCCACCCAGCTCACAGAAAATACTTCAGGTTCGTCAGAGCAGGAAAACATTACCAGTTCAAAGTTTTGCCGTTCGGCATAACAACAGCTCCAAGAGTGTTCACAAAATGTCTAGCAGTAGTAGCAGCCTACTTAAGAAGACAACACATTCACATCTTTCCATATCTAGACAATTGGCTAATAAAATTAAGCATTTGTAAACAATGCCAACAACGCACTCAGTATGTAATAGAAACCCTGCATACACTAGGGTTCACTCTAAATTATCAGAAATCACACCTTGACAGGTACAACCTTACCTAGGTGCTATTCTAAATACTCAAAAAGCCCTAGCATATCCAAATACACATCCCACATATACAACCAAATCAACAATACACTAAGATTTATCATGAAAATTCTAGGAATTATGGCATCTTGCATAGCCATAGTTCCACATGCAGGACTAAACATGAGGCCCTGCCAGGGGGTGGTGGTGGGGGGGGCGGGGGGAGGGGGGTGGGTGCGGCACATACCCGCTGCATATATAATGTGCAATGCCAAGGAGATGTGGCAGACCCTGGGCTTTCATAAGCCCTAGGAAGGGGGCCCCTGTACCCCTATCCAATATTTTTGCAGTGCCCCCGGCACCTGGCCCTCCTGGGGGCAAAATAAAAAGCAAGCATGGAAGATTGCACTTTTTTTTTTAATCATGATGATGTTTGCGGATATGCCGTAACTTTGTCCGTGATTTAAACAACAAAAATACTTTTAAGCCTTGGCTGAGTCCCTGGGGGACTCCTTTACCAATGCTAAGGGTATTCCTACCCTTGATTTTTTAAGTATGTTTTTGAGACTTGGCAGAAGCAAATCTCAAAATGGCTACCAACACTTCCTGGTTGATGTGTTAGCAGCCAATCAGATCTCTGGACGAGATAAGGAGTATTTGCGAAGCCTCCACACCTTGAGACATACAAATTGGTTTTCTTGTAATATCTCAAAAACTACACCACATAGCAGAAGGACTTCTTTTTGGACTAAAAGCTACTTTTCTGCCAAATCTGGTATCATTCCGTCCAGCGGTTCAGGTTGTAGTTGTGTTTAAAATCCCTATGGGAATTAAAATGGGAAATACACTTTTTTGACCCCCCCCCCCCTTTTTTTTTTCTCGGACACCCAAACCCCCTCCATTTGACAGATCACCCCAAAACTTCCCATGCACAACAAGACCCTTGGGTGCACTTTTTGTGGGGGATACTTTTGTGGAGATCCATCAAACGGCGTCAAAGATATAGCCAAGTCAAAAAATGCTTTTTCAGTGGAAAGTAGGTTTGAACTATAACTACCTACTGGCAATTTGTAGATACATATATATTGATTTTCTTAATGAAGTCGACTTTGGGCATTTCAGCTCGGCCCTCAGCTAAATCCCTGGATTTACAAACTATTCCTATAGCCTCCCTGACAGTGTTTCTCTGTCATCCCAGGATCTCTTGTTACAGTGAACCACCACTTTTTTCCAAGCCTCACTGCAACAAGCTGTGGGTTGGAATTCTGGCATGTTTTCCTTTCTTCTTTCAAGCGCTTATATAACATGCACCATTAAGTTCGTATTCATTTTGTTTTCAGCCTTGCAAAGCCCTTAAAGGGCTTGTGAGTGGTTTAGAAAACAAAGTTAAACTGAAAAAAACACAAAACCATGTTTAAACAAAGTAATGAGCATTTAATGTAACAAGAAGCGGTTTGCAGTGACTTTTCCCGGGTGTGGCCCTTAAATCGTTTTGCCACTGTTCACCTTATTCATTGTACGAAATTTGAACTGGGTTGTAAGAAGTGCTGTTTTACAGAATATTTTTGAAAGATGTGTAGAGCATTGTTGCGATTAATTTTATTTGGTTGTTGTACTAGTAGCTCCTGTAGTACCTTATAAAATGTACAAATATCTTATTGTATTAGGTATACATTTTGCTTCTAAATTCTCTTTTGCTGCTTTTCTTCTCTTCTTAATATATTAGATTAATTAAGACGTGGCAGTTTTACTGTGATGTGTGAAACAAATCTGCAGCACTTTAGGGGGCATGATCATACAGGCTTTTCATATTAAGTACATGATTGTGTTGTCAGATTTTTGCAGTTAATTGTCTTTTAATATTCCCAGGTGAGCCGTTCTGCCTGTTTAATGACGACGCAGTTAATTTGCAAATTGTTACGGTCAAGGGAAGCTGCAGCGGCTGTCGATGTAAGAACATGGCCTCCTATCCTAGACACAGGTGAGGCTCTGGTAGAGAGAGATTTTGCGTTAGCAGCAGCAGCAGCCTGGAGACTTCATATGATTTTATGATAAATAACGTAGTCTTTGGACGTCAAAGTCTCCCGAGCACCTTACCACTCTTTGACTAACGAACCCAACAGTCTTTAAATATATGATTTCTGTTATCTTAGCAGTATTGCCTTCCAGTATTTCTGTGTGGTTTTTGGGAACTTATTATCTACTTCTATTCATCTGGTTCTGCAGCAGGGGTTTCCGTTGCTTTACAACGCCTTGTTGGAATTTGTGGATGATTAAACGAAAATTATGCATTTGATGAAATTGTCGTTTGCCAGTACCTTGCATGAAAATTTCACACAAAGACACATCTCAATTAAAAAAGTCGTTTGCGATACCGTTTTTTTGCTCAAACTAGTTTTGTGCAAGCAAAAATGACAGTCGCATAATGTGAATTTCCTAGAAATGTCATGAATTTCACGAACTTCGTGAACGTAGTTAAAAGTGAACCTGAACCTTGTTTTGGAGAAGCCATTGAGCGTAAACTGCACTATTGTTAGACGTTTGAATTTGTGTGCACTTCCACTGAAGATGCTTTCCCTTTGCAAACTGTATTTCACACATCCTCCTACCTTCATTCATTTAAATGCTTAAAATAAGATTTTTGAACTCTTCATAGGGCGTGTGGTCTCATTTGTTCATCCTTTTGGTTGCTCATCAGCAGTCTATCGCTATCCATGCTCTGTCTTTAGGATCCAGTAGAGGAAGCATCCTGACAGAACAATCCATAGAAGATGTGACATAAACAATATTTTCTGATACATAACATTCCTGTAGATCCTTCACTTAAAGCAAACTCCTAGGCTTCATACTGGACTGGAAAAAATGTTTACCCATCAGTGACACTCCAGCACCACCAATTGGTGACATTCAGCTCTAGCTGCGACTTTCTCTCTCGATAGGACAGCTGAGTATATTAGGTGTCAACTAGTGCGCTGACAACAGGTCCTTATTTTTCGCACCCCATTGAGGCAGTACGATGCGCTCTATTTTGGTGTTGCATCTTCAAAATCCTCACTATTTCTACGGGGACTAAGTCATATGTCTCTCCAAAAGATTCCACAATTCATTCCTTGTTGCATGTGCCACAAGAATATGTCTTTCTGATGGATAATTTTAACTGCAGGCTTCTCACCTTTTGAATTCTCCCCAATGCCAGACTGAGTACAAAAACCTTTTCAGCAAATGCTCCTCCATGCTCGTAGGTGTTGCTGTCGAACTCTGTGGTGACCTCGCACCAACCTCTGGAGTTGACAAGTTTCGACCCCCCCCCCCCCCAATGTCCCCCACCTCCACAGCCATTGGCTGCTTTAGTTCTTTTTTTAAGCTCTTTGGCTTTGATCTTAAGCTCTGTTGCAGCACTTCGTTGGTTCTTTACCGAATTCTGAAATGTTTTTCTGTGCCAATGTGGTAGACATGTTTTTCCACGAAAACTTCAAACAATGCAGCACCTGTAGGAAGCCTCAGATTCAGCTTGAGGGATATTTAAAGAGGGCCATGTCACAGGCTGATCCTTAGGGTTGTTCCCATGGCATGTCAGTTCCTTAAACAATATTGGAAGTTCAGTGGCTTCTCCAGGGCAGAGCATACAATTAGAGGCCGCTATCTCAGCTTACGTACCAGGCTATCCATCCTTTTTGTGGCCCCCTGAGGACATGCTAGGAGCAGAGAATGGGTTCACTATCAACTGTGTCAGTCTTTGTCTTACTCTTCTGCAGACATGGTGGGCTCTGTTTGCACTCATTGGGAGTCAGTGTGGCACAATACACTTGTACCTGCCCAACTTGCGTGTAGGTACTGTGGACCTATTAGTCTGACAGGTTATTGGTCATAGTCATGCCCTTCTCTTCTAACTGTTCCTACTTTTTCACTCGGATTGCAGCAACACATAGCTACACTTGGGCCAAAGAGATTCAGTCCTTGCTAGGCAAATGGGAAATAGGGGCAGTCCCCAAGATGGAGAGTGGCAGCTGTTGTTCCTACCATTACTTCTTGATGTTCAAAAAGGATGGTGGGTTCAGACCAATGTTGGACCTTTGTGTTTTTGAACAGCTTCCTTCGATGGGACAAATTCAAAATGCTGATGCACATGAAGGATGAATATTTTCATGTACCTGTACGTCAGTCCCATAGGCCTTTTCCGCCACTTCATGTTAGGGAAGGGTCACAGTCATTTCACAGTCCTGCTCTTTGATCTCACCTCAGCCCAAGGGGGTTTATGGGGGGAGAGGGAGGTCACGTCGTCTTCACTCATATTCACATGATTTATATTTCTTGCATAAACCATGTTCACATGGGTGGCAAATTTTTCTGCCTAGGCTTAAAATTTTTGATTTTCTTTGTCTCTGTTCTGAAGGTAACCTTGGCAAATTTCATAAAGGCCCCAAAAGATGGCTGTTTCAGTAAGTGTTCTCTTCCAATTTTGTGCCAAGGTGCCCTTCCCTGGATAAACTCTGTATTCTATATAACTACATCTTTGTCATTTCTCAGCAACTGGCAGTTGAAAGCGACATCATTACACTGAGGACCAACTGCAGATGACAATCTTACTCCTTTCTTAGCTAACTTTCCTAATCAATGAGCTGAATCTGAACTGTGGTCAGTGCAGAAGATTCATTTTATATATGGTTTTCTGGACAGTGGCATGTACTAGCACAATAAACAGGGCAGTGTGCGGTCATGTGCACTCTGACAAGACATGCTGGCGTTATGGTGCTGGCTGGCCCTTTGGTTGATTTACTTACTATCAGCCATCTGACTGGGTCCTTAAATGTCAGACAGGATGAGCTCAGCAGGCACTGTCTAGCCAGCAACTGGCATCTTTATCCAGATGTTGTTCAGGTGATATTCACTCAATTCTGTGTGCATTGGGTGTATCTTTTCTCCATCTCTGAAAACGCTAAGCAAGCTTTTTACGCTCTAGAGTATCTACCAAAAGGTCCCCATAGAGATTAATTTTGTCTACTGTGGAACTTCATTCTCCTTTGTGTAGTCCTGCCTCTACCGCTGCTTTCTTGGTTTTTGAAGAAGGCCAGGAGGGACTGATCACTGCTCATCCTGATAGCCCTAGACCAGGCTCAGAGGGTCTGTACAACTGTACCGTACTCAGTCTACCTCTCTGAAATGACCTACAATCCCAACGACATGGGCGATTCTACACCTGACCCTCCATAAGTTACATCTTCTTGCATGGAGATTGGGCGGAATCTGCTGAGCTGAGTCGGCCTGCCCAAAGAAGTTGATGTCTTCTTGACTGCTTGCCACCCATCCATGAAGTCAGTCTGTTCCAGAGTATGGGCAACGTTTGTGGCCTGTTGTGTGGACTGTCTGGTCAGTCAACTTCAAGCTAAACTTTTATAGATGGCCTTGTCTTTGTCCTGTCTTTGCCCCAGTAATGTTTTGCTTTGGGCATCATTAAAGATTGGTCAGCCCTTTTAGCTTTTCTATGTTTGCTGGATCAGCCGTTTCTATACAAGTCACCACTTGTAATATATTTTTTGAATTGGCTTCCATACATGATCACCCCAGTGTTCTTTGTTATGTTATAGTGGGACCGTAATATGGTCCTCACCGTCTAGATTTGTGCACTCCTTTCAAGCCTGTGTACAGGTATTCTTTGATATTTCTGACACTTGAACTATCTTTCATGTTGCAATTACTACTTTGCTGCATGTTAGCAAATTGAAGTCCCTGTCAGTGCTACAACTAAATACAACCCTCTTTCTGGACATGTGGTAATCTGGACCCTGACATAATTTCTTCCAAAAGTGATGTCATTGGGATGTGTGGCAGTCCATCGTGATCCTCACTTTCTTCTGTCGCCCACATCGTTTTAAAGAGTAGGAGCAGAGACTCCACCAGTTGGACCACAGGAGGGCCCTTTGCTTTTAAATCGATTGGAGTAAGGTGCACAAGCAACGTTTTGGGGGGTTCTCTGGTGCTAAGTAGAATAGGTCGGTCTAGAAATGGCTTTATCCAAATGGATTATTCTTTGTAAGTTACCTTGGCCAAAAAGGAGCCTCCTAATGGAGTTGGAGATCATTCCACAAGTGCTAATGCTCCCACTACAGCCATGGACAGGGGCTTTCTTTTCTAGCCACCTGCCAGGTGTCTACATCGGCATCCAGCCACAACATCACCAAGCTTTACTCTGAGGTCCCCTGGGAGGGCATTTTACCCTCTCAATCCTGTAGGAGTTTCAGGTGTAAAGGCCACGCCTCAGATCCTCCTCCTTTTATGAAGGCACTTGCTTTTGTATCCCCTCAAAAGTTGAGGAATCTGCAGTTAGAAATATCCATCAGATAAACAAGTTACCTTAAATAGTGTTGTTTCTCGGGAATGCTCTGGTTGCAGATTCCTCATTGATGCTTCAACCCCATCATGCCTGTTACCTCACCTGCCGATACCTTTTCAAACGTAATATTTATTGCAGACATATGCAGTTAAAACAGTATTTTTCACTTGAAAAATACAAAATTGAACATAAGTACAAATCTCAGCCTTTGTATAAAAGGTGATTTTTTTTTTTAGGCCAGGCTAAGTTTTCTGTTTCATCACTTCATTTATTAGTCATTGGATGTTAATTTTGCAGTGATGGGCCAGAATCACCAAGAACGAAAACATAAAATGTTATGAGTGGCATGCTTGAATTCATCCCAGTCACTGGACTAAGTTCCAGCCCATTGTTCTTTTTTCCCCACTGTTTTTTTTTTTTTTTTTTTTTTTAACTAGTATGCCACACCAAAGCCATATGCAAATTAAGCTGGGTCCCGTTCCTGAATGAACAGTATGAACTGTCAGGTTAAGTCACATCTTGATGGGAATACAAGCAACCCTGAATGTGTCATGTGGCTCCCGCGAGCAGCCTGACATGGTTCTCATGCTCTGGAGGTCATGGGTTGTGTTTTGTGGTTCTGGGTTCTAATAGAGTTAAGAGTATGAATCCATAGAGAGGGTAAAGAAGGATTCTCGCTCTTGTGTTCACAGCTTACCTATACAGACATTCTTCTGACAACTGACTACAGCAGGTTTTTTTCTGCTTTTTCATAGATGATTTGCCAAAGAAAAGACCAGCCCAAATCTACAAACCATCTGACCCAGAAACATTGGCATATCTGGATTTCAGTGTTTCAACGACTGGAATGTTAGCTGGGGTAAAGGTAAGAATGAGCTCCACATATGTGCTGTTTAGGGAACAAAACTGGGGGTTGCCTTATAAAAGTTACTATAGTGATTCTGATTGATGGGCTAGTAAGGTATGGATGGACTGTTTAAACATATAAGACTGCATGTTTTAAATACATCTGTTACATTAAGATTTCCCTGATATGTGCCAGTGTAAATGAAGAATCATAGCTTCCTGCCAATGTAGGCAAGCACTTTGTTCCCCACATGGGGGATAGCAAATGCTTTATCAATACTACAATACAATCATTATGGTTGTAGTGACACAGACAGACAGCCATGCTTAATTTGGAGTGTTCCCGCCAAAGGATCGGCTGCACATAAGTCAGTGAAACAGTGAATTGCAAAGGGCCAGCAATCTTGAAAGACTCCTGATCTTTTTGTTGTTCTCAAGCCTTCAAAATAGCATCATATAAAGTAAGCAAATAACTTCAGGGTGTGCAGAAGCACACATTAGAGTATGTGTATACAAATACAGAAAAGTCAAAGAGTGGATAACATAATTGTCACCTTTGGTTTCTGCGTGTGGCCCCCAATGACATCCTTCCTGTCTGTGAATTAGCTGTTCAAAGTGTGAGGTGTTGGGGAAGCCACGCACATTTTCCTCATCCCCCCAGCTCCTTCAACCATCCCACCCACCCTCGTTCCCCAGTTAAAAAACATGCATGTTCTGCCATCCATCATCAACCCAAATTTAAACAAAAATATATACCTGACTTACTAGCACCATTGCCTGCCTTATTGGCTCAAGGGCCCTGGCCACTGTAGTAAGTGAGAGCAGGGAGCTGGTGTGGAATGGTTGTGTGCCACAGGAATAGTAAGTGGTCTACTGGGAGAACCATGGAGCAGCCCATCAACGCAAACAGGCTATAACAGTTTCAGTTACTGCCAATCATAAGTGCATCCTACTATATACTTCATGATTCACTCTAGCCATGCACACCTGCTGAATGTTCTGCGCCTTGAAACAGAAACTCAGTAAGAGCTAAAACATCAAACAACTAATCATCTGTGTACTTTGTGAAAGGTAGATCTTGCATTCTGAATGTAAAGAAACTAGAATTATCACGCAGTGGTTCGAATATGTAACCTTCAAAGATGTCACTCTGCTCACCCTGTCATATTACCCGCTCTTGTTCACTCTTCACTGGCTATTTTTCAACCCTCACTTTTGTTTGCTTTTTTGTGTAACTCTGAAGAGCATTAATGGTTTTGCTTCCTATTAATTTTGTTAACTTGTTTCTGTATGTAGAGCTTACCTTAACCTACACACTACATCTGAACTCCTCCCATTATCACTACCCATCCTGTGAAAACAGAAATTGCCTTCCATTTTCTGTCATGCCATGTTAAACTCTACATTATTTCTGTTTCCTGCCTAAATATTATTTTTCCCTCTGTTTTTCTCCTGTGGCTTCTATAGTGATATTTTGCTCTTGAAAGTGCAGTGTACCGCTGCAACTTTTCTGGTTCACGTCTGTGCAAAAGCACTCTATAGATTTAATGAAATGAAATATTTATGTACCTGTTGATGTTTTGGGTGTGTTCTTCTAGGACATTGATAACTTTATGTGAAAAGCACATTTCTACAGCAGATGTGGCATTACTTGCATCAGTTGTTCTCCAGCAATATGTGTAAACATCCTAGTAGGGGGTTCCCAAACTAATGGGAGAGGTACCTGAGTATAGTGAGGAATACTGAACTAGTAACAAATAGTGCACAGGGCAGTACTGGCATCAATGATATTCATTCTAAGTACTCTCCCATTTTATTTCAGATGTCTCATGCAGCCACTAGTGCCTTTTGTCGTTCTATTAAGCTGCAGTGTGAGCTCTACCCATCCAGAGAAGTTGCAATCTGCTTGGATCCATATTGTGGTCTAGGTTTTGTTCTCTGGTGCCTCTGCAGGTGAGTTATAATCTGTAAAATTAATAGTTTGCCATGTATCTCATTATCTTGACATTGAAAACAAATGTGTGGTTATTTCAAAGCTTATTTTCAGCATTAACATGGAAGTGTCCTTATAGTAAGTTAGTAACATATGCTTCAGTTTTTCAGTGCTTACATTTTTTACTAATCCCATAGCAACTGATGTTCCAGCTAAGCGGCTGTGAATGTTGTCACCCCAAAAATGCACTCTTTGCAGTACCTTTTCAGAGAGGAAGCATTTCCTGTTTAAAAAAACATATGTTTTGGTAAATGCAGTGAAAAGTCCATATAAAACTACAAAAATATTGAAGTTGTTTAATGTAAAAACATGTCTGATCCACTGCACTGTTTCAAAAGTGTGAAAAAGCTTTTTGAGAAGTGTTTTAGCAGTAACATACACTGAAACATTGAGCATTAGTACAAGATGGCAGGTGAGGTTTGTTAGACCAACAAAGAGGGACTGGATATTTGTGTCATCATGTAGCTCTTATTGTGTGCAGAGAGAGTAGGAACAACAAGTTTGTGATACCATTGAATATTTTGCTGCCGGAATATTGTGCCCATATCTCAACTCTTCATTTGTAGGTAGATTGTAGACAGTTGAAGAATGAAAAAATCATATGGTGCCTGGTTTAACTACAGGTTGTATGTTTGGGGACTGAAGATTCTAATCAAGTATACTCTGGAGGGAAGAAGGGGATTATATTGGAGACAGACAGATTTGTGTAAAAGGGTCTTAACATTATAAGAGACATAATACATATTTTAGTGGAAGAATACTGCCAGTGTCCATGACATGTGATGAGGCAGGCAAGAAGGGCCATTCGGGTAATAATAATTTATCACAGATGTGTTGCCAGATCCACATAATTTCCTTCTAGCTACCCTTAAGTGTACCAGGAGACCAAATTATTTAACAAAAAAAACCATTGGCTAGCACATGGTATTGGTGTTACTGGGAAAACGAGGATAATTAGGATGTGTAGTGTCAGGGTGTTCAATAAAATGGGCAAGGTTTGTTTGGCCTTCCAGGACCTATTTGTCATGAATTTCTTGCCCCTAAACTTTCATATTTCTCTCAAGTATCTGTGCAGACCAATAAACATCATGCTAAAAGACTATTTTGTTTACATTTTTGAAACATCTTTAGTGTGGATACTGCCCCAGACTTACATTATTGAATGGTTTTGTATTTAGGGTACCAAGAAACCTGCTAAATATAAGGTCAACCCTCTCTGATCTGTGGGTCTCATCAGAGGTTTGGAAGCGGTATCTCAGGAGGCGATGGTCCCTTGACGAATGTGTGACTACATGGCAATGCTTTCGCTTCCACCCTGAGTTAAAAGTTATAGATCAAACGTTTGGAGAAAACTCCTAATGTCAGAATTGTAGGTGACAAAAGTAAGGTCACTGCATGGTATGACGGGCAACCACTTACTATTCACTAATTAGGCTGACTGAGCAATGGTGATAGTGACATAAGTTAGGGATCTCACAGTCGTGAAGAATGCAGTTAACCTTTAATGGTGAATAAAGGATTGGTCGAAATATGTTGACTTTATTTGGGGTGATGGTAGGGTGATGCCCAAAGAACATCTATTTTTTTAAAATCCTATATAAGGAACCCAGAATGAATGTAATAAAAATTAAGATAGCATCCTTAAGATAGTTTTAACTGCACTTCAGTCATTGAATACCTTTAGAATATGGTGATAAGTAGAAAAACAACATATTGCTCCACCATTGCTGATGGTGAGACAGTGTGTAGTAGCAGTCCGATGAGAAAGCACTCTTAGTGGGTGAGGGCACCTTTATTCCACAGAAAGGGACCCTAGAGAGTCCAGCCATTTTGAAGCTGTACCTCTTCACTTCTAGAAACCGATAACACACCTAGAGGTTGGTCATGCCATGGATAATGTGGTAGCACTTCGTGTGGATGAACTCAAACATATATTACAGCTCATTGTAATCATAACCATGAACCACTAGAATCTTTCCATGAGTTTTATGTGTTTCCACTTTTTCTGGTCGTTTGGAAGCATTTCTGTCAATGGTACCTCCCAGCCCACCCTACTTGAGGTTTCAACCACTGTACCTAGTTAAATTTGTGGTAAAGACTTCTTTCCCCAGCATATGTGGGGCCTAGGTCCAGATCCAGGCCCTAAGCATTACATTTCTAAGTGAAGAAGCAATAGTAGCTGGAAAAGTTGAAAGCTTTTGTTCTCAAAGCACAAAAGACACCTCGCTCTAAGAAATAAATGTATTGAGCAGCAAAATTAGAAAAACATAAGGATTTTGCATATCCTTTTGTCTGATTGTAATATACTGAAGGCAAAACTAAGGGTTTTGAGATTTTTTGATACATGCATTTGATGGGGTATGCAGTCAGAGAGACTAGATTCTCTTTTGTTTACTCCCCTGCTAGATACCAGTGCATGGGATCAAACATGCACCTATTTACTTGAATTTGGCGCCTTCTGCTTTGCTAGGCAAATTATGTGATAACAGTTATAAGAAGCGACAGCCCGTTTATCAGTGAGAACGGTGTTTTGTTGTCATAGAAGGCAGTTGTTGATGGGTTCTGTGCAACTAGTTGGTAGCAAGGATGTTTGCACTTTCGCAACACTTTATATCGCTGATGTTATTTCTCCTCTTCATATTGATCTCAAAAGTGAAGGTCCGGTCAGCTCTGTCTATATTCAAATCTGTGATCCGCATGTTACACAAATAGATCACCACAGCAAACACTGAACTCACTAAGACATCTTAATGAACATGATTAATATGATGGACTGACCTTCTGAGGGTGATATCAACTTATGGTCTTGTAACCCGTTTTTTTTTTTTTCTTCATATTTCCAGGGGAAGCACCTATGAGTTTCTTAATTTGATATAGTGATTATGTTGCTTATACTTCAAGGGGCATCTCTATAGAAGATCCAAAGCCATTCTTTTGTACTTCTTAAACAGTTGTGATTAAAAGATAGATAACATCAACAAAACTGTTCTTCCATCCTGATCCAAAATCCAACCTTCGGTCTCTGCTTAAAGCAGAATGAATTTGGTATTTTCCTGGCAGAGTCAATAATTGCCAATGACACTAAACGTGTGTCAATACTACTAAGGAAACATACACCTTAACTACCCAAGTTGTTCTCAAGATAAACAGGGCTCACTTAGATCATTAAGGATTGATATTCATGTTTATATTTTTCTATTGACCTTTGTCTCCTTCAAGACCATCAAGACATTGCCATTTCAAGGAGTGGTTAAATCCTGCCTCTTAACATAATTGGTTCAATGTCAGACACTCCTGAAACAAGGCTTTCATTTAATAGTTTCAAAAAGGATTTATTTCTTCAGTCTTTACCATCTAAATTATGAAATGTTTATACCAGTGTTAATAGTCTATGTTCCGAAGTTCTTTCATTGTAGATGTTGCTTTGCTTTTCAACTCCTTTTACAAATTACTCAACATCAATGCCAATGAAAAAAATTCATGTCAGTCTTGTTACTGATCCAAGGCCCTTCATCACTGTGAATTTGGAAAGAAAAAATGTCATTTTTCACACTGGTATTTGACAGTTGTAGGATTGAACCACGTGTGTCTGAACAGTGTTGTTGGAACCACGACTGTCTTTACCATGCATGCCTTTACAACAAATTTTGTTGTGCAAACATGGGCTAGTAAAGGTATGTGTGGTAAAAACATGGCTCAGCCATAAAACCCTCCCCCTTTACTTAAAAAAAAAAAAAAAAAAGTACCCCGCCCCGAGGAATAAAACAAAACTACCCCATCCCTAAAAATCTCCACCCCAAACCAAAGCCTAAGCCCTAAAATTCTGCCCCTAAAAAAAATAGTACCCTATACCCCCCTCCCAAAAACCCCGGGCCTTGTTCAAATAAAAATAAAACACTACCCCAAATGAGGCCTAAAACCTTCCCCATACCTAAAATAAAATAAACCCTCCACCCCCCCCCCCCCCCCCCTCCCAAGCCCTAAAACATTCCTCCCTGAAAAACGGCACTACCCCAAAACCTTGGCCCAGATCTTCCCCACCCTGAGATCTAAAGCCTCGGCCCCTAACTTCCCCCCCTCTTTTCCAATTAAAAGCTAAAGTACCCTAACCCCTCCGGCCACGTAGTAAAGGCTGTTTCCCATAATTGACAAGCTATTCTATGTAAGGGATCCTGTTAGTCTGCTGGTTATTCTTGATTGCCCCAAGTCTATAGTTCCTGTTAGCTTTGTCTTGCGGTTTGTTGTTGCCTTCCGTATAGTATTGAAAACTGAAATATGAGCGGATGATGATGAAACAGCTTGGATAGGAAAAAATGGGGAAAGAGTAATGAACTGTTTGGAAGAACAAGAGAATTGACTATTTAAAAGCAACTTCAGGAATTTGTTTTCAAAGCTATATATGAAATATATATATATTTATATATATAAAACATTTAGGATGACTGCTTGGCGCTCTAAATTAAATGTACTGCTACTTCAAAACAAGAGACTTGTCAAGCGTATCCTGATGGCTTTTTCTCTTTTACAAGAGAATGTTTTTTATCTTTCTGAGATGGGTCTGATTGAATCTGCTGAAGTCACCATTAAATCTCAATGATTTTTTTGTTAAGGTGATGTTCTAGTTGGGACTCTGAGCAAGGTGACACATCTTCAGCATGACTATTAAATACACAAAGAATGTGCTCTCTTTGAACCTGTCCTGAGAAGATTCTGATGTCTAAAATATTTCCTCAAAAGGCGCTCATTTGCTATATTTTCATACTATTAATTTTTACATAAAAACTGAACTTCATCATCTTCGTTTTAGCATAGGCAGTCCTTTTGTGGTATATATCATGCTTGGTCCTTAAGAGGGTTGTATCAAATCACTTTGAATAAAATCATACTCCCATTTATGGAATTGAGTAGATTTTCTCACCTCCTCCAATTCTACTTGAACCTGTAACATAGGGGCATCTTATCCTTTGATTTCCTAGAGCTTGTCTTGTAATACGAAACAGATTAATGATTTTTTCTACTGGTGTTTGGAAAACCGCATCCTCCATTTCTGTTGAGTTTACACTGATCCTGTTGCCTTTGGCAGGCTAAAACATCCACACTGGGTCCTAACAGTTTCACATAACAACCATTGATGTCTGGAAATACTTGCAACTTATGTCTGTTGAAAAACCTGACTATCAAATGCTGATTACTTGCACATCTGGTTGCCCATGTTAAAGAACCTCATCCTTGCTGACATATTAATATTGTTTAGCCATTTTTAATAGAGTTCCATTTACAACCACTGATTTTGTTTTCCGTGAGCCCTGTTTCCCAAATGATGTAATGTCTCCTTCAGTGATAATAGCAATGACCAAAGTCAGAGGATCGCTATGTTCAATTCTCCTTTAAAATGTATTCATTTCTTCAGTAGGTCAAGTTGTCTTCTGCACACGTATGATATGCATTCTGAAGTTCATTTCAGTTATTTCCTACAGTAAGCCTTAATTCCACCATAAAATTCAAGAGTGCTGTAAAAGGTCCCCATAACTGGAACCTTTTTTTTTTTTTTTTTTACCTGTTTTCATGATGTCTGACTTGGAATTACACTGTCACTGTTCAAACTTTAGTTTATACGATGAGCATATAATAGATACAGAGGGGAGCATATTAAACACACACATTTGTTTTATAAAGAGGAGGGTCTCTGAGCATTAGGAAGGACGAACCATCGTTGTAACATAGCACTGCCTTTCAAAAATTTAGATAATAAACCTGTGGTGGTTTCTTTCATGATTTTGATTTGTAATATCTCTATAAATGAAGAATCCTATGGGATAATCTATAATGTTACAGTAGTATGTAGTTCTCTTTCTACTAATGTAGTTTAATATTTCAAAGAGGTTTAATACTCGTTCCTTCATAAGTGAGTGTTTAAAGTTGAATGGCTTCCTCGTCCGTGCTGATGTTTCTCATGTCTTTTGCAGCGTGTATTCTGGACACCAGTCTATTTTAATTCCCCCCTCAGAGTTGGAGACCAGTCCTGCCTTGTGGCTTCTGGCTGTGAGTCAGTACAAAGTGCGAGACACCTTCTGCTCCTACTCAGTAATGGAACTCTGTACCAAGGGACTTGGGTTGCAGACAGATTCATTGAAGGTAATGTATTATGTTTGTTCAGTCTGCCTAATGTGTGTTAAATTGCATTCACAGTTCATTCCGTTAAAAACAAGCTTTACCAATAGAACCATTATAATCACTTCTTCCACATTTCACCTGTTTCCTAAATGTCCCTGATAGTACATTGTTTTGTTGAATTTTTAACCCCTTCACTGCCAGGCCTTATCCCCCTCAGGTGCCAAGCCTTTTTTTGGCTGTGGGCTGTTCGCGCTTAGGCCCTCATAACTTTTGTCCACATAAGCTGCCCACGCCAAATGTGCATCCTCTTTTCCAACATACTAGGGATTCTAGAGGTACCCAGACTTTGTGGGTTCCCCTGAAGGAGACCAAGAAATTACCCAAAATACAACGAAAAGTTCGGGTTTTTCTTTAAAAAATAAATAAATGGGACAAAAGAGCTGCACAAGAAGGCTTGTGTTTTTTTTCCCTAAAAAAGACATCAACAAAGCGTTTGCGGTGCTAAAAACACCATCTTCCCAGCTTTCAGGAACAGGCAGACTTGAATCAGAAAAAACAATTTTTCAACATAATTTTGGCATTTTACTGTGACATACCCCATTTTTACAATTTTTTGTGCTTTCAGCCTCCTTCCAGTTAGTAACAGAAATGGGTGTGAAACCAATGCTGAATCCCAGAAAGCTAAATGTTTCTGAATCGTAGACAAAAGTCTGGATTCAGCAAGGGGTAATTTGTGTAGATCCTACAAGGGTTTCCTACAGAAAATAACAGCTGAAATAAAAAACAAAATTGAAATTGAGGTGAAAATAACAGCCATTTTTCTCCACGTTTTACTCTCTAACTTTTTCCTGCGATGTCAGATTTTTTTAAAGCAATTTACCGCTTCATCTGCTTGACTCTTCTGGTTGAGGGGGATGTATAGGGCTTGTAGGTTCATCAAGGACCCTAGGTAACCAAAGCCAAAAAATTAGCTGCACCTTGCAATGGGTTTTCATTCTACACCGGGTATACAGCAATTCATTTGCTGAAATATAGAGTGAAAATAGGTATCAAGAAAACCTTTGTATTTCCAAAATGGGCACAAGATAAGGTGTTGAGAAGCAGTGGTTATTTGCACATCTCCGAATTCCGGGGTGCCCATACTAGCATGTGAATTACAGGGCATTTCTCAAATAGATATCTTTTTTACACACTGTGTTACATTTGGAAGAATTTTTTTTAGAGAAAGACAAGGGGCAATTACACTTGTTTTGCTATTCTGTGTTCCCCCAAGTCTCCCGACAGGTAACGCAACTTGGACACATCACATTTTTACATTTAAATCTGATGTGTTTTTTTGCAAAGTGCCTACCTGTGTATTTTGGCCTCTGGCTCAGCCGGCACCTAGGGAAGCCTACCAAACCTGTGCATTTTTTAAAACTAGATACCTAGGGGAATCCAGGATGGGGCGGCTTGTGGGGCTCTCACCAGGTTCTGTTACCAAGAATCCTTTGCAAACCTCAAAATTTGGTTAAAAAAAAAAACACATTTCGGTGACAAAGTTCTGGAATCTGAGAGGGGCCACAAATTTCCTTCCAACCAACTTTCCTTCAAGTCTCCCAATAAAAATGGTACCTCACTTGTGTGGGTAGGCCTAGTGCCTGCAAAAGGAAATGCCCCAAAACACTATCTGGACACATCAAAATTGTCCTAGGCTTAGCAGACATCTACGGAAGCCTACCAAACCCAGACATTTCTGAAAACTAGACACCTGAGGAAGTCCATGGAGATGTGACTTGTGTGGATCCCCCAATGTTTTCTTGCCCAGAATCCTCAGCAAACCTCAAATTTAGCTAAAAAATCAATTTTTTCCCACATTGTTTTGTGGTATCACCGCACTGGGACAAATTTCCTACCACCCAACATTCCCCTCAGTCTCCCGGTAAAAATGATACCTCAGTTGTGTAGGTGGGCCAAGTGCCTGTGACAGGGAAGAGCCAAAAACATGTTGAAATTGAGGGGGATCCAAAACGGATCCAAAATGGCAGTTTGGAAAAAAAAAGTTTTTAGGCTGACAAGTGCAGCAGAATTTTTATCGGTATAAATGAGACAATGCTGGGATGGTAGGAATTTTGTGGATTCCTGCAGATTGTGGAAGGTTCCATCACAGAAAAGTGGGGAAAATGTGGGATTTCCAGCAAAGTTGGAGGTTTGCAGGGCATTGTGGGTAAGAAAATGGTGCAGGGTGCATGTGAAGAACACCACCCTGGAATCACCCAGATGTTTAGTTTTCAGGTGTGTCTAGGTCTTGTGGCTTTTTCTACATGGCAGTGTCCCAAAGTCCAAAAAGTGCAGCCCTCACCATTCCAAGTGGGACGATTTTGAGAGTTAGACAAGCTCTCATGGCCCAAATGTAAAACTAAAACCCAAAATAATCAAATGTCCTCTTGCTTGCCGTGGGATAAGATGTTTTAATGTGCGAGGGACAGCTGAAAGATTGTTACCCCCTTCAGTTGGGGTGGGGGGCAGATTGGCCTAATTATATTATAATTTATCATTATTATATAATTATAATTTGGCCCCCTGGGGAGCGGCCTTTGCCCACGGGGCCGCTCCCCTCATGACAATTACCTGTTAAAATAAAAAAAAATCCCTAGTGTCTACTGGGCATTTCTGCTGCCTGAGCGCATCACAATCGGCCAGCAGAAATGCTGAGAAAGGCATCAAAGGAAAGGAAAGGCCTTTCCTTTCCTTTGATGTCTTTCTCGGCCCCTGCACGCGATCACAGGAGAAGGGCAGGGCTCTGATGAGGTCAGTGCGTGATCACGCGCTGACGTCATCAGACGCCACGTGGGGGTGGTGGTGGAAGGGGAAGCGAATCCCTATCCATCCCTGCAGTGGGGGCGCCGGGCAAAGACTCATGGGGGAGCTGTGTTGCCAGGACTGCCACTCTGGTGTTCTGCGGCCTGCTGTCCTGCTTGCTCACAAGGGAGACTGGGCCAGCACCCTTCATCCAATGCTGAAGTGACTCCAAGAGTCAGCAGACTGAACTTCAGTTTTTAGCTACAGGGGCTCCCTGCAACTGCCTAGTTCACCTGCAGTTGGACCTGTCTAAGACCTGCTGGCCTTTGCTGGAGGGAGTTCCTGACCCCCCCAAGAGGTGCCCCTCATGTCATGGACAGTTGGTGTTGCATCAGTTGAGGGCTTCTCCAAAGAAAATAAAAAATCCAGAAGTTTTGAACTCTTGGCAAATGGGTCTGTTCACACTAAGATCTTGCTGTCTGCCATCGCAGAGTTCTGGCAAACTCGACACTTCGCACTACAGTGACTGCCAGTGACGCCCGGCAGCATGGGATCTGCACTTTGCACTGCAGCTTGCGGCAACTGCCAATATGAAGCTCCAGCAACATCCGTCCATGACAGCCAACAGGACCTTCGCATTGCAGCAATGACTATTCCGCAATGCCTGGCCTGCTCTTCCTGCTACATCGACAGCCATCCGCAGCGCTTTACCTGCTCCCCGCAGTCCCTTCCACCGTGAATGTAGTTCTTCATGCCGGACTTTGAAGGTTACTCTTTCAAGTGGACTAACCTGGTCCCTGTATCTGGCCTGTGTTCCCTTGGGGTCAGCTTGATCTTGTGACTTTCACTGCAGCTCACATGATCAGATTATCCCAAGTGGCGTTTTGTGATTTTATAATAAATTGTATTTGTATAGCGCTTACTAACCCTGACGGTGCATCAAAGTGCTTTGCTGCAAGTAGCACTCGGGGAGCCAAATTAGTGGTCAGTCAGCCGGTTATTGGGGTTATG
This sequence comes from Pleurodeles waltl, assembly GCF_031143425.1. Classification (NCBI taxonomy): domain Eukaryota; kingdom Metazoa; phylum Chordata; class Amphibia; order Caudata; family Salamandridae; genus Pleurodeles; species Pleurodeles waltl. Next base: position 674,844,227 of record NC_090449.1, on the reverse strand, counting down.
TTTAGTTTTGCATGCTCATTCCATGCATTCGGTAGTAATTGTCGACATAGATATGTGATCGTTCGAGGGGGGTAGGTGAGACACAATCTTTTTACTGGAACTAGTAGATATTGTTATGGCTTCCAAAGAGCTTTAAGGCAGTTAGGCATGAGCATTTTAGAGTGACTTGTACACAGAAGAGGGAGACAGAAGATAGAAAGAAGCAGAGGGCGACTTTACAAACAAAAGTGATGGAAGGCCAGTTTTTCATGCAGGATTTTAAGGGTTATAACAGGTTGAGAATTTTTGCAGGCAAATTGTGGATGTAAACCCGTTAAAAGAAACAGTTTTAAAGATATGTCTCACAGTAAAAAAAAATAAAAAAAATATGAAGCACAAGACCATATTTAATACCATGCTATAGAAAGTATTTTAGGTTTATGAAAATTATATGCACTATACACAATATATATTATAAAAGAAATGTTATGTAAACACCCCACTAACTTAAAAATATAATAACAAGACAGTTAATATAGACACATTGCCGTAACCATTAGCATATTCGGTGCCATGTGTGTCACCCATGAAATGTCTGGTCTGGATGGTGCTGTCCCCTTTATCTGCCCCATGAGCACTGCCACAGAACGGACACCATGTCCAGCAGAATGGATGTGTCTGGGGTCACCTTCCAGCATCCATTTTGCCTTTTAGACGCTTTACTTACCTGAAATCTTTAAAATTACATATATTTGGTACTACTGATTGGATTGTTGTTGTTTTAGTGTCATGTGATTTATTAATTTTTTTGTGTAGGATTTTTCTTCTGTTGTGTTTTCATTTTATTACGGTTGGTGTGCTGCATAAATACTTAACACAAAGCCTGCAGGTTAAGCCTGACTACCTCTGGGGTAAGCTACCAGAAGATTGAGTAAAGGTTAATTTAGAACTTTCTGTGGCTCACCCTGACAGGGATTGACCCGGTTTCTTAAATAGGGGCCACCACCTTTCAGCCAAAACCCCAGTTTATCACAGAGAGTATATAACGCTAAAGGGAGAGTAGATGTATGGTCGATGGCATTTACCATGTTAGAAACTCATCCAATAGATTGTCTTACTAACAAGATGATTTATGATCATTGCTGAGTTTAATCTCTACTTGAGATTCCTTATATCCATATTAGATTAAATAAAATGCTTCTAAACATTGTGAGGTGTAGCGAAATATATTGGAGAAATTATTTCAAGCGAAAGTGTCCAACTAAATATATAACATTGTGATAATTGTAATGTTTGTCAACTGAAATGGTGGAAGAGATTTCTTTTTTTTCTGTCGTAGAGTCCTAGCAGTACTAAGCCCCTATCATTCCCATACCTCTTTCCCCCTGCCCCAATGGGCTGTGGCTTTATACTGTGGGTTTGTGGACTATTCAACTATGATGACAAGTCCATCTTGTGGAAGGAGCTACTCCAAAGGGATTGTCCGAGAGCTCTTAATGTAATCATTAGTGAACTATACTTTAACTCTGTGAGTCGGATGCAGTTACCAAATAAGGAGGCCAGCTAGTGTATTGGCACCATTACTTTGTAATTTTTGTCACTTAAATGATGAGCTGCATGATAGTAGACTGCACTCACCCTTCCCAGTCTGGCTGATCTCCACTTTGATGAATTGGATATGCAGATGATTTAGTCCTTTTAGTTAAATACTCCAATAGGGTACATAGAACACTTAAAATTAAATGTAAGGTGCTTTGAGAAGAGTGACAAATGGAAGCATTGTAACCTACTCAGCAAAGACCTCTGCAGTTTGTAAAATAAAATACTGAAGTGTGCAAAAGAACAGTGAACTAAGATAGTGATTCTATAATTGTTGCAGTAATACTAAAATAAAAACGAATTGGAGCAAATGTGCTCATCGGGTTAAATCTGGTATTCCCACCCTAAAATTACTAATACCATAGGTAAGTGTAATTTCGGGATGCAGATTTTGCCCTCAGCAACCCCCTAAGAAATGGATCATTGACATCTGTAAAAATACACCTGATTCTCATAGTAATTCCACGTTTTTTCTGCTGACTTGCAGCCAGAGAATTCACTAGCTTTTAGTTGATAAACTGTTCAAGGGACTTCATGAATCAGCCTAATTGGACATTGCATTTCATTCTTTTTAAGAAAGTGAGTTGTTTATTGTCTGGATCAATTAAAATCATCAACAATAGAAAGGTTAAGACAACATTGGTTAAAAAAAAGTCCAAAATAGTGCTAAACAGCTTGTAGGAACATGCATTATTAGTCTAGGGATAAAGCAACTATAGAATCGTGGGCCTGTGCATAACTAAATAGAATGTAAAATGTCCTAGCATTGGTAACAAAAGATTTCAGTTCTATTAAGGACATGGAGGTGAGGATTATGCTGTAACTTTCCATCCTTTATTGAACTCCAGCAAACTTCAACATGAAAACAAAATCACAAAACTACTTTTCCTATCAAACCACGGGAAATAACTACATATTTTGAAATAATCACAGTCTCTGTAAGCCATTATAATGCTCCACTCCTCCTAACTCCCCCTCTTTTGTTTCTGCGATCTGCACTAGTTTGCGGTAGTCTGTGTAAGTTTCTTATTCTCCTTTATGATGTCCGAATCTGATAAAACAAACACTTATTGAGCTAGCCATCCTATTATATGAAAAAAACCAGGTAACAACATGAAACATGACATATATTAATTACATTCTTAACATGAACTCTGGCAATAAAAGACAAAGCTTCCCAAATTAGTTAGAACAGATCAGAACCCTTGATACTTATACCTTACGTTGAAGCTTGTGTATGAACTGAAACCATGTGAAACTGAGCACAGTCACAAAAGGGTGGGCAGTATCCCCAGAAATCATGGGTGGGAATAATCCTCGCCTCTGTGTCCTTAATAGAATTGAAACTTACATTACAAATACAAAGAAATTTTACATTCTATATCAGGACCTGAAGCGACGATTATACTGGTTCAAAGCTTATCCACCCACAAAGTAGCCATATCCAAAACTGGTTTAAAGTAAAGCCACTAAACATAAAGTCCAAAGACTAATCAGCGGCATTAAAACAATCTTCCAAACAAGCACCCGCATTGAATGCTTTGGAAGCCATGGCACCTCTCACCGGGTGTGCCCCAAATGTTGATACTTCAATACCAGCCTCTTGCATGATGCATTGGATCCATCTCGCAATGGTGGGAGAAGACACCGCTTTGAAAGGTTACTGAAGGAATATCAACAACTTCCTTTCCCCAGGAGGCCTAAATTATTCAGTCATGCTCTCTTAGGTCTTTAAGCATTGTATCACAAACAACTTATCGTAAGCTGGATAAGAAACTATCCATGAGTTGCACTTAGTCCCATGGGAAATATGAAAAGTCACCTCGTCCGGGATGAACACCCGACCTTTCAAATCAAGGGCCCTTACATCTGACACCCTGCAGCAGGATATAAGGCAAAAGAGCATTGCTAGCTTGCCAGAAATCTGCTTACGAGAGAGATGGTCGTTTCGGAGCTAGGATTTAGAGGCGTAAGACCATATTCACTTCCCATAGAGCATAATCTCATGGTTCTGGTGGTAAAAAGAGACAGACGCCTCCTCAATATACAGACCATCGAATGATCTCTGATTTGATAGCTCTGAATTGGGGCATGACATGCCGAGATAGCTAACCTGAAGGTATTTACAGTTCTGTAGGCCATCCCTTTCAAAGCCAGGGATACCAATAAATTCAGGATCTGGACATTGTCAGCCCCCAAGGGATCACAACCCTTTTGTACACACAAACACATCTCAACCATGCTGACCTATATCGTTTGGTGGTACGGTCTGCCCATGATGTGGCCAGTATCTTTTCAGCCTCTCCTGAAAGTCCCTGGATTCTCGATCTTTCCCTGTAACCGCCATGCTATTAGGGCAGGAGTATTTAAACTGGGGGGCTGGCCCCCCAAGGGAGGACCTCAAGTGATCCCAGGAGGGGCACCAGACTCTTGACAACGGAAGCATTATACGATAACAGGGCTTTGTTTTAAGTGGTGAAAAAATGAGTAGCAGTAAACACCTCTGTACTGGGCCAATACTAACATCTTTTGTCATTTGTATCCTAACAGGGAGTATGTTTCAAAATGGCGAGGACTCCAAATACTCTTCTTGCCTCCACTTCAAATAATCACACTGTGGATAACTTCACATGTTAGTAAGGCCTGTCTGACCAGTATAGTATGTTTGTCTAACATGTATTTGATTGGGTTTTTTAAAAAGATGACAGAACTTAACTGCAATGTTTAAATAAGCTTACTCATACTTAAACATTGCCAACTTAACAGAATAATTGCGAAAAATTCTGAGTGGGGTCCGATGATATTTTTTTCCCCACTTGGGGATTTACGGAGGGTTTGGGGGCAGGCATTAAAAAGTTTAAAGAACACCTCATTAGGGTAAAGCGACCTTGCAGGAGAAACGGGTGAGGTTTTCCTAGAGGATCCAGCAGGGGTTCTGGAGCATGTGGTAGGCGGAATGGAAAATGGCAAGAAAGTTCCAGAAGCACTTGAAACCAAACTTGGGACCTCCAAAGTGGCGTGAAGAGGACTACCCGCATCTGCTGATGCCGCAGCTGATTGGACAGGCTCATGATCATCGCAACAGGAGGGAATTCATATCCTTTCTTTCCTGACCAATCCTGTAAAAAGGCATTTGTCGCCGACTCCAGCAGATCCAGCTTCCAACTGAAGAAATTATCCACTTGATGATTGTGGTGTGAGGCAAAAGACCCACTTTGAATGGACCACACTGATTGCTGCTCTTTTGGAAGACTTGTGGGTCCAGCTGCCACAAATTCATGTTTGACCAATCCCTTGAACATCAGTCCGCTACCTCATTAGAGACCCCAAGAAGGTATTCCGCTGTGATCGATGTGTTGCGGGATAGGCAAAACATTAAAAACTCGTTGGCTAAGTCCAGCAGATGCTTCGATTTGGGATCACCCCAAGATGGTTGATACATCTGACCGAAGATACGCTGTCCGTCTTGAGGCGGGCGCAGCAGTTCACTTTTTTCTTGGTCCAACACCGGACACCAAAAGAGCCTGCCATTAATTCCAGGCAGTTGATGTGGAGTTGTTATTCCGGTTCGGACCATATTCCTCCACAAACGGGCTCCCCATCCGAACTTGCTTATGTCAGATTCTATGATGATATCCGTATTGGAGCTGAAAATGGCCCTGCCATTCCACGCTTCCATATGAGTCAGCCATCACCGCACCTCTTCCTGAAACTTTTCCTTCAGAGGAATCTCTTCTGAGTATTGCAGACACCTGCAGAGGTGAAAGGTCTTGTGTCTTTGAAGTGCTCTGTAATGCAGGGGGCTGTGGAAGATCGCTTAAATGGAGGACAGTAACAGACCTACCACCTGAGCCACCTGGTGAAGAGATGTCGATGGATGAGACAAGGTCCATTTCAACCCCCTTCAGATCTTTGCCATTTTTCTTGAGGGGAGAATCAGGGTCCTGTCTGTGGAATTGATGATGAACCCCAGGAAGGTCGTTTTTTGTGATGGGGTCAAGAGGGACTTTCATTTGTTTATGACAGATCCCAAGCTTTCTAATAAGTCGATTGTCTTCTGCAGCTTTTCTTGTAGCCGTACTGGACATTGGTTCATTAAGAGAAGGTCGTCCAAGTAAATTATCAAACGAATAACAGAGGACCTCCACGGCGGACTTCAGCACCTTTGTGAAACACCATGATGCTGACGTCAGGCTGAACAGAGTCTGGAATTAAAAAACCTGCCCTTCACACATGAATTGTAGAAATCTATGGTGAGGTGTGAAGATAGGGACTGTTAAGAATGCTGTACTGGGGTACCCTAAAACTCTATGTGGAACCTCTGAACAGTCTGTAGGACCCAGGAGTCCGATGTTAACCTCTCCCAATTGTGGCTGAATAAAGCTAGCTGACCTTTCACTTTCTGTCTTGAAGGACAAGCACTCACCTGTTTGGGTGCCATGGGACTGGCCTCTAAAGGAACTTCAGCCTCGTCCTCTCTGTCCTCATTTGGACAGGAAGAATTCCCCTTGTCTGGCCTGGTCCTGTCACTGGCCCCTGGGATAGGTTTGTCCTCTGGTGGGGACTTGCTGGTAGAAGCGGCCGGTGTAGTGCCCTTTACCATGACCGACCTCAACAAACATTCATGGTGAAAAATGTTCTTCATTGAGGCCTGGAATTTGTCGAGGGATGTGAATGTGGAAACAAATATTCTGAGCTCCTTTATGAATTGGTCTCCAAATAAGCACCTCTCCTCCCCCTCCCTGAGGCAACTGGTCCCACTTCTCTAGGGCCTAAGTCACACATTCACCCAGCTTGGGCTCCACCTTTATCAAAAGATAAAGAGTTTGTGTGGAGACCGCGCAGTTTGCATTTCCCCAAAAAATTAGGGATTGCTGTGCCGAACCGGAAATGGATTCCGGGGAACCGAAGCCTTAGCCTCCTCCGACATATCTAGTATTTTAGCTAGAGGGCCCAACACATCCAAAAACTTAACCTGGCAGGACCTCCACGACCTATCAGTACAGTCCTGAGAGACCACTCTTGGGATTGGACTGTAGCCTTTTACAAGCTTTCAGTGCAACTTTCGAAATTTAGCAACTATGCAAATAACCTTGCCCATGACTCATGCAGTAGTTGCCTTCCTGATTGTTCGAACCCTCAGTCCCAAAAAGCAGGGCCTAAGGAGACGAACCCTTGGACTGTATAAGTAAGGGGATGATTTACTCCTATAGTTGTATCCTGCAGTATTTGCATAGCGCTCTGCGTTGGCATTTCTGATTAGCTCATACGTCACCTAGCGCCAAGAGTTGGAATCTGAACTGCATGAATTGTGTGGTTGGCTCTGTTTTCAGATTCCTGGTTACATAGTTCTGTACTTTAGGTGAGGGGTAGGGGGAAGCAACAGATCACATCTTTTCAGCATATATACGGGGTGCTGTCCCTGAGCTTCTTAAGGTTCAGCTCATCAAGATTTCGTATGAGATTCATAATGCCATTTGAGGAGTACATTTTCTGATTGGCACCCAGATGACTCCATAGTACATTCTCGAGCATGCCTGCTGCAGCACTTTTCAGTCTAAAGCAGTATTTGCTAAATAGTAGATCAGCCAGTCTGGTCAGTTCCAGCCTCAAATGCAGAACGGGGTGCAGTTTGGTATTCTGAAGATGGATCTGATAGCGTTTGACAATACGATTGTTAGATCTTTGTGTAGTTTGTTGACAGAAGTGGATGAGCCATACAAGACTGCCGGAAAGAACTTAGATATAAAAACTTCCAATATGGAATCACCCAGTGAACTACAGCGCTTTAAATATAGCTATAGCGGAGTTGGTATAGAAAAACACTAGCTCTGTTTAGCATGACTTTATCCTGCATTCTATGGGTAATGTTTCCATCTTGCTAGACCCCTAGCTACTTGTATGTGTTGACTTCTTCAGTTCTCTCCTCATCAATTCTCTAGTTGTGTCACTCTGTAGGTGTTCCAAAAAGACAAGGCAGCTTTCAGTAGAGGAAAGAACAGCTGCTTGTACTGTTGCCACACTGGAGAATGAGTCATCATCTTTGAGCATGCATGGAAAAAGGCTTCACCACAGTTCATTCCTTCCTTTCCAGTAAGAGTGCAGTTGACAATCTGGGAGTGTAAATGATAAGATTTTAGAACTCCAGATTTAAATTAAACTCAAATAATGAGAGGTTGTGTTGTGTTTTATTAAGGTAAAGAATTCTTCATTCATTGTCAGCTTAGTCCTTAACCATGAGAACACCACAGGTTCGGGTTAGATATTTGGGACTTTCAGTCTCCCTTTTCCTCATGTTCCCTTTACTTCCTCTCCTTTGACCATACATTGTCCCACGTTAGACATATAAAAATCAAAATGTTCCAAGTGTTAGGAGCCATAGAATAAATCACATTGGCAGACATTCATCCTGAGGTCTGCTCCGGTTCTTTTACAGTGGTCAAGAAGGCAGGAGGAGCTTTATACTGTCCATAACCTTAATCTTTTCAAACTCTTATTACAGAAAAAAAGACTCTTTCAGTGTGGTCATGCTGGTTCAAATCCTGCAGGTTCATTAAATAGGGGACTGGTTGATACCTGCAGATCACTATTTTCATTGTTTTGATTGGGTCCTTTGATTAAATACTTAAGGTGCGGTGCTGTGGTGATTCACTGTTGGCACCCTGTTCTCCCTTTTGGCCTGAGTTCTCTTCCAGAGCTTTCATCTGGTTCATGATTATTGTTACTCCATTTTTGTGCCAGCACTTTGTGATTTTATTCTTGGTTCAAAGACTGGTAGGTTAGAGCATCGTCTCAACATGCTGTGGAACATTCACACGGCATAGAAATAGACATTTTATTCAGTCTGAGTATCTCATTCAACAAGGTAAAATCCATTTTATCCATTGTCAAAGAGACTCATTGAATGAGTCCATTTTAAATGCTGCTTCCGGGTGAGCCTTTGTCATATTGGAACAGAATTATACCCATGCAGGTCACCTTTTACCTGTTCAGTTGCCACACTCTTAATGCATTGGGGTTGTTTTTGAGGGCACTAAGCATGAGGGCCACTTACATGAAAGTTGTGCATTTAGCTCGGGCTTCATGTGCCTATCACTGGGTCCTGAAATGGGACTCCCCTGCATCTGTTGATTTATGTAACAAGCAGGCAATAAAAGGCTGAAGTGGTGGTTTAATTGGTATCCCCTTACTCTTTCCAGAACAGAGCGATACTTCACCATTTCAGAGGACGAGTGGTGGCATTGAGGAGTAGTATTACTGTAGTGCTTTTAAGAACAAGCAGGAGGGTACTCTATTTTTCAGTTACATCTTCTTGCAACTGAAGTATTCTGTAATGGCATGTAGACAAGAACACTTCAGGGTTTTTCATCTCTGAGTTGAACAGACTATGCAGGCTAACATGGGGACCTCATGAATGTGGGTGGACTCTGTGAGTGGGGGACATCCATTCTGGCCCAGCGGTGGTGAGCTTTGTCTATATATGAGCGTGGGGTTAACCAGAAACTGTCACTTCTCCCTCTATGGAAAACAGAGAAGCCAACAGTCTGGGGGAGGTGGTATTTGACTAGAGAGGCATAATGTGTGCTTTCCAGTGACCACTCTTACTTCTGAGGTCATGCAGCATTTGAGAATGTCACAGGAGTGCGATCAATACTTGTGGTACTTTATCCATCTTATCAGCTCTGATTATCAGGGTGGTCCTCCCTCCTCGCCATCTCCCTTTTACATGTAGTAGTTTGCCTCTTCCTTTGTGAACCATCACCGAACTAATCATCTTGAAAGAAATTACAGAATTTTGCAACAAAGTAAATGTTATTGAGGTTACCAGGGCTAGCCCTATAGGTGTCAGTATAGGAGCAAGAATGTAACTTTGCCCTAGCCGTGGATGGTAGCCAGATGCCTTGTTCTCTCAAAATGTGTTTCCTTTCTTTTGCATTTTGCCAAAGTTCTGCTGGTCCAGGTTAGCAATTATTAGCACCTGAAGATGATGAATGTTCCTTGTTGTATACTTCTCATGTCAAATTACATTTGGTGGGTTCCTTCTCCAATTTACCACTGTTTAGGGCACAAGTATAGATTTTGCCGTGCTAGGATGGTACATGCAGAGACAGATTGCAGAAGAGGACCATGCATGTCCCATGCTGATGCTGTTCTCTGTGATTAATAAGATCATCCACTTTTTCCTGATTAATTTATGAAGGCTTTCAATTTTTTTTCCTAATGAAATACTACAAATAATCTAAACTTTAGTATATGGTAGAGACTTCCAGCTGCAGATTCCTCACTTTAAAAAAATCCCCAGGCATAAGATTGCATCTGGAAGATTTTCGAGCAGAACCCCTGTGCCGGTAGGTGACGTTGTTCAGCTCCGCATTGACGTCATCTGCATCAAAAGTGACGTACGCCGTACCTACATATGCGCTGCCCCGGTGCGCTGATGTCCATTCTTTTCATGCCAGATAGTGCCGATCTGATCAGAGCTATCCCGCCGCCACTTTCGGACTGGCTTTGTTCAAAATGTTATCACATTTTTTTGAAAGCTTTTCTTCTGGTATGAGATATGTCACTCAGGAAACAAGCTAGTTTTAAAGCATGCGAGTCCTGTCACAGGCAAATGTCAGTGACAGAACCTCCACTTGGTGTGTTTGCGGTGCTTGGACAAGACATTTTAGGACTGCCGTGCCATGCATTTAAAAGGTACAGAGGGAGCGCTTCTTCAAGCTCTTTGCTGCCTGCCAGTCGACTGTTTGGCTCTAGGCCCCATTTGCGTTGGAGGACCCGGGAAGAGTTGCCGAACCTTTCCTGACGGTCGTCGTCCCACTCTAAATCATCATGGAAGTTTGGTAAGTCTCCCAAACATAAGAAATCCAAGAGATCTTTGACTTCACCTCACCCATTAAAATCTTCTGACGAAATGCAGACCTTGCTTGTCAGTGGAACGTAAACCCAGGTCTGCTCCACACACTTCCCTGATTTTGACGGCGCATCCCCTACCTAGCTGAAGGAGATCAATGAGACCAACAGCCTCAGATTTGGGTGGCCCTGCCACCTTGGAGCATCTTCTGGCTCCACACATGCAGGAGGGGTCCCTACTTGACCCACGCAGGTGGGTTCGCCCTTTGCGCCAGTCAGGCCCCATGGATCCCTATTTGGATCCAGAGGAGAGCTGCTGGCGGGACCAAGATCTTCCTCGGTGCCCACTACAGTTAGGATGTGCTTAGCGCCACTGACACCCCCAGGCAGGGCCGCCCACATCTTTATTCCTGACTCTGACATGGAGCCGGTTGGGCAACATCTGGCACCAACCGGGTCCATACTTCCTGGAGCAGAGCCAGTGCCTTATTTGTTTGATAGGCCTAGAGAGGGAAACAATAGGAGGACTATATGGACTCCTAGGGTTACCAGCTCCCAGATGAGTAACAGGACAACTGGTACAAGGAACTGGCAGAGACCAGTGAGTTGGACACCTCACCTGACATTGGCCAGGTCTCTCCTGATATTGTGGCTACAGAGGAAGGAGCCTTTTGCAGTGGTGGTTTGTAGAGTGGCTGAGGTCTTGGACCTTCAGTTGCCCACAGTGGCAGTCAAGATGAATGTCTTGATAAAGGTGCTTCAACCAGGTGTTTCTCCTGCACCCCTCATATGAAGCCCTTGACCTGGTCCAAGCCCTGCACAGGGGCTCCTGTGCATAGGACAATTGCCCGCCACCATCACCCCGCTCCTGGGGATCCTAGTTTCCTTACCTAGCACCCCACTTTAAGGACAGCAGAGCTGCGGCCAGGTCCTTGGATTTGTTTATGGCCCATTGCCAACCCCAGTCTTTTGTGGCCACTAAAGGGGTCTTCACTTATGCCCACCACGACCAACAGGCTTTTCAGTCTTTTCGTGGCAGAGTGCTAGGGTCCCATAGACAAATTGGGACAGGCAGCCAGTGGTCAGGTCAGTGCATCACCCCTCCACCAGCCGCTGCTTCCAAACCTCTTTACTTCGTCCTCCGACCTTCATGGGTGCCCAGCGAGATTCACAATATGCCATTACCTGCCCCACTGGTGGTCAGTGACATCAGACCGCTGGGTCCTAGAGATAGTCCAGAGGGGCTATTCCCTTTGTGACGAACCCGCCACCCACTCACGATCTGCTGATGGAGGTCCATCTCTCGTTGCTCGGTCAAGAAGTACAAGCTCTCTTGTCCAAGAGAACCATAGAATAGGATGCCTGCATCAGAAGTAGGTTGTGGTTTTTATTTCTGCTACTGTCTGGTGCCAAAGAAGGACGTAGGACTTTGTACTATCCTAGGCCTGCACCTTCTCAACCTCTTCTTGAAAAAGGTGAAGTTCAAAATGCTCATTGTCACACAAGTTCTGTCTTCCCTGGACACTGGAGGGTAGTGTTGAACTTGCAGGACACAAATTTCCACATCCCCGTCCTGCCTGACCACAGACATTACCTGTGGTTCACAGTGCGCCAAGAGCACTTTCAGTTTGCCATGCTCCCTATCGGCCTTACCAGCACCCCGTGAGTGCCACAAAAGTGATGGAGATGGTTGCAGCTCATCTGCAGAGGACAGGGGTTCCAGTCTTCCCACTACCTCAGTGATTGGCAGTTGAAGGCTGGCTTGCCCCAGGCAGTCGCCTGCCACCTTCAGACTACGGCAAACCTCCTGCACTCACTGAGGTTCACTATTAACATGCCAAAGTCAAACCTCACTCCCTTTCAGATGCTTCCTTTTATCCGAGCCGTTGTGCACAAAGTGCCATTTTGGACCGAATCTCCAGAGCGGCAAGTCCAAGATATTCAGTATGTGATTCTGATGTTTCAACCTCTATTCTCAACTTTGGTGAGACTGACTCTGAAGCTTTTAGGTCTCGGGCCTCCTGCAATCGTGCCTATTTTTCATGCTTGTTGGCATATGGAGGCTCTGCATTGGGGCCTGAAGGTCCAGTGGGCGCAGCATCAGAGGAATCTATCTGACCTGGTCCATCGAGGGAACTGCATAAGATCTGCAGTGGTGGTTAATGAGCCCCGATTGGGTCAGTGGCAGTCCCCTCTCCTTTATCCAGCCAGATGTGACTGTAGTGACAGATGTGGTACTCCTGGACTGGGGCAGCCATCTGGGAGAGATGGAGATCAGAGGACTCTGGTCTCCAGTGGAGTCAGAGCTCCACATCAACCCGTTGGAGCTTCAGGCGATTTGCTTAGTGTTGAAAGGCTAGCTTTCTTCGATCAGGGGAAGATGGGTGAAGGCGTTCACGGACACCATTCCCATATGCTGCTGCAACAAACAAGGTGGGGTGGGTTGTGGACCCTTTGTCAAGAGACCCTGCATTCCTGGTCATTGCTGGAACGTCCAGGCATTTCCCTGGTGGTTCAACACTTGGTGGGCTGTCTGATTTCCCAAGTGGACACACTCAGCCGAAGATGCCTAGCGGATCACAAAAAGCTTCAACATTTGGAGGTGGTGCAAAGTCTCTTTCAGCATTGGGAGAGCCTTGGGTAGATGTATTTGCCACCGCCGAGGATTTGCACTGTCAGTAGATTTGCACACTGCAGTTTCCACTGGAACTCTCACTCAGAGACGTTTTCATCTCGAGTGGAGATCCAGCCTCCTCATCTATGTTATCCATCAATTCGACTCCGGACTACGGTTCTCAATAAGATCAGGAACGGCTGGGCCCAAGTTAATCCATGTTGCTCCGGATTGGCCACAGAGAGTATGGGAGCCCAAGCTGTTGAGCATGACCATCTGCCCTCAAATCAGGCTGCCACTTTGAGAGGATCTTCTGTTGCAGCAACAGGGGAGGGCTCTGCACCCAAACCGTAGCATTCTCCACCTTCTTGCGTGCAGAATGAGTGGCAACCGTTGACAACCTTTGACCTTCCTCCTGAAGGCTTTGATGTTGTTTTGGCAGCCAGGTGTCCATCCACCAAGTTGGCATATGCCTGCAATTGGGATAGGTTTGTCTCATGGTGTGCTTCCCGTAACGTTGACCCCCCCTTCTTCACCTTTATCCAAGGTTCTCTTGTTTGTTTTATCTCTGCTCTAGCCACAGTGAAAGGTTATGTCTCTGCCATCTCTGAATTTTTGAGATGCCTGACCAACCTTCACCCTTTAAGTCACCTGTTGTGGATAGGTTCCTTAACCCCTTGGGTGCCATGGACGTAATGGTTATGTCCTCGGCTGCACCCTGCCGAGGGCGTAACTGTTACGTCCAGCACCTGGCCCACTGGGGGGAGTGCTAGGGGCAGAGATGACATGACTCCCGATTGCGCGCTCCAAGGAGAAACTGATTATTTTGTCCTCAGTAGAGGGGCAAGGGTCGCTCCCCAGGCCGGCAGTTATGTTTTTGGCCATTTCTGCCCCCCTATATTAAATAGGCCCATCTGCCCCCAAGGGGGGCGGAAACCTCTAGACACCGGGGATTGATTACTTTTTTTTTTTCTTTTTTTTTTTTTTTACTGGAGGGGAGAGACCTCTTAGGCAAGGGTCACTCCTTCTAAATTAATTTTAGGCCATTTCTGCCTCCTCCTTGAGGGCAGGTCGGCCTATTTTTATTAGGCCAGTCTGCCCCCAAGGAGGGCAGAAACCACTAGACACCAGGGATTTTTTTTGTGTGGCAATTTCATGTAAGGGGAACGACCACTTAGGCAAGGGTCGCTGCCATGGGAGGGGGGGGGTGAGAGGGGGGGGGTTCATTTTAGACCATTTTTCATTCTGCCCCCCGCACCCACTGGGGGGCAGATCCGACTATTTAAATTAGGTCGTTCTACCCCCACGGGGGCAGAAACCACGAGGCACCAGGGAATTTCTTTTTTTTTTCTTTGCAGATGGGGAGCGACCCCTTAGGCAAGGGTCGTTCCCCCGGGGGGGGGGGGCAAATTTATTTTAGTTAATTTCTCCCCCCCGTGGGGCAGCGTGTCCTATTTCTATTAGACCCATCTGCCTCCTAAGGGGAGCAGAAACCAATTAGGCACCAGGGATTGGTGGGTGTGTGTGTGTCCTTTGTTTGGGGGGGGTGGCCCCTTGGGCAAGGGTCGCTCCCCATGGGGGTAAATTACTGTTGGCCATTTCTGCCCCCCTTTGGGGCAGATCAGCCTATTTTGTAAGGCCTACGGGGGGCAGAAAGCCCACTAGACACCAGGGAATAATTTTTTCTAAGAAAAGGGGGTGGGGGGGGGGGGTGGCCATACCCCCACCCCAAATAAATGGGGACAAAGTTGTTCTGCCCAACGTTATATGGGGCAATTACCCCGATCCATTCCTGGGAACAGGTAACAGAACCTGGTGAAAGCCCCACAAGTCACCCCATCCTGGATTCCCCTAGGTGTCTAGTTTTAAAAAATGTACACATTTGGTAGATTTACCGGCTGAGCTAGAGGCCAAAATCCACAGCTAGGCACTTTCCAAAAAACAGGTCAGATTTCAGTGTGAAAATGTGATGTGTCCATGACGCGTTTCCTGTTGCGGGCACTAGGCCTACCCACATAATTCAGGTACCATTTTTATCGGGAGACTTGGAGGAACACAAAATAGAAGTGTTATTGCCCCTTGTCTTTCTCTACATGTTTTCCTTCCAAATGTAAGACAGTGTGTAAAATAGACGTCTATTTGAGAAATACCCTGTAATTCACATGCTAGTATGGGACCCCGAAATTCAGAGATGTGCAAATAACCACTGCTTCTCGACACCTTATCTTGTGCCCATTTTGGAAATACAAAGGTTTCCTTGATACCTATTTTTCACTCTTTATATTTCTCCAAATGAATTGCTCTATACCCGGTATACAATGAAAACCCATTGCAAGGGTGCAGCTCATGTATTGGCTCTGGGTACCTAGGGTTCTTGATGATCCTACAAGCCTTAAATATACCCGCAACCAGAAGAGTCCAGCAGACGTAACAGTATATTGCTTTCAAAAATCTGCCATAGCTGGAAAAAAGTTCTAGAAGAAAACGTGGATAGAAATGGCTCTTTTTTTTTTTTTCACCTCAATTTCAATATTTTTTATTTTGGATGTTACTTTCTGTAGGAAAACCTTGAAGGATCTACGCAAGTGACCCCTTGCTGAATTCAGAATTTTGTCTTCTTTTCAGAAATGTTTAGAGTCCGGGATCCAGCATTGGTTTCAGACTCATATTTGTCACTAACTGGAAAGGAGGCTGAAAGCTCAAAAAATAGTAAAAATGGGGAATGTCCCAGTAAAATGCCAAAATTGTGTTGAAAAATTTGGTTTTCTGATTCAAGTCTGCCTGTTCCTGGAAGCTGGGAAGATGGTGATTTTATAACTGCATACCATTTGTTGATGCTTTTTTCAGGGGGGCAAACACATGCTTTCGTCTGCAGCCTATTTTTCCCATTTTTTGTTTTTTTAAACAAAATTTCAGCTGTATTTTGGCTAATTTCTTGGTCTCCTCCAGGGAAACCCACAAACTCTGGGTACCTCCAGAATCCCTAGGTTGTTGGAAAAGAAGGACGCAAATTTGGAGGGGTAGCTTATGTTGACAAAAAGTTATGAGGGCCTAAGCGCAAACTTCCCAAAATAGCCCCCAAAAAAAGAAAATGGTCGCCACCTGAGGGGAAAAGGCTTGGCAACGAAGGGGTTAAAGACCTGCTGTATATGTTTTCCCTACCCCATTCATCATGCCTCAATCTGGTCCTCCTTTTTCTCATAGGTGCGACCATTTGAGCCTCAAAACTGTATTTGTAGTTGCCATAATATTAGCAAAGAGGGTCACTGAATTCGAGGCACTCTTTTTACACCCTCCTTTATACCTCCTTCTACCCAGACAAGCTGGTTCTCTGGACAAGTTCCTCCTTTCTTCGAACATTGTTACTCCTTTCTATGCAGGCCAGAACATCACCCTGCCTACCTTCTTTGTTCCGCCTCATCCCTCCAAGGAGGAGAAGAGAATTCACCATCTGGACCCAAAAAGAGCATTAGCGTTCTACCTTGACCACACCGGGTGGCGGTTCAAAAGGGAAGATTATTTAGAAACGGACCACCTCGAGATGGATCATTCTATACATTATCAATTTCTACACATTGGGAAAACCGGGCAACTTTGCCTCAGTAATTCTATGATTTGAACTTCTCAAAAATACCCAATAAATACAGATGCAAATTTAGATCAAAGAACCTTGCCTCAGTAATTTCGATGATTTGAACTTCTAAAAAATACCCCAAAAATACAGACGCAAATTTACATTAAAGAACTATATACATTTAGCGATATTTTATTTTAATTCACATACTGAAAGTACAAAAATCGAAATCTGAAGTTTAGTTGGAAGGGTGAAGTTTTTCAAAAAGCATTTTTATTTCTAAGTGATGCAGCAAAATACTAGTCTCTGGCACATCACTTTGTCTTTTTTTGCTCCTATTGCTTGCTCTCTTTTTATCTACACATACCAGTGTTTCAGTCGAGGTCACCAGTTATCAACACTGGATTCAGCTTCCTGTACCTGTGCTGCTCCACCAAATAATGCTAAGGATAAATTCATTGATAGCCTCAAATTTCTTCACATTTACAGATTGTTTTAAAGTTTTCAATCTTCCATTTGTGTGATGATTTAGCTAATATGTGCTACAATTTTCCTTGTTCCTAGGCACGGGGACTGGACCTCTCTCGAGTAAGGACCTGCGTAGTTGTGGCAGAAGAAAGACCCCGGATAGCTCTCACACAATCCTTCTCCAAGCTGTTTAAAGATCTGGGCTTACATCCAAGAGCCGTTAGCACATCATTCGGCTGCAGAGTCAACTTGGCTATTTGTTTGCAGGTAAGGGCATCAGAATTTTTAATAGAAAACAGTGAGGACTGAGCAAATAGTGAATTTGTCATATTCCAAAAGCATAGTAAAATTTATGTTATTTAGGTTGCATAACACACCAGACTAGGCACCAGGTTTTTCAGTTTGTGAGAAGTCAAGGTAACTAGTCTGTGGTAGGAGATAGGATGACCCCTAGTTCATCACAATGAACCTTGGCATCGGGGAAAGACATAAAAGTACCATAAGACCATGATTTTAACTATCTTCAGAAGCAAGGAAATAATCTGCTGTTTTGGATGGCCAGTGGAGTTTATTCCTCAACCCCACATAATCTGCCTTACTATTGTTTCTTACTAGAAGGAGTTAATTTTGAGTTGCTTTTTGAGAAAGATTGACAGTTAAAGGATCTTGTCTAATGGGCTACTATGAAGAAGTTAATACAGATAATCCATTCACTGTTGGTAATGAGTAATGGAATGTATAGGGTTCACATGGTCAGTTTATCAGAGTCCAGCATCTGTATAAGGAAATATTGTAACAAGTGCAGTTTGTTGAATAGTGTTTGTAAAGACTCAAGTACTCACACAGTCTTTTAAGAGCAAAGAAAATTATATTTAGCATTTGAAAATGTGATCACTTTCTTAGTTGAAATGTTGCGCTACACAAAATAAGTAGTCTTGAATCATTGGAAAAGTGATTGTGTAGCACTAGATAAGCTACATACAGATACAGTCAGATGTGAGAGGATTCTGTAGCTTTTTGTTAATAGGTTAGAACAATTTGTAATCTGACATAATCTGCCACAGCTGTCGCCACACACCATTGTATATGCCTTTGTTCATTAACTCTCCGTACTACTACTACTACTACTACAACATTGCCAGGAACTGTGCGTCTGCCACGAACTGTGCATCTGTTACCCTTCCTCTTTAGCCTGGACCAGAGGAACTACTGAGACAGTAAGGCCTGAGATTTGAGACTGTTAACTAACCGGTGCTTGGGGGGTACGTAGCTGTGGCATTAGAGCCAGGGCCCAAGGGTCAAGCCGGAGAAGGGCGGAAGCTGGCAGACTAGGTTTCGGTGTGGTTTGCTCCACTCCGTGAGCTCCCCCGCCACTCGGACTGGGTACTGAGTACGAGTACGAGAAGCATATATCGCATATTACACACTGTGTACACACTGTGCGACCACTACAACCACTGTGATCATTGTATTACAGCTCCAGCCCCTTCCAGCACGTTTCAATCTAACAACAAACCAACTGGCTTCTGCTTGAAAGAAATAGAGAATGATGCTGAAAAATAGACTGAGTCTCAATGCAAGACAGGCAGTACCTGGGCGCTCACCCCAAGGCAAACAGACTCGGGTGCAAAGCTCCAGGTGCAGGTGGGCTGCCGACGCCTCTTCTTCCTCATGGCCCACACGGTCCTTTGCTAGTAGGACCTGGATCCTCCCCAGTTGCACCTTCTATGCCCCCTACACTCCAGACTGTTGTCAGTAACAAGGCAGCCCGTAGACCCCCCAGAAGTTAATAACTAGCTTCTATCAGAAGGTGGATAAGGCACCATTGCCACAACAGACCATCGAGAAGGAGGGGTTAGGAGTGCAGGGGGGTGCCTGGATTAAAATTATAATGTTAATGACAACGATGACGGAGTTGATGGGGATGGAGAGCCCCACGAATGCCTAGAGAGAGACAGTGAGAGAGCCAGTGAGAAGAGAGCTGTTAAGAGCACTGAAATCACCCTGGCTGGACCACTTGAGATCGTGTCGGTGGATGAGGGAGGCAAAGGTGGCTGAGGAGTAAACTCGTCGAAAATCATGCCGTACGCAGAAGAGCCAACTCAGTGTACCGGGGGGTCCCCAATGCTGGGGAGGTTGGGTGTAGGTCCAGGATATCACAGGGAATGGAGGGCTGTGATGGCTTACTTGAGCCCCGTTTCCATGACTGCCCTGCCAGTGAATTATTGCCATCAAGTAGCAAATCCGCCAACCGGAGCAACCAGAGTGATGGCATCCAAAGACGCAAAAACAACTACCTAAGCAAAAGCTCCCTGATGTTTCTGAATTACACGCTCACCGACATACCGTGCAGTTCAGCAGCGACTAAGAATGAACTAGGATCCTGCGAACCATCTAACGCTCGGCTGGCATCAGGTGACAGTTTGGCAGAGGCCGGCCTAGATTTCAAGTTTACCAACAATAGTTCCTCCCCTAATGGGGTGTTCTGCTCAATTGATTCGATATACCGGCACCTCTCTCCCTGCCCACACCAAAGGACCAATCCTGTACCTTCAGAGTCCCCACGAGGGTTTTTTTCTATGATCTCAGAAGCCTTGGTTGCACTAAAAAAATATTCTAGCATCAATTCTTGCACTATTGGACACATTTCTTGGGGGATCAGTGCATATAGAGTCACTGTTAACTACGATATTACAGACTTTGGCCCCAAGCAAAAGAACAGAGGGGCCGAACAATGATATTTTCCATCAGCCTTCTCGATATGCTATAATCAATCCAACCTCCCGAGCCCATTAGGAGTACAGTGCAGGCGCAAACTGTAGAACACACTATTGTCCAAACTAGGAGTGTGTCACGGATCAGTGGGCCTATGGCTATGGCTTATTCCTGTGGTGACTCCGCTTATGGTAATAAAGAATGTACCAGACCTACCCAAGTAGGGATGGATAGCCCATCTGTAGAAGAGCATCAGGCTAACCCTGGAGAAAGAGATATATCCACATCCACTGGCCCTTAGGATTTGTCAATGGGCTCTGGGGGATGTGGAAGGAGGGATGGGGGGGCTGGAAGGTGAAGCCCTAGATGGAATGGATGTGAACCTGAGTAGGGACATTAAGAAGAAAGGAAATGGTAAAAAAAAGGGAAAAGAGCTATACCATTTCCAATATACTACCTCAAATGGTTATTCTCTAATCCCAAGGATGACGCAGATAGAGGGATAACTTCAACTGTAAAGTCCAAGGATGTGTCAAGAGGGGAGAATATTGATACTAGCAAAGTAGCTATTCCCGCGCCTGATAATGCTCTCTGTCAGGCCTCTAGGCGCTGGGGTGAAGTAGTCACCCCGCGATCCACCCAACCTCTACACTCTGACACTACACAACATGAGGGTGATGTAACAGAGGATGCTGATTGCCAAGTTCACCCCCCAAGGGAAAGGGAAGCATAGGAATAAGAAGAAAGGCTCCTAAAACAGGAAGAGAAAAAGAATGGTGGCATGGACGGGCTCACAGAGAATATTTGAGGTAGGTAGTTCTCTGCCTCGCACCCAGGAGATGGTGGCAATCCCAACCGAACTGGGTTCACCCTGGCTCGAACTTTAACCTGGATGCCGTCCCATTCTCGGTGCCTCCAGGAACTAGATGTACAGACAGTGTGGATGCTCGCGATTCATATCATGCTGACACTGCCGCCACTTTTGGTGAAGATATAGTGGACACTGCCTAGAGTTCGTTGATCTGTTCCCGGATGTGACTCTAAATCTACCTCTAAATAGGTCAGGATTACTAAGCCTCTTTTATGTTGTACCGGAGCTGAGACTCCTTTCTTCCAGTGACATGAGACTAGTGAAACTGGGATGCAAGCAAAGACAGAGTGATTATGGCAGGGGGCATGTCTGTCCCAAAATCACCCAAGGCGATCCAGCCCACTCCTGCCCTCAGCTCTGGTTACATTTGCTTCACTAGAGACAGCGGGCCTAATTTTTAACCATGCAGATTGCTTTCACATAATGGGGGTTGATGTGCAGCCATGCCTCAATTTCAACCAGGAGGAACCCAGGTGGGCTGAGCAGTGTGGGAATAGTCCTGATAAGCTAAGGACTGGGAGTTCTCCCAGGTATGGACCAACATAATGGCAAAAAAAGAAGAAACCTGTTGTCAAAGATACTGAAGTGCGAGAAACGTTGACCATCACTACTCATAATAACTGTAGACAAATTAGGATTTCCAGCCACGATGAAAGGGTTAAAGGGGGCAATTGCGAGGACTGGTCATGGGTAGCAGCGGCACTGGGAGGGAGCTCCGGAGCGTCCTTTGGAATATGTGTGGATTGAACGATGACGAATCCTATCACCCCTCCACTACGCTCCCCCCATACATCTATTTCATGTGACAATTTGAAGGGGGGGTTTGCCTGCAAATTCTGTCCTGGAACATAGCAGGTCTGGCTAGCAAGTTGGAAGATAACGATTGGCTACAATTTGTTAGTCTGTTTGACATCTGCTGTTCTCAAGAAACTTGGGCTGTTGAAAGAACATGCATCAATGGGTTTCTGGGGTTTGACATGTTGGCCACTCGGTCCAGGAAGGGACGTCCATTGGGTGATATCTCAATCTGGGTCTCATGAAGGCTAAACTGCAAAGTAGAACAAATAGATGTGCCGCATCTGATGGCTCATGCTAACATCCATCATTAGAGACTCTGGGCAGGAATAGATAACGGGAGAGTAATGGATATTTTTAATGTATATATTCCGCCAGGATGGTCCCCGGGGGTACAGGTAATCTGGAAAGAGTGCTCCACATACATTAGCAAAATTAGAAGAGGCACTGTAAATGATAAAACATCAAGGGGCCATGCTAGCGATAGGGATGTGATACTGGTTTGTGGAGACTTTAACACATCGGCCTGTGATGCCATCAACAGCAGTGAAATTGTGACGGAAGATCGTAGTATGGGAATTCCTGAGACAGCGATGAATTGCCTAAAGTCTACAAAAAAAGCTGAGGCCTTTACTGACCTTATGTTTAGTAACGGCCTCCACTTTGTCAATGGCCGAACAAAGTCAGATAATGTTGCGGAGGCAACCTTCGACAGTATCAGAATTTTATCAGTCATTGACCATATAATTGTTAATGTGGAAGCGTGGCTAGCTATTCTTGATATGGCTGTGGTCAGTAGACTGGAAAGCGATCACAACCCACTTGCTCTCAATATGAGGCCAAATGTCCTGGGGTTAGGAAATATGATAGGGCATGCACCGGGGTTATATGGGAGGAAGATTGCCCTGTCCACCTGCAGAAAGAGAAGACGGTGGGATGGGGAAAAGTACTTGCAGGATCTCCCTCAATTCTAATCCATAATGGCTAACTATGAACAACTTATTATAGATGCTTCGCCCATTGCCAGCCCCTCGATCTTGGCATATGATTCAATGATAGGGGAGTTGAGGGTCCTGTGGTGTAAAGCTGTAACATCTAAGCCAGTTGACAATAGTAGAAAAGGGAAGGCAGATTGTAAAGGCTGGTTTGATGAGGAGTGCACAAAGGCGAAAAGAGGTCTCGCTTGCCCTGTCTCAACGCCAAGATAATCCGGCCAGCGAAGAGAAATTTTGAGCATATAGAAGGGATGCACAAAAGTACACTCTGGGCTGAACTTAGAGAAACTACCGTCGACCACAATCCCAAAAGTTTCTGGGCATTGGTGGCAAGAGTGGGGAAGAGTGCAGCCATTGATGTAGAAACATACATAGGCTCCCTTGCCTGGGTTGACCATTTTAGTACACTATATAGTACCTCCATGGTCAATGCTCCTCCTCTCGCCCCTTCTGAGATAGGAATTTTAATTCTAGAGATAATTAGAGCACTTGGAGTAATGACGAGGAATAAGGCTCCGGGTCCAGACATGGTGCTGCTGGACCTCTATTGTGAGGCACCCTTTTATTAGGCTAAAATTCTTACTAAGGTGTTCAACGTAGTCCTCGAGGGGAACACAGTGCCGCAGTCTTGGTGCTCTGCCATCTTAGTACCGATTTATAAGAAGGGCGACCGAGGATACCCTGCCAGCTACCGGCCGATCTCTTTGCTGGACGAGTCCGTAAATGTCCTAGGGAAAGTTCTGCTTAACCGCTTCCACGGGTGGGTCAACGTCCAAGGTGTGATAACAGAAGTGCATGCGGGCTTTAGTCCCTGAATTGAAACTAATGACCAGACCATTCGTCTTTACCTGATTTCATATAAATTTACTGTAATCAGGAGGAGTTCACTGTATTTGGTCTTCATAGATTTGAAAGCCGCCTTTGACTCAGTATACAGGGGTAAACTGAGATCACTGTTAAGCTTAGGGGTCAATACATCCCTGGTGAAAGCCATAGCAGCACTGTATACGTACAACACGACCAGGATGGGTGGAGAGTGTACAAATTATTTCCAGGTGCAAAGGGGTGTTTGGCAACATTGTGTCCTAGCACCGCTACTCTTCAGCCTCTTTTTGAACGATGTGACTCAGTTCCTTTTAGGGGAGCAGTTAGATGTCCCTCTTGTTGCATGCTGGAGGGTACCAATACTACTGTTTGCGGATGATGCTGTACTTATGACACTTACCAAAAATGGGGCCCATAGGCTCCTTGTCCGCTTTATGAATTATTGTGAGGAAAAATCATTAACTATTAATTGCATGAAGAATATTGGGATAGCTTTACGGTCCTCTCCTAGTCTGCGGAGGAAGCTAACGATTAACCATGCCCCAATTGAGGTTACCAAGCACTTTGATTATTTAGGGGTGCGGTTCTCTGAGAACTTAAGCTGGGACTGTCAAGTTCAGAAGGCAGCCATAGCCCTCAAACAAGAAGCTGGGCCAATACTGAGATTTAAGTATAAGGCTGAAGGCCATAGTGTCAGTATTATTCTGGATATGTTTGAAAAGCAGTTGCAGCAGCACTCTATGGAGCGGAACTCTGGGGGCATACGAATACTAGAGTGCTGCAGGTCCCCGAGAATAATTTTCTGAGAACCTTATTGGGGCTGGGGCTGGGGCTGGGAACCCCTTTGAAAGCTCTCTTTGCAGAACTAAACTTGACACCGATTTCGGAACTAGCAGCCCTAAGGCCAGTATTGTATTAGGTGAGGTTAGTGTGTAACCCTAGGGCGGCAGTGTACTTAGAAACTCTGGAAGAAGTCGCCATGTATGGTGGATCTGGGGGGTGTCCCTGGGGTGCCCATGTTAAAAAGATTTGAGGGAACCTTTGGTTGGAGGACCTATGGGTGGATCTGGGTACAGTTACCAAGGATACAGTGGGCCTGGTAAAAGATCGATACAGGGAATTCAATAAGATGAGGGTGCACCAGGAACTCAGGCCTGATTCAATTACACACTAATATTTTAACAATGTTTTCAATCTAGCTCCCCAGGCTTATTTGGATATGCTGTATCCTGAATTGAAGCAAACTCTCTATATGAAATACTGGCTGGGAGTGCTGCCCCTAAGAGGCTACTTGGTCCGCACCTGTAGGCTGGCTGCAGGTTTGGAGTTTTGTGACTGCACCCCTGGGGAGGTGGATAACGTGGCTTACTTCACCCTGGCCTGCAAGAAATTTGAGGCTAGGCGTCGGTGACTCCTCCCTCTTTTTAAGTCTATTCATATACATGGGCCACTTGGCCTAGGCTCAGGGAATTGTCAGCTAAATTAAATCCCACTAGACCTAACAGGGCCCTAGGTGGTAGTGGTGAGATGGAACAATGGCTCCCCCCATGCTAACGTCAGGTTTCTTCTCTTTCCTCCAAAAGGCCCGCCGCCATGTGAGTTATTGCTGCTAATATAAAATGTTGTGAGCATAAGTACTTTGTCCCCGGGCTGCCCCTCCTCCTCAAACCCCCAGCCACCAACCCCCCTCTCCACCCTCCCCCTCCCAAGTAGAGAGTAGGTATTGATAAAGGGCTGCCCCTCTCCTAAGATGTGTACAGGGGGTGTAGCTGTTTCTCATTAAATATTTATAGTTAAATGTTTAGGGATATGTGTTTTGTCTTCTTTTTAATGAATCTGTCCGAGCAGAGTGACTGCTGCTTTTATGCTTTTAAATTATGATCATGTTTTTTAATGAATTTTTAATCTCTTTTAATGTGTACCATTTATCTTATTGTAAGGCTTGTTGCTGATACAATGTATTAATAAAATATAGTAATGGTTAGAACAATCTCATCCTTGCTGCCGGTGCTGTTGTAGCCAGTTGCTTAGTATTGAATTGCCCTAGACTCTGCCATGGGTATACATAGTTACACTAAAGAGTAACTATGCTCTTCAGTAGCCAACAGTATTTTGAATGCCACAGAGGTATGATGTAGCTTACTGCTGACCTGAAAAAAGAAGAAAGTGCCCCACTGTACACTTAACCACAGTTTGGCCTCTTATTAAAAGAATGTGCGTCCCCCTGTGCTGTATTGTAAGTTAACTTGCAACCCGCTTCCCATGTATCTCTCAGACTGCACAAGAACTGTTTTATTAGTTTACAGTTTTCAGTTGTTTTCGAAAGATGGAAAGAGACTGACAAGATCTCCATGACTGTGGCATTGTCTTCATAATTCATTATGTAGTCCGTGGGAGGGCCGGGAATGGCGTCCGGAACCCAGCAACCTTGAAGCCCACAACCGCGTGCCGCGAGGGGCGCGCCTTTATGTAGTCTGTGGGAGGGCCGGGAATGGCGTCCGTAACCCAGCAACCTTGAAGCCCACAACCGCGTCCCGCGAGGGGCAGAGCAACCTTGAAGCCAACAACTGCGTCCCACGATGGGCGCGCCTTTATGTACTCTGTGGGAGGGCCGGGAATGGCGTCCGTAACCCAGCAACCTTGAAGCCAAGACATTGGTCGTATCCCCTGTTCAACTTGAAATTGTTGGTATTCATCCATGCCAGCACTTTTGACATGCAGGTGTTTAGGACACCTGTTTTCTGTTTTTCCTAGGTTTTCATAGACACAACAATCTGGGTGTTGTCTCCGTATGAAAACAGAGTCAAACCACAACTCTCTACAAGGTCATCCAGAAGATGTGAATAGATATTGAACATAGTAGGGCTGACAGTCGGTTCCTGCTGTAACTCACAGGATAATGGATATATTTGTGAGTAGTGTTGTTTTGTATGATCTTGAAAACTGTGATTCTGCAAAAAGGATTTGAATCATTGCAAAGCATTGCCCCCATCCCTATATCTTTTAATCTCTGTAGTAAGAGATTATGACTCACTGTATCAAAGGTGGCACTTAGGTCCAGTAGAATCAGCGCAGCTGTACCACCTCAGTCAGCTGTGCTATCGAATTTCCATCACTCCTAATAGGGTTGCCTCAGTTTTATGTCCATCTCTAAAACCAGATTGTGACTGGTGGAGAAGATCATTAGGCTAAATAAACCCTGAAAGCTGCTTATTTATAGGCTTTTCCAAGATCTTGGTCATTGTTAGAAGAAGGAAAATAGGTCTATAGTTTACCCACTTGGCAATGTCTAAGCTTGGCTTTTTCAGCAATGGTCAAAGCATTGCGTGCTACTGTGCCTAGGAACATGCTCTTCTGTTAGAGAGGCATTGAGATATGCTGTATTAGAATTTCCAACACCTATGAGTCCAGCTTTCCCAAAACAAAGGAGGCAGTGGGTCCAGCAGAGAACCTGATTTTATGCTAGTTAGAACCTCTATAAATGTCCCCAGATCTAGGGGAGCAAATGTATTTTGCCCACAGGGGAGGTCAGGGCTTATGAAGTAATCTCCATTCATCATCTTCTGTGGATTTCCTAATTTTTTTCACAGTAGTAGTTTTCCTTGAGCCACCCCCAGTGTTGTCTGTGGTGGTCGAGGCAGCAAGGAGGAGTAGGGAATCTACTATCTTTTCCACCCTTCTAGAGCTAGGAGAGGAGTTAGCCAGAGTAAGGGAGGCTTGAATATCTGCCACTTTTTTCTTTTAAGAAAAAGCAGGCCAATTCTTCACATTGAGGTTGTGAGAAAACAGTTAGAGAAAAATGTTAGTTATGTCTGATAAACTTTTTACTACTTAAAAGAGCGTCTTTGGGCTGCTTTGTGCTTGAATGATCTTATCTGAGAAAAAAGTGACTCTAGCAGTCTCGCAGTTTTTATGATATTGCTTCAGAGGTATTTTATATGCTCTTCTATCACTTTCAGCACATGATTTCCGCCAAATTCTTTCAAGGTGTTTGCACTTCTTTGTTTCTTCACTCAGCGCTTGGCTAAACCATGGCACTGGGGGACGTATTCTGTGATGTGTGATTTGGGTCTGAGGTAGTATATCATCAGTTAAGGATCAGAGCCAGTCATCAATGATAGTAGACTCTGCTTCCACTGAATGACTTAAGGTTTCATCACTCGTCTTAAGCTTACGATTCAGTACTGATGTGTCAATTTTAGACCATGCTACGGTGTTAGTGATATAGGTAGAAATGTTGGGCTTAGCCTGACCAAGCTAGACTCTTGCAATGGCATCACTGAAAATAATCCATCCAGCCTCACTCAGTACCTGTTAGAACCTTCCATGGGTGGATTCATTTGGATGTGTCTGTGAAGGAAGACCTTTATTCCCAACGAGGCCAATTTCGTTGAATACTGTACTTAGTGCGAGAAAAGTACTCCTATCTGATTGGCTATTTTGCAAGAAGTTTTATTTGTGTTTGGTCAGAGAATCGCAACCTTCAAATCATCGTAGTATGTGTACATTTTGGTTAACCATACATCTCAATCCATTTCCTCAGGCCATGTCCGTTTAAAACTGCTAATCCTGAATAAAAGATAGCCCTCACGAACACAAGCCTAGCCCTAAAATCTCATTGTAACAATATTTGTAATGATATTTTGTCCTATTGTGACTTGATGAACAGTGTTTACTTAAACACAAAGGACCATGGATTACACTGCAAGAAAATAAGTCAGTTCTAGGCTACATCAAAGATTTTATCATAGAAAAGGATGTCATATGATGGACACAATGATGAATACCTATATTCCTAATCATGTTCAGATATTCCGATTGTCTGCCGTGAATGCTCCAAAGACTCCACGTTCAGAACTTCACACACGAACAGTACTTTTCGGTGAAGATACCGCACTCATCTTGCAGAGGAAATGCACACTGTACTATTATCATAAAGAAAATATATATGTATGTCCTGGAATTGCAAGTGCTCTGTTGAGAAATGGTTGGGTGCACTTATTTTGTGTGCACTTAAACCAAAATGCTTTGGAACCTGCTACTTACTGGAAAACGTAGCTAGTTCATGTGAATTGAGTGCTCCAATTGTATTAGAAATTGATCAAATACAAGCTGTTGCTCCTACCCCAAACCTTTGTTTCTACATATCTAATGATAACACAGTATTGTTGTGTAAGGGGCTTGTTGGTGTGACTGCTTGGTTTTGTTATATACACCTGGCTGGCACCACACATTGCCTCTCAATACAAATTGTTTGATCCATGGTGTTCCGATGTTAGTATACTGACCAAAAAAATGTATCAGCAGCAAATGTTTTTGTTAAGTTTTCCTTTCTCTTTTCCTTTTTTTATTCTTTTAGGAATGGGATTATATTCTCCCCATCACTTCTCTTTTATTTATGTAACCATGATGGAAATTGATAGCGTATTAATGCCATTACACTCGTTTAGCTAAACATATGCTATTTGCTGAGAATGTGATATTCCTTGTCGTATGTGTGAAATTTATTAGAGGGAGGTTGTAAATGGAAAATAAAAATGAATCGACGACTAAGCAGTGCAGGTGGTGTCACTGAAAGACAGTAATATATGTAGACTGAAGAGAGAATGATTATCAAGTTAAATGGAGGAGGTTGTTCAGCCCTCCACCTTGGAAGTGTTTGAACAGGAAGCACTTAACTTCCCCTAGGGAGACAGTGGCTATTACAGACCATACATTTTCTACATACAGGAAGATTGTGTGATGGATGGTAGACGTGAACCCTGTACTCACATGGGACAAGAGAAGTCTGGCTGCATGCCAAATGAAATGCTGCAGAAAGTGCATTCTTAAGAGATTATAACAAGAGCACACCCACTCTCCTAAAGGAAAACAAATTGCGCTCCTGGAGTCAAACAACTGACAACGTGGATGTAGAAGGGTAAGCTACTCTGTAGCAGCAGGAACAAGAGTCCCCTAGGTTTGTAGAATGCAGCACAAAAAGCAAGTTAAAGACTGCAACCCAGCGAGCATAGTTTGGAAGCATGAACTGGAGGTGCTGAGAATCTGGGAAAATTCAGGATACAAATAGTTATCAAGGACTAATGTAAGAGGTTGTAGTAAACACAACTTTTTCACACTTTGAATTCACAGCTGGTGTCCAAACTATGAATCGTAAGATTAGCAACCTGTCGTCACTCCTAGGCTAATGATAATTCAAATACTGCAGCAAAGGGTTCCGACTCTGACATACACCCCGACATAAAGAACGAGAAGGCTGTACCAGGGAGCTCAGCGTCTATTTATCAAGAAGACAGTGTACAAACATCTTGCAAGTTCAGGAATGAAAGAGAACACATGAAGTGTGCTCAAGGCTGGGGACAGAAGCCCTTGTGTTTTATCATAGAAAACCCAAGTGGTGCCTGGAGATAAATGGCAAGGATTCACCAGTAAACAAGCCTCACTTCACAAAGAATAAATATTTGCATAAAAAGTAGACTTTAGAAGTAAGTGGACTAAGGTTTGTGACTTTTTGGCCTGTGCCTGAAGTGTGGGCATCACAAACCCATCCCCAGGAAAAATTTATATCAAATAATTTTCCGATGTTAACCTATAGTGGTTGGTTTTGCAGAAGAGTTCTGACTAAGCATTCTGAAAGATGTATTATCACAGTTTGATTGACTGAGCAGACGACACATGAGAGGCCAGAGAACTCTGGTGAATGGACAATAACCAGTCTAAAGTTGTTAATGCCATTGGACCTAAGAATACATTTGAAGCATTGTGATTGTTAGTTTGCTGTGTTTTCAAATACATCCCTAGCAACTGTTCGAACAATTTTTTAAAAATAGTGCAGTGTATTATCATTGAGGAACTTTGCCTGTGTAGTTACCACCATCCTCAGTCTTGACATTTGTTTGTCATAATTCATAGACAAAACTATAGAAGCAGGTATAGGTGTATATCTTAATCTTTGTACCTCCTGTATTGGGGTCCATTCACCACAAGTGGATGCCAACAATTTATCTCTTCCCTCATACAGACTTCCTTTTGATGGAGATTTCTAACTGCAGATTCCTCACCTTCTGAATATTCTTAAAATTGGATCTGGAAACTTTTGAGCAGTATCTCTGTGAGCCGGTCGGTTGCGCCGTACTTCTCTGCACTGACGTTCCCCTCTGGAAATGACATGCTAAAAAGGCGCTACTCCTGCCCACTGGCAGCAGTTCTTTTCTTTCCATGACACCAGATGCTGATCCGGAGCTAATTTTCTTTGAGACATTTAAAAAAAAAAATCCTAATTCTTACAGTGTGCAAGAGAAATGTCACCTCCCAAAATGGCAGTTTAAAAACCCTGTAAGAACTGTTTAAAAAGGAGTCTGTGAAGGATCCTCATCAGGTTTGCCTGTGATACCTGGGGTCGAGCCAAAACTCTAAGGCCTGCTGGTTGGTGAACCTAAGGGATCTGATGAACCTGACGGCCATACGAAACCATGATGCGAAATTCTGTCGCCAAGCACCGGAAAACTCTGCGCTGAGACCGGTCCTAGTCAAAGGGTCTGTCCTGGTCCTGGCCTGGCAGTCCCAGGAGTCATTCCAGAGGTTAGTTATTGTCACGCTTTTTGGGTAAGTCAAGAAAACAAAATTTCCAAGCTGGATTCGGCTCCTTCTCACCACTCATACTCCTGATAAAGGTGCGAGGGTGTCACTATGCATCTTGATCTTGCTCTTAAAGTTCATCAACATCTGAGTCCATCCCTGCAGCTTATCCTGGCACCACCTGAGTTTCCAGGCTTGTTTGCGACACCGAGGCATATTGAAGAATTCTACAAGCCCATGCTCTGACTCCTCAAATCCTTACAGACTCCCTCTGGCAATGGCCTTCTGGTCCCAAGGAGATTAGAGGCCCTCCATTTGGGTAACTGCCAGCAGGTTCACGCTCAGCACCAGTTTCACCCTCTGAATCCACCACTGGTCCTCCTCTAACTCCTGTTCCGACTCGCACCACACCCCACTCAAGTTCCCAGAGCTCCAATGATACCTGTCCGATTACTCCTCACTATATAAAGTCTAAATGTGTGGACACTTTCAGGAAGAGGGTAATCTCTTACACTAGCTCAGCCCTCAATCTGTGAAGGTTAGCTGCCGGCTTGGACTCAATTCTCACTCGGTTTTGGATTCGGTTTCCTAGAAGACCCCCAAGCCGTCCTTGAGTAAGCCATACAGGATGGTCGAGATGTGACCAACTTCACAGTTTGTTCTCTTTTGTACACCACTGATTCCATTGGGTGAGCAGTTGCACCAGCGTCGCCATTGGCTGCCATGCATGGCTACAGTAAGCTAGTTTTGCATGTAATGCCTCATCATCACTTAGTTAAATGCCCTTGACGGGGTATGCCTGTTTGTGGAGAAGATTAATTTTGCTTTATAACAGTTAAGGAGACTAGGGCCACAGCATGCTCCCTGGACTAATCTGCCTCACCTTGCCAGCTGCATCAGCCCTACCGTTCCTATTGTGACCTCAGTAGTGGTACTCTATACCATCAGCCAAACTAACCTCAGCAAGGTGCCTGGCAGTTTTGAGACTGAGACTGCGGCACTCCCAAACCCCTACAGTCAAGGGTCAGTTTGCTGCTCAGTCTACTCCCCCCAAACCCCCACAGTCCCAGCTGCCAAACGCCTTTAGCGTGCCCTTAGTGGAACACAGCCACCCATTTGAAGTCAAGATCTGACTATGCTTGCCAGGTTGGCAGTCCATCACATCAGACAAGTGGGTCCTGCAGATAGTCTGGAAATTCATTGCCTCTCTGCCACATCTTCCACCATCCTCATAGTGACTTACATAGGACCATCAGTCCATCCTATAGTGGGAAGTGCAAGCCCTTTTGACCAAAGAGGTTATCAACAGGGTGCCTGTGCCAGAAGTAGGTCATGGTTGTTATTCCTGCTACTTTCTGGTGCTGAAGAAGGGCGGAAGTCTTCATCCTGTTTTAGACCTGCACTCTCCCTATGCCTTTCTCCATAAGGAAAAATGTTAAATGCTTATACTAGCCCAACTCTTGTCTACCCTGACCCTTGAGACCTTGATAGGGGGTGTTGGACCTGCAGGATGTCTATTTCCATATAGCTTCAGGCCAATCAGCACTACCTGTGATTCATGGTGGGACAGAAGCATTTTTAGTTTGCTGTGCTCCCATTTGGTCTCTCAGGTGTTTCAAATTGATGACAGTGATAGCAGATCACCTTTGGAGGTCAGGGGTCCCCATCTTCCCCTGCCTCGACGACTGGCTGATGAAGGTGGCCTCCTCTCAGGCAGTCATTAACCACCAATCTGGCGTTACCTCCTGTCTTCTTTATGGTTCATTATGAACGTGCCAAAGACACTCCTGACTCATTCTCAGATGCTCCTCTTCACTAGAGCCATTCTGGAATTAGTTCAGTCTTGTGCTCTTACTCTGGAAAGGAAAGTCAAGGACATTAAGGCTATGATCCTATTTTTCAGCTTCTGTCCTGGATCTCGGTGGAGTTTAGTCAGAGGCTGCTGGTAGTGATGGGCATCAGGTTGCATATGAGGGCTCTGAAGTCTCAGTAGGCCCAGCAAAAAGTGGACCTCTTCAGCCACGCCCAGATCTCAGAGGAGACTCAGAAAGATCTGCAGTGTTGGTTGCTGGACTGCGATTGGGTCTGCAGCAGACCCCTCTTCCTACCCTACGCAGAGTTGAGAGTGATCACCGATTGATTTCTTCTGGACTTCGGAAGGAAGTCTTTCCAGGGTGGACATGATCAGCCGTCAATGGCTTGCAGAACACAAGTGGTAGTTACATCCGGAGATGGTCAGGGTCTCTACTGCGAATGGGAAGAACCTTGGCTTGATCTGTTTGCCACTGTTGAGAGCACGCAATGCCAGCAGTTCTGCAAGTTGGCGTTCCCCAGCTGCCTCTTGCTAGGAGATGCTTTCAGCTTAGAGTAGAACTCTGAAATACTCTATGCTTTCCTGCCCATGCCACTCCTGCCCGAGTTCTGAAGATCATCAGGAACAACCGGGCCCACAACATTCTAGTGGACCCGGATTGGGCTTGAAGAGTATGGTATGCAGACCTCCTGGCCTGTCATGCGATCTGGCTGTCCCCTAAAGAGGTCCTACTGTCACAACAGAACAGAGTTTCGCACACAGACCTTTGCGGTCTCCCCTTTCCAGCGCGGAGATGAGTGGCAACAGTGGAACGCTTTGACCTTCAGTTGATGTCAGGGGTCCCTCAACAAAAACTTTGCGCCGATCACTGGGACGAATTTGTGTTATGGTGCGACATACACCAGATTGACATATCTCTCCAGGCAAAGGTATCTGAACTTCTCTTGTTTTGTCTTATCTCTTGCCAGCAAGGCTTTGCGTTGGGCACAGTTAAGGGTACGTTTTGTCTCTTTTGGCCGTTTTACAGTTGCAGCACCCTGCATTTTTTAAAAGGTTTCCAAAAGTTGTTTCCTCCCTCTCCCTTCCTGATGCCTCAGTAGGACCTTAAGTTGGTCTTCACATATTTGATGTGCAATCCTTTGAGCCTCTTCATGGCCACTCACCCTAAAGATGTTGTTCCTTGTTTCCATCCCCTTAGTGGAGTGAGTGAGTTTCTGGCTCTCTATGTTAACTCACCATATACATCTTTCTTCCCAGACAAACTGGTTCTGCGGACCTGAGCATCCTTCTTACCAATATTTGTGATGCAGTTCAGCATCAGTTAATCCATCACCCTGCCAGCATTTTATGCTCCACCTTATCAATCTAGAGAGGTAGAGAGACTCCATTGCTTGGAGCGCTCCAAAAGAGCGCTAAGCTTTTACATTGATCGTATAAAGAACACCACTTGGATGATCAGCTGTTTGTGGCATTCACTGGGATGGAGAAAGGCATGACTATGCAGAAGACCATCTCCAGTTGAAACTGTGTACTGTGCCTCAAGATTTGCTTAGCATTGGCCAAAATCAGCCTCCAGAAGGTTTGGCAGCCCATTCTACCAGAGCCAAAGGTGCTACTACTGCATTGGCACGCAGAGTTCCTGTTCCTGTTTTGGACATTTGCCAGGCGACTTTGTGGGCATCGCTCCATACTTTCATGAACCTCCCGGTTTGCCGAGAACGGCACTCTTCCCACTTGATCTCACAGGATGTCTTGTTTGAGTTGCTTACCTTCAGTAACACTCTAATAGGTAGAGACTATCCTACTGCAGATTCCTCACCTGCCCTCCCATCCTTTCCATTATGTGAATTGGGCTCTACCCATTAATAATATCCCTGTCTATTAATCTGCACACTGATCAAAGTCCTTTTCCTGTTGGGGCTCTGAGTCTGGGGGTGCAGTCAGCCTTGAAAGCAGCTGACACCAGCGTGTGGGACTGGAGCCTCTGAAGACCCGTAACTCATTTCCGGAATGGAATGTTGTCAGTGCAGAGCCGCAGGGTGCCATCTACCAGTGCACAGAGGTACTGCACAAAAGTTTCCCAATGTAGTCTGTTGCCTGAGAAATATTCAAAACGTGAGAAATCTGAGGTTAGGTGAAGTCTCCCCCAGAAAGAGTGTTATTAAAGGTAAGTAACTTGTTCAATAAGTGCATGCACCCCTCAAATTGCCTGAAGCTTTCATACAAAGTAAAAGGTATCTCATTAGGCCCTGTGAGTGGAAGAATGACCACACTCCTAGTTGTTTCTGTGGGAAGCTGAACTGGTGTGTGGTAGGAGAAGATATTTATTCCAGGTATCCCCTCTTAGTGAAGTGTAGACAGTGTCTAGAAGCCAGGCTTTCTAGAGATAGCAGTGGATAAGCAGCCAAGGCTTATCTAGGAGACATGCAAAGTTCATGCAATACCACTGTAGTCACACAGCACTTACATACATGGACGAAAACACTCAGATGTACAAAAATAAAGATAATTTATTTTTGGTACAAATCACCACAAAATACTAGACAAGTAACCCACCCTTAGGAGGTAAGTAATGCACTAAATATATACAATAGTAATCAGAAACTGCCATAGAAAAGGTTAGAAAACAGTGCAAATAGCAATAACCAATAGTTACCCTAGGGGGAGCACAAACCATATACTAAAAAAAATGGAATGCGAACAAGGTACCCCACTTAAGTAAGTAAAATGTGTAGAGGAGAGCTGGGAGTACTAGAAAACCACAGAGGTAAGTAACAGTACCCTCCAGCAACCAGGAATGCAGGAGTACATCACTGGATTTTCCCCAAACTACCCAAAAGGAGGAAAAGAAGACACCTAGACAAGAGCGTGAGAAAGCCAGTGGTGGAATCCTGAAGAAAGAAGACCTGTGGAGAGAGGGGACCAAGTCCAAGAGTCACAGTGGAGTCCAGGAGGAGTAGACGCTACTACCCACCCAGCTGTGGATGCAGGACTTGGTCAACAGTGATGAAGAACAGGTCAGCACTGCAGCCCTGGAGCCGGAGAAAAGTTCATGATGGATGCAGGTGAAGTCCCATGGTGGAAGGAGGATTGCAGATGGGTGTTGATGCAGGAATTCCACCAACAAGCCTTGGCAAAGGCAAACTCGTGGTTAGTCGAAAAGAGGTGCTGCCGGGGACCAGCAAGACCCAGGAGGACTCAACCCAGGAGGGGGTGTCACAGGGAACCCTCAGCGCAGAGAGCCCACGGGAGCAGAGGCAGTACCCACAGGAGTGTCACAGGACGGGGACACAGAAGTCGCAGAGGAAGCCCATGCAGCATGACAAAAGAGGATCCCACGCAGCAGGAGAACCACTCAGGATGCTGTGCTTTGCAGGATGGAGTGCTGAGGGCTGGAGCTACACGTCGCCTGAAGATCCCTTGAAGGAGATGCAAACTAGCCTTGGCAGCTGCAACAGACACGGTGCACAGGGTACTGTCCTGCGTGAGAAGTCAAAGGCTTACCTCCACCAAAGTTAGACAGCTGGCAGAGAGGACCAAGAGGACTACTCTGGACCACCACCCGTGATGTAGGATCCTCGCAGCTCAAGATGAGTGGAGATCCATGCAGCCAGTCGTCACATGTTGTAGGTGCCTGCGGTTTCATGGAATTGACTCCACTCCAAGGGAGATTCCTTCTTCTTCTTGTGCAGGCTGAAGAGTTGCAGTTAGAGTCTTCTTCGTCGTAGCAGAGTTTGTTGGTTCCTGGAGGGTGGAGTTGCGGATCCAGTGGCCAGAAGTCGAAACAGAGGTTGCAGAGGAGTCCTGCTGGAATCTTGGAAGCCGAATCAGGGGACCCACCCAAGAGAGAGACCCTAAATAGCCCTGTAAGGGGGAGTGGTCACCTAACCAGGTAAGCACCTATCAGGAGGGGGCTCTGACGTCACCTGCCTGGCCTGGCTACTCACATGCTCCCAGAGTTCCCTGCCAACCTTGGAAACAAGATGTCAGAACCCAGGGACCCTCTGGGGTAGCTCTGGGCACCACCCCTGGGGTGGTGATGGACAGGGGAGTTGTCAATCCCCGTTCTGTTGTCCAATTACGCACCAGAGCAGGGACAGGGAGGGATCCCTGAACCGGTGTGGACTGGTTTATGCACGGAGGGCACCAAATGTGCCCTTCAAAGCAAGCCAGTGGCTCGGGGAGGCTACCCCTGTCAAGCCAGTCACACCTGTTTTCAAAGGGAGAGGGTGTTACCTCCTTCTCCCAAAGGAAATCCTTTTTTTCTGCCTTCCTGGGCTTCATGAGCTAAAGCAGCAGGAGGGCAGAAACATATCTGAGGGATGGCAGCAGCTGGGCTGCCCGGAAAATCCTGTAAGACTGGTGGTAGCAATGCTGAGGTTCCTCTAAGGAGCCCCCACAGTGCATGGACTCATACTTCCAATACTTGCAACAGTATTGGGGTATGATTCCGACATGTTTGATACCAAACATGCCCAGGTTCAGAGTTATCATTATGTAGTTTGACATAAGTAGTGACATATGTCCAGTACACACATAAAATGGCGTCCCCGCACTCACAAAGACTAGGAAAATGGATCTGTGGTTTGTGGGGGCACCTCTGCTAGTGCAAGGGTGCCCACACACTCTCACACAGGTACCTGCATCCTGCCCTCTGGGCTAAGAGGGCCTACCAAAGGGGTGACCTGGTGTAGTGACCTGTAGCGAAAAAGGGTGCATGCACCCGTTTCACGCAGGCTGCAATGGCAGGCCTGCAGAACCCTTTGATGGGCTCCCTAGGGATGACAGAATAACTGCTGCAGCCCATAGGGGTCCCCTGGAACCCCTTTGCCCTGGGTACCTAGGAAACCATATACTAGGGACATACATGGGGGCACCAGTATGCCAATAGTGGGAAGAAAAAGGTACAATTTACAGGAGAAAGCAAAACTACTGGGGTCCTGGTTAGCAGGAACCAAGTAGACACAGGCAAACATACTGACAATAGGCAGAAAATGGGGGTAACCATGCCAAGAAAGAGGGTACTTTCCTACAGTTTCCCACTCAGTGTCATCATTAGTTGCATCTTTCTTTAATATTAGCTTACAGTTTTCAGGTGCTTGAAAATGTTCTGTCCCTTGTGATCGCTGTAGCTTCCAGACTACAAATTGCTCTAGGACAGTGAGTCTTAACCTATGGTCTGTGGACCCTTGGGAAACAAGGGTTTGAGTCACCGACTCAGTGGGTCCGCGACTGCTTATAAAATTAAATAACATAAGCAGAATAAAGTATTAACACATAAAAAAAGCAGCATTTTAATTTTTTTAATCTCTGTTAATGTTAAGTTGGTAACAGCTTGAGATGTGGAAACTGCACAAGTGCAGCCCACAGGATCTAGTGGG
Organism: Pleurodeles waltl; assembly: GCF_031143425.1. NCBI lineage: Eukaryota > Metazoa > Chordata > Amphibia > Caudata > Salamandridae > Pleurodeles > Pleurodeles waltl. The sequence goes on along the minus strand of NC_090449.1, from coordinate 674,806,167 downwards.
GATGATTGGTGGCACCAACAAAAAGAGAGGATGCATTATTTCCCCAAAAAATATTTTCTATTTTCTATTATAACACCTCCTCTTTTAGAAATAGAAGTACATTTTGAACAGCTCCAACATTCTCTTTACAATTTCGATGTTTGTATTTTTTTGTTTCAGACCTAAACAAAATATTTCATAATCTGTGGACTGGTTTGATGCATACTTGCTTCTGTATTTTTGGTACTGTTTCATGTTAAAATCATAGCATGTCGCCAGATTCCAGTAGTAATCCAGTGTGGGTCCACGGAAGTCAAAATGTTAAGAACAGCTGTTTTAGTATGAGGAGGAACCAAAGTTCAGGAGCAATCTGCAGCTGTAAAACAGGATCCTGAGATGTTGAGGTCATAACAACTTGGGGAATTTGTAGGTGCTCTAGTTGGGGCACATTGTGGAAATAGCAGAAATGAAAAGCAAAATAAAGGGTGAAATTTGGTAAGTGGTGTCATGCAAATATTACTGACCAGTTCACATGCTCAGTTGGAAAAGTTATAAATTTGCATTATGCTTAGCCAAGGGGCCTTTTCTGATCTCTTCTATAAGTGGGTCCTTTGCACCCATTTCTGTCATTAAGGAAAGGTCAGACCCAAATGTCCCTTTGACATGCCTGTTGTTTTCCAGTCAATGGCTGATTAAAGAAAATCTCCCAGTGTAAGAATTATAGGTACTTTACTTGTTCTTCTTTTTTAATACTTGCATATCGGCTCCTAGAACTTAGTTTCTCACACAAGTAGACAGCCAGTAGAGTCAGTGAGATCTGGTTGTTGGGAGCAACTAACGCCTTGCAGAGTTTTTTTTTATTATTATTTGGATCTGAAACAATACTTTACTTCTTAGAATGGATTGGGATTATGTCTGAACTAGGCTGCTTAGCTACCATCTTTGTTTTGTCCACTGTCCTAAGTTGGAGAAATGCTATAGAGCTCATTTTTTGCAGTTCATATTCCATTGCAACTCCCGGCCTCAGACCTGATATGTGATCAAATCAAATTATCTAACTTCTGTCACTGCTCATTCAGCGCATGGGTAGTGACGAAGCAAGCCATTTCTTGTTGATTGTGGACTATATTCAGTAGTGTTAATAAATTCAAACACGTCAGCTTTTTAAGGAATTGTCTCCCACTAATCTAGTGACTGTGTGACCACAAGAGCTTTTTTAGAGGAATTTCTGCTACATGGTCCCCAGACACTCCTTTGATTGTGAAGCTCATGGTCCAAGTCTATCTAAGCAGGGTGTGATTCAGCATATCTTGTGACTAACTTAAGGGATCTTCCTCTAAACTCTGGACCCGATAACTACCCATGCTACTTTAGTTGCACAACATTTTCGATTCTAAATTCCACATCCTGATAAACAGAATTATTATAAGTGGACTTCTCCCTCTGTTGGTGAAATATCCACCAGCATGGCGGATTTTCTATTGTTGTATGCGGGTAACACCAAGGTGGAAGAGGGGTGAGTAGAGAGGAAAGGAAACTGAAATTGTTGAAAAACCTACAGAAAATGTAATATATTGTTTTTCATGAACATTTTCTGCGGAGTTTCCCATCAAATTAACACACCTAAAGCTGCCCCAAAAAAGATGGGCCTAAGGGTTTCCATGCAGTGGAAAGTTGCTCAACACCCCAAAGTTTCAGAGGTGACAGGGAAGGAATTTTCCCCTCAACACATTACACTGTGGAAGGAAACTTGAATATTCTGAATAAATATTAGCCCATGAGAGTGCTCATTGAAACCAATGACGGTCGTAGCCTTCCAGGACTACTCCTGGGTATGTTTGTGTATCCCCAAAAATCTGAAAATACACAGCATAGATTTGCATCTTTTTAAATATGGGCCACGTGAATCTGGCCGTGGTGGAACATGTTATAACACAGAAAGGACCAACAAACACTACTGTGTTGTGGTGTTTTTTCTCCATCTTGTTTGGATTCTCGCACAATACTGAAACTGTTTAATACTTTGACTGCTTTTTAGGAAATAGTATTATTTATACTTCCACTACCATCTCCTTTCCTCTCGCAATACATCCTATATTTTTTCTGATGTGTGTGCTATTTTTGTTAAATAACCTAATGGCCACATTGGTGCTTTGTGAAGGTACACTCTTTCCTGTGTTCATTTGTAAGCATTCTCAGTTTCCACAAGCCTCCCTTGACTCGCAATCCTTTCCCTTTTATAAACATCCCTGAGTGCTACATCCCATGTACCTTCCCCGAGCTGCTATGGACCCCTTACAGAGGGCTTAGCACCCCAGGTTAAATAAGCCTGTTGCACCCCTGCCTTATTAGTTTTATCTCCACCACGCTTAACCAAGCTTGACTATTTTAAAACATTTCAAAGTCTACTATTATTTACCAACTTGATTGTGCTGCAGAATTAGGTTTTCTGTCTTTCAAGGTTAAAAAAGCAATTAGTTGCAGCCAGTACTTTATCAGAGTGATAGATGGAAATACTGATTGCATTGACCTAAAATAAAGCGCTACAGCTGGAGGCTAATGATATTTGGTATCTGTGGATATTTTGCCCTGGAATGCGCAACAGCAGGTCTTTGTGGCACAGATGAAATTGTGAAAATTACTGAAAAAATCACTGACTTCATTGAACATCCCTGATTGCCTGCTTTACGCTAATGGGGTAATTTGGATAGATTACTACCGAAGATACTTTTTCTGAAGTAATATTGGTAGGCTGTGCGTTGATGTCCTAACTACTGACTCTCAGACTCCATTTAGACATGTAAAACATTGTCCTCTGTAAGAATGGCCTTAAGTGTTGCAAAGTTAGCTAAAATTATATTTTTTCTCTGGTTCTCAGTCTCGCTACTTGTACCCCCACAACTGTGTTTTAATTCATTTCACCCTGATTAGAATAATTGTTATTTTTTGATGTTTCTGTGTATGCCATTTTAGTTTACTCCATTTGTCTTGTCAATTTTACATCACCTTGTTCCTCTTTTATTATTTTTGTTTTGTGTTCCCTTTCTTTTTCTTTATTATTTCATCGTCCCTGCTCTTCCTTCTGCTGAAGCCCTACAGGCTGGGAATGCTGGCTGATCAGGTACGGAGTTTTTAGGTTCCCTAAAAATATACGTGAACCCTTTACAGATTTTGACAGACCAGAATTTGAGCTTTGTGATCTAAAACATTGACGCCAAGAACCATGCTGTCACAGAATCTGTAATCTATCGCATGTGGGATGTTTGTGATGATTTTTTGGTTCCCTGGAACAGGAATACTCGCATATGAACAAATATACTCTACCTCATTCACAGGCCATGGGGCGTTTCTTCCAAGCTTTTGAGATCAGGGAAGGTAATACATAAAATGCCAGGCCTTCTTCCTCAATCCTTTATCCTGGTTGCTTAGAGAGAGAGAGAGAAGCCCAAGTAGAAAAACCCATAGTATAGGAAGCCTTTTTGTGCTCCGCGTGTTGTCACATGCACTTCACTCTGAATGGTCTGAAAGAAGGGACTGATGAGGCTAATATTGTGGGCTCTCTTCTCCACAGTCCTTTGTGGTAAGTATTACCTCCTCTCTGCCTCAAACAAATGTCTCCTGTAGGTATGTGAAAATATACTTGGGTGTTTTTTGTAGAAATGAAAGTTCCTAGGACCTCCACTTTAAAATACTTCACTTTACTTTTGTCTGTTTTGATAACCAGCATAATTCTACAAGAGAAAGTAACTTACTTGATAATGAAATATCATGTCAGTGGGAGGGTCCACAGACAGAATTACAGCTTTAGGTAGGATTATTTTGGATCTCTTTTTCTAAAGCTACAAAATGCAGGAATACCAGAGCACAGGACTACATCCTTAAATATACGAACCACTACATCATGCCACAAGTAACAGTCAAATCTTAATATTAGGTTTTGTGTTCCAAAGCCATGGACTGTAGATGCTCTGAGCCTGGAAGACAGTGTGTGTCTAGCTGCACAAATAAACTAGCTGTGGGGACAACTGATTTCTGGGAAACCTGAGCACTGAAGGCGGGCAGAGTGGTGCATTTACTAAAATTGTCTAAAGTGGGCTGGGGCCTTAGAATCATAACTGGTATGCTAGTGTATTGGAGCTTAACCTTAGTACTGTATCTCCTGGGTAGGCAAATATCTGCAATATGCCCCAGTGTGGACCTTGCCCACTAGAAACTTTTCTCATACTTTACAAAATGGATCAGTTCACGTTCTCACCAAAAACACTGTGATCACACTCTCTGGTAGTTATTAACTGAATAGCAGCCCCCCTTTACAGAAAAATGTACACTATACAATGGAAGCTTATATTAAATTACCACTTAGTGTCATGTAGTATAATACTAATTGTTGCAAAGAGCTTGTAGCTCACTTATTCCATAGTTTTCATTGAACAGACTTTCACAGTCCACAGAACGCTATTGGAGTGCTATTGTACTGCCTGACATTCTTGATATCTGGTCATGTTTATGGCTCCCGCCTGTATGCGACATGTAACGCTCATGTTATACTTTCTTTTCTGTAGCTTTCATGAAGTGACTGTACAGGTCCTGTATTGCTCATACATGTTCAAAGTTAGGAAAGATACTAAAAAAAGAACTTGTAGCTCACTGACGGTTTAGCAGGTGATATGCATTGTCTCCAAAGTAACAGGTGTACAACCAAAATGGTCTTCGATCTACTCACGCCTTTCGATAGCGGGATTTAACCTGTTCACAAACTAGCATAAATGTTCACATCTCTAAAAGATCTCTCCAAGCCAAATAGACAGTCCATTTGTTTAAATCTATTTTGTTTTTATATGCCCGTTAAATAAAATTCTACACATAATTGTTATAATTTCAAATAGGAAAAACAGACCATACCGTTAACTTGCATCTGAATTGGTCATGAATACAGTTCGTAGAGTCTCTTAAACAGTATATTGCGTGCAGCATTCCCGTCATGCGCTCCACATTAATGATCACTTTTTCTTCTCAATTGTTTCATTAAATACACCATCATACAAAAAAGTGTTAATTGAGTTTTTTAGGGTCTTCTAGGGTGCTTTCCCATTTCCTCAGGCATATCTGCCCTTTGTATACTGATTTTTCTATGGCCACCAAATAACCCCTTCCTCCAGCTGATTGTATCTGGTATATTGACATAACCCCATTCCCTATCTATATCCCTGTGTGCAATTATGGGGTCCAGGTTACATTACTTCATATCCAGCAATATCATTTTTCGGGTCTAACAATCTCTTTATGCAATACATTTTGTTACCTCCATGTGAAGTTACCAGCACAAATCATATATTGCCACGCTTTGCTATATTGTGGTCAGTTTGAATTGTAAAGTATATCAAAGTAATTCTGCTGGGCATTTTAAACCATTGATTGCTTACCTTTTAAATCCCCCCCAGGCCATACTGATCTGAAAACGTTTTGTTTCTGTGGTCTGAAATATTGTGCTATCGGACTCCGCAGTGGCTTTGTCTGACTCTGGAAGCTATGCCGTCGAGCTGTATATAGACACTACCCCTATTTGCTATTGCTTCGTTTTTGCATACCTTTATACACCAATTCAGAGCTCTGGCACCAAGTTTTTGTTACCTTTTTAACAACTTCCAAAATGTTTTTCAGTGATATTGTGCTAGGTTTATGTCTCATCCAAAGACAATTGGCTTCAAGTCGTACAGCACCTGCAAAAATCAGATTTTAGTTATGGACCAGTATGACGACTACCTCTGCTGTCCTTGATCTAAGCATGATTTGAAGTCATGCCACAGATACTTCCCAGCACATCTGAAGGCCACCAGGGAGTGGGAAGCAGAGTTGTACATTGTCAAGTATAAAACACAGTGTTGGGCTCACTCCAGAATATGATTCTGGTCGCACTTGCTAGTGCGCCTGGTCCTTAGTAAGTAAACTTACAAGGGGGCGAGTATAAGTCGATGAACCTTTTGATTCACATGGAGTATCCTAGCTACGGTGTGACCAATGTGCATCAATAATCAATACACTAACCAATAACCAAATCATTATTCAACAGTTAATAAACCACACCATGGCCCTTATTCATGAATTACCACAACGGAGTATACGTTTAGTCATTTTAACTCCCTAATAGTTACAATACTAAGTCATGAGGTTAATTCAAACTTTATTCAAATCAACTCAAGATTAATACATTAGTGACCAGCAATAACATAATCTAATCAGATCTTGAGAAAACGTACATTCTAATGCCTCAACACAAGCCAATAATGATGAATATGTTAACATGAGTAGCAGAGTTCAGCGAACCAGTCCGTCAATCATTTGTCAACATATATGTCAACATCTCAAAATAAGAACCCTACCTAACCCAGATTAGCATTAGCATGTGGGACTTCATGCGAAAATAGTTTAGAACATGAATTTGGAAAAACATCTAACTAGGAGAAAATCTATAAAACAGCGCAATTGGCACCTAGAAAGAAAAGGCACAAAAATCAGTCAGTCACATTGTCACAGCTACCTATCCTTGGCATGGATCAGCAACAAAGTCAGTCTTCGTCTTCAGGTCATCAATCGATCAGCATCGCATCAGGCTCTCAAGAGCATGAGCCCAATGACAGAATCTTGAATCTCTTCGAACGTCCATGCCTAACCTCGAACATCTGTTCTCTCCATCGGTTCTCTCTAGTTTTTCCCCTTTGTCATGACATTAAAGTCACCCAGCCTATCCGGCAAATTGCTAATTGGTCAATCAGTCACATGTTTATTTACATAGCCAATGGATAAAACACACCAAATCTATAGATTCTAGTATTTCATGATTCTCAGACTGTTGATTGGTTCATTGTATGATGATCTCATTATCCGGCTCGTCAGGTATCAAAAATGTTGCATCTTCTTCTCCAGTCAGTGTCTCCATTGTTCCAGTCCTGAGCAAGTACATCTCGTCTGATTTACACAGTACTTGTTACAATTATGATTTCCCCATCTCCTGTCCATTGGTTCGTGCATAGGATTTTTGCTGAGCAGATTTAATTAAACAATAAGCAGTTCATGGTCAGTTCAGCACATTAGCTTCTCTACATCGTGCTAGTAATTTAGCTTCTGCATGAGGCCTGGAAAAACTAGGCCACAACTTTGGCTAAGTTAACTCTACAATTTAATGCAAAACATAAGGTATATATCTCAATATGACATACTACTACATTATTATTACGCATTTTCAACATTTCACATATTTGTAGTCATTTTTTGTATAATTTGTGAATTTTGGGGACCACTCTCCATGGGCACATTTTCAAATGTATTATGTATTTCTACCATTTTCTTTTTGATCAAAAATACATAAGCACTCATCAGTATTTCTAATTAACATATCTAAGTCAGCAATCCCTCCTCTGATGACTAAATATGTCATCACACTACTTTTACCATCATCATTTTCCCAGTTCGATCTCCTCAGTGTTTTGTCTCCTTCTCAAATCTTCTCTATAAATTCTTTCCCTGATTTGTTCTTCCCTTCTCTGATTGTTTTTAGCCCTTTTCAATTTAATCTTTTGACACAATTTACATAAACCCCATAATCCTAATATGCAAGCAATCACAATTAATATTCCTGTATGATTTTTAATAATACCCTATTCCAAATGTTACTAAGCCAATTCCCCACTGAAGCAAATCCTTTTCCAGCCTTTTTGCCAAACGCCCGGTTCCTTCAATTCCTTCAAATCCTTACCTGAGTTAGTCAGTCTTATCTCTTTAGTATGGTTAGGTATATATGAGCAGCAATGCCTAGAGTTAATCATTTTAAAGACCCCGCCGTCCTTCGCTAGAAGGATGTCTAAAGCAAGGCGATTCTGAAGCGACATAGCTCTATCCGCAGCTAATTCTGTATCTGTCAGGAGTATTGCCCCTGTAAAATTTGTCAGCATGTTATCTGCAATAGTTGACAACTTACGTATCTTGATTGAGTTCAGGATGACTCCTAGTGAAGGAATCATCGCACTAAATATATCTCCCACAATAGCAGAAGAGAATTCCCTCATCTGTCGCTTATGATGTAATTCAGTTAATTTCGGAAACTTCTTTAAGTCATCTATCTGATAAATCTTTGAGACAACTATTCCCAAATAACATGTCCCATACCATCCTCTTGGAAGACGGTAATAAGCATTAAGCCCACAAATATAATAGATACCAGGAATCGCAGGGTCCTGACCATTCAACATAAAAGTCCATTTACTCTGAAACAAAAACACATGTCTACATTCACTCGTTCCCACAAATAGTGTCAGTGCGTCATTTTTGTCCTATATATACAAAGCTTCCCAACATGTAAGGCATCTACAGCTAATTTCCCTTGTGTCTTAATTACAGTGTAAGCATAATCATTCTTGTAAGTCCTTTTCGCTAAACCTTTCTCTAATTTCTCTTTTAGTGTTTTTCTCCTGTCATCAGTATGCTCTATAAGGCTCTTTTCAAAAGGTGTAAGCAAGCAGGTGGGATTATTCATATGTGCTTAAACAATTCCAAATTTTAGTATAGGACCAAAGAATCATCTAACTATTACTATATCATGATCTTTAGCTACTCTACTCAGATATCTAATAATAGTAACAAACGAAAACACCACATCATAATTAGAATAAAAATACTGTATATTCTGTTGATTTTTAGAACCTTGTTAGTAGCAGACTACAGCTTATTCCGTAGGTTAATGGTAAACTGTGGTATGTAACTCCTTCCTCTACTGACAAAGGAATTTGCGTACACACAAGACAATCCCTTGCATCCATCGTCTCAACATATTCACTCAACAAGCAATAGAAGACATTAGAAGAAAGCTCTCCATGAGCATTAGTCTAGTCATGCAAATACTTCTCATCTAATTTAAACGTCTCTAAAGCCGTTAGTTAAGTAGTTTCAGGAACAGAAGTACGATTGGCTCCTTTCATATCAAGAACAGACATTCCCACAATCACTACTATAAACAAAATCCAACACATAATTGCAAATTCAATGCTCATATATCTACAGCGCCTAGCATCCCTAACTTGATTATTTATCTCTTATCTCAGCCATGATCTGTAAAGAATCTGAAAGCAGAAGAAACTCTTATATAAAGTGCAATAAAAATCAAAAATAAGAAAAAAAATATTCTCTCACAGTTCAGTTTCACATCCAGGAACCCTTTTCCTTGTCAAAATCGATTAGCAGCTTGTCACATCCGGTTTTATGTCAAATTGGGTTATCAGTGTCTTTTTTGGTTTATTTTTCAACAGTCTCTTTAAAGCATTTCAGATTGGTTCAACAATTCATCTTCTTGTTCACCTTCAGGTTACATCAAAGAACTGACTCCGAACCTCTCTATCAAAACAAAAGGACATAAACTTGTGTTGCCATTCATTTGTAGTTGCATATACCCATTCAGGACCTGCGTAACGCCGACTTGCTATTCTCTTTCTTTTCAACTTTCAATCACCACATACTTCTCCTTCACCCAATTCTTGTTTTCTCGTAGTATCTACTTCTTCATCTATTGTCTCATTTATGACCACTTCCTTTGTTTTTCCTACTTGCGATTAAGGCCAACTATCTCCTTTTCTCAATCCTTCTGTCAATATCCTTCTCAAAATTTGACTTTTCTCTTTCTCTTTTTCTATGGTGTTTTCTCTTGATGGACCTGCAACAGGCTCAGGAGGAGTCGGATCACCTTGACTTTTCTCCATCTCAACTCCTTCACCTTTGTGGTCTGGCACTTGCTCTGTTTGTTTTTCAGCACCGTCTACATCTGAGAGAACCTCTGCTGAGCTAGGCTCTCCTGCTGTATCCGTAGAGGTTGATTCTTACGCATCCTCCTGTAAATCTTCACCTTCGTCTCTTACAGAGGTCATAGAACCATCTTCCACAAGCTCTCATTCAATTTCAGGCTCTCTTGGTTCTCTTTCTGATTCAGGTGCAGCAACCTGTTTCACTTTTGTTGGTGCTCTCAACAAAACTTCTTCATGATCCAGTGGACATGCCACCTTCTTTGTATGATTCTCATGAATCCACAGCTGTCGTAGTTGTTAAGATCACCTGGTCAGGCCCTCTCCAGCATGGCTCTAAACACGTCTTGCGAACATGTTTTCGGACAACGACCCTGTCACCAGCTCTCAGAATGTGTCCTGGATTGTAGATGAGTGGCAGCATAGTGGCCTGCTCCTGCTGAGAGAAAGAGCGAACGACATCAGCCAGACCCTTGCAGTAGTCCAACACCATATCATCTGTAATATTCACAACTGCATTGGCTGGAACTGCTGGTAATCTCATTGCTCCGCCCATGAGGATCTCGTGGGGTGAGAGCCCTGTCTTCCTGTCAGGTGTATTTCTCATCAACATCAACACCAAAGGCAATGCATCTGGCCATTTCAGATTCGTAGCTGCACACATCTTTGTAATTCTTGATTTCAAAGTACCATTCATTTGCTCCACTTGTCCTGATGCTTCCGGGCGGTAACTACAATGTAACTTCTGCTCAATGTTTAGTGCTGCACATAAGAGTTTAATCACCTCGTAATTGAAGTGAGTTCCACTATCTGATTCTTAAGAGATCAGAAACCCGAAATGTGGTGTCAACTCAGTGAGCAACAACTTTGCTACTGTAAGACTGTCATTCCTTCTTGTGGGGTATACTCCAACCCAGTGACTAAAAATGCATACAATCACCTTCACATACTTCAAACCTCCACATGCAGGCATCTAAATGCAATCCAATTACATTCTGCTGAATAGACCTCCTGCTCTTCCAATGTGGCTCAAATTCACACCTGTCCCTTTTCCCACATTTAGCTGCTTACAGATTATACAGCAATGAAATACTGCCTCTTCTGCCTGCCTAAATTTAGGATTAAACCAGTCAGTCTTGAACAACCGGACCATTGCATCCCTCCTAATGTGTGCCTGCCCATGATAATACCTGGCTGTTAGACCTGACAGCCTTAGGGTGGTCACCCCTAACTTTTTGCCTGCCTCCCTCCACTTTTTGGACACTGTTTTTGCTGGCTTTTAGACTCTGCGCACTTTACCACTGCTAACCAGTGCTAAAGTGCATATGCTCTCTCCCTTAAAACATGGTAACCTTGAATCATACCTGATTGGACTATTTAATTTACTTATAAGTCCCTAGTAATGTGCACTCTATGTGCAATAGGGCCTGTAGATTAAATGCTACTAGTGGGCCTGCAGCACTGGTTGTGCCACCCACTTAAGTAGCCCCTTTTCCTTGTCTCAGGCCTGCCATTGCAAGGCCTGTGTGTGCAGTTTCACTGTCACCTCGACTTGGCATTTAAAAGTACTTGCCAAGCCTAAACCTCCCCTTTCTCCACATATAAGTGACCTCTAATGTGTGCCCTAGGTAACCCCTAGAGCAGGGTGCTGTGTGGGTGAAAGGCAGGACATGTACCTGTGTAGTTTACATGTCCTGGTAGTGTAAAACTCCTAAATTCGTTTTTGCACTACTGTGAGGCCTGCTCCCTTCATAGGCTAACATTGGGGCTGCCCTCATACAGTATTGAAGTGGTAGCTGCTGATCTAAAAGGAGTAGGAAGGTCATATTTAGTATGGCCAGAATGGTAATATAAAGTCCTGCTGACTGGTGAAGTTGGATTTAATATTACTATTCTAGAAATGCCACTTTTAGAAAGTGAGCATTTCTTTGCACTTAAATCTTTCTGTGCCTTACAATCCACGTCTGGCTGGGCTTAGTTGACAGCTCCTTGTGCATTCACTCAGACACTTGCTGGAGAAGAAACCTGAACCAGAAATTACATCCTGCCAAGAAGAACTGCCTGGCTGCTCAAAGGACTCACCTGTCTGCTTTCTACAAAGGACTGCTGCCTTGCTGTTGGCCTGCTGCCTTGCTGAACTCTTGTCTGGCTGTGAAAGTGCTCTCCAAGGGCTTGGATAGTGCTTGCCTCCTGTTCCCTGAAGTCTCAGGACCAAAAAGACTTCCCTTTTTCACTTGGACGCTCCGTGCGCCGAACTTTTCGACGCACAGCTTGTTCCGCGCCACACACCGACGCTGATCGACGCAACGCCTTCGGGACGACCGGAACTTCGACGCACGGCCTCGCAAGGACAACGCCGCCCGACTTCCAGAGGAGAAATCAACGCGACGCCTGCCGTGAGATCGAAACATCGACGCGCAGCCCCGCAGAACGACACGCAGCCGGAAAACAAGCAGGAAAATCCACGCACAGACCCGGGACATCTGGTAATCCCCGCGATCCACAGTAAGAGACTGTCCACGCGCCGGAAAACGACGCACGACTTCCCCACGTGAAAAATAACGACGCAAGTCCGTGTGTGCTGGGGAGAAATCGACGCACACACAATTTTTCAACGCATCTTTTCTTCTGTGGCCCTCTGAGGAGATTTTTCACTCCAAACCAGGTACTTTGTGCTTGAAAGAGACTTTGTTTGCTTTTTAAAGACTTAAGACACTTGATATCACTTTTCAGTGATATCTCTACAAATTTACATTGCAACTTTATTCGTTTTGACCTACAATTATCCTGATAAATATTATATATTTTTCTAAACACTGTGTGGTGTATTTTTGTGGTGCTATATGGTGGTATTGTATGATTTATTGCACAAATACTTTACACATTGCCTTCTAAGTTAAGCCTGACTGCTCGTGCCAAGCTACCAGAGGGTGGGCACAGGATAATCTTGGATTGTGTGTGACTTACCCTGACTAGAGTGAGGGCTTTTGCTTGGACAGGGGGTAACCTGACTGCCAACCAAAAAAACCATTTCTAACAATGGTGATCAGCGGTGAGGATAGGACTTGTATTTGTGCAGTGACATACAGTAGCTAAGTATTTCACTACCTACCCACAGTTGAAGGTCAACTTGATTTTATCTCTTTTTGCAAATTCGTTTTTTCCTGACAATTTTCAAAAACTAAATCCTCACTCAACATGTCTCTGACTGGGTCTCAGATAGGAGACTTTGACCTAGTCCTGTTGGATACATATACGGTCAAACAACTAAAAGGATTCTGCAGGGCAATGAGGGTACCCACCCAAGGGGTCTCCAAAAAGGAGGACTTTCAAGTGGCGCTGAGGGCCTGGGCAGAAGCCCATTTAGAAGAGGATGGTGAGGAAGAAGAGCCAGAAAATGGCCCCTCAGAGGATTTGTTGCTATCTGTGGATGGTGTTACCACTGCAGTTGTGCCCCCTTCCAGACCAGGGAGCAGTGTCTCTGTGCAAAGCCTGACCGCAGAGGAAAGGAGAGAGGAAAGGGAGTTCCAATTGCAAATGGCAAAACTGAAAATTGAGGCTCAACAGGAGGAAAGAAGGGCAGAGAGAGAAGCCAAGAAAGCTGAGGCTGAAAGAGCAGCCAAACAGATTGAAGCTGAAAGAGCTGAAGCTGCAGCTGAGAGAGCCTTGGCTGAAAAGAAACTGTTATTGGCTCATGAACTGAGTCTCAAGGACCTGGATCTCAAGGCAAAGCAGTCTGAATCCAGCAATAATGGTGGCAGCATACTGACAGGACCTGCTGGAGAAAAGAAGGTTCGTATACCCAAAAATGTGGTGCCCAGTTTTGTGGTGGGAGATGATATAGATAAATGGTTAGCTGCTTATGAAGTTGCACTAAGGGCTCATGAGGTTCCTGAAGGGCAATGGGGGGTAGCTATGTGGGGTTATGTACCGCCATTGGGGAGGGACACACTTCTCACATTAGATCAACCTGATCAAAACACATACCCACTTCAGAAAGCCACTTTACTTGCCAAGTTTGGGCTGACCCCTGAGGGATACCGTCAGAGGTTCAGGGACAGCACCAAACAAGCCACACAAACATGGGTAGATTTATTTGACTTTTCCAGTAAGGCACTGAATGGATGGGTGCGGGGCAACAAAGTAGATGATTATAAAGGGTTATGTGACTTGATTCTGAGAGAGCATATGCTTAATACTACTTTTACAGAGTTGCGCCAGCACTTAGTGGATAGTAAGCTGACTGACCCCAGGAAGCTTGCTGAGGAGGCGGACCTCTGGGTTAGCACCAGAGGTACCTGGGGGGGACACCCACAAAGGTGGTCAGGGTTCCCAACAGAAGAAAGAGGGGGGAGATAAACTTACAGATAAGGAACTCTCCAAAGGCCCCCAAAAGAATTCCCAGGGAGGGGGTGGCAACCATTCCTTTTCCAGATTTGGGAAAAAGCAAGGGACATATGATAGGTCAGGAAAATCCAACCCCAAATGCATGGAGTGTTACCAGTATGGGCACTATAAAGGCGACCCCCAGTGCCCCAAGAGAGCACCGTCCACTACCGGACAGACACCTGGGTTGACTAGTGTAGCGCTCGTAGGGAGATGAACCTAGATAGCTTTGGGGAACAGGTAGAGATTTCCCTAGTGTCCCTGGGAGAAGGAGAAATGGTGCCCAAAGCCCACATGCCCCAAAATACTTCCAAGTACAGGCAGTGGGTCACCATTGATGGGCAGAAGGTGGAGGCTCTGCGTGACACAGGAGCCAGTGTGACTACTATCAAGAGTCAGTTGGTGTCAACGGAGCAGATAGTCCCTAATACATTCCACCAGGTCATAGTCGCTGACAATCGTGAGAGTCACCTACCGGTGGCTCTGGTTCCCTTTGAGTGGGGGGGGGGTCTCGGGTACGCTGAAAATAGCTGTGAGTCCTGCCATGCCTGTAGATTGTCTGTTAGGCAATGAACTTGAGCATACTGCTTGGAAAGAAGTGGAGCTCAGATCTCACCTGGAGATGTTAGGGTTACCTGAGTGGGTCTGCATGACCACACGGTCCATGGCTGACCGAGAGGGAAGTCAAGGGCGTCTGGAGCCTGGAACAATGGCCTAGAGAGCAGCCAAGAGGAGGGGAAAGGGGTGCGGGAAACCGGTCCCAGAAGTTCCCGCAGTAGTTGACGGGGCTCCTGAGGAGGAGGCTCCCGAGCCAACTGGGGAAGACATTGCCACCCTAGGTGACCTCCCTGAGCTTGCTGGCTGGCAAGTTGAGGGTGGACCCACCAGGGAGGAATTCTGCAAGGCGCAGAAAGAATGTCCCACTCTAGAGGGTCTGAGGAAGCAAGCCTCAGACCAGGCGGCAGGTGAAGCCTCTGGCGATCACCACATATATTGGGAGAATGATCTCCTCTACAGTGAGCCTAAGGTTCCGGCCTTTGGGGCAGCGCGTACGCTGGTGGTCCCCTAGTGTTACCGTACCTTCCTACTGGGTCTGGCTCACGACATTCCCCTGGCAGGACATTTGGGGCAAGGCAAGACCTTTGACAGGCTTGTCACCCACTTTTATTGGCCCAGAATGAGGACAAACTCAGATAAGTTCTGTAGATCTTTTCCTACCTGCCAGGCCAGTGGTAAAGCAGGAAAAAGGGTTAAAACCCCCCTGATTCCACTTCCTGTCGTTGGCACCCCCTTTGAAAGGGTGGGCATCGACATTGTTGGTCCATTGGACCCCAAAACTGCCTTACGCAACAGGCTCATCCTGGTTTTGGTGGACCATGCCACCCGTTACCCAGAGGCAATCCCTCTGAGGACCGTAACTGCACTGGTGGTGACCAGAACTCTGATGGGGATACTTACCCGTGTGGGACTCCCAAAGGAGATAGTGTCTAACAGAGGCACTAACTTCATGTCTGCATACATGAAGTCTCTGTGGGATGCGTGTGGTGTAACCTACAAGTTCACCACACCCTATCACCCCCAGTCTAATGGTCTTGTGGAGAGATTCAACAAGACCTTGAAAGGCATGATTGGTGGCCTCCCTGAGGCCATGAGGCGTAAGTGGGACGTCCTCTTACCATGCCTTCTCTTTGCTTACAGAGAGGTCCCCCAGAGGGGGGTGGGATTCAGTCCCTTTGAGCTTCTCTATGGGTACCCTGTCAGGGGACCCTTAAGCATTGTCAAGGAGGGGTTGGAGAAAGCTCCAAAGGCACCCCCTCAGGATGTGGTCAGCTACATGTTGGCCCTCCGCAACCAGATGACCCGCTTCTGGAAAGAGGCCCAAAGTAACCTTGAGGCCAGTCAAGAGGTAATGAAACGCTGGTATGACCAGAAGGCCACCCTGGTAGAGTTTCAACCTGGAGACAAAGTGTGGGTAATGGAGCCAGTAGAGCCTAGAGCTCTCCAGGACCGCTGGTCTGGCCCATTTGAAGTAAAGGAGTAGAAAGGGGAGGCCACTTACCTAGTGGACCTCCAAACCCCTAGGAACCCCCTAAGGGTGCTCCATGTTAACCGACTAAAGGCTCATTTTGAGAGGTCTGAGGTCAACATGCTTCTGGTTACAGATGAAGGAATGGAAGAAGAGAGTGAACCTCTCCCCGACCGCTCTCTGCCCAAGAAGGTGATGGGTCAGTGAAAGGGGTCATTCTTTCTGACTCCCTGACTCTAAACCAGAAAGGAGACTGCTATGAGCTGTTGGAGCAGTTCTCCCCCTGTTCTCCCTTACTCCTGGACTGACCCACCTCTCTGTTCATGACATTGACACCGGTGACATTCTCCCTGTGAAGAACAAAATTTACAGGTTATCGGATAAGGTGAAGGCCAGCATCAAGGAGGAGGTCTCCAAGATGTTAGCTCTAAGGGTTATCGAGAAATCCAGTAGTCCCTGGGCCAGCCCAGTGGTGTTGGTCCCTAAGGCTACTACCCCAGGTGCGAAGCCAGAACTCCGGTTCTGTGTGGACTACCGGGGTCTCAACTCAGTCACATGGACTGATGCTCACCCCATCCCCCGAGCTGATGAGCTCGTTTACAGGCTGGGCGCTGCCAAGTTCCTGAGTACGTTTGATCTTACTTCAGGGTACTGGCAGATCGCCCTGACTGAGGGGGCTAAAGAAAGATCCGCATTTTCAACCCCTGATGGCCATTACCAGTTCCGGGTGATGCCATTTGGATTGAAAAATGCCCCCGCTACCTTCCAACGGTTGGTTAACGGGGTCCTAGCTGGCAAGGATGCCTTCTGTGCAGCCTACCTGGATGACATAGCTGTCTACAGTTCCAGCTGGGAGGAACACCTGCTGCACCTCAAGGAGGTGCTTCAGGCCCTGCAACAGGCAGGCCTGACCATCAAGGCTAGTAAGTGCCAGATTGGGCAGGGTTCCGTGGTGTACTTGGACACCTAGTGGGTGGTGGCAAGGTGCAGCCACTCCAGGCCAAGATTGAAACTATCAAGGCTTGGCAACCACCTAGAACTCAGACTGAGGTGAGAGCCTTTTTAGGCCTCACCGAATACTACCGCAGATTTGTCAAGGGCTATGGTACCATTGTCACCCTTGACAGAACTCACTTCCAAGAAACAACCTAGGTTGGTGAATTTGACAGAGGCTTGTCAGAAAGCCTTTGACTCCCTGAAGGAAGCCATGTGCACGGCCCCGTGCTCAAGGCCCCTGACTACTCCCAGGAATTTATTGTGCAGACAGACGCTTCAGAGCATGGCATAGGGGCGGTCCTAGCACAGCTGAATGTGGACGGCCTAGACCAACCAGTAGTCTTTATTAGCAGAAGGCTATTACCACGGGAACAGAGGTGGAGTGCTATTGAGAGAGAAGCTTTTGCTGTGGTCTGGGCACTGAAGAAGCTAAGACCCTACCTGTTTGGGACTCACTTCCGGGTTCAGACAGACCACAGGCCCCTCAGATGGCTCGTGCAAATGAGGGGTGAGAACCCAAAACTCTTGAGGTGGTCCATTTCCCTACAGGGGATGGACTTTACGGTGGAACATCGCCCAGGGGTTGACCACGCCAATGCTGATGGTCTCTCCAGATACTTCCGCCTTAGCGATGAGAGCTCCCAGGAGGTCGGGTAGCTCTCCCCACTTTCAGCTGGGGGGGGACACATGTTAGACCTGACAGCCTTAGGATGGTCACCCCTAACTTTTTGCCTGCCTCCCTCCACTTTTTGGACACTGTTTTTGCTGGATTTTAGACTCTGCGCACTTTACCACTGCTAACCAGTGCTAAAGTGCATATGCTCTGTCCCTTAAAACATGGTAACCTTGAATCATACCTGATTGGACTATTTAATTTACTTATAAGTCCCTAGTAATGTGCACTCTATGTGCATAGGGCCTGTAGATTAAATGCTACTAGTGGGCCTGCAGCACTGGTTGTGCCACCCACTTAAGTAGCCCCTTTTCCTTGTCTCAGGCCTGCCATTGCAAGGCCTGTGTGTGCAGTTTCACTGTCACCTCGACTTGGCATTTAAAAGTACTTGCCAAACCTAAACCTCCCCTTTCTCCACATATAAGTCACCTCTAATGTGTGCCCTAGGTAACCCCTAGAGCAGGGTGCTGTGTGGGTGAAAGGCAGGACATGTACCTGTGTAGTTTACATGTCCTGGTAGTGTAAAACTCCTAAATTCGTTTTTGCACTACTGTGAGGCCTGCTCCCTTCATAGGCTAACATTGGGGCCTCCCTCATACAGTATTGAAGTGGTAGCTGCTGATCTGAAAGGAGTAGGAAGGTCATTTTTAGTATGGCCAGAATGGTAATATAAAGTCCTGCTGACTGGTGAAGTTGGATTTAATATTACTATTCTAGAAATGCCACTTTTAGAAAGTGAGCATTTCTTTGCACTTAAATCTTTCTGTGCCTTACAATCCACGTCTGGCTGGGCTTAGTTGACAGCTCCTTGTGCATTCACTCAGACACTTGCTGGAGAAGAAACCTGAACCAGAAACTACATCCTGCCAAGAAGAACTGCCTGGCTGCTCAAAGGACTCACCTGTCTGCTTTCTACAAAGGACTGCTGCCTTGCTGTTGGCCTGCTGCCTTGCTGAACTCTTGTCTGGCTGTGAAAGTGCTCTCCAAGGGCTTGGATAGAGCTTGCCTCCTGTTCCCTGAAGTCTCAGGACCAAAAAGACTTCTCTTTTTCACTTGGACGCTCCGTGCGGCGGAATTTTCGACGCACAGTTGTTCCGCAGCGAGAAAAACGCCGCACACCGACGCTGATCGACGCAACGCCTTCGGGACGACTGGAACTTCGACGCACGGCCTCCAGAGGAGAAATCGACGTGACGTCTGCCGTGAGATCGAAACTTCGACGCGCAGCCCAGCAGAACGACACCCAGCCGGAAAACAAGCAGGAAAATCCACGCACAGACCCGGGACATCTGGTAATACCCGCAATCCACAGAAAGAGGCTGTCCACGCGCCGGAAAAAGAAGCACGACTTCCCCGTGTGAAAAATAACGACGCAAGTCTGTGTGTGCTGGGGAGAAATCGACGCACACACCATTTTTCCAACGCATCTCTTCTTCTGTGGCCCTCTGAGGAGATTTTTCACTCCAAACCAGGTACTTTGTGCTTGAAAGAGACTTTGTTTGCTTTTTAAAGACTTAAGACACTTGATATCACTTTTCAGTGATATCTCTACAAATTTACATTGCAACTTTATTTGTTTTGACCTACAATTATCCTGATAAATATATATTTTTCTAAACACTGTGTGGTGTATTTTTGTGGTGCTATATGGTGGTATTGTATGATTTATTGCACAAATACTTTACACATTGCCTAAGTTAAGCCTGACTGCTCGTGCCAAGCTACCAGAGGGTGGGCACAGGATAATCTTGGATTGTGTGTGACTTACCCTGACTAGAGTGAGGGCTTTTTCTTGGACAGGGGGTAACCTGACTGCCAACCAAAAACCCCATTTCTAACATTGGCCATTTGCGACAATAAACTATTTGGCAGGACCATCTGTCCTTCCTCAGAAACCCATATCTCATCAGTCCTTTGGACACATTTTAGTTTAGACGAAAGTCGTTTCTCCTCTTTGTCAACATTATTTTGTAGTGTTTTCAACTCTTCCAAAGTATCAATCACCTTTAATGCAAAACTTGTACATGTATTACCTTCTTCTGACATCAATTCCCACTTGTCTTTGAACGATATGCAGTTCAATGCGCAGAACCTTGCAACTTGATCCACATATCCATTTCCTAGTGAGGTGTAGTCTTGTGACTTCAGATGTGCACTGCATCTCACCACGGCAATTTCTTCAGGCAATTGTATTACATACAGCAGTTCTTTTATTCTGTCGCCTTTTCTTACTGGTGTACCAGTAGAGGTTAGGAACCCCCTTTGTGACCACAACTGACCAAAATCATGGACGATTCCAAATCCATATTGGCTATCTGTTTAGATAGTAACTCTCAAGCTCGCAGATACATGGCACGCTCTAGTAAGAGCTACCAATTCTGCTACTTGTGCAGAATATATACCTCGAAGCCAAGAGACTTCTAAAGTATATGTAATTGTACACACAGCATATCCTGCTCTCAATGTTTCTGTACCATCCCTGAGACATGAGCCATCGACAAAGACAATTTGGTAATTTTCTTCCAGTCGTGTATCTTTGATATCAGGTCTGGGTTTCGTTCACAATTCAGTTACCTCAAGACAATCATGCTCAATGTCTTCTTCTTTTTCAATTTCAGCAGTATCACTTGGAAGTAATGTTGCCGGGTTCAGCACTGTACATCTTTTCAGTGTTACATTTGGAGCACCTAGAATGCTCATCTCATACCTTTTCAGTCTTGGTACAAGTCAAATACTGTGTTTTTGTTCTTGTCAGGAAGATCTCAACAGAGTGAGGTACCATTACAGTCAAAGAATATCCCATCACTACTCCCTCACACTCTGAAAGGCTTTGACCAACTGCAGCAACTGCACGCAAACAACCTGGTAAGGCTGCCGCAGCTGGGTCCAAGATAGCTGAAAAATAGGCTACTGGGCGATAAGCACCTCCATGGACCTGTGTCAAGACAGACGAAGAACAAGCATCACGTTCATGACAAAACAATATGAATGGCTTCTTGTAAACATGCATTCCCAACGCTGGAGCTCTGCACAAACTCTCTCTCAACTCAGTGAACGCCTTCATCTGATCCTGATCTAAGGTAATGGGATCTATAATATCTTTGTGTGTCAGCTGCTGCAATGGTTTGGCAATCCCAGCAAAATTTGGAATCCATTGACGACAACCACCTACCATTCCCAGACACATTCTGACATCTCTCTGTGAAGTCGGGGGACTTCTCTGCAATATCATTGTAATCCTTTCTCTTGAAATTCTCCTCGACCCCTTCTCAATTTGGTGTCCCAGATATTTCACTGACTTTTGACAATACTGCAATTTCAAAGGTGACACATTATGTCTGAATTTTCCCAAATGATTTAACAGGGCAATTGAGTCATACTTACACACGTCCCTCGTTTTGGATGCAAACGGTAAGTCATCGATGTATTGCACCAGAGTCTATCGGTACAGTAGTTCCAATGACTCCAGATTCTTTTTCAAAATCTGATTGAACAAAGACGGTAACTCCGTGTACCCTTGAGGAAGCCTGCACCAGCTGTAGACTCTGTCTAGGAATTTGAAACTAAAAAGAAACTTACTATCCTCATGAAGAGGAACAGAAAAGAAAGCTTGTGACAAATCAACCACTGTGAACCATTCTGCATCGCATGGAATCTGAAACAATATTACCGCAGTATTCGGCACCAAAGGGCAACAGTTGACCACCATGTCATTCACTTTTTGAAAGTCTTGCACAATTTTTACTTTCCCACAAGGTTTCTTCATGCCCATTATCTGTGAATTACATGGACTGCTCAACACTTCACTCAAAACCCCTTGTTTCAGAAAATCTCCAATTATCTGCGCCACTTTCATCAGAACATCTTGTGCCATATTATACTGTGGAAGCTGCGGGAACACTACATTTGGCTCTTAGTCGGCTCCACTCCCTTAATCAAGCCCACTTCTTCACCTTTCAGGTCCCACACATTTTCCTGCACTGTTTCCTGCAAGTCTGCATGTAATTATTTCACAGTAAACATCAAGAAAAACTCAATCAACGGGTATTCTTCATTGTGGTTTCATTCTCGGTTTCAGGAGCTTGTTCTTCCTCATCATCACTATTCGTCTGAACCTCTATTCCAGCAGTTGAACAAATTAGCGAACATCTGGTCTTGCAAAACAAGTCCCTTCCCAGTAGAGATATTGGACTTGAGTCACAGACTACAAACTTATGCAGTCCCTGGAAGTTGCCAATCTCAACCTGTACTGGGTCTGTGATTGGATTTATCAACTGTCTGTTCGCTACTCCTACAGCCTGAACTGTCCTGCCTGAAAGTTCCGAACTTCTGCACTTCTCACTGTAGAGTGCATAGCTCCTGTGTCCACCAGAAATGAGACCCTATGACCCATCACCTTTCACTTCACAATAGGTCCTCTCTGATCTACCTCTAGGGACACTGCAAGCATGCATGGCTCCTCATCCGAACTCTCACACATCCATTCGTCATTTATTTCATTCTCACTATGTAATGGAAATTGGTGCACTGTGTCATTAATTCTGTCTTGTCTTTGACCTGTGACCTGCTAAGTAAGCATCATCTGTTGCTGTTCCAGAGGGGCTTGAGGTATCTGCATTTGCTGTCTAGGTACCATAGGAACCTGCTGCTACATTGGTTGCAACTGTGGCATTTGTGCATGTGCCATTTGCATCTGCTGCATGGGTTGAAAATTATGCACTTGATTCATATTATTCTGGAAATTCAGATTAAGTCCTCTCATTCTAGGGTCTTTTACAGTTTGAAAAGTATTGACGTCACCACTTTGCTGAACAACACCATCCTGCACCATCATTGGACACTCCAGTTCCCAGTGTCCCATGTTTTCACAAAGATGACACAGCAACATCTTTTTCATCCCTTGTACATCATTTTGAACCACTAAGGTATTCAAATCTGGACCCCGAGTCATGTTAGCTCCATGACCTCTACCTCTCACCTGAGGTTGGAACATAACAGTTCCCTGCTGCTGTGGCATCTGCTGCACTAAAGCTCCCTGCACTCCTGTTTGAGCTGCCTTGATTTGCATCACCATTGCTTTCTCCTTCAGCTTCTCATCACTACAGTATTTCGCATACTGCAATACCTCATCAATTGGTTTTACTTGCCAACAAATCAAATGACTCTTAATCATCTGACCTATTTTAAGGTCTCAATCCTTCCACTAACCTGAACACAAAGAGTAGCATGTCTTTCGGCTCAATTGCTTCCTTTCCACTGTACTCCTTGAACGCCTTCAGCAACCTCTTATAGTATGAATGTATCAATTCTTTTACTTCCTGCACTGTCCTGTCAATTCTCTGCCAGTCAATATTTTTAGGCGAAATTCTTGCCTTCAGGAATCCAATCACCTTATAATAATGTTTCATCACTTCAGGTGATGGTGTATCTGTAACTCTGTCTCTTTCTGGTTCACTCGTCGGACAATCTACTGCTCTCTTGCACTCAACCCACAAATCAGCTGGCACTACTATCTCCAACAAAGTATTCAGGTCTTCCCACAGACATTTCGAAAGCTTCACAAATCTATCTGTCTTCTGGTACCATTCAACCGGTTTCTCCCTCAGCTTTGGATAATCATTTGTGAATGACAAAATATCACTCCTGTGCCAAGGAACATGAACAAACTGCCTTCCTGGAATTTCCCTCATTGGTAAAATTTTGACCCGATCCTTTTCTTTCTGAACACTTTCAGTCCCTTCCTGTGAATCTTGTTTCCGTTTATACTTCTTCTTTGCCTATCTGCCTTCCCATTTCTCTAATAGTCCCCAAATCTGAGCACTCTGCAATAGTTCTTTAAGATACAACGTCATCCCAGCTGACCTCATGTGTTCAAAGTCTTTTGCCTCAAAATCTAATCTGTACCTTCGTTTCAAATGCTTCGTTTTCTCAATTTCTATGTCATGCTTCTCTGCTAAGTCTTCCAATTTCGGATGTATCTTGCCCACTTCTTTCGTTATTCTCGGACACAAATATCTCAACTCTTCTTCGGTATAGGATTCTAACCTATTCTCTCCCATTGATCCCTCAAGCAGTTCAGTCAATTCTGTAGCCAGCCTTACGCGATCAATTTGTTCTTCACCATTGGATGTGTTTCATGGGGTATTCAGACTATCTAACCACTCATTTAATTGCTGTGCTTTCAATCCCTGCAATTAAATATTACTTGCGTTCGGCAATGGCACCTGTTGTCCCACTGCTCCTGGAGTTTGTGGTGTCAAAAGCTTCAAGCTCTGACTAACACTCTGGCCGTTTACGGCATCTGGAAGCGCAACAAGTGGACTAAGGTCCATTAATGGCCTGGATCCATCAAAGGTCAGACCCATAGATGAAACCACATGCTCTCTCACCCCCCTCCTCACTAGGCTTTGTGACATTTCACCCTGTTCTCCTGCAATCGGTTTCTTCTGCGCAAATAATGGTACCGCTGGACCAGCAGTAATTGGCAGCGATATTGCATCTGGTGACACCCGCATTTTGTGGAAGGGCTCCTCCCATGCTCTGATTCATTACTGGTGTCACATCTGACTGTGTCCTTGTCATTGGTGTGAACTTCGCCAAACCCCGTGGCTGTGCCTGAGGTATCAACATTGGAGTCGGCTCAGTCTGAACTAACATTTGCCTCGGAACCACTTGCTTTATAGGAACCACTAAGTTTGAGGTTGTCTCGAGAATTGATACCTCTGGGTAAATTCTCTGTACCGGTGGTGGGTGCATCTTTCTTGGACTACTGACGTAGTCACTGCATTCAGAGTACTCTGCATTACCCCTTGTATCTGTCCATAATCTGTTTGCACTGGTCCCACTGTCCTTGTCACTTGAGATGGGACAGTTGGAGCAGAACTAGTAGTTGGACCCTCTTCATGCATCGCATAGGGTGGGGGTCAGTCTCTCAACATCTGAGTAATAAGATCCTCAACATCTGAATCTTCTTACCTCCTGACGAACCCTTATCACTCTTGCTAGCATCCTCTTTCTGTTCCGACTCATCTTTCTCTGTTATAGCAGGAAACAATTTAACACCTTGCAACGTTGCCATTCTTCACTTCTGTTCCCAATCCCCTCTTGCCTCTGTTAATCTGGAATTTCATTTGTTGCTGCTGTCTTGCTGTGAGCTCCCTAACCGCTAATGCCTCAGACTGTACTGTTCTCGGAAGAGGCTTTGTCTCATACAGTGTCATTCGCGATAGATCAAAAATTCTCAAATTAAACGTTCCCTGCTCTGGAAATGCTAAAGCTCCCTGTTTCTCAGTCAATTTGCACCACTGCTTTAACCAAAGACATGGCGCTACACCTCTCTCCTCTATTACAATATAAGCTGGAAAATCTTCCGGTGGGGTAGGCTCCCCCACTGTCGCCTTAATGTATGTATCGCCCTTCATGTCACTCCTAACCGCCTTGACAAACTTAATCTTTTCTATTTTTTATGTATTCTATTCAATAAGGAAATGACTATTACTCCCAGGATTCCATTTACCCACTTTCCCAACCAATTGCCTCTTACGGACGACTGTCAATCCGCTCGTAACTCTTCTCACTAACCAACCTATCCCAGCGCGGCTCACTCTGTCATCACACTCATACACTGAGGCTGACAAAGTCTTGGGGCTTGTCCTCCTAAATTCCAATTCACACAAAACTAATGCAAATTATTGCGAGCACTAACCAAAACCCAATAACCAAAATAAACCTGCTGGTTTACTACAGGAAGATACACAATCGCTTCAGAGACCTTAAAGGATTTTCAAAGGTGGCTCTTTTCGCTCATGCAGCTATTCCTCTTTCTCAGTCTCCCATATTCGCATCCAAAATTCGACCCTTCGAATTTCACTCTCAACTGATCGATGGGTCTGTCCTGGTGCAAATAGGACTCACCAAATCTCAGTCGAAATGTCCTCTTACTCACTTAACTCACACACCGACTTGTTGACCACGCCCAATCAACCTACTAAACCAAACAGATTACAACATATAACCAAGTGTCTCCTACACCTGTCAATATACTCCGGAGTCTTAGACCACGCAGGGTCCGTATATCACCAACAACAACATGGACAATTTTTTAGCACAAAGCACCACACACATATGAAGTTAGACGACTTTCCTACTCTCATACTGCGGAGTACGCACACTCCTACTAAACCTCAACTGGAGTACGCGGACTCCCTATTTCCCTCACATACATCACAATTCACCTTCGACTTACATAAGCCTTTGCAAGCGCAACCTACCACTTTTATACTAGCTTAAGGGGACATTCTTGCTACAATTGCCATTTCATAAAACCAAAATTCAAATCTCATAAAAATGAATAACTAACCCTTATATAAACTACCACCATAACCATCGGTCACCACAAAACTAGTTCTCCATGGAAACTAACCATCAAGCTGCTACCAAAAACTGCTAGCGCGCCTGGTCCTTAGTAAGTAAACTTACAAGGTATAGGTCGGTGAACCTTTTGATTCGCATGGAGCTATGGTGTGACCAATGTGCATCAATAATCAATACACAAACCAATAAGCAAATCATTATTCAACAGTTATTAAACCACAGCATGGCCCTTAGTCATGAATAACCACAATGCAGTATAAGTTTAGTAATTTTTATTCCCTATTAGTTACAATACTAAATCATGAGGTTAATTCAAACTTTATTCTAATCAACTCAAGATTAATTCATTAGTGACCAGCAATAACATAATCTAATCATATCTTGGGAAAAAATATATTCTAATGCCAACATAAGCCAATACTGATGACTATGTTAACATGAATAGCAGAGTTCAGCAAACCAGTCCGTCAATCATTTGTCAACATATATGTTAACATCTCAGAATAAGAACCCTACCTAACACAGATTAGCATTAGCATGTGGGACTTCATGCTAAATCAGTTTAGAACATGAATTTGGAAAAACATCTAACTAGGAGAAAATAACAGCGCAGTTGGTACCTAGAAAGAAAGGCACAAAGATCAATCAGTCACATTGTCATAGCTACCTATCCATGGCATGGATCAGCAACAAAGTCAGTCTTCGTCTTCAGGTCATCAATCGATCAGCATCGCATCAGGCTCTCAAGAGCATGAGCCCAATGGCAAAATCTCGAATCTCTTCTCACCTAACCTCGAACATCTGTTCTCTCCATCGGTTCTCTCTAGTTTTTCCCCTTTGTCATGACATTATATTAAAGTCACCGAGCCTATCCCCCAATTGCTAATTGGTCAATTAGTCACATGTTTATTTACATAGCCAATGGATAAAACCCATCAAATCTATGGATTGTAGTATTTCATGATTCTCAGACTGTTGATTGGTTCATTGTGTGATGTTCTCATCATCCTGCTCATCAGGTATCTAAAATGTTGCATCTTCTTCTCCAGTCACTGTCTCCATTGTAAGAGTCCTGGGAAAGTACATCTCGTCTGCTTTACTGTCCTTGTTACAGTTATGATTCCCCCATCTCCTGTCCATTGATTGGCGCATAGGATTTTTTCTGAGCAGATTTAATTAAACAATAAGCAGTTCAGGGTCATTTCAGTACATTAGCTTCTCTACATCGTGCTAGTAATTCATATTCTGCATGAGGCCTGGAAAAACTAGGCCACAGCTTCGGCTAAATTAAATCTACAATATAATGCAAAACATACGTTCTATATCTCAATATGACATACTACTAAATTATGATTACGCATTTTCAACATTTCACATATTTTTTGTCATTGTTAGTATAATTTGTGAATCTTCGTGACCACTCTCTGTGAGCACATTTTCAAATGTGCACACTAATTTTCTTATATTATGTATTTCTACCATTTTCTTATTGATCATAAATGCATAAACACTCCTCAATATTTCTGATTAACATATCTGCTTCAGCACATTCCAAATCTCTGACCCATTGCCGCTCCAAGTTCTGGTCACAGTCCTGGTGTCTGTCTTCTGGCAAGTCCAAGATGACATCAATGGAAGG
The DNA here is from genome assembly GCF_031143425.1 of Pleurodeles waltl. NCBI lineage: Eukaryota > Metazoa > Chordata > Amphibia > Caudata > Salamandridae > Pleurodeles > Pleurodeles waltl. Next base: position 674,778,310 of record NC_090449.1, on the reverse strand, counting down.
ACAAATCTCGGTGCAAGCCCAAGAAAGCCAGACCTTTCCAGTAAGGGATCGGGCAGCCGCCATTAAAAAAGCCTTTCTCCTTGCCAGTCGTTCAACTCTGATCCTATTCATCATCTGGAGCTTATGAGCCATGAATTTCTAAGGCCATCTTTGATTTCACAGCAGGTAAAGGCATTCAAGGAGACAATGCTGCAGCTCTTTCAGTTCTCTGCTTGAACTGTAAATTGTAAAATGCTCAATGATTTGACATCACACTTCTGTAGCACGTTGTCCAGAAAGAAGTTGCGAAACTCCTTCTGCAGCTGATATAACCAGTGCCATGGAAACATCTAGAAACAACACAATTTCACGTTACCTAATTTAGTAACTGAGCCCCATTTTGAGGGTAGGCATGATTTTTTGGGTCCTTTGGAGTCCACCTGTTGGCACAACCTTTTCATTTAAGGAAATGCAAGAGAGCAAAAATGTCCTGATGATAGTTGCTACTTTTTAAATCTAAATTGGTCTAAGTGCAGTTATGATTTTCTGGTTTGTGTGATGATGTACATGTTTGTCACAGTGATAATCTTATGAACACACTTAGGAATATATATCAGTGGTTTCTAGACCATATCATCACCATCAACTCTGTCTTGATTATTATTATTTTTTATTTTACCTCCTCGTTTTAACTTTCATATGTTATTGTGTTCAGGTGCGGTGGTTCATTGGATTATAATCCAAGACTTTAATAAACAATACATGATGCTTGTAAAAAAAAAGAGTTAGTCGTTTACGATTTCCGTTATGTGGATTTCACTTGTTGTAGTGTTTTATTGAGATGACCTGTTTACAGTAATGTCTGTGTCTAGCTTCTAGAGCTGACCTGTTAATGCACAAGGCACTAAATTATACGCAGAAATTGCTTTTGCACAGTTAGGTCACTTCATTATTTCATGTTGTATTCTTTACAATGAGGTACTCGCACAGCTACATGCCTGTTGTTGATGTACCTACAAGCAGCATGTCTGCTATATTAGAACATCTATATAATAGCCGCCCTGACTTGGTTTGGTCATGAATGACGATAACAAAGGCATTATCAAGATACTTGGATGTTATTGTCAGGATATTCCGTGGCTTTTGCACCTAAAGACAAATTTGAAAATGTCCGATTGGGTGTAGGCGATATTATTAATAATGTTAGTGTTTGCATCCTCTGTCTAAGCATGCTACCTTCACTGAATGAACACAGCCCTAGAGGATGAGACCACTCTTGGTTTACTGGATATGTCTTCCAGTTATCTCCAGTCTTGCCAGATGTGTGTTCTTGCCCTTGCTGTACGTTATGCTACATCTAGTGTATGTACTAACTGCTCCACAAATTGATTCTGAAAAATAATTTGTTTGTTGGAAGATGCATAGCGTTTGTTAATTTTGCAGAAGGCATTCCATGCTTTGTCCATTCTTAGGGTTCAGCAGTTTTTTGAAGCATAACTGTTGGTTGTAATAAGATTAGGTCTCTCTTATTGAATGTCTGCAACTTGATTTAGAAAGATAATACCCACGTCTGCACTGATGTACTGACCGTTTGCTCTTGTCACTTTGCCGCGGATTACCAGTGAATGATAATACATCTTGCAAACACAGATTACTTACTGGTTGTTAGCATTAGTGATTTTGATGATCTGCACATAGCGATGTAATGTTCATGGGAATCAGTGGACTAAATATGATCATTTTATATTTTAGGGAACATCGGGTCCTGATCCAACAACTGTGTTTGTTGATATGAGAGCACTGAGACATGACAGGTAACGTGATATAATCGTTTGATCCTTATTGTGCAGAAATTGCCTATGTGAAGAATGTGACTACAACGAAATGGAGCTGGAGGGAAATGTCTTTTGAGAAAAAGAAAAATAGGAGTGACAATTTGTTTAACGTACTTCTGATTGCTTTGCCATGATATCGTAGTGTCTATAAAATGTACTTTCCTTCCCTTTGTACGCAGTGGTGTAATGAAACGTGAGTCGGCCCTCCTGCAAAGTACATGGAGCCCCCCTCCCCTCACCTGAACCCAGTTAGAAGCCTGTTGCCAGTGCACAGTGTACTGTGCTGCGGGGGCCTTTGTTACACCACTGTTTGTACGCATACAGATGTCATCATCATTTGTGTTTACTTGTCAGATAAATACATCATGTCCCCCTAGTTCCTCTTAAAGGAATGGTTTGTGTTACATAGTAAGGCCACATCTGATGGGCTGAGCCTAACGAGTGTCATACCGTAGCATGATTTTAGGCAGTAATGGAATGGAATTCCTTTGGGCCACAATGTGTGCAGCATAGTCAGACTGGTACTCTTCTTACATTATTACCAAGTATTGTTTTATATTCCTTCCATCTTTGTACAGTGATTGGCTTGTTTTCTCAGACTAGAAACTCAGGATGATCATCTTCACAGTAAACTTATGTAGCAAGTTCAAAAATGACTGAATAAATCAAACTAGTAGGTATAATATTTTGGCCCTCTAGCTCTTTATCGCGAGGCAACATGTGACTATTTTCCCTAACGGCATGAATGAGGGTCATTTGATTTTTTAGTTTCCAGCACTGTGCAGTGGTGATGGAACTGTGGCAGAGTGGGTGCTGAAATCATGACTTGAAACCTAAAAATGTAAATAGGTGATAATACTCACAAAGTGGAAGGCTTGGAGGGCTTTCGATGCCCCAGCACCATAGCTCAATTTTTGCTGCCATATAGCTGTATGATTAGCCTATATTCAGCCCTGCTGCAACGGACGGAGACAAGCCACTTATATTTTCCCATTTTATTTTGGGAAGAATTAAACTATTCTGCTTTAGTGAAGTCCTTTAAATGATTCACAAGAGGTGTCTCTTGGTTTTGGAAATCCATTTTTTTAACTCTTCTTGAATGCACTTCCATTGATAATCCAGACTAAAGAGTGGAGGGCAGTGGAGAGAGGGAGAAATACATACCTTGAAAAAAGTCTACCTGAAGAGATTTTTCTCCAAGGACAACATTTCTTTATTCTCTTTTGTATAAGCTACAGACATTGCCTTTAATATATTTCCTGATTTAAGATGCTGTTCGATCCGCAAGGCACAGAGTACCCTCTCATACTCTGCACCTTTTGATCAATGGACTAGCCAGAGAATTAAAATGCCCGCAATTTTAACCAAAGCTCCAATGGCACCAAGCAAGCAAAGCAAGTGAGTCCAAACTTCCCTAAAAGAGCTCTCTTGTCTCTTCCATCAAAGTATGTATCTATTCATGGTTTCACCTTACCATGCTCAAGCTGATGTCCCATATTTCACATTTACATCATGTCATCCCTTCATTCGTTCATTCATCATTCAGTCTTTTACAATTTCATCCATCCATTGGCCATTCCATCCATCTTTTCACACGACCCATCATATATGCTTGCATCCATCCATATCTCCATCCACTCATACATGCATCATTTAACTTACCCCACGGCCAATAGTCTTTTATCCATCAGGTGATCATTTTATTCATCCATCCTTCATCTCAGATTTCCATTTACTTTGCCATCAACCATCTACTCAGATTTCTGTTTACTATGCCATTCATCCTCTCAGATTTCCATTTACTCTGCTGTCCTTTCTCCCATCCATCCGCTCAGATTTCCATTTATTCTGTCATCCTTTCTTCCACCCATCCATCCTCTCAGATTTCCATTTATTCTGCTATTCTTTCACCTGCTTGACCATCCATTCACTCAGATTTCCATTTACTTTGTTGTCCCTTCACCTCATCCATCCTCAGATTTCCATTTACTCTGCAATTCTTTCAATCACCGCGTCCACCCATGTATCCATCATCTCAGTTTTCCAATTACTCTGCCATCCTTTCCTCCACCCATCCATTAATCCATACTCTCAGATTTTCATTTACTGTCATTCTTTCATCCACACATCTGTCCGTCCTCTCACCTGCTTACCCACCCATCCTTCCACCCACCCATTCTCTCACCCACTCAACCACTTGTTCTTTCACCGACTCATCCAACAGTCCTTTCATTCACCAATCATTCGAACCACTCATCTGATGATTCTTACAGACATCCATTCTTTTACCCCTATTCCTCATTTCATCCACCTATTCATCCTTTCACCCACCAATCCTTCTAACCATTCATCTGTCCATCCTTTAACCTACACATCCATCATTTCACCTACCTGCTTATCCATCCTTTCACCCATCTATCCTATCCACTCATCCGTCCTTCCTTGCACTCACCCATCCTTCCTTTTACCCACTGTAGGAAGCTGACTCTGTACATACTATATCAGAGGGAGATATAGTGTGCACAGCATCCAGGGGTTCCCCAGAGGCTTGACAGAGGCTAACATAGATAATGCTAATGCTCTATTTGTGGTGGTGTGGTCAAGCAGTAAGGATTATCAGAGGGCAGTGCAAAGCATTTGTTGTACACACACAGAAAATTAAAGAAGCACACACTCAATGACTTAACTCCAGACCAATGGTTTTTATATGGTAAAAATATATTTTCTAAATGTTTTTTTAGAACCACAAGATTCAAGTTGCAGGTGAGTACCTTACAAGTTTCATATTTCACACAGGTATCAATAGTACTCGATTTGAAACAGGTAAGTAATACAGTTTCTAAATTATTGGCAAAAAGATATTTTAAAAATGGACACTGTGCAATTTTCAAACCGTTCCTGGGGGGAAGAAAAGTTAGATCTGTTTACAGGTACGTACAACACTTACAGTCTCAGTGTCTGGGTTTTAGGAAGTCCACCGGCTGCGGTTCAAGTTAACCCCAAACCCCCACCACCAGCAACACAGGGCCTGCCGGGTGCAGAGGTCAAAGTTGAATAGAATTAGCATGGACTCCTATGGAGACAGGGGGTACTCGGAATCCAGTCAGTCAGCAGGTAAGTACACATGACTTCGAGGTCAGACAGGGGGGATTAGAAGAGCACTGGAGGGGCTACAAGTAGGCACCAAACACACACCCTCAGCGGCACAGGGGCAGCTGGGTTTTCAATGCTGGTCTATGAGGAGACCCCGAGGGTCACTCAGAGGCTGCAGGCGAGGTCCAGTGGGGTGTCTCGGCACACCACTGGTCAGACAGGGAGGAGGGCTGCCTGCTGAACGATGAGACACCGGGGGTTGGCTTCTTCACAGCCTGGGGACTGCAGGTGCAGTGTGTTCTTTAGATATCAGATATCTTCGTCCGGAGCTTCGCGGTCAGGTGGGTCCTTGGTATTCCCTCTGCAGGCGTCGTCGTGGAGGGGTGGAGAGGTCAACCCAGGGTGGGCACTTGCACACAATCGCCTGGGGACCCTCTCCTGCTGGGTGGACCACCTCGACACGGGCTGTGGGCGTTGGGTGTATAGGGGTCAGGACTCGTGCATCTGGAGTAATGTGGGAGTCCTTAGTTGTAGGTTTCTTCAGACAGAGCCGCTGTCCTCTGGAGTTCTTGGTCCTTTTGGGTGCAGGGTAGTCCTGTGGAGTTGGTAGAGGTCACTGGGAATGCTGGACGCGTCGCTGGTCTTTGTGCAGCTTTTTTGAAGCAGGAGACAGGCCGGTAGGGCTGGGTCCAAAGCAGTTGTTGTCTTCCTTCTTCTCTGCTGGGGGTTTCAGCTTAGCAGTCCTCCTTCTTGTAGGTCGCCAGGAATCTGATGAGCTGGGTTCAGGGAGGCCCTTAAATCCTAGATTTAGGGGCGTGTTAGGAGCCAGGGGGGCAGCAGCCAATGGCTACTGTCCCTGAGGGTGTCTACACCCTCCTTGTGCCCACTCCCTTTGGGGAGGGGGGTACCTTCCTATCCCTATTGGTCTCTGTCCTCCAAAGCAAGATGGAAGATTCTGCAGGGAGGGGGGTCACCTCAGCTCTGGACACCGTAGGGGTGACCCTGGCTGGGGTGGGCACTCCTCCCTGTTTTCCATAATTTTCCTACCAGACGTCTTTGAGGCTCACCGCCAGGTGTTACAGTTCCTGCAGGGGGAGGTGTAAAGAACCTCCACCCAGGTTAGGCTTTGTTTCTGACCACAGAGTGCACAAAGGCACTCACTCTGTGTGGTCAGAAACTTGTCTGAAAGTGGCAGGCTGGCACAGACCGGTCAGTCCTACACTAGCAGTTGGGCTAACATACAGGGGACATCTCTAAGATGCCCTATGTGTGCATTTTTCAATAAATCCCAAACAGTATCATTGTGGGTTTATTGTGCTGAGAAGTTTGATACCAAACTTTGCAGTATTCAGTGAAGCCATTATGTGGCTGTGGTATTCGTAATGACAAACTCCCAGACCATATGCTCAATATGGCTACACTGCACTAACAATGTCTAAGAATGGACTTAGACTCTGTAGGGGCATATTGCTCATGGATCTACGCCCTCAACTATGGTATAGTGTACCCTGTCTTAAGGCTGTAAGGCTTGCTAGAGGGGTGGCTTACCTATGCCACATGGAGTGGTTTGTGAGCATGGCACCCTGAGAGGGATGGCTTCTCGACTTCGTCTTTTTCTCCCCACCAGTACACACAAGCTGCAAGGCAGTGTACATGTGCTGAGTGAGGGGTCCCCTGGGGTGGCATAGTACATGCTGCAGCCCTTAAAGACCTTCCCTGCCTACAGGGCCCTTGGTACCATGGGTACCTTTTACAACTGGAATGGCATGGGCAGCAAAAAAACGATGGATTAAACCCAGGTCTGTGACCGAGGGTGAGTGTTTGCATTGTCAGCACTCCGTCCATCATCCTTTTGTGTTGCTAATGTCGCCCTAAGTGGGAAGGGTATGCCCAGACATGGGTCCTGTGCTTCCCATGCCACTGGATTCAAGCTAGCCTGGCTGATGAGGGGTGAAACCCCGAAACCGGTCCCAGGATGCTTGTTTCCAGTCCAGGGAAGACCTGGCCTGGCAGTTCGGGCTGGACTGTTCCCATGGGGAACAGGGTCAAGACTGATTTGCATATGGCTTGTGTTGCTAATACCTTTTACAACAGACTTAACCGTATGCCAGGGCTGTGCCAATTGTGGAAACAAGGGTACCGTTTTAGGGAAAGAGCACTGGTGCTGGGGCCTGGTTAGCAGGGTCCCAGCTCACTTTCAATCACGATGACATCAACACTAGTCAAAATGTGTTGGGGGGGGATAACCATGCCAGCAGTGCTTCCTTCCTTTCACCCACACATTCATCTTTCCTTTCACTCATCCATCCTTTCACCTACCCACCATTTCACACACCTATCCATTCACCCCCCCATCCATCCCTACTTTCACCCACTCGTCCATCCACCTGTCTGTCCTCCTTTCCCTTTTACCCATTGTTCTTCCTTTGTGTTAATTATGAGCATAATTTCTCTGCCAGGTTGCAGATAAGAGGCACATAAAGAACCCCTCCCCTGCTAGGTTCTTTATGGATTTAGCTGGTAAAGGTAGAGGTATCACAGCATCCCTGCTTGTGATACTGTACATTATATGGATATAGTATTTCCTCTGTCCTCCCATTCCTGTATGAATCATCTTTTTAATTTTATGTTCGGTGAGGCAAGGAACTCACCATAGCTTCTTTGTCTTTATGGTTTGGTTTTCTACAAGTTGCATGACTGTGGTCTTTTCCAAACCATGTTCTTGTCTCATCTGTGGTAAATGTTTTGGGGCTGGGCCGACCCTCTGATCTCTGATACGTGCATATGTTGTGGTACTGTCTTCTACTTTCTACCCCACTGCTGGTATGGTTAATTTAACTACAGGTCTGCAGAAAAGTGTTCCTTCAACTCTTGGAAAAGGCATGTTTTTCATTACTCTAGGCTCTGTGATCCACACCACCTGACATGGGTGTATTATTTGTATGCTTCAGTACGCTTATAATATTTTGTTTTCTTTAACATATGATGTTTTTGAAACAAATTACCTGTTTTGCAGAGTTCGCTTAGTGGAAAGAGGATCGCCACATAGCTTACCTCTCATGGAATCAGGAAAAGTAAGTGCAGAACATGAACTGTTATGTCAGCGTTAGTTTTAATGTAATATTGTATTTATAACGTTGGAAATATGCTTTAAAAATTTCATGTAAAAATGTGCTACTGTACAAAAATGGCAGTCTGATTTTCGATGTATTAGATTTAGTTGGATGATATCATCTGATATAATGTGGCCATTTAAATAAACCTTTTGACCACCTTGAGGTATTGTAGTATTTGTGCTGTACACTTACACCATACCCTTGGGTTTCGGTTTACCTTTTGGTTGCTTGTAAGCCTTTCTTGCTTTGTGGATGGCTTTAGGAAAACTTAGTTTCCCACAGTTTGTCAGCCCTTTCTTCATCTAGATATTTTTTAGTGTTTTGAATAGCGACAATAAGATGTTGCCAAGTGATTTACTTAGGCAAGAGTTCAATTCAATGATCTAATGTTGGTAGATTTCAGAGGCATGTTGAGTACAATCCAATGTATTCGTCTTCACAGTGACATCTTGTCCACCGGAAACCATTCAACACAGTTAAATGTCCCCTGTCCTAAACTGATATAAATATGACTTTAGAACGCTATAATCAAATATGGCCTCAATCAAATCGTTGTCAAAAGTGTTTCAGCAAGGGTACTGCAGGATAATTGACAGCACTGGGCAGTACGAAATGGTAAACAATTGGACGCTGAGGCATTCAAGATGAAAATGCTTGGTATGCTTACATCCTTCACAGCCAAGCTTTTGGCTTACACCTCTCACGCTATAGCTTTACTGCCATGTAACCACCCCTCCAAGGCCTTCACTGAATGGTCAACAAAATCAACCCAGTCTTGTGAAGGCTCCTTTTTGGTCTCTCTGAACTTCATCCTGTACTGTTCAGTGGTTAAGCCATAACCATCCAGGAGTGCATTCTTAAGAACTGTAAAATTATTGGCATCACTTTCTTTCACAGTAAGGAGCCTATCCCTACCCTTTCCACTAAATGATAGCCATAGGATAGCAGCCCACTGCCTTTGAGGGACATCCTGTACAACACAGGCCCTCTCAAGTGCAGCAAACCACTTGTTAATGTCATCCCCCTCCTTATAAGGGGGAACTATCTTGTGCAGATTCCTAGAATCATGCTCTTTTGCAGGATGACTATGGGGAATACTGCTGCTGCCACCATGGGTTTCTAAACCCAATTTCTGTCTTTCCCTTTCCACTTCTAAGGACTGTCTATCCAAATCCAGCTGTTGCTTCTTGAGCTTCTGTCTGGTTTGTTCCACTCTCAATCTATTGAGCTCCCTTTCTAACAATCTGTCATCAGGGTGGGTGGGTGGGACATTCCTTGAAACAGTAGTATGGTGAGAATGTACAGAAGGAGACCCATCCCTTACAGAGGGCATTCTAACAGCTTGGTTAACAGAAACATCACTTCTACTATGATGTGAAGGAATACTCTTGCTATGATGTGAGACAACACTATCAGTATGGTGTGACTCTACATCAGTACCAACTATGCTAGGCTGTCTTGTAATGGGCAGGCTAGGAAGTTTCTTTCCTGAATCTTTTTCTAGGGGTGTCCCTGGATCAGATTGTGAACCATTAGCTACTTTTTCAACAGGTGGGGCACCTCTGGCCTTATCCTGTTCTATAAGCATGTTAACCAATAGTTCTCTGGGGGGATTCTTCCCTACACTTGAACCTCTTTCTATGCAGAGACTCCTTGCTCCTTTCCAGCTAAGGTGATCATAAGCAAGTTTGGACAGATCAACAGTTTGGCCTGTGCCAGACATTTTAGAAAGTGTTTTAGTGACAGAAAAAGGAACAAAAGTTTGTCAGAACTTTTTAGAAAGACAGAAAAAAAAACTTTTAAAACTTTTTAAGAACTTTTAAAAAGTTTAGAAGTACTTTTCAGCACTTTAGAAAAGAAGTGAGAAAAGAAATGCAAAACTTTTTGGTTAGGTGTACATACACTGAACTTGTTTTGTATATTTTTCTCTTATGAAAAGTACAATGACAAAAGTGGTAAGTAGTTACAGAGCACTTATCCCACCAATGTAGGAGGCTGGACTGGCTTGTAGTGAGTACCTAGGGGTACTTGCACCTTGCACCAGGCCCAGTTATCCCTTATTAGTGTATAGGGTGTCTAGCAGCTTAGGCTGATAGATAATGGTAGCTTAGCAGAGCAGCTTAGGCTGAACTAGGAGACGAGTGAAGCTCCTACAGTACCACTAGTGTCATATGCCCAATATCATAAGAAAACACAATACACAGATATACTAAAAATAAAGGTACTTTATTTTTATGACAATATGCCAAAAGTATCTCAGTGAGTATCCTCAATATGAGGATAGCAAATATACACAAGATATGTACACAATACCAAAAATATGCAGTATAGTATTAGAAAACAGTGCAAACAATGTATAGTTACAATAGGATGCAATGGGGACACATAGGGATAGGGGCAACACAAACCATATACTCCAAAAGTGGAATGCGAACCACGAATGGACCCCAAACCTATGTGTCCTTGTAGAGGGTCGCTGGGACTGTAAGAAAACAGTTAGGGTTAGTAAAATAGCCCACCCCAAGACCCTGAAAAGTGAGTGCAAAGTGCACTAAAGTTCCCCAAAGGACATAGAAGTCGTGATAGGGGAATTCTGCAGGAAAGACACAAATCAGCAATGCAACAATGATGGATTTCCAAACGAGGGTACCTGTGGAACAAGGGGACCAAGTCCAAAAGTCACAAGCAAGTCGGAGATGGGCAGATGCCCAGGAAATGCCAGCTGTGGGTGCAAAGAAGCTGCTACTGGACAGTAGAAGCTGAAGATTCTGCAGGAACGACAAGGGCTAAGAACTTCCCCTTTGGAGGACGGATCCCCCACGCCGTGGAAAGTCGTGCAGAAGTGTTTTCCTGAAGAAAGACAGCCAACAAGCCTTGCTAGCTGCAAATCGTGCGGTTAGGGTTTTTGGATGCTGCTGTGGCCCAGGAGGGACCAGGATGTCGCCAATTGCGTCTGGGGACAGAGGGGGCGTCTAGCAAGACAAGGAGCCCTCTCAGAAGCAGGGAGCACCCGCAGAAGTGCCGGAACAGGCACTACGAATTGGAGTGAAACAGTGCTCACCCGAAGTTGCACAAAGGAGTCCCACGCCGCCGGAGGACAACTTAGGAGGTCGTGCAATGCAGGTTAGAGTGCCGTGGACCCAGGCTGGACTGTGCACAAAGGATTTCCACCGGAAGTGCACGGAGGCCGGAGTAGCTGCAAAAGTCGCGGTTCCCAGCAATGCAGTCTGGCGTGGGGAGGCAAGGACTTACCTCCACCAAACTTGGACTGAAGAGTCACTGGACTGTGGGAGTCACTTGGACAGAGTTGCTGGATTCAAGGGACCTCGCTCGTCGTGCTGAGAGGAGACCCAGGGTACCGGTGATGCAGTTCTTTGGTGCCTGCGGTTGCAGGGGGACGATTCCGTCGACCCACGGGAGATTTCTTCTGAGCTTCTAGTGCAGAGAGGAGGCAGACTACCCCCACAGCATGCACCACCAGGAAAACAGTCGAGAAGGCGGCAGGATCAGCGTTACAGAGTTGCAATAGTCGTCTTCGCTACTTTGTTGCAGTTTTGCAGGCTTCCAGCGCGGTCAGCAGTCGATTCCTTGGCAGAAGGTGAAGAGAGAGATGCAGAGGAACTCGGATGAGCTCTTGCATTCGTTATCTACGGAAATCCCCAAAGCAGAGACCCTAAATAGCCAGAAAAGAGGGTTTGGCTACTTAGGAGAGAAGATAGGCTAGCAACACCTGAAGGAGCCTATCAGAAGGAGTCTCTGACGTCGCCTGCTGGCCCTGGCCACTCCGAGCAGTCCAGTGTGCCAGCAGCACCTCTGTTTCCAAGATGGCAGAGGTCTGGAGCACACTGGAGGAGCTCTGGGCACCTCCCAGGGGAGGTGCAGGTCAGGGGAGTGGTCACTCCCCTTCCCTTTGTCCAGTTTCGCGCCAGAGCAGGGCTGAGGGGTCCCTGAACCGGTGTAGACTGGCTTATGCAGAAATGGGCACCATGTGTGCTAATGAAAGCATTTCCAGAGGCTAGGGGAGGCTACTCCTCCCCTGCCTTCACACCATTTTCCAAAGGGAGAGGATGTAACACCCTCTCTCAGAGGAAGTCCTTTGTTCTGCCATCCTGGGCCAGGCCTGGCTGGACCCCAGGAGGGCAGAAGCCTGTCTGAGGGGTTGGCAGCAGCAGCTGCAGTGAAACCCCGGGAAAGGCAGTTTGGCAGTGCCAGGGTCTGTGCTAGAGACCCGTGGGATCATGGGATTGCACCAACAATGCCAGGATGGCATAGAGGGGGCAATTCCATGATCTTAGACATGTTACATGGCCATATTCGGAGTTACCATTGTGAAGCTACACATAGGTAGTGACCTATATGTAGTGCACGCGTGTAATGGTGTCCCCGCACTCACAAAGTCCGGGGAATTGGCCCTGAACAATGTGGGGGCACCTTGGCTAGTGCCAGGGTGCCCACACACTAAGTAACTTAGCACCCAACCTTTACCAGGTAAAGGTTAGACATATAGGTGACTTATAAGTTACTTAAGTGCAGTGTAAAATGGCTGTGAAATAACGTGGACGTTATTTCACTCAGGCTGGAGTGGCAGGCCTGTGTAAGAATTGTCAGAGCTCCCTATGGGTGGGAAAAGAAATGCTGCAGCCCATAGGGATCTCCTGGAACCCCAATACCCTGGGTACCTCAGTACCACATACTAGGGAATTATAAGGGTGTTCCAGTAAGCAAATGTAAATTGGTAAAATTGGTCACTAGCCTGTTAGTGACAATTTGAAAGAAATGAGAGAGCATAACCACTAAGGTTCTGATTAGCAGAGCCTCAGTGAGACAGTTAGTCATAACACAGGTAACACATTCAGGCACACGTGTGAGCACTGGGGCCCTGGCTGGCAGGGTCCCAGTGACACATACAACTAAAACAACATATATACAGTGAAAAATGGGGGTAACATGCCAGGCAAGATGGTACTTTCCTACACATAGCCATTGCTGTGACATCTCTCTCTTGAGTGCCCCTGTCATTCAGTAACCAATGATGCTGCTCCATTCCTTGACATGAAGAGTGTTAATAGATAATAAAGCCATCATGTCAAAGACTGAACTGCAGATTTTTGACAGCTCTATAGAGATACAATGTCACTAGCTAGCTTTGTGTGGCTCAAAGTTTATTTCAGAAGGTGGACCAAATTGAATGATTTGAAAAATAAACAATATCCCCACAAAAGCTACACAAAATATACCTTGAGCATCCCAGAGATTGCCAACTCTTTACAGAGCCCACATGACATGGTCCTGTAGGTCTACACAGTTTTTGCAGACAGGGCCTTTCTATATTTCATTTGATAATAGGAAGAATTCCCTCGAAACCACCTATGATGCTTATTAGGAACTGTATTTAGGTCTAAAATGGGATCACTGAGGTACAGATTTACTCTGTTCGGATCCATCCTAGCCAAAAGACATGTAATGGTATAATGGCTGAGACCAGAGAACTGCACCTGTTTAGTTGGGTCAAGCGGTAGCTGAGTAGAGTTGAATGAAGCTCGCAAGATGATATGACAAGTTGACCAAAGATTTAGTTGACTGGGATATGATGATTCAGCAACATCCTCTCCAAACACCAAGACCATGTTGAGTCTGCTGCCATAACGAAAGTAGGCTGCTAATAGGATAGTACTTCAAAAGGAATGAAGGAAAGAGGGAAACTCATTTATGACAAAGGATGATTTAGGCCCGAAGTTGTGTCACAAAGTGGATTGAATGGAGGTCCACTGGAGACAGGTTGCAACCCAAAAGTGGGTACCTACCTTCTTGTATTGGCAGGATTTGGCTGGGCAGCTACATAAGTAGTCTGTCCAGGGAGGAACGTTTTTATTGCATAATAGTAGTGCTATTGGTTCTACTCTGATTTTTGTTTTGTTTATGTACAGGAGAATATGCCTGTGCTTGAGTTGTCTCCTGTTCTGCATTGTGCAGGATTTATTAGGAAATAATACAAATGAAAGTTAAAAAATGAATAACAACAGAAATGAGTTTTCAGTCCCCTTTGTTTTTCTGTGGGTTTGTTCTGTGCATTATTCTGCATATGGGATATGTCTGCATTGCACACTATTTAAATGTTAATTGTAAAGTGGCACTTAACAGTTCACCTAAAATCCTTTTAAGGAATTGGGGCATTTTCAATATTACCTTGTTGCTGTTTTGAGCAAGGCCATCTTGAGCTGATAACAGTTTATTAAATTCTGGTGGTGGAAGTCAAAATATTAACTGATTTAGCTTGGGAGGTAATGAAATCCACCCCTGTTGCTGGAGGAACTGCTTAATCTAATTATGCAGCTGATGGGATTTATTTTGCTAAAGGACAATAATATTGTGCAGGAGGTTCCACAATTAGATTCTTATCCACTTTTAGCATTTCTTCCAGAAATCAATGGACTTTTGTAAGAAGCTGGCTCTGTACACACTATACCAAAGTAAGGTATAGTGTGCACAGAGTCCAGTGGATCCCCAGAAGCTTTATAGAGGATAAAATAGACAATACTAATGCTCTCTTTTGTGGTAGTGTGGTCGAGCAGTTAGGCTTATCAGGGGATAGTGCTAAGCATTTAATGTACACACATAGCCAAGAAATGAGGCACAAACTCAATGACTAACTCAATCCAATGTTTTATGTGTCAAAGAATTGTATCTGAAAGGGACTTCTAGCTGCAGATTCCTTACCTTTGAATTCCCTGGTGTCAGCTTCGAAACCGGATTCTTTTTGCTGAGCAATACCCTGCCCACAGCGTCGGGTGGTGTCGTTCGGATCAGCATGCGTCATCCAGCTCAGCGTGGCTTTGTCATCATCGTAGAGCTGTTAAATAATTTTTTAGTCTGTGTGGGGAAGATGTCATCTAGGAAGAGGGGTTTCAAACCGTGTGGCGCCTTTCATTGTGCCATGTCGGTGACAAACCCCCACCAGGTTATGTCTCTGGTGCCTTGACAGGGACCACGACTCAGTAGTGCTCCGACTGCCGGGCCAGGGCCCTGAAGGCTTTGAGAGAGCGGTCTCTATAGCTCATAGCAGCCCGGCAGTCGACTTTAGTCGCGCGACTCCTCAGAGGTCACAGTCCCGCTCAAGGAGGAGGACGTGGGACCACTCCAAGAGCCCCAAGTCCTCTTCTTCCCTCTCGAGGTCCTCAGGGCACTTGGGAAAGAGGGACAAGAAGAAGTAGTAGTCCAAGCGGACTTTGACTTCGGCATGCCCGTTGGCCGACGAGGCATCTCGGGAACATCAACGTTCTGAGCATGGTTCCGCAGAGCCCGTTGCCAGGGCGACTTCACATCTCCCCCATTATCCGGGAGCTGGAGCGACCCCCCCACTCAAAGAAAAGACTTTTACAAAGCCTCGTTTTTGAGCGGGCTGCCCCCGCAGGTGGGTCTTTGGACTCCATGGGGTCAGCGGACCCGAACAACGCCACCTGATGGTGCACGCAGGGTATTGCTCAGCAAAAAGATTCCGGATTCGAAGCTGACGCCAGGGAATTTAAAGGTAAGGTATCTGCAGCTAGATAGAGTCTCTACCAGATAATGCGTTCCCAAAGGTAAGTAACTTGTTCATCTTTATTTCTAGAACGAAAAGGATCTTTGATGCAGTGCAGTACAGTTTCAAAAATGTATCACTTTTAAGTATCAAATGCAGTTTGTTTAGAATTCATAGATGAAACAGTTTATAGGTAAGTAATACTTTTCAATTTCTAAAGAAGACAGTACAATTTCTCATAGAAAGCAATGCAGTCTTAGGGGAGGAAAAATAGCAACACAATTTACAGGTAAGTAATCAACTTATGATCCCAGTCTTTAGCGGTTAAGGTTTCCACGCGGCAAAGTTTAGGAAGACACCAAGGATGTACCACCAGCAACATGGGGCCGGGTGCAGAGGTCAAAGTTGGTGTTGGGTGCCAAGTGGAATCCTATAGAGACAGGGGAGCACTTAGAAAGAAACAGCTTGCAGGTAAGTACCCGTGACTTCAGGGCAGCGGCTTAGATCAGCACTGGGTGGGGCCACATGTTAGCGGCCGGGTGCATTGCTAGACCGTCGGTTGGGTTCCCCAAGGCTAGGAGGCTGCGCATTCAGGGGGACTTTAGGTGTCGGGAAATCTTCACCGGAGCCGCTCGAAGTCAGGAGGGTCCTCTGGATTTAGGCTGGAGGTGTCGTCGAGTTGGTCAGGAGGGGTCAGCCCAGGCTGGACTCGAGGTCTGAATCACCTGGGACCTTCTCTGAACTGATGGGCCACCTGGACATGGCCCATGGGCATCGGGTGCGGAGCAGGCAGGACTCTCGGTTCTGGAGTTCTTGGAGGTTTCTTTGTGGACAGGGCCACTGTCCTCAGGAGATCTTGGTCTTTGGGTAGGCAGGCAGTCCTCTGGGGATTGTAGAGGTCACTGGTCCTGCAGGACAAATAGTCTTGAAGCTGCAGACAAGCCGGTAGGGCTGGAGCCAAGTTATTTGTCGTCTGGAGTCTTCTCTGCTTGTGCAGCTCTTCAGTCTTTCTCCTTCTTGTCAGGTCGCCAGGAATCTGAAGTGCAGGGTTCAGGGTTGCCCCTAAATACTAGATTTAGGGGCGTTACTGGGATCAGAGGGCAGTAGCCAATAGCTACTGTCTCTAAAAGTGGCTACACCCTTCCTGTGCCCTCTCCCTTTGTGGAGGGGGGCACATTCCTAACCCTAATGGCTATTATCCTCTAAAACAAGATAGAGGATTTTGCCAGGAGGAGTTCACCTCAGCTCTAGGCACCCTAGGGGTGGTCCCAGCTGGGGTGGGCACATCTCCTGATGTTTACTAATTTACTCATCGGACCTGCTGTCAAAAGTGGGGATTGGTCCAGGTCCGGGCATCTCCACTAGCTGGAGTACCCTGGGGCAGTGTGGCACGAGGCAGGAGCCTTTGAAGCTCACTGCCAAGTGTTGCAGTTCCTGCAGGGGTGGAGGAGTGAAGCTCCTCCACCCAGAGTAGGCTTTGTCCCTGACTCCAGAGAGCACAAGCCTCTTACCCCATGGGGTCAGAAACTTGGCTGTTAGTGGCAGGCCGGCACAGACTGGTCAGCCTTACACTGTAGGGTTGGGTGAAATACAGGGAACACGTTCCAACAATTTTCTTTTGCCAGACAACTATAAATTACACCTTTAGTTGTCCAAAAGAGTTGTTAATACGGAATACATAGTACAGGCCAGAACCTTTTACATGATAGTGAAAATATGTTCAGTTACAAGGCTGTTGAATACTGAGTGTTCAAGACTGTTATTTGAATTAGTATAGAGTATATTTTATGTTTCCGCCTTGAGAAAATTCTGCCACTCAATTATGAAATGTCTACTTTCCATGTTTTTCTCATTTTTAAATTGACTTGAATTTTAACCTTTGCAGTCTGCTTTCAACCAAAAAGCCACCAAAACATATTAAGCCCATAGGGTTAATACAGTGGTTTGAGAATCACTAGTGAATGGTGGCTTGTCCACTTTTTTCATGTGAAAATTGTTTATCTTCTATTAGATCCTGCCTGGAGTCCGAATCATCATTGCAAATCCAGAAACAAAGGGACCCTTAGGAGATTCTCATCTTGGTGAGGTGAGTCACAATCACCGCTGTTACACTAAGCACAATAGAAACATGATACAGTGTGCTTCTTAATGTAATTGTGCACAAGAGTGTTTGTAATTCGTGTACAATATATCTTGGATTGTGCCACGTCTTAATCATTGTGCTGTCTATCGTGACACAGGCATTAAATTAGATTACAAATGAGGATACACTAGCTATACATTACTTATAACAAAATGTAATCACCTTTCATCAAGTTATTTAGAAGCTCTCGGTCATCGCAGAGGACAAGCTAAGAGACATAGTACTGAGCGATTTTATGAGATTTTAGAGTAACCAATATAGTCTTATAGGGTACAGTCACATGTAGTTTTGGGATACGCTACAAATACCAAAAGAAGATCATCTTTTGTCTGTCCTACTTTTTTTGTTTTTTTACATAGCCCCACATAAAACACACAGTGAGATTGATTATGTATTTGTCAGCAGAACGCTTGCGGATGCATGCACAGATTATTCGATACGTGGGTTGAGTCCTATCTGGCCACTTGGCTCACTGTCTCTTATACCTATGGCATAAGTGTAGGTCTAAGATGCCCACTTGGAGACTCAATGCGGAGGCACTCATGGATACAGCTTTTTGGAACAAATTGTGGGAATATCTGAGGGACTGCATGCACAGCAACTGATGAATGGAATCTTCTAGAGCAAATGAGTGGGAGACTTTGAAGGTATACTTGAAGGTTTCCTTGAGGGAGTTCTTTATAGCCAAAATAAATGGATTCAGTATAGAACTGAAGCTAGCATACTTACAAACAAAATAGATAGTTGGACAAAGAAATGATACACGGACCAATGCTCCACACTGACCTACTGATCAATGCACTGAAGCACCAAGAGCACTATATGTCCCTAGACAAGTTCTTGTATGTCACATTCATACAGAAATTCTACGGAAACGCTACAGAAAGGGTGACAGATTAGGAAGAACGTTTACTTGGCTCCTAAAACGAGAAGTCAGAATACACCCTATTATGGGTATGAGATAACACTAGTGCTCAGCAATCCCTACAGAAGTGAATTCATTAGATTTTTACTACCTCGAAACACTCTATGCACCATTTAATCTTATAGGCTGCTAGAAGTTTTTGCTGTGGAGGGGAACCTGTCCATGCTCTCCAAGGTACACTTTTAGATACCCTAACAAAAGATCTACTGCAGGCCTCATTCAACATAATGAATATGGGAAAGGCTCTGGGAGTAGACTGTCTCCCTAGTAAGTTATGTTTAGTATACTGTGCGGCTCTAGTCCAGTAGTTATGGAAGATTGGATAGAGTCCCTGGAGAAAGGCTGCCTCCCAGAGTCAATGAAAGAGTTGTTAATCTAAATAGTTTCCAAACATGTAAGGATCCTGAGCAGGGTGTCTCCTATCGCCCTCTATTTATTATGACACTTAATACAAAGAAAGTGAGTGCCTTGTTCCTAAAAGGCTGCTGCAAGCAATCATCACAGACCTGTTCCTTCCAGACCAGTCTGACTGTATAGTAGGGTACATAATCTCTACATAAACACTACCTAGTTGCAACGACTGGGTATTGTGTGATAGCTTTACTCAGTATAAAAAATGCATTTGACATGGTAGGTTGGGAGTTTATGTTCAGGACCCCTCAAGAGATATATTATTGGCATATACTTACTAAGCTGGACAAGATATTGTATGCCAAAACACAGGTATGAGTCAAAATTGCTAAGTTGATATCAAACAAATTGGTATTGGGGGGTGGTACCCGCCAGTGCAGTCCATTGTCGCTGATATAGTTTACACTCGTCATTGAGATCCTTGCCCGTATGCCTTATCCCATGTAACTCTTAGCACTTCTGATTAATCAACATGTATCCTGTCAATGTATGTTGATGATATGTTGGCATACTTTAGAGAGCCAATACAGTTGACACTGCACATGTTGGAGATCCTGGAGAAATTCAGGGTACTTATTGATCCCTGTAGAAATTGAACCAAATCCTACCTGCTTCCATTAGGACACTGACGGACAGTGACCCAAAGTCACTCCCAGTAGCAGGGTTACCTTGGCAAATGAGTGGCCTAAAAGATCTAGTTTGTATGCCTGTCTCACAATTGCAGTAAAGATGTTCTGTTAAAACAGGGGCAAGTGGCTAAAAAGGGGAGGCACTGATAAAAACGGTAGTGCTCCCACATTGTAGGGAAATGCCTCCCTTGGCATGGTTACCCCCTAACTTTTTGCCTTTTGTTGTTGCCAGTTATGATTGAAAGTGTGCTGGGACTCTGCTAACCAGGCCCCAGCACTAGTGTTCTTTCCCTAAACTGTAACTTTGTTCGCACAATTGGCACAGCCCTGGCACACACATAAGTCCCTTGTAACTGATACCCCTGGTACCAAGGGCCCGGTGGCCAGGGAAGGTCTCTAAGGGCTGCAGCATGTCTTATGCCACCATGGGGACTCCTGACTCAGCATATGCACACTGCCTCACAGCGTGTATGTGCTGGTGGGGAGAAACTGACTAAGTCGATATGGCACTCCCCTCAGAGTGCCATGCCGTCAACCCACTGTCTGTGGCATAGGTAAGTGACCCTTCTAGCAGGACTTACAGCCCTAGGGCAGGGTGCACTATACTATAGGTGAGGCCATAGTTGCATGTGCACTATGCCCCTACAGTGTCTAAGCAAAACCTTAGACATTGTAAGTGCAGGGTAGCCATAAACAGTATATGGTCTGGGAGTCTGTCAATTACGAACTCCACAGTTCCATAATGGCTACACTGAAATCTGGGAAGTTTGGTATCAAACTTCTCAGCACAATAAATGCACACTGATGCCAGTGTGGGATTTATCGAAAAATGCACACAGAGGGCATCTTAGAGATGCCCCTTGTATACCAGTCCAATTCTTGGTGTTAGGCTGACCATTTCCTGTCAGCCTGCCACAACCAGACGAGTTTCTGGCCACATGGGGAGAGTGCCTTTGCACTCTGTGGCCAGGAACAAAGCCCACACTGGGTGGAGATGCTTCTCACCCCTCCCCTGCAGGACCTGTAACACCTGACGTGAGCCTCAGCTCATGCCTGTTGTTACAGCGCCCCAGGGCATCCCAGCTAGTGGAGATGCCCACCCCTCTGGGCACAGCCCCCACTTTTGGCGGCAAGTCCAGAGGAGATCATGAGCAAAACAAGGAGTCACCCATCAGTCAGGAAAACCCCTAAGGTGTCCTGAGCTGAGGTGACCCCTGCCTTAAGAAATCCTCCATCTTGGTTTTGGAGGATTCCCCCATTAGGAATAAGGATGTGCCCCCTCCCCTCAGGGAGGAGGCACAAAGAGGGTGTAGCCACCTTCCAGGGCAGTAGCCATTGGCTACTGCCCCCAGACCTAAACCCCCCCCTAAATTCAGTATTTAGGGGCGACCCTGAACCCAGGAAATCCGATTCCTGCAACCTACAACAAGGAGGACTGCTGACCTGAAAGCCCCGCAGAGACAACAGAGTCAACAACTGGCTTGGCCCAAGCCCTACCGGCCTGTCTCCAGACTCAAAGAACCTGCACAGCGACGCATCCAGCAGGACCAGCGACCTCTGAGGACTGACCTGCACCTAAAGGACCAAGAACCTACTGAGGACAGCTGCTCTGTCCAGAAACAGCAACAAAACAGCAACTTTAAAGAGACACTCACTTCCTGCCAGAAGCGTGAGTCTTCACACTCTGTACCCGACGCCCCCCGGCTCGAGTTCAGGACAACCAACACCGCAGAGAAAACTCCCACGCGACTCCAACGACGTGGACGCCCCGAGTCGTTCTCCCTGCACCTCCACAGCGACGCCTGCAGAGAGGATCCAGAGGCTCCCCCTGACCTCGACTGCCTGGTAACAAAGGAACCCGACGCCTGGACCAAGCACTGCACCTACAGCCCGCTGAACGGAGAGGAACCACCTACCAGTGCAGGAGTGATCAGCAGGCGGCCCTCATCCTAGCTGAGTTGTTGGCTGGCCAGAGAAGCCCCTCTGTACCCTGCCTGCATCGCCAGAGTGACCCCCGGGTCCCTCCATTGCTTTCAGCGCAAAACCTGACACCTACTTTGCACACTGCCCCCGGCCACCCCTGTGCCGCTGAGGGTGTGTTTTGTGTGCTTGTGTGTGTGTGTGTGTATGTGTGTGTGTGTGCGTGTGTGTCCCCAGTGCTCTACAAAACCCCTGGTCTGCTCCCCGAGGACGCAGGTACTTACCTGCTAGCAGACTGGAACCGACATAGGCCCTCCTTTGGCCTCTGCACCTGACCGGCCCTGTGTTGGTGGTGCTGTGGCTTTGGGGTTACCTTGAACTCCCATTGGTGGGCTGCCTATGCCCAGAAGACTGACTGTGTAAGTGCTTCACTTACCTGAGAAACTAACATTTACTTACCTCCCCCAGGAACTGTTGATTTTTGCAGTGTCCGCTTTTAAAATAGCTATTTGCCATTTTAACCAAAACTGTGTGTACTACTGTTTTAAATCAATGATATATACTTACTTGTATGAAGTACCTTGCATTTTATGTACTTCTCAAATTTGAATATTGTAGTTCTAAAAAAAATAAAAATTAAAATTAAAAAAAATAAGAAGATATGTTTCTATATAAAACCTATTGGCCTGGAGTTAAGTCTTTGAGTAGGTGTTCCTCATTTATTGCCTGTGTGTGTGTGTACAACAAATGCTTAACTCTACCCTCTGATAAGCCTACTGCTCGACCACACTACCACAAAATAGAGCATTAGTATTATCTAATTTTGCCACAATCAACCTCTAAAGGGAACCCTTGGATTCTGTACACACTATCTCTAACTTTGAGATTGTATATACAGAGACAACTTTCTACACACATTGTCTCGGTTTTCTAGATGCTCCCTTCCCTGATACCTAAAATCTTTTTTCCAAACCTTGATAGTCTGCAGAGCACACTGATTAGGGCAGTTTGATTGAGTATGTTGAAGTTGCTTTACTAGAGAAGATCTGGAATGCTTCTGTTTCACATCTCATTTCCAGGACGTCCCTGAATGGCTTGTCTGTACACCTAACAGAGAAATTTACTTCATGAATGTTACGGTTGCATGGAGCTTAGATAGCAGTTCCTTACCCCAATCAAGGCAACAGGGGGAATATGGAATCAAGTGACCCTGATGTTCCATATTGTGGGAGAGTGATACATTTGTCTTACAATGGACACCCTCCTTCGAGTTTGTACTACTCTGGGTCATTAACAACACAAGCTGTATGGAAAGGCCGTAGAGGCTGGCTGGATGGAGCAGGTGTATGCCCTGATGGAAGGCATTTACAGTGACAATAGACTGAGTACCTTAAATGAAATCCTGTTGATGGCCAAGTTGTTAGGACAATGGATAACACATGGCAGGGTTTCCTGGCAGACCTCCAGAGTCTGCCACAGTAAGGGAGATTGTGTCACTAGAACAAGAGGGCGAGCTCTGGCCTTACTATAATAAAGCTTTGCTGAGAGATAAACCCACCCTTTTCTTGGGAGTTAATAAAAAATGAAAGAGATACTACCTCATCCAGCTCACTTATGCGGAATGGAAAAGTATAATAGCATTTAATACAGAGGCCAGGAGTAGCCCTCGATTTTGCCTCACCCAGGTTAAATGTATACATAGCGCTTACCTTTCCCCCCAAACCCTTAACTCTGTATATCCAACACTTAAATAGTGAACTGTACTAGATGTGGGACAGGGGAAGAATCTGACCTCCTTCACTTGATTTGGTCATTCAGGGTAAAGAGAGAGTACTGACAGAGGGTGGTGCTACACCAGCAGTCAGCTGTAGAAGACATAAACAAAATAGACCAATATCATTGTAAACTTGAGCTCCACCCTGATCCAACAAAAAAACTGTAAATAAAGTACTGTGGAGGGTCTGGGCCTCGTACTTGCTGAATTGAGGATCACTATTCATGGACTGCAGGAAGAGTGCCCTGTTTATGACCTTTAAGACCTTACTGAATGGGGATGATTGCAGAAGAGATCCATGGTTAGAACAGACAATAATTTGGCAGAAGATCTGGTTGATTGGAAGGTGGTATCTCACACATTTTAGCCTTGCTACAGATATAAACAGGCCACAGTCTTCCCATTCCACCCTTACCACCGACCTTCAGAGCTTCATGTTTATATAGGAAGCCATACTATCTACACAGGAGTCTTTATGTGCTTTGCAGTCAGCCAGAGATGAGAGACGGCTGCATGTGGCAACTGTACTGCAACCTGTGGTTATGGACTTGTCGCCTTCTCTCACCCTATTTGAACTGCTTGATTGGTTAATTTTCTTTCTCCTTCTGCCTTCCCTTTTGTATCTCCTATGGATTTCATGTTTGTGCTTGTCCTTGCTATTTCTTATTACGGAAGAAGACATAACTATTCAAACGTACTGTTCTGCAGAACACTTGTGCTGTTGACATGTATTTTTTTTTTTAATTGCACAGATTTGGGTTCACAGCGCCCACAATGCAAGTGGATATTTCACAATCTATGGCGATGAATCTCTGCAGTCTGATCACTTCAACTCAAGGCTCAGCTTTGGAGATACCCAGACAATATGGGCGCGAACTGGCTATCTGGGGTTCTTAAGGAGAACAGAACTCACAGATGCGAATGGAGGTGAGAACAATGTGTTGTTTATATAATTTAATGTAGGAACTGTTGTGATTAGGGAAGATGTATCCATCTGCTATGAATGTTAATACAGTTACTCTTTAGGTATTTATTTTGCACAATATCGAAACATTGTTTGCAAAAAGTGTTTTAGTGCTATTGCGTTAAAACCGTGACTCGTACTGTAAACCAAGACTTGTTTCCGTTGGTCTCCTTTGTTGTACGATTTTCCTTATATCTGTTCATTTTCATGTGTATTTAAAAAAATAAATAAATCATTAACATTTGTATTGAGTTTTCGTGTATATAGCACAACATTAAACTGTAAAGGTGTTATGTAGCACTGACTCTAACTTCAGTTCTTGTAGATATGATTCTCAGTTCATTTACTTGTTTAATTTGGTTTTGCCTTCCTGCTCCAGGCCTGAGGGTCTCATCCCGCTAAACCCTAGACATGCATAAAAACCCAGCTTGGTGTTTACTTCCCTTTAAGCTGGTATGCTTCGTATCCCCTGCCAAGCCAGCAAACGCCATTACTTTGAGCCTCTGAGTCAGTACCAGGATCCTGCCTATGTTTTCACTGAAACGACTGATTCAGACAGGTCACTAGCCTTAGTGTTATTTTGTTGCATGGTAGTCTTATTTTTCATCACACATTGCCAGTCATCAGCTCTACAAGATCTGCATGATCCAGCACTCTTCCCCTCCTATATTTAGTCTTTGATGACCCTGGAGAATCTCTGCTTGGTGGGCTCAATTGGTTGAGTTCCTCAGTAGGGATGGAAGGTCTCTAGGACACACTCCATTTCCTCACCCCCACTTTCCATTTCAGCATCTTTGCTAGCTATGCTAATTCCCTTTTACACACATATTATACACCAAATCCTCAGAATACTGCTCATGGACTCAGAACAAGTGTTTGAAACTGAAATTATATCATCAATTGTGGTGCCAAGTGGTCAACGAGAAATCTTAAAGATGAGTACAAGTGTTTGTGAAGTCCCCTTATGCCTACATTCATATTAATGTAATATGTAATTTTCTCAAACTTAGTTTTGTGTTGGTGTGCTACGTGGTTTTATCTTAGTGTGCTGGCAAAACTACAGTTTATAGAACTGAGCTATAGTGTCTAGAACCTTATTATTTGTATTTATTTAGTTTTATGCTGCATACCACAGACTGGGCAATATTGTGATGAGATGGTACTCACAGCAACACTGATAATGTTTGATCTCTTCCGAAATAGGTGCAACACTGTGCAGAGAGTTATGGATAATAGTTAAGATCTTAAAATCCACTCTTGCTTTTGTTAGTAAGCAAAGTAGGGCCAACTGCAAATATGTGACTGTGTTTTGCTTGTGTGCACAATATAAGCTGAACTGTAGTTTGCTATTCAGGACACACTGAAGGTGTGTTTGTTGATAAATGGGGGTTCTCCCTAAGAAGGCATTGTTGTAGTAGAGTTTAGAATTAATTAGGGCCCCATCAACCAGTGGGCAGTGATCACAGAAAGTATGGCTATATTGATCTTCCAAAATTTGAGCCAGTCCCTGACCCCTCTGTTGATAGGAGGACCTAACGTTTTCCTCATCCCACTGGACTCCCATGGTGTTTCACTATATTTTAATACTTCAGTAGAGTGGTCTTGCTTGAAAGGCAAGAGGAGATGTTTAGAGCACAAGCCCATCACCTCTTTTCCTTTGTTCAAATTGAGCCCATTAATTCTTGCCCAGTGTTTCATCTTGATCAGAGTCAAACTAAATTTAACTAAAGAATCCGATGTGTTAGTTACCTCAATTACATGTTGACTTGCTAAGAATGAAATTGTGTATGAGATGGACTAAGAGCCACGGTTCATATTGAATTGAGTGGATGAAAGTAAGGGTTCCTGGGTACACCTTGGTAAAATGGAAGGAACCAAGCTTACCTGATTTGGTGCAGCTCTTCAAAAAAGAGTCTAGCCATCTCACTGTTGGTACAGTGCCTTCCAACACCACCTCAGATCATTTCAACTGTAGGTGGGTGATAAACAGTGTTTAGTGCAACCTACAGATGTCAGCAAAAGGGATAATTTCCTCTGATCTGCAGAGGTCAGTAAATCTCCCCAGACTTCTTCTACCAGTGCACTATCAACCCTGTGTCTTGGGTGCAAGCCTGGCTAGTAAAAGTCAAAAATGTCAAATCTTTGATCCTAAGAGGGCTTTTTAAAGTAATTGTGTCATTGCCTTTTTGAGAGTGGCTGGAACACCAAAGGATAAAGAAATATTGTGGACCTTAGGCACAATAGGAAGAAGTGACAATCAAATGGGTTTTGATTGCAAATGTTCTCAGGGAATCTTCTTGTCTGCAGTTAAACGTTGGGGTTTTCAGACTCTCAGTGCATTCAATGACATGACAGAAAAGACTTGCAGCATTTGTACTGTATGGGTGGGTTAAAGCCCTTTTCCAAAGGGGCTCCTTGGGATTATATATAGAGAGTTGTGATATTTTCACATATTGTGGATAAAAAGGGAATTTAATGCTTTGGATCCTACGTGCTAACCGTCTTCAATTAGAATACTGAGCAACACAGAAAGTGCTTAACCTTCAGAAAAATCTCTCTGTGCCACAACAATTGTATTAGAGAAGATGTTTTTCTTTGACTCAGACATTGTATTTCTTTTGGTGGTAAAAAAACTTGCCCCAAAAACAGGTATGGTACTACAGAGGGAAAGGCATTGGAAAGAGGCTTTGAATTTACTTAATTATTATAATTTTTGGCATTCCGTCTTCTCTTATTCCCAACTTGCTACAAACTGATTTCCTAGTCGACATACATTTGCATTATGGTTTAGCAAATGACCATATTAAGCATGAAGAAGAAAACAAAAACAAAATTACGCTCTCATAATCACAATGCTAGTGGCAACTACTGTGTACCAACAGGAAGTACATCTCTGCACATAATGGTGTCCTCTCACTATTTCAGTTCTATACTATTGCTTTGACTTCGCCTAACTTTTAAAGTTAGTGTTTTTAATATTACATTATATAATTATATACTTAATATTTACATTGAATTAGATGGAAGGTTATTTCTTCTAATTGAAATACATTTTATGTAATTAATAGTAATATGTCCAGATACATAATATGCATAGGTTTAAGCTTAGTGATATGGTAAATGTTGAGGTTCCCACTGTTACTTTTATTTTGCTTAGTAAGAAACTTTTATCTTTGTTATAGTTAGGG
This sequence comes from Pleurodeles waltl, assembly GCF_031143425.1. Taxonomy (NCBI): domain Eukaryota; kingdom Metazoa; phylum Chordata; class Amphibia; order Caudata; family Salamandridae; genus Pleurodeles; species Pleurodeles waltl. Next base: position 674,750,814 of record NC_090449.1, on the reverse strand, counting down.
CTCCCAGTTTTATTTTAATTGAATTAATAGCACTAAATATGTTCCATTTATTATTGTTAGGATCCACTATTTTGTTGTTTTGAATTTAATTTCTTAATGTTGCTGTGATTATGCAATTTACATATGTTAGAGTTCTCTATGTTCATAATTAAATTTCATGTACTCTGACGTAATGTCATATTTAATTACAATTAAACACATTAACTCATTATATAATTAAACGATTTAAGGCTATTCTGTTTTTTTTAATTTAATGCATACTAGATTAAAATGCATTTCAGTTACTAAATATATGATGGTAGGTCTGAGGTCTGATGTAAAGGCCATCTTAATTTTTATATTAAGGATCAAAGCTTAATATGTTGTAATAATGGTATGTAGAATATAGTGGTGGACAAAGTACTAACCTACAATTGATTCTGCTTGTCAAGTAGTGTCCAAGGAAAAAAACTGGGTTGCAGAACAGCAATCTTCAGTATCAACTTTGAAAGAGAGGTTTATTGAATATTTTAATTTCTATTAGTCTTCTAAACACGGTCATACCTGGATTCACTGTGCCACACTGCACCACTCATCATTTCAAAGGATTTCATTCAAACATTAGACCTGATTTAGCAACAACTGTAAAAAGAAATCTGCTTAAGAAATACTTTTTTAGGTTTTTGCCACCAGTCATTCCAGCATTCCTTCTGTTATGCTTAGTTATGCCATATGGCACAATATCTACAATATGAGCAAGGGACAAGCCTGATCAGGTTTGGCTCTGCAATACAAATAATACACAGAACTAAATAATAAAGAATGTCCAGAGGAGAGACGAGCTATTCAGTAGCCATTCTGCACTGAAGAGAACAAGCTTAGGGTTGATAGTTAAGCAATTCACATATACTGTATGATGGTTGATATGGGATTTGGAAGAGCTTTTAAAGGTGTCTAACAGTCAAGATGTGCAGTAATCACAGCTCAGTGTGTAATGAGTACAGTGTTTGAGAATTGTCAATGTGGAAATGCGTAGAGAAGGAAAAGTATTTTAGAAATTACAGTGATTGCTGACATAAAAAAATGTATTTCTTCCATTGTAGAGCGACATGATGCCCTTTATGTCGTGGGTGCTTTGGATGAAGCAATGGAGTTACGAGGAATGAGATATCATCCAATTGATATTGAAACATCTGTGATCAGATCGCATAAGAGCGTTACAGAGTGGTGAGTACTGTGTGCAGGCAGCAGCGTATTCTGTCTCGTCCTTAAATCTCAAAGTTAAACATGATGAAAAACATTGTTAGGGCAAAATAGAGGGTAAAAATACTCTGCCATACCAATGCACTCACCAGGGGCTGTGTCATTCATTACCCTTCTAAGAACTGAGTTATTTTCTAAAATGTGTAGCTCTCCACTCCTATTTAGGACACTTCCAATCACTTTATCCTATGACCACTTACCCCAAGAAATACCAAATTAAGTTTTTTTCCTGCCCCAGTCAGATCTTCCCAAAGCTATCTTTTTTTAATAAGAAAGTGCTGAGTACAATTTTTTATTATCTTTTCTCTAGCTATTTGCTTTCATGCTCAGTCTTTAGAGCCAGACCGTGTATATAAATCCTACACCAGAAAAGAGCACAAAATCGGATGCTTCTTTAGTGTTCACTTTATGGTTTAAATCTGTTTTATTATATGGTGCACAGGTATAGAAACAGTACAGATCATCCCACATCTAGATCCACAGACCAATGGGGCAAAGAAGACACCAAACCCAAAGGACATAAGTTGGAAGACAGGCGACAGTCACAAGGGGGAATATACAGGAGGAGAACATAGGGGAGCTACGGTAGTGTAGTCTAAAATTCGCAGCAACTGATGGGACGATATATAGTTGGATGTATAAGAACAGTGTTCGAGTCAGGGATTAGCTACCGCACCTCTGAGGAGTCCCATTCCTCCTGGTGTGGCGTAGTACTCTTAAATATCTCGGGCAAGACAGTACTCAAAACTCCTGATAGAGGAAGTGTATGCAGGGCCCACATGTCATATCAAATCGGGGAGCCTAGGGTCCACCACTGTAGTTAGTTTTTCCATACCCAGGAGATCCCAGAGTTTGTGAAGCTAGTCCAGTTTTGTCAGGACAGAATCAGTTCCCCACTTAGCTAATATTGTTTGTTTTGAGAGCAATGTTTTTTTCCTACAGCGTTTTCAGGGAGTAAGTTAGCACATTTGGCTGGGAAAGTGTTGTATGTCTGTGTACCTCTGACCAAAAGGACTTTAGTTTGGGACGCTGCTAGAGGTTGCGTGTTAATGTTCCATGCTATCCACAGTTCCCCCAGCAACTGGCATCACATCCCGGCTTTCATATTTCAAGCCTCGCAGGTATGTAGTGCCAGTAGAGTACAATTTTCATAAGGTTTTCTTGACCACTAGCACTACAAGCAGAAGTACATGTTTGATGCAAGATGTCTGCCCACTCCTTAGGGTTTAAGGAGCATCCGCACTCCAGCTCCCATCGCCACTGTGCGGAGTATGGGACCTTACATGTGGATGTGTAAAGAAATGCATATTTGTCTGACAGGAACTTTTTATCTGTTTTGCGAGTGAGGAGCCATCGTTCTAATGGAGTGAACAGGCGACTGGCGTGTGACTTGATATGAGGTTGTGTGACACAGTGTCAAAAAGCTAGTTATCCAGTATTGGATCTTTCATAAATTCAGATGCTTGAATCATCCCCGTCATCGAAGTGGGAGTCCCACCGTACATGAAAAGCAATAATCAACAAACAAAAATGTTTTCCCTATAGGCTATAATGGTAACCCATATCACTCATATAGCCTAAGTCCTTCTGTGAAAAGGACCCAAACCTGGCTGCTGGACAATCAGGCACCAGCACCCTCTAGAACACTCTCCAGAGAGGCTCTTTCCCTCATATTTTCTACCGCACGTCTTGTGAAGGGAGTCTCCCTGAGCTCTGCTCAGTTTTTTCAACTTCTTCAGAAGATTTTCTCTCAAAAAACCTCTAAAGGATGTCAGATTCTTCTAGAAAAGGCCTTTTCCGCCCTTGTAAGACCTGTGGCAAGAAAAGTCTCCATGTGGATGATCCACATAAAGACTGCTTATACTGCCTGTATCCAGAACACCAGATGAAAGACTGCAAGATATGCCATACTTTCTCTACAAAAACCCTCAGGGACCGTGAGGGTAGACTCTTAACATGGCTACAGGCGAAATCCTGTACTTCAGGTGAGGAGAGTGAGTCAGAAAGGCCACATAAAAGGTCCAAATCTTAGGACATGAGTCAGGCTAAAAGATGCAGAAAGCGGCAAAAAATGCATCATAAGGAAGGTGCAAAAGGCTTACAGGGCTCATTTCATCTGAGCCATACTCTCCTCGATGAAAGGAGTCGTCGTCTCACCGTTCTCCTTCGTCTGAGCCTTCTACCTCTAGAAAGGTATGTATCAAAATCAAGTCGACAACGACACCACAGTCGACGACAGTGACGACGATGTTCACATCTACCGTCTCCACCACCTCGTCGACTAGACCGTCGTCGGCGATGACTACGTCGACGTCTGTGGTAAAGGCTCCTATTACTTCTGTCAAACCACAGTCGGCGAAGCCTCCAGAAAAGACTGCATCACTGAAGTCAACGTTGACGCCTTCGTCGACGAGAACATAGTCATTGACGACATCGTCTATGAAAGCCCCGTCGACTGCAACACCGCCGATGAGAGCTCTGTCGGCTGCATCACTATCGATGAGGCCGTCGTCGACGAGACCACCGTCAACGAGACCACCATCGACCACACCACCGTCGACGAGACCGTAGTTGATGGAAAGATCATCCACTATAGCAGTGCCGTTGTCGACACCATTGACAATGCCAATAGTGGCTGTGAGTCAAATGGACGTTATTCCTACTTCTTCTGGGTCTCCTGATCTTCGAGCCACAGTTAAAATCACAGCAATGTCCAGATCGACAATCTATCCTAGGGATACTTCACCAAGTAAGGTGTCAACTTTGCTACCTAGTCATCTGCTGGACTGGGAAGAGTCGGATGAGGGTCCATTTGGAGATGCGCACCCCCCATCCCAGTTGCATGTCAAATACCAGGAAGAGGATGATGATGATGAGTATGATCAATATCAGCCTTATTACTCTCATCATGGGCACTATTATCAACCTCCGTGTCAATCAAGAGACACCGGCCAGATGCCTGCCTCCTTGATCCAGGACTTGCAGTCATTGTTGCATGATTATGGGGGGAGGTTCCCAGCTACAGCAGAGGAACAACCGCCTCCTCCAACTTCTCCTGTTACACCAAGGAACGTACCTCCACCTACTCCTAGGATGACTCTGCATTCTGTGTTAGTCGCTCCCCCTGGAGATGACGTTTCGACATCTGGGGAAGAGGAAGAAGGTGGTGAAATATCAACACCACAGCATTCTAGTGAGGAATGGGATGACTATCTGACCCCTACTCCTTCACCACCACCACCTCCTCGCCCTTCAGATTCTCCACCGGAGGATATAGGTGGTTTTCACAATTTAATGGATAGGGTGGCCACACGTTTCCACTTGCCAACATCGGTCTCGCAGTCTGAATGCTTCCTCCATGACTTTAAAGAACAAGCAAGGAAGTCTGTGAGGGCCATCCCTATCATTGACTTCATATGGAGCGAGGGGATCAAATCATGCACAACCCGGCAACAGTTCCACCAGTGCCACAGAAACTCGACAAGAAATATAAGGCAACTCAGGACTCTCCGGCATGTTTGACTGGTCATCCAAAACCAGATTCATCATCTCAAGCGGCTCAAAGGCGTTCCAAGAACCCGTCAGCGCCTATATCTACTCCTCTGGATAGAGAAGGAAGGAGATTAGATAATGTGGGCAAGAGATTCTCGTCCATGTCAGCCATAACTGTTCGGGCAGCAAATTCCCTAGCGATTTTGGGACGATATGATCGACAAATGTGGTCAGATATGTAGGCTTTCATGGACCTCATCCCAGAAAGCAAACAAGCAGAGGCACGAAAGATCCCCCAAGAAGAAGAGCGTACGTCTGAAGAGATAATTGACTGCGCCCTAGATATAGCCTCCACCGGCTTTCGTCAATTGGCGGGAGCTGCGGTATTACGCTGTCAGGGTTGGGTAAACGCCACCTCTTTCAGACCGGAGGTGCAGTCCAGAATTCTTGCCATGCCGTAAGACAGAGAATCTCTTTTCGGCAAGCATTTAGATGACGCATTGCAGGCCATCAAGGCAGACACAGATACTGCTCGGTCCCTAGGTACTTTGCAGTACCGGAAGCAGCCCTTTCGGGGTGCAAGAGGAAGGGGATTTACCACATTTCGAGGTTCCTACCACAGGCAGTATCAATAGCCTCAATATAGACCGACCTATCAGCAGCAGTATAGACAACCACCACTGCCTCATATGCCAGACAGGGAGGAAGGAGAAAACAGAGTTCCCAAACCCGGGATCAACCTAGAAAACAATTATCATTATCACGCACCGGCTATCTCTCCCCACTATTTACAGAACCACCAAGTTGGAGCAAACATCTCCAATTACCTCCAGAATTGGAAAAGCATAACATCAGACAAATGGGTGCTGGATATAGTGGCACAAGGTCATACCTTTAGAATTTATACAAAAACTACAGCACCATCTGCCAGGAAGATCCAAACCGTTCCATCTTCGCTTGCTTCAGCAGGAGGTGTTCCTGATGCTCGCCAAGGGAGCGATAGAGGAGGTTCCGGTTCAGCAAAGAGGACTCAGGTTCTATTCCCGGTTCTTTCTAATAAAGAAGAGGTCAGAGGAATCGAGACTGACGACCCTAGATCTCAGGAAACTGAACAAGTTCCTTCAGAAGCAATCCTTTCGGATAATCACGCTGTGGGATATCCTACACCTTTTGAAACCTGGAGACTTTATGACAACAATGGATCTCCAGGATGCTTATTTCCACATACTGATACATCAAAAACAACACAAGTATCTCTGCTTTTCTGTGGCCGGTGCCCATTATCAATTCAAAGTTCTCCCATTCGGACTGAAGTCAGCTCCACAAATTTTCACAAAATGTCTTCCCCAAGTCGCAGGTTTTCTCCACAACGGGTTTTCAGGTGTTTCCATACCTGGACGAGTGGATGATAAAAGCTTCTTCATCACCACATGCATCCAAAGCTACTCAAGCCTGCCTAGAATTATTTCACAGTTTGGGACTAGCAGTAAATTTCCAGAAGTCAGTCATCCTTCCCACATGCAGGATAGTCTTCTTGGGTGCAGAACTCGACACCATTGAAAACAAGGCATGCCTCACTTTGGCACGGCAGCAGAAACTAACCAACTTGGCTGTCAGTATTTTCAGAAAAAGGTCCGTTTCAGTATGACTGTTCAAGTCGCTCCTAGGTATGATTTCCTCAGCCATCGTCCTCGTTCATATAGCAAGGTTGAGAATGAGACCTTTGCAGGAGGAGTTACAGCTCCAATGGACCCAGTTGCAAGGATCCTTCGTGGATTCAATAAGTGTTACACCAAGAATGCTGGAGGCTTTGCGATCGTAGTCTCAGGTCAGCCATCTCTCTCAAGGGCTCACCTTTCTAACGGCAATAACAGATTTTATCATCACGACAGACGCTTCATTGGAAGGCTGGGGAGGCCATTTACAGGACGTGCGCATTAAGGGAAGATGGTCAGATACGCAGAAAGGAATGCACATAAATCTGTTGGAATTAAAGGCGATCCATCTCACGCTCAAAGCGTTTCTTCCACACATTGCAGCGTCGTCAGTGTTGGTCTGGACAGACAACACAACAAGCATGTTCTATATCAACAAGCAGGGAGGAACAAGATCCCTCCCCCTCTCAAGGGAAGCTTAATCTTTTTGGGATTGGCTCACGCTGCACAACATTTGCCTCATGGTGGAGCACCTGCCATGCATCAAGAACGTCCTGGCGGACTCTCTCAGCAGGACGGACGACAACTGCCACGAGTGGGAACTCAACCACAAGGTACTGGACGGCGTTTTCCAATGCTGGGGACGACCGACCCTAGATTTGTTTGCCACCAGTCAGAACGCCAAATGCCTATTCTACGCCAGTCGGTACACACTCCCGGGGTCGTGGGGAAATGCTCTTGGATGGGATGGTCCAGGATCTTTTCGTACGCTTTCCCCCCATCCCATTGATCCCCAGACTCCTGAAGAAGATGAAGTCGGAGGGCTGCAGGATCATACTTAAAGCGCCCAGGTGGCCCAGACAGTATTGGTACACGGAGCTCCTACTCCTGTCCGTTGCCAATCCCATGCGCCTTCCCTGCAACCACGACCTTCTCACGAAGACTCAGGGTCATATTCTTCATCCTGATCCAACATCTCTGCAATTGCACGCTTGGCTCCTGAGTTCCGTGAGTTCCAGGGTATGAACATTGACCAAGAATGCAGACGGATTTTATCTAGGGCATGACCGGACAGTACAAATAAGACGTACAAGCACAAATGGAAGAGATTTTGTGTCTGGTGCTCACAGAACGAGTTCCATCCTTAACAGATTAACCCAGAACAAATTCTCTTGTATCTTCTCACCCTCCCAAAGGCTGGGTTATGCCACGCATCAGTTAAGATCCATTTGGCATCTATAGCCTCCTAAAGACGCTCTGTTGATATGCCCTCACTTGGCTCATCAAAGATTATTAAACAGTTCAGGAAAGGCCTCTTCGGTGCATCCTACTCCGCCAGAGTGGCATCTCAATGTAGTCCTGTCCCAGCTAATGAAAGATCAGTTCGAACCCATTCACAGAGTGGAACTCAAATACATCACATGGAAAGTGGCAACTCTGCTTGCTCTTACTTCCACCAGGAGAGTCAGCGATATACAGACCTTTACTATTAAGTAACCTTTTCTGTTTTTTTCAGATGACTTTGTCCTGCTCAGGACTAACCACAGCTACATTCCTAAAGTGCCCTCGTCATTTCACCTGAATGAGCCAGTAATACTAAGAACCTTTTTTCCCAAATCCGTCGACAATTGCAGAAAAGACTCTGCATTCCTTGGACATCAAGAGATGCCTCAAATTTTACCTTCAAAGTACCAAGCAGTTTAGGAAGACAGATCAGCTGTTGATCTTATGCTCATGGACGGCTAGGGGCAGGGGTAACTAAGACCACCATAGCCCGGTGGATTGCATCTACAATTCAGTTTTGCCACACGAAAGCAGGAAAACCGTTGACTAAGCACCCGAGAGCGCACTCCACGAGAGCACATCGGCTGCATTGTTCCAGGGCATTGCTCTGGATAAAATATATCAGGCTGTGACGTGGAAGACTACCCACTCCTTTACCCAGCACTACTGTTTGGAGTCATCACAAAGAACTGACTCTCTAGTTGAACAGGCTGTCTTGCATCATCTCTTTCACTAAGGTGAGATATTTCCCTTATTATGTAGAGACAATTCTATATGCAACAATATATATACTTGCTATGCAATATCGTTTCTGATTCTGTGATATATATATATATATATATATATATATATATATATATATATGTGTATTTGTTTATACTCATAATACAAGATTTATAAGCATGTTATTTGGTAATATGTTTTAGAAGATTTCAATGCTTGCACTCACCATGCACGGCGGGCATGACGTTTATTAAAGAGTACTGCCGACTATTCAGATTCAAGCATGTGAATTTATGAAAGATCCAATACTGGATAAGAAAACAAGTTACTTACTTGTAACTACAGTTATCCAGTATTGGTATCTTTCATAAATTCACATGCGACCCACCCTCCTCCCCTTAGACGGTTGCATTTCCTTCTCAGGTCATGGTCTACACTCTTGTGCTAGAAAATCAGAGGGAAAGAGCCTCTCTGGAGAGTGTTCTAGAGGGTGCTGGTGCTTGATTGGCCAGCAGCCAGGTTTGGGTCCTTTTCTCAAAAGGACTTAGGTTATATGAGTGATTTGGGTTACCATTATAGCCTATAGGGAAAAACATTTTGTTTGTCGATAATAGCTTTTCATGTACTGTGGGACTCCCACTTCGACGACGGGGATGATTCAAGCATGTGAATTTATAAAAGATACCAATACTGGATAACTGTAGTTACAGGTAAGTAACTTGTATGTTTTACTGCCAGTTTGCATTGGAAGGGAGAACAAAATCTGATTGGAGTTGTGCAAAATCTAAAATGTTATCAAGATCAAATAGGTCACCCATCCTCTTACAACCCGCAACCTGCCTTTGTGAGAATGATGTGTCGTGCAAGGCAGCAGGGAAGTCAGGGTTCCTAAGAATCTGTGTTTAAGGTGAAATGCGAGAGGCTAGTTTCTTTGTGAGTTGTACTTAGTCCAAAGTGCCCACTATCGCCCTGAGTACAGGAGAGATATATACCTCCCTTGGCCTATGTGGTTTAGGGAGCTAAGGTATCTTACAAATGTGAATCTCCGCTAGCGCTTGATTGATAAATCACAAGTGTTTCTCTGTCTCCGCTCTGGCCCACTCCGCCAAGTATCTTAGTTGTGCTACCTGGTAATAGTGATTCAGATTGGGAATTCTCAGTTCAACCTCCTTCCAGGGCCCATAAGCCTGAGTCCTTGCCATTCAGGACCTCTTGCCATCCCAGATGTAATTCTCAGTTAAATGTTGCAGCTTCCCTAGAATGTGCAGCAGAGGTTGGAGTGGCATGTCTGCATCATGTAAAAGTACTCTGGGCAAGGGAGTCATTTTTACCACTGCCAGTCTTCTCATCCAGGAGAAAGAGCCTCTCTTCCAGGACTTTAGGTATGTTCGGGTTGCACCGGTTTCTCCTGCATACAGTGCTTTTGCAGACCTAAATAACCCCCCGTGTAGCCCAAATGAAGGGAAAAGGGAAGGTAAGTTGTTGACAATCCACTTGCAGGACTGTGAGTTCCAGTATTTGTGGCTTCTGGAGATTAACTTTAAAGCCGGAGACCCTGCCGAAAGTCTCCAGCTGCTCGGTTATCAAATGTAGAAGTGTGATGTAAAAGGGTGAGTGAGCGATATCATGACATCATCTGCATACAATGCCAGTTTATGTTCCCTGCTTCCCATAGGGATGCCTGTTATCAGTGGACTACCTTGTATCCTCTCTGCTATTGGCCCAATATATAAAGCAAAACGAAGAGGGGACGGGGCATCCCTGCCTGGTACCAAGTTCAAGAGGCCGCAGAAGTACTCAATTTAGTCTAATCTGCACCTTGGGACCAGCATAGCTACACCAAACCCATTTGTGGAACTGTGGGCCGAGTTCACTCTCGACTAATACTGACTTCAAGTAGGGCCAGTGTGGACGGTCAAATGCTTTCTCAGTGTTGACTGAAAGTAGCAGCCAAGGTATTAGAGAGTGATGAGTTTGGTCTATTAGGTGTCAGAGGTGCTTAGTGTTGTCCTTGTAGGCCCTCTCAGGGATGAAGCCAGCCTGGTCTTAGTGGACCAGTCCCTGCATATGTGGGGTTAGACAGGCTGTCAGGATGCTAATGAAGCTTTTGGCATCCACATTCAATAAAGAAATAGGGCAGTAGGAGGCACAGTGAACCGGGTATTTCCCAGGTTTAGGAATCACTGTAATTATGATGTTTCTCATTGCATATGTGAGGGTCCCAGTAGACCTGAAAGAATTATATAAATGGGGCAAGATGGGGGCCAGTATTGGTGCAAAGATCTTATTGAAGCCAGAGGGGTAGACATCTTGTCCAAGGGCCTTAACTGGCTGCAGCGGAGCTATGGCCGCCAGCACCTCCTCTGTATGGATATCTTTATCCATATGCGAGAATTCCTTATCTCTGAGACGTTCCATGGCAAGCAGGGAAATGTAAAGATTTGCTTCTCTACGAGATCCAGTGTTTCTGCCATGAACAGTGTGGCATAAAAGCACTTGAATTCCTGGGCAATTTGTGAGTCCTGACAAACTGTATCATCTTGCAACGTCTCAATCTCGGGACAATATGGAGTGCGTAATGTTATGGAAATGGCTCCTGATGGTCATTGGGGGCATATATCGTGGCTACGGTAAATGTGTAGGCGTGTATGACAATGTAAAGTGCAAGCAGTCTGCCTGACATCGCCGCCTGTCTGCATGATACAGCCAGGGAAATGAATGCCAAAAATTATTGCAATTCCAGCCCTTTTCCTCAGGACTGATCAGTTATCCTCACAGGAAGGATGGCACACGCCAGCATCCTGGATGTGCCTGAGATCTGGAAACACTCTCCGTCCTCAGTCCATCTGGTCTCGGCCTTCTATACTTTGAAAAAACAAGAGAGGAAAAGTTTAGAACCTCACTCTTCCTGCTGAAGTTTATTTATTAAAAAAATGCTGATTGCTTTAGGCCTGCTTTGAAAATAACACGTTGGGACTTGGCCACAATCCCAAGGTGCCAATTCAAAACAAGTCAGTTCCCTGCCGTCTGAGTACATTCTTATCAGCCTAAGCCCTTGGTGGGAAAAGAACACGAAGAATAAAAACATGAGCACAGTGCAACGTGGAAAACTACTTGCACCTTTTAACGTTGCAGTGGCTAATGCTAAAATAAGGTCAAAAGGCAAAATTAAGCTGGTGGTTTCTAATGTGACAGTGTAGTGCTAGGCTAAGTGCAACGTGGAGTCAGTGGTCAAAACTCACATATCATTACAGGCGGCGCATCTCATTGTCTCACATAGGCACAAAGCCTAGAACCGCTCTTACCTGTTCAAGGGTGCAAATTACATGTGTCTCGTTCCAGGCGAATATAAGACGGAAAGCTTGTCCACATCTATAGCGGATCCCTTTTTCTTGCAGGAAGGCTGAGGTCGATTTCAGCATTCTGCATTGAGGAAGAGTGAGTGGGGGAAGATTCCAACTTTCATGCCTTCGAAAGTAACTGCGGTTATGTCACGGATGGCTGCCATGATGATTTCTTTCTGGCGGTATGAGTGGAGGCATGTGACAATATCTTGAGGCTTGCCAGGAGTATTAGCAGGTCTGCTCGCTCTGTGGGTGCTATCCAGTGCAGTATCCTTGTCCTTCAGCTCCGGTACCACCTGTCTGAATAGTCGCACTACATACTCCTCCAATTTTCCCGAGTCTGCCTGTAAAGATGCACCTCTAATACAGATGCTGGAGCTATGCAATTTATTTTCCAGGCCTTCCAGGCAATAGTGAAAGTCTTCGTTCTTATCCCTTAGCTCCGTCGGTTCCCTTAGGTGTTATTTAGTTCATCCTCGCGCTGGTCTCCCGACCTCTCCAGCTTGTCCAGCTTCTGTCCCACCTCTCCCAGTTTCTTTCAGTGTTCCTTTACATCGGCTGCTCTTTTGAGGGCTGCAGTATCTTCGCTCAGCTTTGAAGAGCTGTTCCAAGAGCACGCATGCCAAAAATGATTGCAATTCCAGCCCTTTTCCTCAGGACTGAAGAAAGAAACTGACATTCAAACCAGCAGGAGCATAAGCAATGCCAGTTCCCCCTGAGGAGATGGATCTTTTGTTTAAGGCAAACATTACATTTGGAGTCCCTGAGCAAAGAAGGGATTTACGCTTCACAGGGGAGTTAAGGCCTCAGACACTGAGACTGAGTACTTTTATCATGTTATGGGGCCAGTTGTGGTGCTCAGTGTAGAAGGAGGAGCGGGTAAGTCTAGTGTTGTGTGCACTGTAGGTATCCCTAGTGTGGTCTTACAACTACATCAACACTGATGGAGGCGACTAAGAAGGGGCGGTCGGGGGTAGGAATGTGAGGGGTAGAACAACAATACAACAGTGTTTCCACTCCTGGGGCTCAAAATTTCATCCATGTTCATGGTGATCCAGCTTCTCCATAGTCATATGTGGGATGGGGGAATGACCAAGCTAAAACACTCATGCACTGACAGAAATCTCTGGAATGCGCTTCTTAGTCCAAAGAAGACTATTATTATTTTACTACGCAAGGTTCCTAAAAGGAGATTAGCATGCTGAAAGCACACATTCAAAAATGGTCACAGCAGTGAAATGAAAGAATATACAAATGATTCTCCACTGCAATATACACAGCAAAATATATGTATCTATATTATAATGCAAAGCAAATAATGAATTAAAAAATGTGCATCACCATGAGAAAAGGGCATCACTGCTTCATCTCCCTCCTATTCAGCATCAGATCGCCAGAATCGATTGAGGAGAGAGAGAGAGATCAGTTATCCTCACGGGAAGGATGGCACACACCAGCATCCTGGATGTGCCTGAGATCTGGAAACACTCTCCGTCCCCAGTCCATCTAGTCTCGGCCTTCTATACTTTGAACAAACAAGAGAGGATACTGCATAGGACACAGTAATGGTAATAGGCCTGTTAGTAGGCTGCAGGTGTGTCCGGGCACACTCCGCACACAAGTGTTTAACCTGGTGAGTCTCATGGGGGTCACCACAGCTCCTTCCCAGGTAGTGCCAAACAGTAAGGCAGACATTCAACTCCAGTGTCTGCACCAAGTACAGCGAGTAACTCCGCTCACTGGTAGTCTCGCGCGGAGAGCAGGCGGCAGCCCCAGCCGCAACAAGGCCCAGCACATCGATGTTTCCTTCGGGGCGACCAGCGTCTTACAACAGCGCGCACTGGGGATGGGATATGTGTTTGGCATTCCGACCTCCATAGGCACTCACCTACTGGGCTTCCGAGTCTTTTAGCGGCTCTGTTGGGGCCATCAACGCCAACTAGAGCACTCCGAGCACTGCTGGGCAGCCACCATCTATGGCTTCGTGTCCAGTACTGCAATGGTACTTTGCCCCAAAGAGAGGCCAACAAGATCATAGGTGGGGTGGGAGGGTTGTAATATCAAAACACGCTGTTTCATCTCTTTTTGTGCTTATTTTTGTAGAAGAAAGTAGCCAATTCCTTACATAAGGATTGAAATACATTGTTAGAACAAGTGTCTGCCCTGGAGGGTAGTTAATTCATTTAATTATGTAGGTATGATTTATTATTTAATTTATAACTTTGTGCATTTTTTTTTTTCTTTCTCTGAGACACTACGAATTCTAGTTGAATAATGATGATAAGCGTCCCCTGTGGCAGGTCTGTATATAATTACGGTTGCCTGGCACTCCAAGTTCTTGTCAGTATTATAAACGTGATGTCCGAAGCACAGATTATTACCCATAGAGAAAATCATTTGTAGGTAGAACATAGGAGCACAGTACTTCTTTCCTTCCTGCAGTAGATCTCCCTGAGGCTCGGGGAGCAGTTTAATTGCTTCTCAAGCAAACGCATTGTTCCTGATACTGTCCATGTGCTTCCCGAATAACCTGACATGGGGCAGTGATTTTATGTCCATCCTTTGGCCAAGTCTGCTAAATACATTACCCCACTTCTTGTTGTTTTTCTAGACTTTTAAAGATCAGGAGGAAATGGATGTCTTCCGCCTCCTCACTTGTGCCTTTTGGCCTGTATGGGTGGTTTCTGCTTCAGGGGCAGCTAGAGGTAATTCTGGGCCTATTTGCTATGTGCATGTAAGTTTACATTATCATCGTCAATCTTAGGTTTTCTTCTGTGGGTTTTCATGGAGATATAGAGGGTGCTCTGAAGCAGTCTATCATGCTCTTTATTTTTCAGGCTCGGCATATTGGAGCTTCTTCCAATTTTGCAATAGTTGAAAACTATTTCAAGGTAATTTTTGTTTTGAGCTTCAAATACTGCAGGGTGGATGTGTATTGGGCTTCTTTTGTCCATGGCTTATTTTTGTGTCACCATCGTAGCCATTCTGTGAAGCCTATAGGCTGGCAGCCAAAACGTTAGCTTCTTGTTTTGTCTTTTAGGTTATGCTAATAATTGCATGTTTGGACAAAGCTGAAGATGGGCGCAATGTTTCTGGACTCGTGTTAACTTTTCTGAATTGATTCTGGAAAATGGTGGCAAAACCTGTGGAGTGGCTTTTTATCTTTTGAACATTTACAATGTCATCTCCTGCAGACTAGGTGGACACGTTCATTTTTCTCTCTTGTTTCGGAGGCAGCTTCTGTGCAGTGTACAGCAACAGTCTAAGTCAGTAGTTGCATGCCTGATCTGGTCCATGGGCTCAGTGGTCCATAGGTAGCACTGACCTTAGAGTGGTGACTGAGGAGTCATTGCAAAGGCCTCAGATATCTGCAATTCCAACAGCAAAACCAGAGCTCTCTATGTATACGCCAGAGGAGATGTTGAATTTTGGCTTGTGTGGCCCCAACTAAACCATAGGGTCAGTCATTTACCTGTCACCACTAAACACTTAACTTTTCCACTAATGAAAAATCAGGTTCTCATACAAATAGAGGTGGAGAGAGAAGCTGTGCAGATCTCCCTGTTTCTTCCCTTTTTTTCAAGGTTTTAATGCTCTTCATACAGAACTAGCACAAAACATTGGATCAGCTTTAGAAACTGTGTGATGAACATCGTTGTTAAGGTGGCCTTTCCGAATAGCAGAGTTTGATAACTTTGTATGCTAGATTTCCCCCTCGGCCCACTTGAAACCCTGAATAATCCATCACTGAAGTGATGGTTGAGATGCTGTGTGATCTCACTAAGCTATAAGAAGTGGTGGGACAGCAAATAGTGCAGGGAGTGCCCAGAATGTCGTTGAGTGCCTAGTGGCCAGATTCTGATACAAGGTGGACAGTGCTGGTGATCTTGACCCCCAGCTCAACACTGAGAGAAGGTACTAGATTGTACCTAGAGAGTACATATTAGTATACAAGCAAACAGTAGCTCAATTTGCTTTTGACTCTTTGACCACTCTCAAAAAAATAGGTCGTCAATGTTAAGATTTTCAGCTTTGAATGGAATGGTAACAGTACACAGCTACATAGGTAATATTGTATAAATTGCATATTTTAAGGAAAATTGTCATTATTGTCATCCATGCATGAATCAGTAAGTGACAGTGTTGTAAAGCACCATATGTTTTATCAAATCTGTGCCAAGAAAGAAAAGGGAAGGGACTCCTTACAACAAATGACGATGTAGTCTGATTAAAAACTTCTACATTATTTTGAATTTTAAGGGTGGTCAGGTTGCAGGTGTAGCATCCATATGTTGCAAAGTAATTAACGACTTTTTTTCATATAATTTGTTTTCTATTGTGTTTTCTTCTTGTGGTCCCTTTGTTTATCTGTTAAGTGAAGAATATATTCATTCTAGGTAAGGCTTCTAGAAAAAGAATACACGAGGTATAGTAAGAAGCAGCTTTGCTTTGGGTTCTGTAAGTTTTTTAAGGTAGAATATGAGTAGGTTAAAAAAACAAAAATCACGAGAATTTGGGTTTCGTGGACGGCTCAGTGACATGTTCCTTGTTGTCTGGGTGCTCATTAACCCTGAAAATGTTTCCTCTTTCCCTTTCTAATGAACGTACCGTTTGGAAAATTACTTCAGATGTTAATTATTCATTGTAACACATACTTGGGAATTGACTAAGCTTGGGGTAATTTAGGATAGCTGCTGTTCCAAAGTAGTGTTGTGTTTTTAGGCTGTGAGTAGGGCGAAGAGCAGGCGAAGCATAGTTGTTTACAAGGAAGGGGTGGTGTCCGCCTCTGAGATGCAAAGCCAGGGGTGCAGGTTTTTGGCCGGTGACCTCAGTGGGTGGGAAGTGATGGAGGACTGTAATTTGTTTTGCATGGGAATGCTGTAATGTTGGAAAAATAATAAAGTACTTTATAAAAAAAAAAAAACTGAGAATTTGATGAAAAGAAATCACGCACAAAAAGTATTAACTTGCGTAGTGTTTTTTTCATGCATTATTGTTTTCCTCACATATCAACAAATATCGTAAGTTAGAGACAGAAGACGTTCTTTTACCCATCTAGCTGCAGCCCATTGGAATTCACTTCCCTTGGATATCCGCCTTACTGAGGACCATTCTAGATTGAGGAATGAAATGAAATCATGGCTTTTCCAGGGTAATGGCCCATTTACTGGAAGACTCCATCCCCAGTATTCATGACGACTCATTGTACGGCAGTATTAGCGCCATGATATCCCTCTGGGGATTAATATCCGCATTCCACAAATACTTATTCTGCTTTCTTAGGTGTTAAAAGTGGAGCTATTGAAATAGCTAGCTCTTTCCTTCTGATGCACTATAAAATGCCTTGTAAAGCTGATGTTTTCTTTTTAATTTTTTAGCGCTGTGTTCACCTGGACAAACTTGCTGGTAGTCGTGGTTGAACTGGATGGATCAGAGCAAGAAGCCTTGGACCTGGTTCCCTTGGTCACCAATGTAGTTTTGGAGGAACATTATCTAATAGTTGGCGTGGTCGTAGTGGTGGACATTGGTGTTATTCCTATCAACTCCCGTGGAGAGAAACAGCGTATGCACCTACGAGATGGATTTTTGGCAGACCAGCTAGATCCTATTTATGTGGCCTACAACATGTAGTCTTGTATCTTAAGGCTTCCATGGACTTTATTATAGGTGTATAAATTTTTTTTGTGTTCACTACAAATGTGCAAATCAGAGGGTGACGCTTCAAGATGGAACAGTTTCTGTTTTTATGAATTAGCAGAGCACTCACAATTGGCAAGAAAATACAATGTGAAATGTTTTTCTTTACCACTACGTTTTAGCACAGAAAGACTTTGGGGTACTGCCTTCATTTTGTCCGCCGAAAATCCATTTTAGAACCATTTTTTGCTCATATGTTGTTAAAGCTTTTAAGTAAGAGTGGGTTTGTATTTAATGTTTCGCTGAATTAGCATTATTTTTAATCTGCCTCTAGAGGGGACTCTTTTTAACATTTTCCGTTGTTTAAAGCAATGTTTCAGTTATGAATAGGTTACTAATTTAAGTCATTAAGAGAACCCTTTTTTTTTTTTTTTTAATGTCTTTAGGTACGAGAAAATGACCCAGAATAGCACCTTTACATTAGTTTGTAGCTGTTTTGTCATAGGCAGAAGGAAAAATAGGCATCACATTTTAGATGCTGCTATAGAAAAACATTATAAATAAAATGTACTTCGTGAATTATTGTGCAAATACCTTTGTACTAAACTAAAAAGATAAAATAAGTTACTTTCTCTTCATATGTAATTATGTACAAAACGTTTAATTTATTTTGATCTCTTTAGAAGTATAAAAGAGAAACATTCAAGAGGGTTAAACTCTTGTAATGTTTACTAATATAAAAAAGTGTTTTATTATCTTGAGTGGATAGTATCACATCAAATATATATATGAAATATAAATTCACTTCTGAAAAAAGATTTAAAAGTTTAAAATGCAGTTCTAGCCACTTGCATGGTGACTCCCACTGTAGATAACCAAGTGTTATTCACAAACTTTGTTTGTACAGGCAATTTTGGATTGCCACATTTCCAAGTCTAGAAGATACCAGCAAGTGAAATTATTACTGTCTTTAAGATGGTGAAAAAATTAAAAGGTTAAAAATGCACTATGATTTTTTTTTTCCTTTGCCAGGGAAGAGCACCCAAATCCACAGTGTAAATGTCTGCTGGCATGTGCATTCACTTGTTAGACTTTAGACAAGACGGGTTGGACAAACTATTTTTTTTTGTAGCTGCATAACTGTTTTTATACCATTTTCATTGCCTTTTTTTTAATGTTCGCTAATTGACCATGGAAGTTGTTGATGGTCATTTGCACCAGGACAGGTATTAGCCTCTCAGATGGTTGGTTGACCTGGTGGGTAAATCATTCACTTCTTGTGTCGGAAGACTCTCAAATTGAAGCTTTGGATCTATTCTAAGCCGAGCTTAGTGTATAGGCACCACATCTAAATTGGGTACATTGTATATTAAGTGTTTGCTAAGGGAAGGTTATAGGCAATTTAGAACGACACAGAAACTGTACTGAGGGATTACAAAAGAGCATCCCAGAATTGACAGAGGAGGGGATGAAGCAGATGGGTTTGCATTTCAATAGCTGCTATAATTTGCCATTTCTATACAGAGTTTGTGTTTCCAAGTTTGGTTCAACAGGCATCCCTCATGTAGCAAAATCATTAGCAGCCTTTACTTCTGTTTCCTCTATGGGTGATATGAGGTTAAGAGCAGATTTATTATTAATTGTATAAAATATGTTCCTGTGATGGTTGTCATTACTGGATGTGCATGAGTAAGATTGCTGGTGGGAAGACAAAACCCTTTGATTTGTTTAGTCAATTTATGTCGTCTGCCTGTGCAGAATAGAGTATATACAGCAAATGTTCCCTTGCAAAGGACAGTTTTTGTCCAACAATTGGTTTTCACCCCTCTGTTTAATTAGTGGCATTTTTCTCTATATGTAAGGTGCATCATACCACAGCCAATAGTCACTTTATAATTTTATGCCTCTGCTTTGTACGTCACTGCCGAGCACGTTTGGACCCATGTATAGAATGTGAATCTGTGAAGTCCACAATTTTCTGCCTCCTAAATTGTCATGTCTAAAGGCAATTTTTTTAAAACGTTTTTGCTGAGATGATTGGTTGTAATCTTAATTCCAACTCGAAATGCCTGTAGAAACCCTGCTGCAGGTTTCAATGCTGTGAAACACATGTCGGCTGCGGTTGAAAGCATCCTTTAAGCCTTGCCAAGTCAAATTTTCATTGTGAGGGTGAGGAAGTTCTGCTACGTAGTTCCAAGGCCAGCTAATAAGAGATTTCTTCTGCAACCAGTCATCTGTGCCAGTAAATCCAAATTTGAAAATAAAGGAACGAGTAATGAGTTGCATTTCAAAGTTTGTTGTACAAGTGAAAAGTAAGAAAACATTTCAAGTACCATCAGATTCAGCAATAAGGAGGATTGTTCTGTATTAGAAACTGTACTGTACATAAAACCATTCATAAGAATGTATACAAATGTTTGTCTTGTGACCTTGTGCTTGTGAAGTCAAACAACACCATCTAATCAACTTGATGCACATGCACAACGCAGGAGGGGACACAATAAACACAGACCACAAAGCGAATAAAACAGGAGCAGATTCCTCATGGTGCTTGGTTATTAAGTATATTTAATCCTGCTTGACACTTTACCCGAGGGGGGAACTGTCCCTTTTATCAGTTGAATGTTAGCAGCGTTATTTCATAGAGTGTGGTGACTGGTTAGAGAAGTTCATGTACTCGGCCAATCACAGGTGAAGGCGAACATTTTTATGTGCAAAGGACAGCAACCTTCTTATATGTTAAACCACCAGTACGCTTTGTACATCTGTGATAACGCCTGTTTTATATTCAAATGAACAAATAAAAGCTTTTATTTTTGTTGCTCTGAAAATAAGTTTCTTAATCAGTCATCTGACTTGGGCCTTAAATGTACATCGTTTAGTTTGAGGAATTCCGACAACATCATTAAATTCTATTTTATTTTATGCAACTCTTTTGATACCTAATTTAACGGTGATGATCCTTGTACTTAAAATGGTGACGATGTTTCATGTGGTAAATGGTTCATTTCTTGTGAAATCATTTTATAAACCAATTAAATATATCTGAATATACCAGTCACATTTTGCTGATAAGGTATGGAACTGAGCAATTTACAAAAAAATCAGAAATGGTGGTATTCGAAACCTCGTGCCTCATTAATCACATTACAGTCCTTGCCCTTTTAAATTTCACCCTCTTGCTCTTCCCACTTATTGCCCTGTTTCTGCTTTCTCTCTCTTGTTTGGGTTAAATTGTGACACCCCAAAAATGAGTGACGATGGAACCCACCTGCAAGCACTGGCACAGATTGAACACTGGTGGTAGGATTTGAGGAGCAACCATTTAAGACACACACACATGGCTGAGGAGGGAAGTTCTGGGACAGTACTCCTGAAATGTAGTTTTAAAGCCACAGGAACCTTCTTTCATTTTAAGCCACAGGTTTTGGACGTTTTAGCTTTGTGCAGTGGCTGAACGATTTTCGAAATATATGCAGGTCCCTAGGAGGTTAGCCTGTGGAAATGCTTCATGAGTGCTATCCGACCTATGCCCGGAGGCTTCTTCAGCTTGTAAACATAAGGCTGTTTATATCGTCTGAAACTAAGAGACCATGTGCCCCCGTATGTGGCGTGACTTGAGTGGCTGCTGCGAGAGACCCGAGTCAAGTTCACCCTGTTTTCCCCAGGTGCCCAATCCTTTCGGGAAAAGCCCAGCATACCTGCATCAGAATTTCAAGATCCTACTGCTCTTTCTTCAGGCCCAGCCTTCGAAAAAAAAAGCGAGCTATTAGACCTCTAATGAAGCAAAACTGTGGAAGTTCCCTCCCTAATGAAAAACTTGCAGAGAGCTTTCCGCAAGTCCAGGACATTTTTGTGAAGTTATTTAAAACATGGTTAAAGGTCGTGGTCGAGAGTCATAAGAAGTTTTGTCATGTCAGGTAAGTTTCTTATTGTTCGTTACTCAAAGCACTTTGCTGCACGGCTGGAGTCTAGAAGAAACGGACTTAACATAGGAGTCAAACTCCAGGACAGTTTCAGATTTAATGAAAACTATCAGTATTTCCAGGCCTCAGTTACTTTCTAACGTTTCTTATATGAACAAAGCAACAGCTATTTTAAATTGCAATGAAAACCGCCAGGGATTACACAACGTAAACCAATTTTCACAGACTTAAAACCCGACCGCCAAGGTTGTACCGCCAGGCGGCCGCCCATGCGTTCAGAAACCTGCTGCCCATATTTTGACATCCCCGCTGGGCTGTAACATTGCAGCCGGCTCCCAATGGAGCCGGCGGCAATGTGGCGGTTTGCCAGGTAGACAGTGAAAATCGTGACTGGCTGTACCTGGGGCCCCAACTCCCCTTCCCGCCAGCCTTTCCATGACGGTCTCTACCGACATGGACAGGCTGGCGGGAAGGGGAGTCATAATCCCCAGGGCAGCGCTGCCCTGGCGGATTATAACCGCTGGGACAACGATGGCGGAATACCGCTGGTCCCGGCGGTGTGATCGCGACGCTACCGCCGAGGTCAAAATATGGCGAATTGTACCACCAGCCTGTTGGCGGTACGATTTCAACCCTGGCTCCCAGTGCTGACACATTCTGTTAGCTTGTTGAACATACTAGGTCTTTGATTGAACCCAGTGATCCTTGGAAGCAGTGTAACGGGAAAAAGACACAGTTGTGGCTGGAATTTGGCTGGACTTAACCCATCCATAATATAGTCTGGTCAAGTGCTTCCTGCCCTTTGATGCAGTGGATTCTTGTGAACTGATGCAGGCCTCTCTGCTATTAACTGGTACACTTCCCTTAGGAACTGGCTGCTCTGCACGGTCTTGGAAGAGACATTGGATTTGATCACCTGGAAGAGAGGTCAGTAAAGAGTGTTGGCCACCAAGCACAGCAGTGCACACCTTTACTGCCCATGAGGTAGGAAGGCATAACACCTAAAGATCCTTGCCTTGTCCCTTGTGCTATTCACCTTTATTGATACGAGAGGTGCAAGTAATGCCTAGGAATGTTAAAGAACAAGTTACTTACCTTCAGTAACAAATTGTCTTGTAGAGACTCTATCTAGCTGCAGATTCCTTACCTTAGAAATTCCGTGGCGTCAGTATTAAATCTGGAATTTTTCTGCTGAGCAGTACCCTGCAAACACCATCGGGTGGCGTCGTTCGGATCTGCGTGTGTAGTCCGGCTCCGCGTGGCGTCAGCGTCATTGCCAGGGATGCATTCAGTGCCAGCTCAGCCACCAGGATCTCAGAAAATCCTTTATATAGCTAGGTATAAGGTGAAGCATTGCTTTGAGGACCAACCTCTTGCAGACCCTCACCTCAAGAGCTAACACATGTGTAAGAACTCTTTGGCGCACATTTGGACACTCTTGATTTACCCAAACTGTATCTTTGGTACACTGACGATGATTCGAAAGCTGGAAACCACCTTCCTCTCTATCCAAATGTTTGACTTTACTTGGGTCTTTCAAAATGCAATTAGCCTTGATAACCTCCAGAACATCCCTTGTGGTAAAATATGTTTGTTCACTGCCATTCTGTGTAAAGCACTTGCTGCATGGCAGAAGCCCGTTTTGGGCCTTGAAACTCATGGACATATTTCCCGGCAGCAGGGTGCTCATACTCTGGCAGTGACCTGAGCTCTTGTCAGTCCACCTGTCGCTCAGGATTCTTGATGGTTCTTATATCTTCAGCAATACGGAGCTCCACCTACTCCTGTACTGCCAAATTTCTTGACTCAATGGATGAAAAGTTATTTCCTCAGGCAGTAGGGCATTACACATAGCCAATGTCACATGCTCTTTTGGATGGTATATTCACCTCTTGTTGGGAAAAGGCAGAACTGTCTATCAATAACCTCCCAGACCACTTGAAAGGTCCTTTCTCTGAGTTGGTTCAAGATGGCCTTGATTCTTCCAAGTAAATGAAGAAATGTGGACTAGACTCTGCAAAAGAATGTCCTTGTTCTGTGATGATGGCAGTTACCCATGAGCAGGCATGCTTGGAAGTGCTCCATAGAATTTAGTGAAGATGGTCAGGTTGCACAAATGGACATGATGGTGAAAGACCTTTCATTAAAAAGGCTAACTCCTCCATGGAGTGGTTCAACATCTGCACTATTACAATCCCTGGTGCTGGCCCCCCAGCTAAACAGTTCCACCAGCAGTGCAGCTGTTTTTACACCTCCTCGTGGCCCAAAACTTACTGCCAGCAACAATCTTCTAAAGCAGTACAGAGAGGGTAACAATGTTTTATTTTCTCTACTTCTTGGGCTCCAGTAGTGATGAGGGCCCAATGTCTATTTTAGAGTGGAGTCCCTTGAACATCCTTGTCTGCTAACACAAGTTTAAGATGCTGTCCCTGATTTAGGCCCTTTTGCCTTAGAATGATCAAGACTGGATTGTGGCCCTCGATCTCCAGGATGCCTACTTTTGCATCCCAATTCGGCCAGGTCACAGGTGTTACCTCTGTACACGGTGTCGTTCCAGCTGTGTCAATTACTGTGATGCACTCCAGGCTGACTGCTGCTTCTTGTGTCTTCACCAGTGTATTGACTGTGGTGGCAGCCTCCTTCAGCAGATCAGGAGTCCATGTTTTCCTGCACTTAACTGACGGGCATTTGGAGTGCACTCTGACCTTGCTTTATTGCCTGGGGTCTCCATCAACCAGCAGAAGTTGCACCTCACATGAAGTGATCCTGGTTACTCTCTACATGAAAACCACCTCAGAGGACCGCTGACATTCAGGATATAATTCAGATGTTTTTGACACCAGTGACAATTCTGAACATCTTCCACCTTTTAGGTTTGATGATCTCATATATCCTGTGCCACATACCCTGTTGAGAATGAGGTTCCTCCAGTGGTTCCTCATGCAGCAGTGTTTGTTACATAGAGATCTTTCGCTCTCTCCCTTCTAGATTTTTCCCTCCAGTCTTACGATATGTTGTCTCTTCTTCCCTTTGCAGTTGTATGTCACCATTGGTACAGGTGCCTACTTTTTGGACTGGTGTGCACATTTGAAGGAAATGACGGTGCAAGGCCTTTGGTTCCCAATGCAGCGATGACATCACAAACACCAGCAGGAGCAACACTTCCTCTCAGATGACCATATGCAGCAGAGTAACACTATGTCACAGTCCTTCAAGGTACATAGCCAAGGTTGCTGGAGGTAATAATACTTTTACTAGAAATCAAGGAAGCTATACAGATAGCGAACAAAACTGTACCAATCTGAATTTTGACATATTGGCTTAGGTGTGGAAAAAGATATTGTACTCCAGCCTTGGGGCAGCCTAAATGTGTTATGCAGTGACATAGATTCTGTCGTGGGAAGTAGATATCAACATATAATTAAAAAAATATAAACCACAAAGGTAAATTGTTGATATACAATTACTATATTATTTTGTTGGTGCATACAGGCCCAATCGTCATAATTAATTACATATCAAGTGTTGAGTATCAGTTTGAAACCGTCACTATAGTTTATGATTAATACACATTTAAATAAAAAAAAATTCAGAACATACATGACACTCAAGTTAACAAAATTAATCATTAGACATAGCTCCCAAAGTAGCCATAGCACTGAAGTAGCAGTGGCTTTGTCTTAGCACTAGTAAAAGCCCGGGAGTATTATCCTGCCATTAGAAGTACAAGTTTTACCCTCACCCACAACTGTCCTTTTAATTGTGTATAATTTTTTCGCCCCTACAGTTCCCCGTGTGTGATTTAGCTGTGTGATATAATTTAAGTATTGTTTCTTCCTGATAGAAATTTCTAGCCGCAGATTCTTCCCCTTTTGAATATTTCCCAGGCATCAGAGTGGATCCAGAAACTTTTCCACCCATACCTCTGTGCACAGGTATGAGACACTATACAGATCCATGCTGACATCATTCGACTCCCGCAATTAAACGTGGAGTCGATATAGGTGTCACTCCGAGCTGCTGATGTCAGTTCCTTTCTTTCCACTCACAAGACATGGATCCAGAGCTACCTCAGAGCTCTTTGAGACCCTATACCTCAAAAAAGTTTAGAATGTGCAAGGGAAATGTCACCTCCCAAGACTACATGTTTTAAGCCCTGTGAGGTCTGTTGTAAGCAAAAGTCGTAGGAGTCGCTTCAAGGCCAATCTTCATTGCGCTCCAAATCTTCATGTAAGTTGAAAAAAAAACAATAAGTTGAAGCAGTACTTGGTCCCTTCCTGACATTTTTGTACTCCTGAGAAGGCACAAGGGTGTCGCCATACCTCCAAATGTTGCTCCTGAAATCAGAACCCATCATTTAACTTGTCCCTGCACAACCTGAGTTTCCGGGGCTGTCGGGAAAACCGAGGCTGAACCAAGGGTTCCAGGACACTATGCTCCAACTCTTTGGATCCATTCCTCAGTGCCAGTTGGACCCCCTACTACAATCACAAGGCTGCTCCCAACTCCACCACTAGCTCCACAATCCTTGATGATTCCTGGGACATCAACGCTGACCTCACTGATGCCAGAGGATAAAGCACCCATTGTGCTTTCTGACACTGAGTCTGTACCTCTCTGACCTCAAATGAGACCACATTCTGTTTCTGTTGACCTACAGCCTTCAGTCTTTGATCTGCTTAGCATTCCACCTCCTCCAGGCAGAACACATAGGCTCCAATCATTGCTGGGAATAGACAGTGACTTAAGACACAGCGGATGAAATTGGCCAACCTTACAATGAAGGTAACTGGCACAATGATCTCGGAGATGCCAGTGGTCTTGACACCTCTTTCTGACTCAGGCTTTGTTTCACACCCAGGCCCTGGCACTGAAGAGAGTGCATCTTTTGTGGTGATCACATAGAGGGCAGCCTAAATTCTTGGCCTCTGTCGCCCCACTTTGGAAGTCAAAACCAACTTCCTGACCGAAGTGCTCCAGCAGGGGCAAACCTCTGCTGAGGCCTTAGTACCTTTTATTAGGCACTCACTAATACCCTCCTAAGGGCCTGGCCCAAACCTTGCGCTGACTCTCCAATCAATCGCCAGATCATGAGGCGTCACTGGCTGGCCCTTGGTGACCCTGCCTTATTGTCTCATTACTCCTTTCCTGAAAGCTTAGAGGTGTTTGCTTCCATTAGGCGGAAAAACCCATATTCCTTTCCACTTACTCTCCTGTATATGGAATCCAGGAGAGTGGAAACTTCTGAGAAGAGGTATTCTCTTTCACTGGATTGGCCCTCAGGTCAGTTAATGCCTGCTCGCCCACTACTCCCCCTGTGGGACTCATTGCTTTTGTCCTCCCAGGTGTTTTGGAAGACCTTCGCCATGCTGGCTGTGCAGGACAACAGCCCTGCCTGCCAAAAACTTTTAGGGAGCTCTTAGTGGAGCACAGCCACATGGCAGGAGGCAAGATCCACTGATTCTTGCTGGATTAATAAACCATAACATCAGACAGGGGAGTCCTGCAAATGTCTGAAAGGGTTACATCTTAGCGTCCATTGACATTCTATTGCACTTTAAAAAATCCCCAGAACAACTAACAGAGAACCATTTGTCTCTTACGGCAGGAAGTGCAAGTCCTTTTGGCCAAAAGGCCTATTGAGAGGGTACCTATTCCGGAATTAGGACACAGTTGTTATTCCAGCTACTTTCTGGTCTAGAAGAAAGTCAGAGGTCTTTGTCCTATTTTAGACCTGTGACCTCTCAAAAGCCGTCCTCCAGAAGAATGAATTCAGAATGCTCATCCTTGCCCAGGTCTTCCCTGCCCTCGTCACTGGAGACTGGATGAAGGTGTTGGATCTGCAGGATGCCTATTTCCATACACCCGTCTATCCGCACTACCCTTGGTTAGTGGTGGACAGGAGAAAATCTAGTTTCTTGTGCTCCGCTTTGGTCTTACTAGTACCCCTCAGGTGTTCACAAAAGCAATCGCGGTGGGGGCACCACATCCTTGGAGGCCAGGTGGCCCAGCCGTCCTATACCTTGATGACTTACTGTTGAAAGTGGCCTCGCCCGACGCAGTTGTCAACTGCCTCCAGACAACGGCAAATCTCCTGTCATTTTTTGGGTTCTTGATCAACAGGTCAAAGTCACACCTGATGTCCTCTCAAGTACTTTCCTTCATCTAAGTCATTCTGGACTCAGTCCAGTTTTGTACTTTTACCCTGGGAAGGAAAGATCCTGATCTTTCAGGCTCGGTCCTGGAACTCAGTGAGGTTGACTCTGAGGGTGCTGAGACTGATATGTGGGCTCTGCAGTGGGGTCTGAAGTCTCAGTGGGCCCAACATCAAGGGGACCTCTCCAACCACGTCCAGATTTTGGATGAGACAGCACATGATCTGCAGTGGTGGTGATTAGTCTGTGGCTGGATCAGCAGCTGACCCCTCTCCCTACTCCACCCAGAGCTGACAGTGGTGACTGATGCATACTTCTGGGATGGGATGGCCACCTGAGAGAGGTTTTGAACAGAGGCCTCTGGCAGAATTCTGGTTATCATCCTTCTAGAGTTGTAAGCAATCTGCTTTGCACCAAAAGCCTTCCTTACATCAGTGCTTACTGATACCACCATCATGTGGTATTGCAAGAAACAGGGTGGGCAAGGGTCATGGACCCTGTGTGAGGAGGCCCTGCAGCTAGGGAAATAGCTGGTCCATCGAGGCATTTTTTTGGTGCTGAACCACTCGGCAGTATCATTTAATGCCAAGGTGAACAAGCTCAGCTGTCAATGCATAGCAGATCAAGAGTGGCAGTTACACTTATATGTGGTGTAAGGTCTCTTCTGCTCATGACGAGATATCGCTCAATCTATTCACTATGCCGAGAATGTGTAATGTCAGTAGTTCTGCACATTGGTGTTTAGGCGTCTCTTACTAGGAGACTCATTTCAGTTAAGGTGGACCTCGGGTTTAGTGTACGCCTTCCCGCCAATGCCTCTTCTGCCCAGACTGCTAAAGAACAGGACCAACGGGGTTAAAGTTATTCTAGTGGCTACAGATAGAGACCGAAGAGTATGGTATCCAGACATGAGTATGGCCTCTTATCAGGCTGGCCCTCCATGAGGACCGGCTATTACAGCAACAGAGCAATTGTTACAGAGACCCCTGTAAAGATTTCTGGCTCTTGTGTCCTCAACAAGGTGAGGTTTGAGAATCCTTACTTGGCTGTGTGCCTCTAGGAGCATTTATATATATACTACCCTCCTCAAGGGATTGAATCGCTTTGCAGGGAGTAGTACACTACTCTGGAACCCAAGATTAGAGTTAATTAGTTACTAGATTAATAATTTGTGCATTGATTTAGAAAAAGGAAAACTAAGTTGTTATTGGAAGTATTGGGCATGTGCTCCCGCCAGTTGGATGAATGGGCTAAAAAGGAGGGGAAGTTTGAAAAGGATGTTCAGGAGTAAGGTAAATGTGTGCCAGTTAGTTGAGTGAGTTGGCTAAAACAACAAGCATTTGCAATGCAGAGGGTCTCGCATTTGCTTGCGTTAGAGCTATAAGTGTGGTAAACTCCTAACCGGATTTTTATTGCCACATAAACGAATAATAAAAAGTAAATCAGTTTCACATATGCGAGCCGATGGTCGCCATGAGCAGGAAGGAGACAGAAAAAGAAACAGAAGTTTGCGCACAGTGAAACTTCTCAGCAAAAGTGCATTTATCCATGTGACTGGCAAACGTGCACTCTTAGAAATGTGGTCTTTGGTTGGCAGTAAGGTTACCCCCTGTCCAAGCAAGGACCCTCACTCTAGTCAGGGTAAAGGAGAATAACCCTCAGCTAACCCCCGCTCACCCCCTTGGTAGCTAGGCACAGGCAGGCAGGCTTAACTTCAGAGTGCTAGGTGTAAAGTACTTGTACCAACACACACAGTAACTTAATGAAAACCCTACAAAATTACATAACACAGGTAACATAGGTTTATAAAAATAGAAAATATTTATCTAAACAAAACAAGACCAAAACGACAAAAAATCCAACATACACAAGTCAAGATATTAATTTTAAAAGCAAAAGAGTCTTAAATCCTTTTGTAAACAGATAAAACACTGTTAGTGTTGAAAAGTACCTGGGTAGCGTCAAAATAACACGCACGGGTGAGTGTGCATGAAAAAAGGTAAGCGGTTTGTGGATTTCTCACCCACAAGCGAGATTGCGCGTTGTTTCTCCTTCTCTGGTCGGGCCGGCATGCGTCGTTTTTCCTCCCCGCAGGGGAGCGATGGGTCAGTCCAGGCAGCCCTGGAGTCCGGGCAGGAGTTGCATCGGTTTTCCACGCCCAGCAAGGTTTGCTTCGAACATCCTGCCGCACGGTGATAGCAAAACCCCGCTGTGTGGGTTGCAATGTTACCAGCCTGCGTCAGCGATGCGGCACGTCATTTCTCCAGCCGTGTCCGTCGATCTCCCAGCTTTGCTGCAACCGCTGCTTCGATTTCAGCTGCGGAGCCAGCGGCGCGTTATTTCTTCAGATACCGTCGGAGGTTGTGTTGGAAATTTCACCGCACGGCGGTCTTTGCGTGGATTTTCAAGCTTGGTCTGCCAGCTTCACCTGTCAAGGCCCCAGGAACTGGATAGGGCAACACTTGGCAGGGCAGGAGTCTCAGCAGAGTGTCCAGATGCTGACAGGGGAAGTCTTTGATGGCCCTGAGACTTCAACAACAGGAGGCAAGCTCAGGACAAGCCCTTGGAGATTTTTTCACAAGCAGGAATGCACAACAATGTCCAGTCTTTGTCCCGTTTCACCAGGCATAAGCAACTGCAGGATAGCTCACAAAGCACAGTCACAGACAGGCCAGCACTTCTCCTCAGCCCTTCTCCAGGTTTCTCTTGATGTCCAGGAGTGATCTAAAGTCTGTGGTTTTGGGTGCCCTTCTTATACCCATTTTTGATTTTGAAGAAGGCTTACTTCAAAGGAAAGTCTCTTGTGAAATCCTGCCTTCCCCAGGCCAGGCCCCAGACACACACCAGGGGGTTGGAGACTGCATTGTGTGAGGGCAGGCACAGCCCCTTCAGGTGTGAGTGACCACTCCTCCCTTCCCTCCTAGTACAGATGGCTCATCAGGATATGCAGGCTACACCCCAGCTCTCTTTGTGTCACTGTCTAGCGAGAGTTGCAAACAGCCCAACTGTCAAACTGACCCAGAAAGGGAATCCACAAACAGGCAGAGTCACAGAATGGTTTAAGCAAGAAAATGCTCACTTTCTAAAAGTGCCATTTTCAAACAAAATCTTAAAATCAACTTTACTAAAAGATGATTTTTAATTGTGAGCTCAGAGACCCCAAACTCCACATGTATATCTGCTCCCAAAGGGAATCTGCTCTTTAATAATATTTAAAGGCAGCCCCCATGTTAACGTATGAGAGGGATAGGCCTTGCAACAGTGAAAACCGAATTTGGCTGTATTTCACTGTTAGGACATATAAAACACATTAGTATATGTCCTACCTTAAACATACACTGCACCCTTCCCATGGGGCTACTTAGAGCCTACCCTAGGGGTGTCTTACATGTAAGAAAAGGGAAGGTTTAGGCCTGGCAAGTGGGTACATTTGCCAAGTCGAATTGGCAGTTTAAAACTGCATACACACACTGCAGTGGCAGGTCTGAGACATCATTACAGAGCTACTAATGTGGGTGGCACAACCAGTGCTGCAGGCCCACTAGTAGCATTTGATTTACAGGCCCTGGGCACCTCTAGTGCACTGTACTAGGGACTTACCAGTAAATCAAATATACCAATTATGGAGATCCAATTACATACACATTTTATACAGGAGCACTTGCACTTTAGCACTGGATAGCAGTGGTCAAGTGCCCAGAGGAACAAAAACAGAGGCCAGCACATGTCAACAACCTGGGAAACAAAGGCAAAAAGTTAGGGGAGACCACGCCAAGGATGCCAAGTCTAACACGCATTTATCCATGTGACCGGCAAAAGTGCAATTATCCGTGTAACTAGCAAAAGTGCAATTATAAAATTTAATAGGGTGGATGTCATGCAAAGCGCTCGACTTCTGCCCAGCGAGATCGTACTGTGCAGGAAATGAAAAGATAAAGTAGTCCAGAAACCAGCTGAAAACAGGGAGCTTCGTATGTTTTCAGTAGTTTACCAGTGTGCTCGAGGAGGGCTAAACACAGAAAAGGCATGACGTATGCATGTCTTTCACCAATGGAATCAATCAATTTTAAAAGGCAAGCCCACAAACTAATGAAAGTGACGGGCGTGACATGGGCGTGGTTAGAAGCCCACAGAGATTACAACATGGTCCAGAGTGCCTGCCCGCGCTCGACCCTAAAAAGGAGGTAGGGAGTTTGAGAGGGATGTTTGGGAGGTTCATAGTAGTCAGAAAGGTTAAGATGAGTCGGAGGTTGGGACTAAAGTAGAAGGTGATAGATTATTTTTGTTTTTTTATAACAAACCTGATAATAATTTACATATACACGACACATTGCATTTTTAGTAGGAGGCATAAATCCCTTTATATATTCACCAATATGTACATAGAAACAGCAATATTTACATGGTCTAATTTACAAATGTATCTTGTGTATTAAACAATTTTTCCCCTTCCATAAATATATCTGCTTATAACAGGAAGCATAGTTCAATGTAAAATGAAACACGTATAGAAACAACCTCATCTTCATAGTGTGTGGAGCATAGTATGTCATGTCTTGAGTATACATAATATTGATGTACATGGAGTAAATGCCTAAGTACTTGCATCCCGATCATATGCACATGCATGTAGTTAAAGTTTAATGTTCAGACATATGTATGTTGTTCGTATACATAGTCTGTGCTGTCTTTATTTTTTTTAATTCTGTGTCAAAATATAT
Source organism: Pleurodeles waltl (assembly GCF_031143425.1). NCBI lineage: Eukaryota > Metazoa > Chordata > Amphibia > Caudata > Salamandridae > Pleurodeles > Pleurodeles waltl. Next base: position 674,718,635 of record NC_090449.1, on the reverse strand, counting down.
TGTCATACACTTTGATTATGGTTGCTACTCTGATTATATCTACATACAGTGCATTAGCTTAGAAATCAACAGAAACCTACATACAGAAACACGTCTACATGTATATTTTCTATATACAGTGAGAGAGAAGGATGGAACTTATATTCATAAGTGTATTTTTATACATGAAATACTTGAGATTTGGTCTTGGAAATATACGTAGCAGTAGGAAAAGCTACATACATATGCATATGCATGTGCTCACATATACATACAGTTGACATTAGCATTCCTGTAAGAATTATAGATCCATTTATCTTAATATATGTATATGCATGCAAGGGTTTTGACTGGTATTAATATGGCACACAAGTTATATACATGTATACACGCATAGACAATGCAAAACTTTTAATATCTTGAATATACTGTTGCAGTACCCTGTTGTGTTGTAAGTATAGTGGAATTGGAGGAGGAGCCAGTTCTTGACTAATCTTCCGAAGCTGAGATGGTTGTCAGTGGATCTTATATTTGAAGGTAGCTTATTCCATAATTTAACTGTTTGAACAGAGGACGATGTTCCACCCATGTTTTTTTTTTTCTTGTATGTAGGAATTTTGGGGTGGAAAGCCATTCTCAAGCATAGGTTCCTTTGTTGCATATAATTAATGTTTTTTCCCACTTGAGAGGGAGGTTGTATGCCCTACATGCCATAGGTTGGCATTTATGTACTTCTTCAATGCCGCAGTTTGTGGCTAGAGATCAAAAGCACTACTACGTTATGTTTTTGGAGCTTTCAAAGGGGGTTATAAGAAATGCTACTACCATGTCTATCAGCTGTTCTTATACTACTGTCTTAGTGAGGTGCAGAAAATATTACAGGGCACCTATTGAAAGCTAGCTATAACAGGAGGGGGTCTTACTTCTGTAATTGACAGATTAGGGTGGATTTACCTAACCTTGGCGGTAGAGTTTTGTGTCTATCAATGAACTGGAAATGAGAGATGCTTGAGAGAGGATACTCTCTCAGCAGCACGATAATCTGCTGAAATTGTGTCTTTATTCTAAGCATGGAATTTCATGGACCTTGAACAGTATTTTTCACTTGAGAAATCTCCAATATCTCTCCATCTCTAACTCATTTTGGAAAATGTGGAGGCTTAGCAGGTGAAACACATCCAGTAGAGCAAGTCGAAAACCACGTGGAATGACCGACTGTTGTGAGTGTGGACAGAACTGTGATCTCAGGACACTATGGAAGGCATTCATGATTTTGAAACAAAACAGGAACGACATAAAACAAGTAGGAGGTAATCACGACTTTAAACGAAACACGTCTCACAATCTAAAGAGAAAACATTGAGGGAGCTGAAAAGAAAGATAGAACTCGGTAGAACTGCCAAGACAATTTATAGGGAACCAGTGCGGGGATCTTGAATATTGGGTCCAAATCCGAAAGTTACAGGTTTGGTTGAGCAGATAGCTACAAGTTGTGATAGCATTTAGTGGATCTGGAGTTACTCCTACAATAAATAGTCATCATTTCTGGGCATTTGCAGAATATTATCAAAATCTCTTAACATTCAAGCGCGGACCGAGATGCCCATGTGATCCTAAATTACTACAGGATACACCCTAGTGAACAGTTAGTAGGAAAGTTGGTGGTGAAGTAATGGCAAGGAAAAGTCATTCAAGTAGCACTAGAACAGGTACAAAATAAGACCGGCCCTGCTTTCGTCAGAAACAAACTTGACAAATATCTTCCACAGGATCTCTTTGACCAGCTATGAAAACTCTCAACGTCACTTTGTTATAGAACGCCCAGATTTTGTATGCGTTGGTTTTGAGTCCACCATCGAAACCTTTACGTGAGGGTCAGTTATGTTTTACAGAAGAAAAAAAAACATTAAAAGTATGTTGTTCGTGCCTTCCAGCACTGTGTGATAGTCTGCCTCACTGCTGTTTTCTCTACAGACACCAACTTGACCGTTTAGGGTGAACGTTGCACTCTAAATTACCCCAGTGATTTTAAGCTACCAGATCAGCGGTGATTTTTTTAAACATCCGTGTAACTTTTATATTTTTTACAACATATTTTTACTCTCATAAAGCCAGTTTCGCAAAACTGTAACGAAAAAAAACAGCAATGTTCTCATTATCGTTGTACTTAAATGTGATGCAAAAGTATGCCTGACTTCTCCCCGTGTGTAAGCTCCCGTCATGCTATTCCCCAACCATAAAACACATTTACCGCTGCCTTGCCCGCAGTTTATTTTTGCGTTTCTAGATTGGTAAACTGCCTGCAAATGCTTGCTACATACGCAGACCTACGTTTGCCACGTTTTCCTAGTTGGTCCACCCAGGAACCGTACACACAGCCTACCAAGATTCGACCAGGAACTCTAATGGCAACAGTGTATGACAAAGGGTATAGTGTGTCAAAGGTTATGTGGTGCCCCATTTCTATTTCCTTAGGTCCAGTGCTTTAAATGGCCAGTAACTGACCCGTACTGAGTACCTGCACTTCTATAATTTGAAAAGGAGAGTACCTGCACTTCTCAACACTTCTGCAACACATTTATTGGAAGAGTACCAGCACTTCTCAAGACCAAAAAGGTACTCAGACGAATGAGTAGCTGCACGTCGACATTTTTATTGAAAGCACTGCTTAGGTCAATTACTTGGGTGTTGCACGGCAATGCCAACACCAAATAATAACAGAAGCGAGATCCTGAGTTTCTGCATACTCTGATACAGAAAACAGGCAGCGATTTTCCAGGTTTTTTCTTGTTTTTACACTCCACAACGCCTAGTCTCTGAAAAAGCAGTGCTGCTGAGTCACATAGTCATTTATCGCCATTAATGACTTTACCCCTGACGAACAAGTTACTTACCTTCAGTAACGCATTATCTGGTAGACTATCTAGCTGCAGATTCCTTACCTTTGAATTCCCTGGCGTTCACTTTGAATCCTGAATCTTTTTGCTGAGCAATACACTGCGCACGCTGTTGGGTGGCATAATTCGGCTCCGCGTGGCTTCACCAGTGTCGTTGGAGCCGTCTGTGACGTCACAGTCGTCTATATAGACACCATCTCGGGCGTGTACGTCAGTTCTTTTATCCACAAAACTTTCACACCAGAAGCGCTGTCTCTTGGATAGAACCAACATTTGTCTGTGCAAAACTAGGGCCCTGTAAAGGGATAAACCATAACCCTACTAGTCATATCCGCAGAGCGGGAGGCATGGGTGGGTGTAAGGAATCTGCAACTAGATAGAGTCTCTACCAGATAATGCGTTACCAAAGGTAAGTAACTTGTTCATCTGATAGAGATTTCTAGCTGCAGATTCCTTACCTTTGAATAGATACCCAAGCAATAACCTCCTGGTGGTGGGCTACAGATACCATTCCTTACACTAGAAAGTCCTGCAGGACTGAACGGGCAAAGTACCCATCTCTTCGTACCTGACTGTTCAGGCAGTAATGTTTCACAAATGTGTGCAAAGACGCCCATGTTGCCGCCTGACAGATCTCCAGGACTTGTACGCCTCGAGCTAGCGCAATGGTATCAGCTTTGCCCCTGGTAGAATGAGCCCTCAGGAGGCTGCTCCCTGGCCAATGTGTAGCATATCTTAATGCAGAGAACGACCCAGCACAAAATGGTTTGCTTCTGCACTGCCCAGCCCTTTTTGCTCCAACTTACCCACATATAGTATGTCATCCACCTGAAACCTTTTTGTTCAGTCAAGGTAGAACAATGCTCTTTTTGGGTACAGTCTATGGAGTCCCTCCTCTTCCTTAGAAGGATGCAGTGGAGCAAAGAAGGTGGACAGGGTGATGTTCTGACTCAGGTGGAATGGGGTCACCACCTTGGGGAGGAAAGAGGCACGAGTTCTGAGAACCACTTTATCTGGATGGATAGTGAGATATGGTGGCCTTGATGACAGGGCTTGCATCTCACTCACCCTCCTGGCAGATGTTATTGCCACTAATAAGGCTGTCCTGATGGTGAGCAGCCAGAGGGGACAGTTGTGTAAAGGCTCGAAAGGAGCACACATGAGAAATGTGAGGACAAGATTTAAGTCCCATTGAGGCATAATAAAGGGCATAGGGGAAACATATGTACAAGCCCTTTGAGGAATCTATTTACAGTGGGAGATTTGAACAAGGAATGCTGGTCAGGCAGCCTAAGAAATGCCCATAAGGTAGAAAGATAGCCCTTTAGAGTCCCTAAGGTAGAACCCTGTGGGGCTAAAGACAGAATGAAAAGAAGAATGTCAGAAAGTAAAGCACAAGGAGGGTCAATAGACCTTTCTGTACAATAATATACAAAGCTTTTTCAGCGGAGGCGTATACCGTCTTGGTGGAGGGACGCCTGGCTGCCAATATAACCTTACAGACTTCGGGAGGAAGGTCAAAAGCCATCAACTGCCGCCGCTCAATCTCCACGCACGAAGGCGCAGAGTTGACAGGTTCAGGTGGAGAACCCTCCCCTGCTGCTGCGACAGAAGATCCTCTCAAAGGGGCAGCCTGATCGGAGGATTGATGCTCATTTTGAGTAGCTCGGGATACCAGACTCTCCGTGCCCAATCCGGAACCACTAAGATGACTTGGGCCTGGTCGTTCTTGATCTTCCTGAGAACTCTGGGCAGAAGTGGTATGGCCAAAAATGCGCATAGGAGTCCTGAATTCCACTCACAACGAAAAGCGTTGCCGAGCAATTGCCACCTTGGAAACTCCAACGCGCAATACTGCTGATATTGCACGTTTCTATGCGGAGGCGAACAGATCTAACCAAGGCTCTCCCCATTCGTGATCCTCTAGGCATTGACGGCTGAGTTCATCTGCCTTGGCGTTCAGAGAACCTGCCAGGTGTTGAACCACCAGGGTTATACCATGCTGTTCCAGCCATGTCCATAGACGCAGAGCCTCTTAACAAAGGGTCCATGACCCCACACCGCCCTGCTTGTTGCAGTACCACATTGTGGTGATGTTGTCCATGAACACATGCACCAAATTCCCTTTCACAACAGGAAGAAATGCTTTCAATGCTAGCCGGATCGCCCTGAGCTCCATTGAGTTGGTATGGAGCCTGGATTCCGCCAGAGACTAGAAGCCCCTGATCTCTGCCTCTCCCAGATGGCCGCCCCATCCCAGAAGTGACGCATCTGCCACTACTGTGAGATCTGGTTGGGGAAAGGAGAGAAGTCTGCCTTTGATCCAATCGCTATTCACTAACCACCACTGCAGGTCTTTTGCAGTTCCCTCTGAAATCTGAACCGTGTCGGTAAGATTCCCTTGATGCTGTGCCCACTGGAACTTCAGGTCCTATTGCAGAGCCCTTGTATGCCATCTGGCATGTTTGACTAACAGGATGCAGGACGCCATGAGTCCCAACATCCTCAGAGTCTATCTTACTGAAATCCAGGATAGAGGCTGAAATATCGGTATCATAACCTGAATATCCTGGACTCACTTCTCGGGAGGATAGGCCAGAAACTGCACTGTGTCCAAACCACACCTGATGGTAAACCTGGCTGCATCTCTCCCATCCTTGACAGCCTGGGTGAGATAGACCTCCAGGACCTGGGGCAGAACATGTGCCACTGTATCCCATAAAGTATGGGAAAATGGCCCAATAGGCAAGAGGTGTTTACTGACCTCTGTGCCAGGCTGGAGGAAGAAAACATCTTCTTCCTAAGCTAATTCAGCCTCTTGGATTCCCTATCTGGGGGAACGGAAGGTAAGGCACCACAGGAACTGGAGGCTTGAACCACCAAGCTCTCTGGGGTGGGGTGTTGGGTGAGGAAACTAGGGTTGGTTGGAGCTGGTCGATGGTGGCGGCTGATTGTCCGATTCACAGGAGCCCCTGTGCTGGATTTGGGCCACGTTCCCAGAAGGACATCCGTAAGGACTTCATTGAAGGGTAACATCAGATCTGATGTAGCAACCCCTGCCTGAAGCACTTCCATCAGGAGATTAGTCCTGACTGGCGCCGTAGGTAAGTCTAGGTCCAAGACTTCAGCTGCCCTACGCACCACCATGGCATTAGATGCCCCCTCCTCTGTAGCCACAGAAGGTGGTGAGAGCATGCCAGCATCTGGAGAAGTATCCAGTCCACTGGCTTCCCCTCGATCCTCATACCCGTCCTGCTCATGCTCTAATCCATATTCCAAAGGGTCCTCAGCCCCCTCCCATTTCTCACCTGTGACTGGTTGTTCAAAATAAGCCTCAGTCACTGATTTAGGCCTAATCGGTGCTGTCGAAGTCGGAATCAGCATCGTACAATGTCGTTCCGGCTCCGGATCATCAGGTAAGAGGATGGTGCTACCACCACCAGTGGGCACTGGTGGTGGAGGGAGCGTCGACGTCGGGCCTGGCACCGGAGGAGTCAGACTGTGAGAACCTGTCACCGGTCCGGATCCGCTATCGGGTCCTAGGGTCCCCAACGGCGCTGAGGCCGAAGCCGCCAGAGTCGAATCTGATGGGGCAGCTGCTGACTACACGGTGCCCGAAGACCCACCAGAGGGTGCAGCCGGCTTAAAAACAAGGTGCATGGCCTCGTAAAATTATTTTAATTGAGCGTGGTTGCTCCGGCTCCCGGAAACGGGGGAGATGCGAAGTTGGCCCTGGCAACGGCTTCGCGGAACCGTGCTCAGAACGTCAACATTTCCGCTACACCTCGTCAGCTGACAGGCATGGACTTCTTCTTCTTGTGCCTCTTCCCGAGGACTTCGAGTGGGACTGTCGCTTTGTTCTCATTATCCTAATGAGACCACTGGATTCGGGCGGCAGAATTACCTGGACTGCGGGGGACTGAGTCTGATCCCACACCATGTGACACCTGTCGATCTAATCCGGATTTGTTCCGGCTAACTAGCAGTGCCTCATCTCCACGGGCACATGACATACATGAATCCTCAGGGGAATCTTGGTCATTTAAATCTCATCCATTTCTCTTAGTTACATTAGTCTCACATATGCAAGGACAATCCGAGGCAGACCAAAGTTCAATAAGATTTTATTGAAGTAGCTGCATCTTAGAGAATAAAGCATATATTAACTAGGACAATGAAGCACAATAAGATTAAAATTGTGACTAGAAGAGTAAAACACAAGAATAATGCTACCATACTGTCACTAAGGTTTGTAGGGATAGTTCCTACCTAAGCTATGTTAGAGCACAGCATGTTAAGCTCTAATTAAGCCTTTCTGGTTCCCCCTGGGAAGACATCATCCCTCATACCTGAGCAAAAGGCCTGTAGTCCACATAAGCAGCTGTAGCAAAGCAATCGGTAATCAGCATAGTCAGTCAGTCATCTGGCTGGAATCTCCCTCTAACGTCCATGGGTCAAAGTAATGTTTTTGTAATAAAACATCTGATGTTTGTCTGATAGTCACGTAAGTGTGTGTATGTTTCTGTGAACATTGGAGACAAAGCGTACCACTTTTGCCGGTAACCTATCTTATTGCAGCCTTGAGAAAAGCACTTGGTGAAAGAAATGTCTTGTTTAAGAACGCAGTGCTGACCTAGGAGAAGAACAGCTAGATATAAAAAAATAAAACAAGAACACAAATGTGACTAATGTTAAAATAGTAAAAACGAAGCCGAATAAAATAGAACTAGGTTAAAGTGCACAGCGGCAGGCCTAGTTCGCCCGTGACGCCACAGACAACTCCAACGACGCCGATGAAGCGGTTTGTATTTGATTAACTGGTCAAATACAACAACACTGCAGCAGTACCAAGGATTTCATTTTTATTTGTAATTAAACAATGTATGACGGTTATTTATCTTTACCAGACAACTTTACTGTTAAGACTTAATCTATTGTAACTTTCAGTAGAGGTGTGTGCTTTCATTACAACTGATCCATTTTACAGATTTATATGGGAAGTCGTATTGCACCAAGGAATTGAAGGAGATGTCCGCAGTCTTTGCACGAGGTACCGAGAGAACAGCTCATCCTGAAGGACCGCCAGTCAGGATTCAGACCATCACAATGAAATGAATCAAACTTCAGAGAAGACCTTCTTGTCACCCTTGACAAAGGCCAGCATGCGGTGCTGTTTTTCTTTGATTTCTCTGCAGCTTATGACACAGTGAACAGCACTATCTTGCTGAGTAGTCTTCAGGATTGAGCATGAATATCAATTTCAGTACGACCAATTGTGTCGTCTAAACGCAAAGTGCAGTGTTGAATACCCACAACTCTTCCCTATCCCCTCTACTCATAAACATGTACATGGTTATTGTGGCTCCACTAATAAGTCAACACCAGATACATTTCCAGATGTACACAGATAAGAAATTAGTTACTTACCTGTAACTCCAGTTCTCCAACATTGGTATCTTTTATATAGCCACATGCTTGACTCAATCCCTGTCAGGCTGTGAATCCCCAATACATTAAAATGCAGTATACAGTGTAAAACACCCATAAAATATATAATGTAAAATGGCTAAAAGCCTGTAACAACACAGTGTGTTTCGTAACACATCCACCTCATTTCACAGAATCCAAACATCAGCCAATGAGGTGGAAACATGAACATTCCTACTTCCCACCAGAGGCCATCATAGCTTCAGTTTTCAAAGTGTGGGAATAAAATTCAATGAGCCTCTGATCGGGGAGGAGGGAGGGTCTAATGTGAATATATAAGAAATACCAATGTTGGAGAACTAGAGTTACGGATACATATCTCATTTTCTCTCCCATATTGGATCTTTTATACATTCACATGCTTAAATCAAAATAGCAGGCAGTGGACATTATGAAATATAACAAAGTGAGAAGTAGGCTCATCTTTAATGAAACAGGTTTCTCAGGACTGCCTGTCCCACTGCTGCATCGGCCTCTGCATCCACGTCAAGGCAGTAGTGCTTTGTGAACGTATGTCTGCTCCTCCAGGTGCACAGCATAGAGTGCTGCAGTTGAAACTATGTCACTGGTGGAATGTGCAATCGGTCTTCCCTGGAAAGGACGCTTGGCTTTGGCATGGCAGAAAGCAATGCAGGCTGAAAGCCAGCGGGCTATACCCTGTTTGGACAGGGGTTGACCTATTTGTGGTTGAGCAAATGACACATAACTGGTCGTATGTGCGTATGCCCTTTGCCTTGTCCATATAGAATCTGAGGCATCTACGCACATCTAGGGAATGCAGTGATCTTTCTGCTGTTCAGTATGGATTAGAAAAAAAGATCTAAGAAGGAGTGGCTCATTCAAATGGAAGTCAGCTGGCACCTTATTAATAAACTTAGGAGCAGTTTTGAGGATAACCTTGTCCTTAGTAATGCAAATAAATTGTTCTCTGATGGTGAATGTCTGAATCTCTCTCACTCTCCTAACGGATGTCAAAGCCAAAAGTAGTGCTGTCTTCCATTAAACAAATTTGATATCTGACCTATGTATTGATTTGGTGTGACTGAGGACAGTATTAGGCTCCCATGGCATTAGAGGACATTCAACATGTGAAAAAACTCTGAATAGCTTTCATAAACTGTTTAGTGACTCTTTGGGAAAGCAGGTTGATCGACAAATTGTCAGTCCTTCTAAATCTGGAAATTGCCGCCAGATGGGCCCTTACTGAAGTATATTTGAGACCACTTTTGGCGATACTTAACAGATATGGCAGGATCTGAGAAAGCTTTTTTTAAAGTGTATGATAACCATTATCCCTACACCAGATACAGAAATGTTTCCATTTAGCACTGTAAGTCTTATTGGTCAGAGGTGCACAAGCCTGCACCAGAATCTGTTTACACGTCTTTGGAAGATCAAAATGGCCAAATTCTAGGTTAAAAAAATAAAATAAAATGCTCAGTCTGGGTCCCATGTTTGCTATGCCACCAGATTCAAGCTAGCCTGGCTGATGTGGGGTGATACCCCTGCACTGGTCCCAGGATTCTTGTTTCTGGTCCAAGGAGGACCTGGCCTGGCAGTTCAGTCTGGACTATTCCCATGGGGAACAGGGTCATGACTGATTTGCATATGGCTTGGTCCAAACTGGAATGGCATGGCAAGCAAAAAAACGGATGGATTAAACCCATATCTGTGACTGGGAGTGAATCTTTGATTTGTTCCGCATCCGTCCATCGTCTGCTCTTTTTGCGAATTCTAGGTAGTCAGGTACCATACTGTCAAACTCAGCAACTTGGGGTCGTGGTGGAGAATCTCTCCCTGATGTCTGGACAACATCCTGGAATGTATCTTCACAGGAATGACTGAATGTGCTGCCAACTGCAGAAGCTTACTGTACCAGTACTGGTGAGGCCACGTCAGAGAAATGATGATCAGAGTGCAATGGTCTATCTTTGCATTCTTCAACCCCTGGGGATCATGGGAAAAAGTGGAAAGACGTAAGCAGATATCTTGGACCTGCTGATTGAAAGAGCATTGCCCATCGTGCCTGGATGCCAAAACCTGCTTGCAAAGCACAGGCATTTTCTGCTGTCGGAGTGCCAAAAAGATTGATTGTGGGGTGACCTCACTGACTTTCTGACTCTTAAAACTGTCTTCTTTATCACTTTTACTTCTTTGGGATATGTCCGTAAACTACTGGCATTCGTACAACTGCCATACGCCACATTCTTTCTTGACACACTGATGCATATGACTCATGTCCTTTCACTTGAGAGTGGTGTTGCTTTTCCATTTGAGGCAGTCTATCCTACTCCTCACATTTATCTCTCCACTGCATTCACACAATGAGAGCTTATATTGTTTGGATCTCATACAGGCCCTTTGTTTATATACCGATAGGACTGGAGAGCACCGTCCCAATCAATCAACCTTTCCTTGGTTTTGTCAGTGCAAAGAAAGGGTATGCAGTCTACAAACATATCTTGATAGATTGTCCTTTGAATCGAGATGTGATACGATTTGGCTACAAATGACCTTCCTGAGGTCCTTCAGGCTCATTCCACCAGAGCCAAGACCACCATAACAGCACTGCTTCTAGGCATTCCAATATTGGATATCTACAAGTTGCTACATAGTTCTTCCTCTATACTTTCACCAGGCATTACTGCCTTGACTGTCAGGTCCATGGGGAGGCCCATTTTGCCTACTCTGTACAGCAGGATGTCTTGATGTAAAGGCCACCCTTCAGATCATCCATCTTTTAAGAGGTACTTATTGGGTATTGATTCACAAGGTTGAAGAACTTATGGGTATGAGAATCTCTCAGAAGAACAAGTAACATTTACGGGTGCTTTTTTGGTGGTTACTCTAGCTGTAGATTCCTCACCACTTGCCCTCCTTCCCATTCTGAGGCTTGGACTTTTCATGTTAAAAAGGTCTGAAGTTAGATTTATCACAATGTGTACAGTAATTTGTCAGTTTCTCTCCTTCTGATGACGTGGAAGATGTAGTGATGAACTTACATCAGTGCATAGCAGTGTTGCCTTTGTGTGGCTATGTGTTATCACATCCAGAGGTAGTGCGAAGTAAATGCCGGGTTCAATGGCAAAATCTGCTAATATTCATGAGCTATTGGACGTTTGTGGATCCAGTGTGGGACCTGGGAAGATTCACAAGTTGAGAAATCTACAGTTACTCTGTTCTTTATTTGCATTCATGGGAGGGGGTAAAGGTATTTAATATTTTCTGCCTTGCCTGAATTTGGGTTTCTGCAGAAAGTAAGAGTGAGGTTGGTATAGAACCAACAGAGAATGCACAGTCATTTAACCTATCTAGCACCATCTACCAGGGTTGTGTCCTAACTCCTAATCTTTTAATATTGTAAAGTAGAGAGTTAGGCTCTTCCCTAGCAATGAAAAAGACTTGACAGAGTTAAAGGGTATGCCAATCCCAGCTCTTCTTTATGTTGACAATGTCTTTATAATGTTCCGCCTGCAACTGCGAACTTGCACGCTTCGCTTGCAAAATCTTCTGCTGATTTAAAAAAAAAAGGTACTCGGAACCCCCCTCTTACTTACCTGAACTTACCATCGGCTTATGTGAGATAGTTTTGTTTTATTTACTGTGGCACATGCATTGAGTGGGCATATGTGTGAAGTCCCTCTCTTTCAGTCCTGATCTCCTCCAGTCTTATGTTGCTCCACCCACCCCCAGTAAAAAAAAGAATTCCTCAGTCACTCTCCCGCCCACCTCGCAGTGGTTTAGCGACTTTAAAAAAACACTATGACGCAGTCAACCATGGCCGTGCCATAGCATTTTTTGTTTTTCTTTTTCTTTAAACAGTGTCGCATTGCTGTTTTTATGCATAAAGTTGTCCTGCTGTGTTTGTTCCTTTTAAGACCTAATGCACAGTAGAGTGTGCGATTCGTGTAAAAAAAAAAAAAAACAAATAACAGCACAGTGGGACAGGCTGGATAAGCAACACAAGGGCAAAATGGCTTAACGTTAAAAAAAAAAAAGCTACCCTTTTTAAAAAACTTTAAGCCATGTTGCTTAACCATCTCATCACCATGCACAATTTTCATCCATATTGCATGAGCTGCTTAGCAGCATGTCTTGACAGAAAAAAACGCTATGTCATGGTCAACACTAGTTTTGTTTTAACTTTACAATGCGTGTCTCTGCACTCCGTCTCGCTCCCTCATGTTGCTTTCTCCCTCCTCCACTGTTGTTGTTTCTTACCCTGCTCCCTACCCCTCCGGCTGTTTCGACCCCACTGCACCCCTCTGCCCTCCACACTCTTGACGATTATTTTTACCAAGGTAGGGCTATTAGGTTTAGACCACCTCTGGAATGCAGAGCACCTTGGAGTGTGCTCACAGCAGTCATTTGGTTTGGGTCTGAGTGGCAGTGCCACAAAGTAGTTAATCTGTGTCTTTTATGGCCTGTGCTTGACACCCATGCATGCATCTTCAGTTTACAAAGCACGCCTACAGCAGACGGTGGGCGGAATAGGTACTTGCAGCTCTGGGTTCCTGGTACTGCTGTGCTGTCACACTGACATGGACAACCCAGTTTCATGATGATCATTGTGAACCGGGCTGCCAATGGCGCAGTAGCTGACTGGGTGCAGCGAACCTGGCACGCCCAAGCGGCTACAATGTGCTTAAAATTGCATTCTGAGCAGCTCTGGAGCAAGGCGTACCACTTTTATGCATACGACACCGGGACAGTAGAATGGCAATCCCGCGTTAAGCAACTACGGCCTGGTTAAAGATGTTTAAACAATCATGGACCGAAAACAGAACGGACGAGCACGCTGCCTCGCGACTCGGATGAAGGACGAATTTCTAATTGGACAATATTGGATTCTTCATATCATTAAAAGAGTTTAAAAACCAAGGAGACTCCATGAAAATTATTTTCTTACTGTTCTGAATATTATGGAGCGTAAGGCAAGATTTGAATAAAAAATGGACTTGTGATGATCTGTGAGCAGTGGTCTGTCTGATTTATGTTGGATGCAGAATTTGAACGGTATAAGTTGGGAGTATATTTGTCCTGAAGAAGGTGCCGGAAGAATTGTTACATGACCACTGAAACGCGTCAACGCTAATTGGACTGCTGGACCCACTGGAACAGGCCTAGATTCAATTAGGGATTGTGTGCAGAAATTGATTGGCCTGTATATACCAAAATTGGGACAGCTTGTAGACAATAGATGAAAACGGATGTCTTTTTTTGTCTCCCCTATGTGTATGGTGTCTCCTTAATGTGTATTTTATTAATCATTTTCATGTTTTTATTGGTTATGGGTAGCATGTTGTAATTTTATGGGAATGTAAAAAGAATGAATTTTGGGGGAATTATTTAATTTAATTAAATTTGAATTTTTTACCGATTCCTTTATTTGAGATTCACTATTGGAGTGACTGAGCAGGTGATACTGTGTGTGGTGCATTTGAGAATAGCCATTGGAGCGTAAGGGTGTATCGATTGATTGTTATTTCTTTGGGACTCTTTTTCTTTTTCCTGAGTCACGGTGCCCTGTCCCCTTGGGGTGATATACTTAGGAGGGCCCTCTCTCAATTCCTTTTTGTAAACAATCATGCGAAACACTGGCTGCAGTGGAGGTTGTGGTCTGCAGATATTGCCGAAATAAACTGAGATGGCTAGAGAACGCACAATCATATTATACATTATTCTTTATTTATTATTTGTTTTAAAACCCATAATTACAATAAAATGCCATACTTTGTGACGTGATACCATCCTCCTGGGTTTGAGTGTGGAGCCGGACATTCTTGCGTGCCACCCAGGCTAGGTAGAGTACAGATGTCTTATACTGTCAGCTACGCGTCCTCGAGCATTGATAATTAATGTAAAACTGGTTTTAATTCCTTGTACCTGAGCGCTGCTAATAATGAATCATTTTCACATGAGCGCTGGTACCCGGAGAAGCACACACTCGAAAGGTGTGAAGCCTAAGCTTATGCTCTTCCTATCCACAATACATTTCTTGACGACAGTTCGCCTAATACACCATCACATTCTCTCAAAGGCATGCAGGTAGGCAGAGAAAGTCTTCAAAGCTTTGCTGACTACTGCAGAGACTGAGTGAACTTTTACATGACAAGCAACCATGTATAGGGAACATATGTTTGCTTTCGCCTGAGGGCAAAATATCTTGTAAACAAACAAAAAAAAGCTGTTTTAAAAAAACAAAACGCTATGACCAGGCCATTGTTGACCCCTTCAAGGGCCTTGGCTTTTTTTCTTTAGTCTTGCTGTGCTACATGTTGAAAAATAATTGACAAAACTAATAGCTGCCACATAGGTGAAACTTATTGGCTTTGCCAATGCTTGTTATGGCTCACTATGGGGTGGATATAATTAGACGAGTAAACTTTGTAAAATCTAAAACAATACGTTTTGTGTCTTACAAAACAGTTCTTTATTAAACCTTCTAGAGCTTGCCTTCATATAGCTTTAACCTTTGGTTTAATTTCCCTTTCAGTTATAGGTCCTGCCCTTTATCTGGCTGGGTGTCCTTAAAAAAACAAAAGTCCAAGTAAGTATGAGTTCTAGTTAAAATTCACAAAAAAAATAAAGCTTTGTCCTCTCCTGCGGAATGTTGTGTATCGCTTTTCTCATTTCTGTCCCTTTAAGGCAAGGAAAATAAAAAGTATAATAGTCTTCTCAGATATCACCCCTTTTTAATCTAGGACTTTCCAAATTTCCATGATCACTCTATACCGGTGGAGAAACGGTGAAGATGGTATCACATTTTACTAAACAAAACTAGTCCTTTCCTGTCTTAAAAGATCAAGTATTGGCAAAGCCAATAGATCTTGCCTATGCAAGAACTATTGGCATTGTCAATGTGTTTTAGCCATGTTGTACACCAGTGTGGCTGCCGTTCAGCATGGTTAAAAGTTAGTGGTGTAGTGGAGTACAGTGGTTGTAAAGTGGAGTGGCAGAGTGTTGTGTACTGAAGTGGCTTAGTGTGGAATTGCATAGAGTAGCGTACACTGGAGTGGTGTAGAGTGAACTGGTGTAGACTGCATTGCGTAGAATGTAGTGGCATTGAATGCAGTGACACTGAATTCAGCGGCATACAGAGCAGTGTTGTGGAATGCAGTGGTATAGATTTGAGTGGCAAAGAGTGCAGTGGCCTAGAGTGCAGTAATGCAGAAGGCAGCGGCGCAGGGTAGAATCAAGTGGCAGAAAGTGCAGTAGAGTAGAATCGACCACATGGGATGGAGTGCACTCGGAGTAGAGTGGTGTACAATAGATTAGCATAGAATGGTGTATAGTGTTGTAGAGTGGAGAAGTGCAAAGTAGAGTGGCAGAGAATTCAGTGGTGTAGAGTTGAGAGCAGTGGCCTAGAATACAGTGATGCAACGTAGAGTGCAGTGGCAAACAAGTTACTTACTTTTGGTAGCACATCTGGTAGAGACAGGATCTATCCGCAGATTCCTTACTTTAGAATCTTCCCCAGGTGCGGAACTCCCATAGCATGTCCACGTGTTGGAAGAGAGCATTGCGCAACTCCATATCAACATCGTCCACCGGGTGTGACGTCAGCGGAGTCTATATAACATCCTTTATCGACACGCCGTCAGTTTCTTCTGTGACAATTTTCCAGACTCAAAACATGGAGCCACATATAGAAATAGCCTTTCGAAACAGTGTGCTAGAACAAAAGACACGCCAGTGTCAAATAATCACCAAATTTTTAATTCAAGGTGTAGATTTCCATAATGAAACCTTTAAGACCAAATAAGGCTCAGTACGCAGAATGGGGAGGATGGGCGGGTCGTTAAGGAATCTGCGGTTAGATCCTGTCTCTACCAGATAATACTTTACCAAAGGTAAGAAACTTGTTTATTGATAGAGACAACTAGTCACAGATTCCTTACTTTAGAATCACATACCAAAGTCATAGTAACCAGCGGAGGGACTGCGAACTGAGACTTTCATAAAAGTCTCTGAGTACCAGAAAACTGGTCTAGAGCATGAGAAAAAAAACAGACAATCATTAAAATTAAGGTGAGTAATATACTCTAATACATCAAAACCTGTGGAAGGAACCACAGGTAAATAAAACCATAAATCATGAAAAACATGGGATAAGCTCATCCATGTTAGTATGTCGTAAGCGACCCAACAATATGGAGAGTCTCTAACTAGAAGCAAATGGCTCTAGTATAAGAGAAATAGACCGTGCATTCATAAGAATCCCTATTAGGAAACACATACTCTTTACTAAAAGAACTGTGTAAAGGACCACAGTAAGAAAAAGTCATAGAAAAGTTAAGAGCATGGTGATAGCATCACCTATGATTAAGACCATTAAAAAGTTGTCCCTAAAACAAAACTGGTCTAGAACAATTCAAAAAGACCAGGCATTCATAATAATGTAAGTAAATTTCACCACATAAGTCTTGTTGGAGGAATCACGTATAAGGAGTCACAAAAATTTAAAAACATGGAATAAAGCAAATCCATGTTAATATGACCATTGATGTTAGAGGGGAACTAACAGACTGACTAATAAACTACTCACTCCCCTAACGGTATTCGAACCCATGCATGAACACCCCATCAATATTGTGAAAAGGATCACAGTAATGATATTATGAAGAAAAAGAAAACATGAGTAAGAAACACTACCTACTACCGTAGGACAGTATTGCCAAATGAGTTAGTGAGTATAAATCTATTTGTTCTTATCTGTAGACCGGAAACAGCATGTTCTACCTTGGTGGAACACAGAGCAGCATAGCATGATATTGAGCAGTACCTCTTACCCTGCAAAGGTGTACCCTAACCAGACCTACACTATAAGACATACATAGATTGTTTTATTTCTTGCAGAGAAAACATATATTGTCCTCTTTAACCTGTTCGCTGCCAGATCTTTTCCCCCTCAGGTGCCAGGCCTTTTTTTTGGCTATTCGGAGCAGTTCGTGCTTAGGCCCTCATAACGTTTTGTCCACGTGAGCTACCCATGCCAAATTTGCATCCTTTTTTTTTCCAACATCCTAGGGATTCTAGAGGTACCTGGAGTTTGTGGGTTCCCCTCGAGGAGACCAAGAAATTAGCAAAACGTTTGTTTTTAAAACAAAAATGAGAAAAAGGGCTGCAGATGAAAGCTTGTGGTTTTTCCCCTGAAAATGGCATCAACAAATGGTTTGCGGTGCTAAAATCACCAGCTTCCCAGCTTTCAGGAACAGGCAAACTTGAATCAGAAAACCATATTTTCAACAATTTTGGCACTTCAGTGGGACATACTCCATTTTTATTATTTTTTGTGTTTTTAGACTCCTTCCAGTTACTGACAGAAATAGGTGTCAAACCAATGCTGGATACCCAAAAGCTAAACATTTCTGAAAAGTAGACAACATTCTGAATTCAGCAAGGGATCATTTGTGTAGATCCTTCAAGGTTTTCCTACCCAAAGTAACAGCTAAAATAAAAAAAAATATATTGAAATTGAGGTGAAAAAAAGAGCTATTTCTCTCCACGTTTTCTTCTATAACTTTGTCCAGCTATGGCAGATTTTTTAAAGCAATATACCGTTTCATCAGCTGGACTCTTCTGGTTGCAGAGATATATAGGACTTGTAGGTTCATAAAGAACCCTAGATACCCAGAGCCAATAAAGGGGCTGCACATTGCAATGGGTTTTCATTGTATACCGGGTATACAGCAAGGAAAACTTTGTATTTCCAAAATGGGCACAAGATAAGGTGTTGAGATGCACACTTACTTGGGTGCGTAGGCCTAATGTCCTTGATAGGAAATGCTCACATCTTTACATTGAAATCTAATGTGTATTTTTTGAACGTGCCTAGCTGTGAATTTTGGCCTCTAGCTAAGCCGGCACCTAGGGAATCCTACCAAACCTGTGCATTTTTCAAAACTAGATACCTAGGGGAATCCAGGATGGGGTGACTTGTGAGGCTCTCACCAGGTTCGGTTACCCAGGATCCTTTGCAAACCTCATAATTTGGCAAAAAAAAAAAAACACTTTTCCTCACATTTCGTGATGGAAAGTTCTGGAATCTGAGGGGAGCCACAAACATCCCTCTACCCAGCGATCCTCCACGTCTACCGATAAAAAATTATATCTAACTTGTGTGTGTGGCCCACGTGCCTGCAACAGTAAAAGTCCAAAAACGTGTAGAGATTGATTACAGCAGAGCAGGTTTTGTCATTTTTTTCCACACATACTGGCAGGATTTGGCACGAGTGTGAGTGATGGTTAAGCAGAACAAATTTTATTAATAAGAGATTTCACAAAAATGAAATTCACTGCTAATAACTGAAAGGCCACAAATCTGAACCAATGACTCACAGCTCGTGAGCTGTAAAGCTGCATCAAGGCACCAACAGCTTTACAGTCCATTCACACACCTTTCATACATGACATGCACAAGACCATTCACACCGCCAGCCATGGGCCCAGCACATTACAATACTCGCATCAGCAGACAGTGCCATTCAAGGGCCCATCACTTTTATACGCCCACATTCCTGATAAGCAATCACACCAGCTGATGCGAGTGTGTGTACAGGTGTTTGGCTGGCAGTGTGTTGCAAAGGTCAACAGTAAGTCACTATTTACACTGTCAGCCACGCGCCCATCCATGCACAACGCCATCACTTTTTTTTTAAAGCAAAAAAAAGAGATCACTAACTAATTATAATTACAAAACTAGAAACTCAAAAGCTTTAACTAAATGCATGACAGCAATGCAAACCGTGAAACTGAACTAAAAATATAAAACAATACAGAACAGGCAGTTTTTACTCGTGGTAGTTCCCAAAAATTATTTTAGTTGTGGTAATTTCTAAAACAACCGGCCACACACAGCCCAGGCTTACAAGGACAATCAGGGCAGTAGTTCCGAGTCTCCCTCCAGATACCACTTCGGGCACAGACTCTACATTTCTTATGGGAAAGTCTTTTTGGGGAGTGGGAGGAATGTGATCAGGAAAGTAGCAATCTTTCAATCTAACCACATCCTCCACCACTTCTACGCTAGGAACTCTTGCCTGTTCCACCACAATTAGGCTCTCTATCGCCGACTCCTGAAATTTAACAAATTTCATCCTTGACTCAGAGAAACAATCCTTGAACACAATAAAAGCATTAAAAGTTGCTAAATGAAACAAATGGATGGCCAACTTTTTTTATACCAAACGCAAGACTTACGAATAGCAGTGTAAGGTTCCAACCTCTGGTCTACTCTATCAACACTACCCATTTGCTTATTGTAGTCTAAGATGCACAGGTCTGCACACTTCAGCAACTTGACCGCAAACAGCCACAGGCGAAGTACTCTCATCACGTATGGTAGTTAACATGTAGACATCCCTTCTGTCTGCAAATTTCAGAGCTAGCAGCTCATTAACTCCAAAAGTGGGCGGACAACCAGGGGGGTCTATACTGGAATCCCTACCAGTGTAGACCCGGAAATTATACACATATCCTGTACTACTTTCAGACAGAATATACATCTTGCCCTCTTGCTAGGAATGTACTGCTTAAAAACCAAACGCCCCTTGAACAGGACCAAAGACTCATCTACAGATATTTCTTTCACCTGGAACATAAACCTCTGAAATGATCAAGGACAGACCTAATTTTAAAAAGACGGTCTCAATCAGGTTGATCGTGTGGCATGGGTAAAGCATTGTCGTCAAAACGCAGCATCCGAAGAAGAAGCAAATACAGATTATGGTTGCAGGAAATATATTAGTTGCCATCAAGGGACTAGTAGACCAATAAGAAGCCAGCGACGGCTTCCTTATCAACCCCATCAAAAACGTCAAACCCAGGAACTTTTTCAACTCTTACAGATTTGTGGGAATCTACTGGTTTACTCTAGACGGAGGCCTAAGCCTGGCAGCATTGTCCCTCAAATACTACTCCGCATACAAATTAGTCTGCTCAACAATCTCTTCCAAAACTACATCGTCCATAAACAACTGAAAAAAATTAACAGGCAAAAAGTTTTCCGTATTTACTCTACACCCTGGGAGACCAGTAAAGGCAGGCAACTGTGGCTGCTCCATGTTTGGGGCAATCCAGGTGTCAGGTCTTCCAATGGGAAACCTTTCAGCCCCAGGCTGCTGCACTATTGGCACATCAATGTCCTCCTCTAAAACAGGCCCTTCATCTGCACTGAGAGTGGCTTCCTCATCAGACGTTTCCTCTCAGACAGAAGACTCACTGCCAGAATCTCTCACTTCCTCCTCTGCTTCAGATGCAGAGTCAGGACTCATACTCATGGTCAGAAGACAACTCAAAAAGCATGCCAACCACCTGCTGAGCAGTCACTTTGCAGCTAGCCATGATACTTTATAACAACAACTGGATTGGCAACAACAACCAGCACTGTCTAAAATAAGTAATAAACAAAGTGTGGCTTTATCACAAAGAGTTATGTACTAAAATACGATACTAATCACTTGCCTGAAAGGCTACTCACCAGCAACTACTCTGCACAGACACAGCAATCACCAATGATATTCCACTAAAAAGAAAAGCAAATTAGACATGAGGCAACACAAATATCATTGTGCACAAATCTAAGGACAATTTCACACAGAATCCTGATTTTAGTACAGCACCTACAAACGCCAGTCATGCATGTTAACAATACTCCTTTGGAGTAAATTGCTTTTACTTACCGAAAACATGCAACTATGCAAACTGCAGGTCAACTACTGCCAAAACCGCAAGGATCCACAGCAAAGGAAGCAAAAGCTTTAAACTAGAACAAAAAGGAGAAATAAACTGTCATCACAAATACAAATACTTCGCCAGTTGACAAACACCCCGCCACCAAGCATTTACAAATTTTCCCTGGTGCTTAAGTGGATTCGATGGGCCTAAAAAAATAGGCCGATCTGCCCCCAAGGGGGGACAGAAAAGGCCATCAGTTATGTGCCCCCTTTGGGGGGACCCTTGGCAAAGGGGCCACCCCCTCCCACACTAAACACACACACACAAGACCTGGTGCCTAAGTGGACTCTGCCCCCCTTGGGGGCAGATGGGCCTAAAAAATAGGCTGATCTGCCCCATAAATGGCCAACACTAATGTCCCCCCCTCTGGTGGGGGTGACCGTTGCCCAAGGGGTGCCCCCAAGACACAAAACACACAAACACAACACAATCCCTGGGGCCTAGTGGGTTTCAACCCCCCCAAAGGGTGAGACCGGCTGAAAACATGGCCAATCTAGCCCCAGGGGGGCCAAAACATATACAAAAATATATATTGCCCCAGGGCAGCTACCTTGTCTAAGAGGTAGCTGCCCTAAAACATATGGTAAAAAACATCCCTACTGTGTAGCAGGTTTCTACCCCCTGGGGGCTAGATTGGCCAAAAAAACAGCCAATCTAGCCCCCAGAGGGGGCCGAAAAACGGATAGAATAATGCCCCCAGGGGAGCGACCCTTGTCTAAGGGGTCACTCCCCAAAATACACACATGTCTAGTGGGTGGATTCCTGCTCAAGAATCGCAGGCCTCGTCTGTGATCGTGGAGCAGGCATCCACTCAAAATAGGCTAAACAGGTTTTCGCCCCTTCAAACTCCCCAAGGAGAAGGACTCACCTTTAGGACGTCCTGTCTCCAATTGTGCTGGAAGCGAATGGCTTCCAGCACGTCCCCTGCAGCATTTGATGACGTCAGCGCGCTGACATCATCAGATTGCCAGAGGGTGGGGGGTCAGGGTGGAAGGGGCAGTAATTCCCCTTCCATCCCTGACGGGGGTGTGGGCCGGGTGCAGGACGAGATGGGCTCGTCCTCGGGTACATTGCAACCGTGGCCGAGTGTGAGCCCAACTCATCCAAGGCACCCAAGAGGTTAAAAAGTGGTTGAAGACAATAGTAATTTTGGCATATAAATATAGTTTCCTCAAGGAAAAGTAGCTAGAGATGATAAAAACATTTTGTAGATAATCTCAATATACATATACCAACTAACCTAGGAATATAATAAAAAAAATGCCTTTGTAGTAACTGATGAAATATATACACATTTCTCTTTATTATATATATATATATATATATATATATATATATATATATATATATATATATATATATAAAAAATCTTCTTTTTATTTTTTGAAAAAGGGGACCTTGGTAGCGTGACGGAACCCAAGGTGAATATGTGACCCTTATAATGAATAAGGCTCATCTACAGATTAACTAGAAAAGTTATAAATGACGCAAAAACTGAAAATGTACAAGAATCCTAATAAAAAGATTCTATCCAATGTTGTACATTCCATCTTATGACAGCACTCTCAAATTGTTAACCCAACCTACAACAAGAAGAGTCAGGTCACAATGAGAACAGTTTTACCTAGATGAGGCATTAAGGCCTAAATGCACAACAGATATAAATATCTCCATTGAGAAGAAAAAGTACCCCTCAAGAGGGCAAAGCCCTTCCAAAAAGAAGAAAGCCTTGAATGCAAATGCAAAAGTGCAGAGTATTTCTTAAAGAGTCATTATATTAATTATTCTATGCAAGAGAGTGCAGAGTCTACAGAGAGATACGTCTAAACAAAAACCCATGATAACCTGACATAAGCCAAGAAAAAGAAAGAATAATGTTCAAAGAACATGACTATATAGTTGTCTACACCAAAGTGTAGAAAAAACATCAAACTGTGATAGCTAGCTGATATAAAATATTTAAGACCAAAACAAATAAAGTCTTAAAGTCCCCAAGATGATGCTTTCTGGTATATAAATGAATCAAATCTACCAAAAGTAGAAAACTGATACGTTCTATTTTTACCAATGATATGGTAGTATGTAACAAATAGTGTAGATCAACAGCTACCTTGTTTTATATTACCAGAAGGACTTAGTAAACAGACACTCTTAGTGCTTTATAATACTTAAAATTAACCTAAGGTCATCCTGAATAATACGAGGATTATCTTTAAAAAGTCTGTAACCTAAATAATACACTGACACTCTCATGGAGTTAATATTACAATTTACCTATAAGGGATACTAGACCTTATCTCACAAGTTGTAAAAATAACTTTTCGCAAAGGGAGTGACTCTATACCCCCAAATGAGGATATATAATGCTCACCAGGCATACAAAACAATACTCCACTTGAGAAGGTACATACCATGAAGGTATCAACTCTTGAGCACTGGTTCACCTTCAGAGTAAAGTAAACAACATTATCTTTATAGCAGGTATTGTAAAGAATCAAAAAGAGATAAATGGCTAAGAAGCTGTCATCAACAAACTTGAAGTAGAAAACTACTACTGTTGCACCACTAATAATAAAAAAGTAGCCTTAAAGCATCAGGCATGAAACCTTCATAGGGTTCCAGGGTAACATACACCCCAATACTCTATCCTTGGCAATTTAAGGAAAGATAACACCTGCCAAAAGCAGGAACACCCACCAGGTGCCACCATTAGATGGAACAGACATAAAAATGAAAATGCCTCACATGCCAAAAGGATGGTTTAACTGTGAAAAAAGTAAAGATAAACAACCCCCTACAATGCAGTACTGGAGGTATTACTTAGGCAAAAGAGTAGAGAGGAACCCAGCTAATTGACTGTTCCACCCCTACGGTTACAAAAACGCCTTAAAGTGGAATCAGCCAATGCACCAAATTAATGAGCAACGCCAAGAGGCATATCAGTCAATTTGGCTTGAACTGCCTCTGAAAATCCAGAGACGGGTAACCCCAACGGCGAAGTAGTACAACTGAAGAGTCCATGGCCCAACCCACAGTGTCAGTAGTATCCATACCACAGCGAATGATTAGTTTAGCTGCTTGCTGGCCATTTTCAATCATAGGGGCAAGAGTGCACCTGATATAATTCGGAAGAATAGGCATAATATTTGCAATGAGTCCCATAATGAATGTAATAAATGTCCAAGGACGCAAGACGTATTAACAGAGCACAATGCAGTAAAAATATGCCTGCCACAAACATCCAGACTCCTGGAATCTGTCAGATGGGACATGTGAGAGAGACTCAATATCATGGGAGACTAAAGGAGCCTCTATCACCAAAGTACGATGCGTAGGATGTCTAAGGCTAGCAGGATCATCCAGGGCAGGTTGGTGCCTGCAAGATATAGCCCAATCAACAGTGGCCCGTATATCAGTCTTCGCCCAAGCCTCCAACAAAACATCATATAGGTGTTAGATCTGACAGCCTTAGGGTGGTCACCCTCAACTTTTTGCCTGCCTTCCTCCACTTTTTGACACTATTTTTGCTGGTTTTAGGACTCTGCGCACTTTACCACTGCTAACCAGTGCTAAAGTGCATATGCTCTCTCCCTTAAAACATGGTGACAATGGATCATACCCAATTGGCTTATTTAATTTACTTATAAGTCCCTAGTAAGGTGCAATATATGTGCCCATGGCCTGTAGATTAAATGCTACTAGTGGGCCTCCAGCACTTATTGTGCCATCCACATAAGTAGCCCCTTAACCATGTCTCAGGCCTGCCATTGCAAGGCCTTTGTGTGCAGTTTCACTGCCAATTTGCTTTGACATTTACAAGTACCTGCCAAGCCTAAAACTCCCCTTTTTCTACATATAAGTCACCCCTAAGGCAGGCCCTAGGTAACCCATAGGGCAGGGTGCTGGGTAGATAAAAGGCAGGATTGTACCTGTGTAGTTTATATGTCCTGTTAGTGTAAAACTCCTAAATTTGTTTTACACTGCTCTGAGGCCTGCTCCTTTCATAGGCTAACTGTTGTAATTTAGTTGTAATATTTTAAGGTAGCAACATGTAATTACATATAGGCAGATTTTGTTAGATTAGGGGTTATGACATATTTAAATATAAGTGGTACGTTCCCCCTCACCTTCCCTTTAGAATGGAATGTTCTGACTGTTAGGTAGATGAGTTCGCAATAGAATGTTGGGAGAGAGAGCTGAGAGAAGAGGAGATGTGAAGAGCTGATGAGGAGAAGTGGAGATGAAAATAAAGCGTGATTCTAAAGAACCATTGACCTCTTTTCATTATAACACTGGCGACAATTGGAGTGCGAAAGTGGGCACTTTCATCTCTACCCCTTGTGCTGCATCCTCATCAAAGTGACCACCATTTACTTAAGGTACTGTTATTCTTAATTAAATGACTGGATAATCTAGGAGTCATAAGGATCATCCCGTTTATTCAACAAGTACTTTACTACAAAATGCAGCTATGCAGATAGCACTATTACTGATTTTTCAAGTCTTAAAATATTAAGCATAGTGTTAACAAAACAAAACCTGATATTGGCAAAGTTAATTTAGAAAGAAGAGCGTAAACCTATGTGGAATTATCATACTTATTCAGGAAGAAGTGATATGAATCCGGCAAAAAGAGTTCATAAGGTTAGCCTTTCAATTCAACAATAATTTTACAAGGAAAATAATATAAGGCACACATTATGAACCTTTTCTGAGAGGAAAGGTCAAGAAGACACAATCAATCACATGACAGATATTCCTGGAAGGAAAGGAAAATAAACGTGTCTTTTACCAGCATTATTTCATGAGAGGCAAGCACAGGTTATGAACAGCGACCTTTTCTGAGAGGGAAGATCAAGAAAATCAATCTATCCCACACAAGTATTTCATCTATGAGGATCTATTTTTAAATAACACAAGTTAATCGTCTATACTGACAATAATGCAAAATGAATGCACAAGAAAATAAACGGGTCTTTTTCTGATGACATATTATGAAAGGCAGCTCTGAAACGGAACGTTCGTATTATATTTAACTGTGTGGAAGCGCGCACAATTATCATATTAGCTCATGAGCATATCTCATTAACTTTTAATCCACAAGAGGTTGTACTTTGCTAATTACCTCAGCTTTAGTGGAGTTTTTGAAACGGTTGAGGATCATCTGTACTTCGGTTTCAAACGCAGTTTCACTGAATTGTCTTACTCCAGCAATTGGACCTGCATATTGTTGTGACGCTGACAGGCACAGCATGAACGTTTAAGAAGCATTGGTAATGATATTAGCCTGTTGGTGGTAACGCTGACAGGCACAGCTCTTTCCTGCTTGTGGCATTGTGGGAAATTTACTGTTCTCAGGGCTTTTCCTCTAAATCGGCCTATTGTTCTGAGGGCTTTTCCTCTAAATCGGCTGCAACACTAGACTGTGCATTTTCTTTAATGTCTTCATAAATATGCATTCAACTGTTACTATTTAGATTTAATAACGTGATGATTGCTATATTTATTTTCTAACTTTTTAATGTTTATAGTTGCACTTTGAGAATACACTTGATAGTACATAGTAATTGCTATATTTTATACATACATAACTATTTAAATCACACTATCCTTTAGAAATGGCTGCAGCGGGCATGTCCCAGCCAATTCCATTTTTAAATGAAACTGGAGAACCTAACATCCCATGGAAAGAATGGTTCAAATTTTTTGAATCATATTTAATTGCCATTGGTGGAGATAAATTCAACCCACTCAGGAAACAACACATATTGTTACACAATTTAGCGACGCATGGCAGAAAAATTTATGATACGTTACCTGAACCTGATTTTCCAGATGGACAAGTACAGGATGATTGTGTCACCACATATACGAAATTGGAAAAACAGTTTGGAGACAGAGTAAATGTGGTCTTAGAACGTCATACATTTTTCTGTCGTTCCCAAGGCAAACAAGAGAGTGTGACTAATTACGTTGCTGCTCTAAGGGGATTGAGTACATTATGTAACTTTGGGAATCTTAATGACTCACTAATTCGAGATCAAATAGTCCGTTGTACTAGTAATGTAAAAATTCAGGAAAAATTACTACAAAAACAACCTGATCTGCAGGAAGCAGTGGAAATAGCAAAATCCATTGAGCACACACAGCTATGTTTACAAGAAATCAGATCTCCTTCTGCCTCTTCTGATCAAGTTGCAGAGATTAAGGTAAATGCAGAAGAAGAAAAAGTTATGAAAATTAAAACTGGAGGTAAACAACCTATAAAAACCACTAATCCTACAACAGGATTAAAATGTTACTGCTGTGGGAGCAGCACTCATTTGGCGAACTCTACCTTTTGTCAAGCCAGGACAGCCATATGTAGAAAATGTAATAAAAAAGGCCATTTTGCCAGAGTGTGTAGGGAGGTGTCTAAATTTGATAAACAATATGAGCATAAAAAGGTAGATGATTCTCAAGAAGTTAAAAAGATAATACTGCAGGTTAAAAAGGATCAGGAAAATTATTTTCAATATCGTCAGTGTAATATTTCCCTTGATGGCAGTCCAGTAACAGTTTTCGCTGACTCTTGCTCACCCTTTACAATCATAAATGAACTGGATTTTAAAGGTATTGGTAAAGAAATGTCCGCCAGATTGTCAAAACCAGACATTAATCCCAAGGGTTATAACAAAGACCCCATCCCTCATAAAGGGATGTTCAAGGCTTTAATATCATTTAAGGGTCGTACCACTGTAGGGAAAGTTTATGTAGTTTAAGAAGGATCCAGTTTACTGGGTTGGCAGCATCAGAAGGAGTTGGGAATCAAACTGGACCCTAATAATCCAGAACAAGTGCTGCTCATGGACAAAAATAACTCTGAGTTGATTTTCCAGGAATTTCCTGAGATTTTTACTGAAAAGTTAGGTCTACTGGCAGGCTTCCAACATAAAATTTAATTAAAACCTAAGGCTAAACCGATAGTACATAAAACTAGACAAATTCCACACTTACTTAGAGACCCTCTTAAAAAGGAACTTAAGAGACTAGAATCTCTAGGAATTATTCAACCAATTGAGAGTTCAGAATGGTTATCTCCCATCGTAATTGCCAAGAAACATAATTGCGACGACATTAGGGTGTGCATTGATTTGAGAGATTTGAACAGAAACATTTGGGTGGAAAGACATCCACTTACTGTTATTCATGAAATATTAAGCACCATGGGGGAGGCAGCATGTTTTTCCGTGCTGGATCTCTCCAACGCATACCACCAGGTTGAACTGCCCCCAGATTCTAAATGGCTCACAGCTTTCACTACACCCCTAGGATCGTATATGTTCAATAGAATGCCGTTCGGGCTTGCATCAGCTGCGGCCGTATTTCAAAAAATCATGCAACGTGTTTTGGAAGAAACCCCTAAGACTCTATATTTTCAGGATGACATTTTAATATATGGAGCAAATGTAGAGGAACATGATACAAACTTGAAAAAGGTACTTAGTAAACTAAAAATGGCGGGTTTGACATTGAGAAAGGATAAGTGTCAAATTAGAGTAGATTCAGTTGATTATTTAGGGCACACTATTTCTAAAGATGGGTTCAAACCTAAAACGTCACTAGTGGAAGCTGTTAAGAAGGCAGAATCACCAAAACACAAGGAAAAATTTAAATCTTTTCTAGGCCTTGCTGAGTATATGACAAAATATGTCAAGGGATTCTCAGAGATATCATATGACCTAAGACAGTTACTAAAAAACCACACACCTTACAAATGGATAGAATGTCATGAATCTGCATTTCAAAGGATTAAACAAGCCATTGTAACAGCACCATTCCTGGGTACTTTCAATCATGAAAGGAAGACTATTCTTACTACTGACGCGAGCAAAAAAGGTTTGGGAGCCACTTTATCCCAAGTGGTTGATGGTAAAGAGAGAATTGTAGCATTTGCTTCTAGGGCTTTAAATAAGGCAGAATCCAATTACTCAGTAATTGAAAGAGAAGCACTGGCTTGTTTCTGGGCTATAAAACATTTTAAATTCTTCCTTTGGGGTACACAATTTACTTTACGTACAGACCACAAACCACTAGTTTATGTTTTCTCTACAAAAAGTTTCTACAACTGTACACCTAGAATTGCTAGATGGGTTTTAGGCCTGGAGAGCTTTTGTTTTAAGATTGAGTACCTACCGGGTAATAATATTTGTGCTGCGGATTTTCTATCTAGAGTACGTTGACTATAAATGAAGACTATGAGACCCCGGAATACCCAGTAATGGTTGTTTGTACTCTGGCTATCAGTGAAGAAGAATGGAAGTTGGCTGATCATAAGGATGAATCCCTATCCTTATTGAGAACATTAGCGAAGGAGGGATGGCCGGAATTTAGGAGGGATCTGGACGAAACACTAAAAAACGATTGGGAGGTTAGACATGAAATAAATGAAAACAGAAATTTTGTTTTAAGAAATGATAAGATAATACCACCGGCAGGATTGATACACAAAATTATCAATCTGGCTCATGAAGGTCATTTAGGCAGGAGCCTCACAAAAGCTCGTGTTAGAGAAAGATATTGGTTTCCTAATATGGACTCTATGATAGAAAATGAAGTAAAAAATTGCATTAAATGTGCGTGCAGTGACAAAACTAAAATTATTCGTAAAACTCCTATATATCCTGTGGCTGTACCAGACAAGCCTTGGACAAAATTGGCATTAGACATCATAGGGCCTATCAACATGAAAGGTGTTGTGAAACGTTTTGCTTTAGTACTGATTGATTATTACTCGCATTGGATTAATGTAAAAATGGTAAGCCAAATCACCACTGAATCAGTTATAAATTTCCTTAAAGATGCTTTTGCTATGGAAGGAATACCCGCCACCTTGATCACTGACAATGGAGTTCAATTAACTTCATCAAAAATGAAAGATTTTCTTAACTCTTTAAACATACACCACCTCACTACAGCGCTATATTGTCCCAGGGCAAATGGTTTAGTCGAAAGGACCAGCCGCATGATTAAAGAGTGCATCCAGTTAGCTAGTGTAAACCAAATAATCATGGAAAATGCTATTCGAGACATGTTATGGGCGTACCATTCTACTCCAAATTCAGTTACAAAAGTTTCTCCATTTTCTGCTCTAAAGGGCAGGAAACCAAGTACCAAATTCTTCCCTTCATGGTTAGGTGGAGGAGGAAAAAGTGATGCCATAACTCCACAATTCAGACTTAGAATAGAAAATCATCAAAACAATTACAAAAAAAGATACAATACTAAACATGGTACTAAACAACAACAGTGGAAAGTGGGGGATAAGGTTTATGTTAAAAATCCTGTAAGGGGTTTTTGTCCGAATATGCGAGGCACTAAATTTTCCGGTCCTTTTGATATTGCCAAAGTGAAAAACAATGTGGGTACGTTAACAAATGGTCAGTGTTGGAGTATGGACAGGATTGTCCAACAGCCATCAGCCCTCGTGAGGAGTGAAGGAAATTCCATGGAGAATGGCGAGAGTGAGGAGATTCAGCAGAGACGTGACGTCGGTACAGAGAGTACCAATAGAACTTCTTTTAAAACATCGATGTAGTGTATGCCAAATTATCTATTGAATATATATATTTAAGACATCAATGTAGGTATGTCAAATTATTATTGAATGTATATATTTTTGATCACTTTGTATATATTGTGTGTGGAAGGGAAGATGTGTTGTAATTTAGTTGTAATATTTTAAGGTAGCAACATTTAATTACATATAGGCAGATTTTGTTAGATTAGAGGTTATGACATATTTAAATATAAGTGGTACGTTCCCCCCTCACCTTCCCTTTAGAATGGAATGTTCTGACTGTTAGGTAGAGGAGTTCACAATAGAATGTTGGGAGAGAGAGCTGAGAGAAGAGGAGATGTGAAGAGCTGATGAGGAGAAGTGGAGATGAAAATAAAGCGTGATTCTAAAGAACCATTGATCTCTTTTCATTATAGCACTAACATTAGGGCTACCCTCATATACTGTTTGGATGGTAGATTCTTATCTGAAAGGAGTAACAGTGTCATATTTAGTATGGCCAGAATGGTAATACAAAATCCTGCTGTCTGGTGAGGTTGGATTTAATATTACTATTTTTAAAATGCCACTTTTAGAAAGTGGGCATTTCTCCGCACTTAAATCCTCCTGTGCCTTACAATCCACGTCTGGCTGGGTTACTTGACAGCTCCCTTGTGCATTTCACTCAGACAACCCCAAACACAGGATGCTTAGTCACACCTGCGCACATCTGCATACTGAATGGGTCTTCCTGGGCTGGGAGGGTGGAGTGCCTGACACTTACATGTCAAAGGACAGTGGCCTGCCCTCACACAATAGACTGCCAAACCTCCTACGGGGGCCCTGGCTGACAAGATGGAACTGAAAGGGGACCGTGTGCACTTCTAAGCCACTCTTTGAAGTCTCCCTCACTTCAAAGGCACATTTGGGTATTAAAACAGGACCTCTGACCCTACAAACTCAGACACTTCCTGGGAAAGAAACTCTGCACCAGAACCTGCAACCTGCCAAGAGAAACTGCCTGGATGCCCAGAGGACTCACCTGACTGCTTTTCTGAAAAGGACTGCTGCCCTGCTGTTGCCCTGCTGGCTAGCTGACCTATGGCTCTGCTGAGAAGTGCTCTCCAAGGGCATGGATTGAGCTTGCATCCTGTTCCTTGAAGTCTCAGGACCAAAAAGACTTCATCTTTACAAAGAACTCCTTGTGCAGCGAAAATTCGACGCACAGCCTGCCAGAAATGACGTACAGCCTGCCCCGTGGT
Organism: Pleurodeles waltl; assembly: GCF_031143425.1. NCBI lineage: Eukaryota > Metazoa > Chordata > Amphibia > Caudata > Salamandridae > Pleurodeles > Pleurodeles waltl. Next base: position 674,686,734 of record NC_090449.1, on the reverse strand, counting down.
GAGAAAATCACTACACGCCGAACCAGAACGACGCAGCCTGGTTCTCCCAGTGGAGATTGATGCAGCGCCAGCGTTGTGACCGGAACTTCGACGCCAGCCCACTGGATCGACCATAGCCGAGCCGGAACGATGCAGCCCAACTTCCTGCAAGAAGAATCGACGCAGCGCCTGCCGTGCGACAGAAATTTCCCTGCATCACCCACCGGATCAACACAGCTCCTGTGACTTCGTCCTGCATGCCCAGGATTTCTCTGCATCATCCCCGGGGCGTCCAAATACCCTGCAACCTGAAGAGGATCCAAGCCCGCACCAGAAATCGACGCAAGGTCCCGGCCGCGTGAAAAATATCGACGCATCGTCTGTGTGCACCCGGAGAAACCGACGCACACCTTCCCATTTTCCACACATCTCCTCCTCTGCGGCCCCTTGCGGATAATTTAGATGCAAACCATATACTTTGTGCTTGCAAGAGACACTTGTTGCTTTTAAGAACTTAAGACTGTTTTTATCATTTCCTAAAAGTGATATTTTTACATGTACTTATCAAATCTGGATCGTTTTGACCTGCATTTACTCAGATAAATATTATATATTTTTCTAAACCTGTGTGGTGTATTTTTGTGATGTTATACTGTGTTATTGCTCAAATACTTTACACATTGCCTTCTAAGTTAAGCCTGACTGCTCAGTGCCAAGCTACCAGAGGGTGGGCACAGGATAATTTGGATTGTGCGTGACTTACTCCGACTAGAGAAAGGGTCCTTGCTTTGACAGAGGGTGTAACCTGACTGCCATCCAAAGCCCCCATTTCTAACATGGTGATCATCAGTGAGGATAGGACTTGTATTTGTGCAGTGACATACAATAGCTACGTGTACACTACCTACCCACAGTTGAAGGTCAGCTTAATTTTTATCTTTGTCTGCAATTCATTTTCTACTTGACATTTTTAACTAAATCCTCATTCAACATGTCCCTGGCTGGGTCTCAAGCAGGAGCTGAAAATGTTGACCTAGCCAAGCTGGAGACATACACTGTCAACCAGCTTAAGGGGTTCTGCAAGGGGATGGGAGTATCTACACGGAGTGCCTCCAGAAAGGAAGAATACCAAAAGGCGCTGAGGGCCTGGGCAGAAGCCTATTCAGATGAGAATGTTGAGGAGGAGGAGGAGCAGAAGGATGGCCCCTCAGAGTATTTTTCACCAGCAGTAGGGGATGTTACCCCTGTAACTGTGCCCCCTGCTAAACCCAGGGAACCCCGTCTCTTGCCATGGCCTGACCTTAGAGGAAAGGATGGAAGAGATAAAATTTCAACTGCAATTGGCAAAGTCAAAGATTGAAGCTGAGAGAGCTGAGGCTGCAGCTGAGAGCCTTGGCTGAAAAGAAACTTTTGTTGGCTCATGAACAGAGACTCAAAGAGCTGGATGTCAAGGCAAGGCAGTCTGAGTCCAGCAATGATGGCGGCAGCATACATGCGGGATCTGCTGGGGAAAGGAAGATTTGTATACCCAAAAATGTAGGGCCAAGTTATGTGGTGTGAGATGACATTGATAAGTGGTTGGTTGCTTATGAAGTTGCACTAAAGACTCATGGGTTCTCTGAGGAGCAATGGGGGGCGGCCTTGTGGTGATATGTACCAGTAGTGGGGAGGGTCACACTCCTTGCATTGGATCCAAAGGATCAAAACACATATGCACCCATGAAAACTGCTTTACTTAGCAAGTTTAGGCTGACACCTGAGAAATACCAGAGGTTCAGGGACAGCACCAAACTCTCCACACAGAACTGGGTAGACTTTTTTGATTTCTCCAGTAAGGCACTGAATGGATGGTTGCAGGGCAGTAAAGTAGATGACTATTTGGGGTTATATAATTTGATCCTGAAAGAGCATATGTTCAGTGTTTGCTTTACAGAGCTGTGCCAGCACCTAGTTGACAGTAAGCTGACTTATCCTAGAAAGCTTGCTGAGGAGGCAGACCTCTGGGTTAGCACCAGAGTGTCCAAGAAGGTACCTGGAGGGGACACCCACAAAGGTGGTCAGGGTTCCCATCAGAAGAAAGAGGGGGGAGAAAAACTTAAAAATAAGGAGTTCTCAAAAGGCCCCAAAACAATTCCTGGGGAGAGGGGGTGGAAACTAGTCCCCACCTGAAGCTGACAGGAAGCCAGGGTACTTCGACAAGATGAAAGGGAAGTTTATCTCCAAATGCTTAGAGTGCTTCAAGTTTGGACGCTATAAGGGGGACTCCAAGTGTCCCAAGAGGAGACAGCCCCCCACTGGAGGGCAGACACCTGGATTGGCTAGTGTAGCACTCACGGGGGGATGGTCCCAGTTAGCTTTGGGGAGCAGATAGAGGTGTCACTAGTATCCCTGGGAGATAAAGCAATGGTGCCAAAAGCCCACATGCCTGCCAATACTTCCAGGTATAGACAGTGGGTCACCATTGATGGGCAAAGGGTGGAGGCTCTGCGTTACACAGGAGCCAGTATGACTACTGTCAGGGGTCAGCTGGTGTCAGCAGAGCAGGTCATCCTTAATACATTCCACCAGGTCATACTCACTGACAATCGCAAGCGCCACCTACCGGTAGCTCTGGTTCTCTCTGAGTGGGGGGGGGGTCTCTGGTACTCTAAAAGTAGCTGTGAGTCCTGCCATGCCTGTGGATTGTCTGTTAGGCAATGATTTTCAGCACACTGCCTGGAAGGAGGTTGAGCTCAGATCACCCATGGAGATATTAGGTTTGGCTGATGCTACATGTTGGCTCAACACACAACCTCTGGGCCCACATACTTCAGAATCTGATCATCACAATAAGAATTTATAACATTCTCTGTGATACATGCAATTCAGTGCATCTTCATTGTATTAGCTTTTGTGTTATGATTTGTCTTTTATGATACATATTGTATCTAATAAAAATGTTGTATGTATAAAGGAATTGGTAGGTATATTATATTAAGAGAACCCACACCATTGCTGTGAATGTAAAAATATTACTTTAAGAATAATCAGGAACCCATATCATCTTCCTCAAGCCACAATAGGCCTTTAATATTTGCATATCAATTACAATTTGTGTGCTCCGCTGTATTTTGTCTTCAGATATTAGGTTTGCCTGAGTTGGCCTGCATGACCACACGGTCCATGGCTGCCCGGGAAGAGAGTCAAGGGCGTCTGGAGCTTGGAACAATGGCCCAGAGAGCTGCACAGAGGAAGGGCAGGGGCACGGGATACCGTCCCCAGCTATTCCCACAGTGGTTGACGGGGTCCCAGAAGAGGAGGCCCCTGAGCCAACTGGGGAAGATATTGCCGCCCTGAGTAACCTGCCGGAGCTTGCTGGCTGGCAAGTGGAGGGTGGACCAACCAGGGAGGAATTCGGCAAAGCACAGAAGGAGTGCCCCCCTCTTGAGGGTCTGAGGCAACAGGCCTCAGCCCTAGCAGCAAGTGAGTCTCTGGCAATCACCACATATATTGGGAGTGATCTCCTTTACAGTGAGCCTAAGGTACCGGCTGCTGGGGCAGCATGTGTGTTGGTGGTCCCCCAGTGGCACTGGGCCTTCCTACTGGGCCTGGCTCATGACATTCCCCCTGGCAGGACATTTGGGGCAAGACAAGACCTTTGCCAGGCTTGTCACCCACTTCCATTGGCCTCGAATGCGGGTAGCCTCAGATAATTTATGTAGGGCCTGCCCACCCTGCCAGGCTACGGGGAAGATAGGGAAAATGCTCAAGGCCCTCCTGATCCCACTCCCTGTCGTTGGCACCCCCTTTGAAAGGGTGGGCATCGACGTCATTGGTCCCTTGGACCCCAAAACCGCCCTAGGCAACAGGTTTATACTGGTTTTGGTGGACCATGCCACACGCTATCCAGAGGCAATCCCTCTAAGTACAGCGACTGCACAGGTGGTGACCAGAGCCCTGATGGGAATATTTATCTGTGTGCGTTTGCCAAAAGAGGTTCTGTCTGACAGAGGCACAAACTTCATGTCAGCGTACATGAAGTCCATGTGGGATGAGTGTGGGGTAACCTATCGGTTTACCACCCCTTACCATCCTTAAACCAATGGGCTTGTTGAAAGGTTCAACAAGACCCTGAAAGGCATGATCACTGGCCTGCCTGAGGCCATGAGGCGTAAGTGTGATGTCCTCTTGCCATGCCTTCTCTTTGCTTATAGGGAGGTGCCCCAGAAAGGGGTAGGGTTCAGCCCCTTTGAACTTCTCTATGATTGACCTGTCAGGGGACACTAAGCATAGTAAAGGAGGGATGGGAGAAAGCTTCCAAGAAACCTCCCCAGGATGTGGCCAGTTACATGCTGGCCCTCCACATCCAGGCACAGCATTTCTGGAAACAGGCAAAGTATCTTGAGGCCAGTCAAGAGGTGATGAAGGAATGGTACGACCAGAAGGCCGCTCTGGTAGAATTCTCACCTGGAGACAAAGTATTGGTGATGGAGCCAGTACAGCCTAGAGGTCTCCAGGACCACTGGACTGGCCCATTCGAAGTCTAAGAGTGAAATGGGGAAGCCACTTACCTAGTGGACCTCAAGACCCCCAGAAACCCCCTAAAGGTTCTGCACCACAACAGACTGAAGCCTCATTATGAGAGGTCTGAAGTCAGCATGCTTCTTGTGACAGATGAGGGCATGGAAGAGGAGAGTGAGCCTCTCCCCGACCTCCTCTCTGCCAAGGAAGATGATGGGTCAGTGGAGGGTGTTGATCTCTCTGACTCCAGATCAGAGGGGAGACTGCTACGAGTTGTTGGAGCAGTTCTCTTCCCTGTTCTCCCTCACTCCTGGACTCACACACTTGTGGGTCCACGACACTGACACAGGAGACAGTCCACCTGTAAAGAATAACATTTACAGGGTGTCAGACAAAATGAGGTTCAGCATCAAGGATGAAGTTTTCAAGATGCTGGCTCTCGGGGTGATAAAGAAGTCTAGCCCAGTGGTGTTGGTTTCCAAGGCTGCTGCTCCTGGTGCCAAGCCAGAACTCCAGATCTGCGTGGACTACTGGGGTCTCAACTCTGCCACAAGGACAGACGCTCACCCCATCCCCTGAGCTGATGAGCTCGTAGACAGGCTAGGCGCTGCCAAGTTACCTAGTACCTTTGACCTCACGTCAGGGTACTGGCAGATCGCCTTGACTAAAGGGGCTCAAGAGAGATCCACTTTTTCAACTCCGGGGGTCATTACCAGTTCAGAGTGATGCCCTTTGGGTTGAATAATGCCCCCACTACCTTCCAACTGTTAGTTAACGGGGTCCTAGCTGGCAAGGATGCCTTCTGCGCAGTCTACCTAGACGACATTGCAGTCTATAGTACCAACTGGGAGGAACACCTGCACCACCTCAAGGAGGTGCTTCAGGTCCTGCAAAAGGCAGGCCTGACCATCAAGACCAGTAAGTGCCAGATTGGGCAGAGTTCTGTGGTGTATTTGGGACACCTAGTAGGTGGTAGCAAGGTGCAGTCCCTCCAGGCCAATATTGAAACTATCAAGGCCTGGCAACCACCTAGAACCCAAACAGAGGTGAGAGCCTTCTTAGGCCTCACCGGATATTACTGCAGATTTGATAAGAGATATGGCACCATAGTACAACCCCCTTAACAGAATTGACATCCAAGAAACAACCTAAGTTGGTAAATTGGACAGAGGCTTGCCGGAAAGCCTTTGACTCTCTGCAGGAAGCCATGTGCACGGCCCCTGTGCTAAAGGCACCTGGCTACTCCAAGGAGTTTATTGTGCAGACTGATGCTTCAGAGCATGGCATAGGGGCAGTTCTAGCACAGCTAAATGTGGAGGGCCTAGACCAACCAGTAGTTGTTATTAACAGAAGACTATTACCACAGGAACAGAGGTGGAGTGTTATTGAGAGAGAAGCATTTGCTGTGGTCTGGGCACTGAAGAAGCTGAGACCATACCTATTTCGGACTCATTTCCGGGTTCAGACAGACCACAGGCCCCTCAGATGGCTCATTACATATGAGGGGCGAAAATCCTAAACTCTTGGGGTGGTTCATTTCCATACAGGGGATGGACTTTGCGGTGGAGTATCGCCCGGGGATTGACCACGCCAACGATGATGGTCTCTCCAGATACTTCCGCCTTAGTGATGAGAGCTCCCAGGAGGTTCGGTAGCTCTCCCCACTTTCAGCTGGGGGGGGAAACATGTTAGACCTGACAGCCTTAGGGTGGTTGCCCTCAACTTTTTGCCTGCCTGCCTCCCTCCACTTTTTGACACTGTTTTTGTTGGTTTTAGGACTCTGCGCACATTACCACTGCTAACCAGTGCTAAAGTGCATATGCTCTCTCCCTTAAAACATGGTGACATTGGATCATACCCAATGGACTTGTTTAATTTACTTATAAGTCCCTAGTAAAGTGCACTATATGTGCCCAGGGCCTGTAGATTAAATGCTACTAGTGAGTTTTCAGCACTGATTGTGCCACCCACATAAGTAACCCCTTAACCATGTCTCAGGCCTGCCATTGCAAGGCCTTTATGTGCAGTTTCACTGCCAATTCGACTTGGCATTTACAAATACTTGCCAAGCCTAAAACACCCCCTTTTTCTACATATGTCAGCCCTAAGGTAGGCCCTAGGTAATCCATAGGGTGATGGGTAGACAAAAGGCAGGACATGTACCTTTGTAGTTTATATGTCCTGGTAGTGTAAAACCCCTAAATTTGTTGTACACTGCTGTGAAGCCTGCTCCTTTCATAGGCTAACATTAGGGCTACCCTCATATACTGTTTGAATGGTAGATTCTGATCTGAAAGGAGTAACAAGGTCATATTTATTATGGCCAGAATAGTAATACAAAATCCTGCTGACTGGTGAGGTTGGATTTAAAATGGCACTTTTAGAAAGTGGGAATTTCTCTGCATTTAAATCCTTCTGTGCCTTACAATCCACGCCTGGCTGGGTTAGTTGACAGCTCCCTTGTGCATTTCACTCAGACATCCCAAACACAGGATGCTCAGTCACACCTGCACACATCTGCATACTGAATGGGTCTTCCTGGGCTGGGAGGGTGGAGGGCCTAACACTTACATGTCAAAGGACAGTGGCCTGCCCTCACACAATGGACTGCCAAACCCCCTACTGAGACCATGGCATACAGGATGCCCTCACTTCAAAGGCACATTTGGGTATTTTTAACAGGGCCTCTGACGCTACCAACTCAGACACTTCCTGGGAAAGAAACTCTGCACCAGAACCTGCAACCTGCCAAGAGCAACTGCCTGCTGCCCAAAGGACTCACCAGACTGCTTTTCTGCAAAGGACTGCTGCCCTGCTGTTGCCCTGCTGCCTTGCTGCCCTCTGGCTCTGCTGAGAAGTGCTCTCCAAGGGCTTGGATTGAGCTTGCCTCTTGTTCCTTGAAGTCTCAGGAGCAAAAAGACTTCATTTCTGCAAAGAGCTCCTTGTGCGGCGAAAATTTGAAGCACAGCCTGCCAGAAACGACACACAGCCTGAATCATGGTGAGAAAATCACTGCATGCCGAACCGGAATGATGCAGCTCGGCTCCCCGAGTGGAGATCGACGCAGTTCAGGTCCCCTAGTGGAGATCGACGCAGCGCCAGCGTTGTGACCGGAACTTCGACGCATGGCCCACTGGATCGACGGATGGCCAAGGCAGATGCAGCCTGACTTCCTGCAAGAAGAATCGAAACAGCGCCTGCTGTGTGACAGAAATTTCCCTGCATCACCCACTGGATCGACGCAGCTCCTGTGACTTTGTCCTGCACGCCCAGGATTTCTCTGCATCGTCCCCGGGGCATGCAAATACCCTGCAACCCAAAGATGATTCAAGTCTACGTGCAGGAAATTGACGCAAGGCCATGGCTGTGTGAAAAATACCGAGGCATCATCTGTGTGCGCCCGGAGAAATAGACGCACACCTCCCCTTTTTACATGCATCTCCTCCTCTGCGGCCTCTTGTGCATAATTTAGATGCAAACCAGGTACTTTGTGCTTGTAAGAGACACTTGTTGCTTTTAAGAACTTAAGACTGTTTTTATCATTTCCTAAACGTGATATTTCTACTTATACTTATCAAATCTGGACCGTTTTGACCTTCATTTACTGAGGTAAATATTATATATTTTTCTAAACCTGTGTGGTGTATTTTTGTGGTGTTATACTGTGTTATTGCATGATTTATTGCACAAATACTTTACACATTGCCTTCTAAGTTAAGCCTGACTGCTCAGTGCCAAGCTACCAGAGGGTGGGCACAGGATAATTTGGGTTGTGTGTGACTTACCCTGACTAGAGAGCGGGTTCTTGCTTGGACAGGGGGTAACCTGACTGCCAACCAGAGACCCCATTTCTAACAGTAGTGCTTCGCTGTAAGGAAGCACTGGTTCAACACCTGTTTGGCCTTGATGGAGGACATCAATTAGAGGATCCAAAGTTAATTCCACTGAAGGAAGTGTTAGATCCAAAACTACTGCAACCCTTCTCAGCATGTCAGCAAGAGAAGGACTTGCGTCCATAGCTGCGGTGGGGAGGAGGATGAGGGGGTGAAGTAGGCCTGAGGCTGGGGAAGAATCTAAGCCACTAGCCTCGGCTAGGTCAGCTAGAAAACTGTCTGCTCTATGAGGCTGATGAATATCTAACTCCTCTACTGCATCTCCACCATGTCCCAAAGAAGGATAAGTATGTTGAGACTCTCCAGCATGTGGAGGGAGGTTAGGGATAAGTGGCATGACCGGTGCCGTACCAAACTTCGACCGGCATTGAGAAGGCAGTTCCTCAATGTCGACTTCAACTTCAGACAGAGAGAGGGATTTGACTTTGATCGGCGCAGCCAGTGGAGTCACTGGAGTCGGGTGATCAAATACAGGCGCCGACGGTGGAGACCCCAGAGGGCTGTGCACCTGCACCATAATGGCTTTGTCAACGTGGACAGAGTCAAGGCACTCTGTACCTCCTTTGGACACACAAGTGCTCCAGAGGAAGGTGGTTCGCCAAAGATAGCGTGAAGTGAAACATAATACTCATGCATCTGGTTTGGAGTCGTACCAGCCCCTGAAAAAGGAGAGAGAGTCGTAGAAGACCTCAACTTCTCAACCTGGAATGGTGGGAGGCAGTACACTGTGAAGTCAGCAACGTCTGTGACTTCAGCCGCTTGCATCGAGACTTACTTCGTGAAGTCGATGGAGAATAGCATCCATGAGGATGACTCCTTGAACGGGCCCACAGACAGACGTCAGTACGAGAAGGAGACCTTGGTCGACACTGGAAAGGCTCCCACATCCCCTATGCCAGAAGCTTCACACAAAGCTCCCTCAGAGCTTTTGGCCGAAGCTGGTGACCGGAGTCGCACTCTTTGGCTTCATAATGCTCACCCAGGCACCATACACAAATCGAGTGGGGACCGTAGCCGACATTTGTCGTCTCCAGGACCCACAGGGTTTGAACCCTGAAGACATGTTCTGTCAATAAAAATGTAAAATTAGCCGAAAACAGCCTGCCAACCATTACCGGATTCACGTTGCAAATGCGGAAAAGAAGGAACTGATGTCGCATTGACGAGGGGGTTCTATAGACTCCACTGACATCACATTCGGTGAACAATGTCAATACAAAGTCACATGACACCCTCTTCCAACGTGCAAACGTGCTATGGGAAAAACGTTTCTGGATCCAGCCTCACGTCTGAGGAAGATTCTAAAGTCAAGGCATTCTGCACCTCCTTGGGACACACAGGTGCTCCAGAGGAATCTGCAACTATCTGTCTCTTTCAGATATAGGGTGCAGTTGTGTAGAGTACATTGGTGTAGAGTGCAGTGGTTAAGAGTAGGGAGGTGTTGAGTGTAGTGGCATAGAGTCGAGTGGCGTAGAGTGCAGTGTCGGAGAGTAGATTGTTTCAGTGTGCTGTGGAAAAGGGTAGAGTGCAGTTGCCTAGAGTGGCAGAGTGTAATGGCGTAGCGTGCAGTGGTGCAGAGTAGATGAGAGTGGCATGCAGTGGAGACTGGCATAGAGTGCAGGGGCATAGAGTTGACTGAGTGTTACAGAGTAAAGTTCATTGGCGTAGAGTGTATCGGAATAACAAGCAGTGGCGTAGATTGCAGTTTTGCAGTGTTGCAGAGTGGCGAGTGGAATTGTGCAGAGTAGATTGGTGTGGCATAGACTGGAGTGGTGTAGAGTGTAGTGGTGCAGAGTGCATTGCCATTGAATAGAGTGGTACAGGGTAGAGTAGAGAGACATGAGTGCAGTGGCGTGGTAGCACACTTCTGTTACAGACAACACATTTTCAATTGAAATTACCATTACATTTGCACAGATTTACAGTTTTACTAATAAAACTATACAGTGCACAGACGAAAATGTGTAGAAATTGAATCACATTATGTAATGATTTGTTTTGATCATTTTAAAGTATTTGTTTCCAACACACTTCAGAAGTAACATAAAATGTGCTTTATTTATGTTCCTAATTCTGATATATTCTGAAATACTTACACAGTTTATTTAAATGTTGTTGTGTGCTAGAAAAAACTCTTTCCTACCCCCAGTACCCAGCAGATTGTGACATAAATCCTCTCACTTTGAAGTCAGAGAAAGAAAAGTAAAAAAAAGTGTCTTTGGAAGACATTGCCTGACATTTGACCTCTGTCTTTGAATGCACAGCAAATGTGATGAGATGAGAACACAATTTGCAGGCCTGTTAACAGAAAACAAGCACTTGGAAGGATACTGTAAATATGGTTTGGGAAAGGGAAGATACAAACTCATGCTGGACAGCCTAAAACAAATAAAGCCAGCAAATAGAAAGCAAGAAAATGTGAGTTGCACACCACAAAACCAATGGCAACCAACAGGCAGAATGCATTCCTAGGTCAGCTTTCTGAATGTCCCGAAGATGTCTCTAGCAAACAAGACAGCTGTGTTGTCTGGTAGGCTGCGACCTAAAAATTTATTTTTTCCAGGTCTTTATTGTCTTTGGGTGGTCCAGTCATTCTTTCCTTTGTCCTGAACTGCATAAGGGCCTTTTTCTCCATCTCCAACGATCTTTGCACCCCCCACTAGTTACTCCACTTTGAATTTCCCCTCCCTTCACTCTGTACAAATCTTTTCCCTTTGACCCGACACCTACATAACCATGCCACACCCCTCCTGGACTGTGGCAGTACTAAGGCCCTCAATGACACCAGCAGGTGGCCACCAGTCCTCAGGCTATTTACCTGGATCCTCAGTAACTTCTCTGTGCGACTCCCTGGCTTTTTTCCTCAGTATTTTGTCCTTCTTGTTCAGTGTCTCAGAAACACACCCTGTCGTCCAGCTCCAGTGGGTCAAGAGACTCTTCTTCACTTGGTGTCTTTCTGTCATGCCCCTGCAGATTCCAAGTTAGTCCTTGTTTTATTGCTCATCTGTCTACTTTTCCTCACCTCCTCTTCTCTAGTCTGTCTTTGCATTCCCCACTTCCCTAACGCTGTTGTCTCTTTTCTCTTTCCAGGACCCCTGTGGGGATCAGGAATGATCGGCATGTTGCGGGTCCTGGCCATCAGGTATGTGAACCCTGCCATGCTCGCACTGCTAACGGTCTAAACATGGTGGAAGGCTTTGCGTCCTTTATGGATTACCATGTGTAGGAAGCTGGCTCTGTTTATACTATCTCAAAGTGAGAAGTAGTGTGCACAGAGTCCAGGGGTTCCTCAAGAGGTTTGACAGAGGCAATAACAGATAATACTAATGCTCTATTTGTGGTAGTGTGGTCGAGCAGTTAGGCTTATCAGAGGGTAGTGTTAAGCATTTGGTGTACACACACAGGCAATAAATGAGAACACACACTCAATGACAACTCCAGGCCAATAGGTTTTTATATAGAAAAATATTATTTTCTTAATTTATTTTAGAACGATAAGATTCAGATTGCAGGTAAATACATAAAATGTAAGGTACTTTGCATAGGTATAGATAGAACTTTGAATTAAAACAGTAATGTACACAGTTTGGCATAAAATGGCAAAAAGCTATTTTAAAAGTTGACACAGTGCACAATTCAACAGTTCCTGGGGGAGGTAAGTACAGGTTAGTTTTTTAGGTACGTAAAGCACTTACAAGTTCAGTCTCCGGGGCATAGGCAGCCCACTGTTGGGGGTTCAGGTCAACCCCAAACACCCAGCAACACAGGGCCGGTCAGGTGCAGAGGTCAAAGAGGGGCCCAAATAACAGGCATCTATGGAGACTAGAGGGGGCTCCGGTTCAAGTCTGCTAGCAGGTAAGTACCTGCGTCCTCAGGGAGCAGACTAGGGTTGTTTTGTAGAGCACTGAGGGGGTCCTAAGTAGGCACACAAAGTACACCCTCAGCGGCACAGGGGAGGCCGGGTGCAGTGGGCAAACAAGGCATCAGGTTTGTAATAGGAATCAATGGAGGAACCGGGGGTCACTCAGACATTGCAGGCAGGGCACAGAGGGGCTTCTCCGGCCAGCCACCAACTGGGCAAGGGTGAGGGCTGCCTGCTGGTCACTGCTGCACCGGTGGTTGGTTCTTCACGGGCCTGGGGGCTGTGGGTGCAGTGCTTCTTCCAGGCATCTGATTTCTTGGTTACCGGGCAGTCGCGGTCAGGGGGGGTCCTCATGATTTCCTATGCATGTGTCATCGTGGGGGTGCAGAGAGGTCGACTCAGGGTAGACACATCATCAGAGGTGCCTGGGGGTCCTCTCTGTGGTGTTGGTCTCTCCGGACACGGCCCAGGGGCGTCGGATGCAGAGTTGTGGGGACTCGCGATTCTGGAGTGAGGTGAGAGTCCCTTTAAAGTTGGTTTCTTCTTGTTGCTTTAGACAGGGCCACTGTCCACTGGAGTTTCTTGGTTCTTTGGAGTTGCAGGGCAGTCCTCTGAGTCAGCAGAGGTTTGTGGGCCCGCAGGATGCATTGCTGTTGCAGGTTCTTTGAATCAGAAGGCAGGGCGGTAGGGCTGGGGCCAAAGCAGTTGTCGTCTTGCTTCTTCTGTGCGGGGTTTTCCGGTCAGCAGTTCTTCTTCTTGTTAGGCCATCAGGAATCAAATTTCCTGGGTTCAGGGTCGCCCCTAAATAGTAATTTTAGAGGTGTGTTTGGTGCTAGAGGGCAGCAGCCAATGGCTACTGTCCCTGAGGGTGGCTACACCCTCCTTGTGCCTGCTCCCTTTGGGGAGGGGGGCACATCCCTAATCATATCGGGCTAAATCCTCCAAAGAATGATGGAGTATTTTCTAAGGAGGGGGTCACATCAGCTCTGGTCACCGTAGTGGTGGACCTGGCTGAGGGGGTGATTCCTTGTTTTTCTCATTATCTCCCCAGACTTGCCGCCAAGAGTAGGGGCTGTGCCCGGAGGGCGGGCATCTCCACTAGCTGGAGTGCCCTGGGGCGTTGTAACACCAGGCCTGAGCCTTTGAGGCTCACCGCCAGGTGTTACAGTTCCTGCAGGGTGAGGTATGGAGCACCTTCGCCCAGGACAGGCTTTGTTCCTGGTCACAGAGTGCACAAATGCACTCACCCCATGTGGCCAGAAACTAATCTGGAAGTGGCAGGCTGCAAGGGACTGGTCAGCCTAGCACTAGCAGTTGGGCTGGCATGCAGGGGGCATCTCTAAGATGTCCTCTGTGTGCATTTGTTAATAAATATCAATAAATCCCACACTGGCATCAATGTGGTCCCAATAACATTTTTTAATCCTGTCCAGGCTGCACTAGAATAAAATAGGATAATTGGTCAGCATGAGTCAGTTTTATGTCTTTTTCTGTTGTCCATCTTTGGTCCCTGTGCCATGATTGTTGGTCTTGTCTTATGTGCTTTTATGTGCCCCCACCCTTACTGCTCCACTCCGAAGGGGATTTATATCTCGGAGCGTGTTAGCCGGGCCCTATGATGAAGCATGCCACAAATTGTGGGTGAGGGCCGTTTTTCCAACATATTGATGTTTGAATTAGTCTGGTCTTTATACCAGACATTATTCCTTGTCCTCTGTATATTCTATATCAAAATGAGATATAGTGTGCACAGAGTTTAGGGGTTCCCCAGAGGCTAAAGTAGATAATACTAATGCACTCTTTTCTGGTAGTGTGGTCGAACAGATAGGCTTATCAGAGGGTAGTGCAAACCATTTGTTGTACATACACAATCAAGAAATGAGGCACACGCTCAATGACTAACTCCAGGCCAATGTATTTATATAGGAAACAAATGTCACTTTATTTCTAAAACCAAAAGATTCTCGTTGCAGGGAAGTACAGTTGTAAGTATATATCAAGCATATGTATCAAATGTACTATGTTTAGGTTGCAAATAAAAAGGTTTACAGGCAAGTAACACTTTTCACTTTCAGTAGTTGACATGACAGTGCAATTTTCAGAAACAGTCGGGAGTGGAGTGTTAGTGCAGTTTGAGGTAAGACTTACAGTTCCAGTCTCCAGGGGTTAGGATGGCCACTGGTCAAGGTTCAAGATGATCCCAAACATATATCTCCAGCAATACAGGGCTGGTCGGGTGCGGAGGTAAATTTGATGTTATATCTAGAATTGGATCCTATGGAGACTGCAGCATGTGGAAACAGATCTGCAGGCATTTAAGTACCAGTGACTTCGAAGGGCAGACCGGGGGGGGGTTTAGGTGAGCACCGGGGAGTAGAGGCACAGGTTAGCACCAAACACACACCCTCAGCGGCACAGGGGCGGACAGGTGCAAACATAGCGCCAGGCTCACAATTCTTTTCAATAGGGGGACCCTGGGTCTCACAAAGATGCTGCAAGCTGGGTCCATGGGGTCAGTTCCAGAAAACCAAAGGCTGGACAAAGAGGCGGGTCACCAGCTGAACGTTGCTGGACCATCGATCGGATTCTCCAAGGCTAGGGGACTGCGGGTACAAGGGTACCTTTGGGCACGGGGTATCTTCGTCCGGTTCTCTTGGGATCAGGGGGTCCTCTGGATTTAGGCATCATCGTGTTGGCCAAGAAGGGTCAACCTAGGGTGAACACAAGGTCGGAAACACCTGGGGACCTGCTCTGGGCCGGTGGGCCACCTGGACATTGGCTGTGGGTGTAGATTGCAGAATGGGCAAGACTCACAGATCTGGGGCGGTTCTGGAGTCCTTGGAGTTTCTTGTGGACAGGGCCCTTGTCCTCAGGAGTTCTTGGTCCTCTGGTGGGCAGGCAGTCCTCTGTGGGTTTGTAAAGGTCGCTGGTCCTGCAGGATGTGTCACCTTTTTGTAGCAGGGCTTCTGAGGCTGCAGACAGGCTGGTGGGGCCAAGTTAGTTGGTGTCTGGAGTCTTCTCTGCTGGGTCTGCTTAGCAGTCCTTCTTGCTTCTTTCTTCTTTTCTTCTTGAGGTTGCCAGGAATCTGGTGAGCAAGGTTCAGGGGTGCCCCTAAATCCTAGATTTAGGGGCATTACATGGACCAGAGGGCAGTAGCCAATAGCTACTGTCCCTGAGGTTAGCTACACCCTTCCTGTGCCCACTCCCTTTCGGGAGGAGGACACATTCCTAACACTATTCGCCCCTGTCCCCCAAACCAAGATGGAGGATTCTGCAGGGAGGGGGGTCACTTCAGCTCTGGACACCTTAGCGATGGTCCTAGCTGGAGTGATCACTCTTCCTTGTTTTTCCCAATTTTCCCGCTGGACTTGGCGCCAAAAGTAGGGCTGCATCTGGGGGTCGGGAATCTCCACCAGCTGGAGTGTCCTGGAGCAACGTAACAGGAGGCCTAAGCCTTTCAGACTCACCGCCAGGTGTTTGTTCCTGCAGGGGGGAGATATAAAGCACCTCCACCCAGAGCAGGCTTTGTTTCAGACTCCAAAAGGCACAAAGGCCCTCACCCCATGGGGTCAGAAACTTGTTCTTTACTGGCAGGCTGACACTGGCTGGTCAACCTTACGCTAAAGGGTTGGTTAAAATACAGGGGGCATCTTTAGGATGCCCTCTGGGTGCATTGTATAATAAATTCAACACTGGGGGTTTATTGTGCTGAGAAGTTTGATACCAAACTTCCCAGCCCTCAGTGAAGTCATCATGGAGCTGTGGAGTTCGTGATGACAAACTCCCATCCTATGTACTTACTATGACCACACTGCACTTACAATGTCTAAGAATGGACTTAGACACAGTAGGGACATATTGCTCATGCAACTATGCCCTATCCTGTGGTGTAGTGCATCCTGCCTCAGGGCTGTAAGGCCTACTAGAGAGGTGACTTACCTATGCCACAGGTAGTGGTTGGTGGGCATGGCACCCTGAGAGGATTGTCATGTCGACTTTACCTTTTTCTCCCCACAGCACACACAATCTGTAATGGCAGTGTACATGTACTTGGTGAGGGGTCTTTTAGGGTGGCACAATACATGCTGCAGCCCTTAAGGACCCTCCCTGGTGACGGAGCCCTTGGTATCACTGATACCTTTTACAAGGGACTTAGCTGTGTGCCAATTGTGGGAACAATGGTACAGTTTAGGTAAAGTACACTGGTGCTGGGGCCTGGCTAGCAGGATCCCAGCACACTCTGTCAAGTTAGCATCAATATCAGGCACAACATGGGGGGTGGTAACAATGCCAAAACGGGCACTTTCCTACATACCCCATCCCAAACGAAAGAGGATTAGACCTTTCCCAAGAGAGTCTTCATTGTCTAAGTGGAAAACCCTGGAGAGTCTATCTGCATTGGCATGGGCAGTCACAGGTCTATGTTTCACTGAACCTGTAAGGAGATGGACTACCTCAAAAGTTTAGGGTTTTCACCTTTCATTTGCATTGGCCATCTGAGAGGTCTGTGGTCAGTTTGCACAACGAAGTGAGTAAGGAACAAGTATGGTCTCAACTTTTTCAGGGACCAAACCATAGCAAAGGCCTCCCTCTCAATGGCACTCCAACGCTGCTCCCTAGAGAGTAACCTCCTGCTAATGAAAGCAGCAGGGTGGCCATGGCCATCATCATTGGTCTGAGACAGGACTGCTCTTATCCCATGTTCAGAGGCACCCGTCTGCACAATTAATTGCTTACAGTAGTATGGAGCTTTGAGAACTGGAGTTGAGCACATTGCCTCCTTCAGGCTGTCAAAGGCATTTTGACAGTCAAGAGTCCACTTTATCTTTTTGGGCATCTTTTTAGAGGTCAGTTCTGTGAGGAGGGGTCACAGTGGACCCATACTCCTTCACAAACCTCCTGTAATAACAGTCAACCCAAGAAGTGCCTTGACTTGCGGCTGGGGTTTTGGAGCTTCCCAGTCAAGAATTGTCTGGATCTTGGGCTGTAAAGGTTGCACTTCGCCTCCACCTACAAGGTGGCCCAAGTATACAACAGTGCCCTGCCCTGTCTGGGATTTTTATGCCTTGATAGTGAGGCCTGCTGATTGCAGAGCCTGCAAGATCTTCCCCAGGTAGATCAGGTGATCCTGTCAGGAAGCGCTAAAGACAGCAATATCGTCTATATATGCTGCACTGAAGGACTCCAAGCCAGCAAGGACTTGATTCACCAACCTTTGGAAGTGGCAGAGGTATTCTTTAAACCAAAGGGCATGACAGTGAACTGATAATGCCCATCAGGTGTAGCAAATTCAGTCTTTTCCTTTGCTTCTAGTGCCATGCAAATTTGCCAGTACACTGCAGTTAAGTCAAAGTTACTGAGGAATTTAGCTGCACCTACCTTTATCTATCAGCTTATCAGCTCTTGGAATAGGGCAAGCATCTGTCTTGGTGACAGAGTTGAGACCTCTGTAGTCCACACAGAAACTCATCTCTTTCTTTGCATCCTTGGAATGGGGTTTGGGGATCAAGACCACTGGGCTAGCCCAGGGACTGTCATAGGATTCAGTAACCCTTAACTCCAGCACCTTGTTGACTTCAACTTCAATGCTCTCCTTAACTTGGTTAGAGTGCCAATAGATTTTGTTTTTGACAGGCAAGCTGTCTCCTGTGTCCACATCGTGGGTACACAAGTGTGTCTGTCCAGGGGTTAAGGAGAAGAGCTCAGCATACTGCCACAGGACTTGCCTGCAGTCAGCATACTGTTGGACAGGAGGGTGTCTGAGTAGACAACTCCATCAACTGACCCATTTTTAGGGTTGTGAGAGAGGAGGTCAGGGAGAGTTTCACTCTCTGCTTCCTGATCCTCATCAGTAACCATCAGCATTGGTTACATCAGCCCTGTCACAGTAGGGAGCACCCTTTTGGGTGTCCCACTAGTGCCCAGGTCTACCAAGTAGGTGGACTCACTCTTCTTTTCCAGTATAGGGTAAGGCCCACTCCTTTTGTTTTGAACTACCCTAGGTGCCACAGCCTCCAGAACTCATACCTTCTGCCCTGGATGGAACTCCACCAGTGCAGCCTTTTGGTTATACCACTGCTTCTGGATCCCGCCTTCCCAAGACCTCTGCAACTCCCTAGCCTCCAACTTCTACTGCAAGATTGCAGACATCCACGACAGCCTCAGCACCCAGACCCCCCCTGGCAACCACCAACACCACAGATTCACCTCCGACCAACCTCCTGCTCTCCTGGACCCCCGTCAACGACAACAACACCATCGAAATCATGAACACCATCCACTCCGGCTCTCCATCTGACCCCTACCCTCACCACATCCTCAACAAAGCTCCGTCATCGCACCCCAACTACGGAAGATCATCAACAGCTCCTTCGAGTCTGCCACCTACCTGGAGAGCTGGAAACATGCCGAGGTCAAAGCCCTCTTCAAAAAACCAAAAGGCGGACCCAAAGGACCTCAAGAACTTCCGGCCTATCTCCCTGCTCCCCTTCCCGGCAAAAGTCATCGATAAAACCGCTTCCCAGAGGAGAACCGAACCCTGGACCATTCCCAATCCAGATTCTGCAGCAACCACAGCACCGAAAGCGCCCTCATCGCCACCACCGACAACGACATCAGAACCATACTGAACAGTGGCGAAACCACGGCCCTCATCCTCCTGAACCATCTGCCACCACACCCTACGCTCACGCCTCAGCAATGCTGGAATCCGCGACAGAGCCCTGGAATGGGTCACCTCCTTTCTCACCGGCAGAGCCCAGAGAGTCCAACTCCCCCCATTACGTTTGGAGGCCACCAAAATCATCTGCGGCGTACCCCAGGGTTCGTCCCTCAGCCTGATCCTCTTCAACGTCTACATGGCCCCGCTCGCTAACATCACCCGATCCCACTACCTCAACATCATCTCATACGCTGACGACACCTGGGACATCCTTCCCTCACCAAGGACTCCGCCAAGGCCTACCTCCACGAAAGAATGAAGGCCACTGCCGAATGGATGAAGAACAGCTGCCTCAAACTCAATTCGAACAAGACGGAAGTCCTTATCTTCGGCTCCACCCTTCTCCGCATGGGATGACTTCTGGTGGCCTGCCACTCTCGGAACCGCCCCGACTCCCACCGACCACGCAAGCAACCTAGGGACCACCTTGGACCCCTCACTATCCATGACCCAGCAAGTCAACGCCATCTCCTTCTCCTGCTTCAACACCCTCCTCATGCTCCAAAAGATCTACAAATGGATACCCACCTAAACCAGAAGAACAGTCACCCATGCCCTTGTAAGCAGCAAATTGGACTACGGCAATGCCCTCTATGCAGGAACCATAGCAAAACTCCAGAAGAGGTTGCAACGCATCCAGAATGCCTCTGCACGCCTCATCCTGGACATCCACTGCCACATAACAGACCACCTGAAAAACCTACACTGGCTCCCAGTCAACAAGAGAATCACCTTCAAACTCCTCACCCACGCTCACAAAGCACTGCACAACACCGGACCAGAATACCTCAACAAATGACTCTCCTTCTACACCCCGACCTGGCATCTCTGCTCCGCTGACCTCGCCCTCGAAACTGTCCCACGCGTCCGCAGAACTACAACCGGTGGTAGATCATTTTCACACCTCGCCACCAAACGTGGAACACTCTTCCTACGCATCTGCGCCAGACCAAATACTTTTTTACCTTCAGGAAACTTCTCAAGACCTGGCTGTTCGAGCAGTAGCAGCACCTCCCCCCCCCACCTTCTCCCCTTCCCCTCCTCAGCGCCTTGAGACCCTCACGAGTGAGTAGTGCGCTTTACAAATCCTTGATTGATTGATTGATTGATTGATTGAGCTGTTGGTTGGTCTCAAGGTTTTTGAATGTCTTTTCCATGTACTCAGCCATCCTAGAGCGGAGGCCAAGCACATAGTCCACCATATATTGCTTAGGCTCATAAACCTTCCTTCACAAGTACAAGTGTCCCCTAACAGGGTGGCCAAACAGAAGTTCAAAGGGGGAAACCCTACTTCCTTCTGAGGCATCTCTCTGAAGGCGAAAAGCAAGCCTGGCAGGAGGACATCCCATCTCCTTTTGAGTTTTTCAGGGAGCCCCATGATCATGCCCTTCAATGTCTTGTTGAACCTTTCAACAAGTCCATTGGTTTGTGGATGTTATGGTGCGGTGAACTTGTAAGTTACCCCACACTCATTCCACATGTTTTAGGTAAGCTGACATGAAGTTGGCACCTCTGCCAGAAACCACCTCCTTAGGAAAACCTAACCTGGTAAAGATACCAGTAAGGGCTTTGGATACTGCAGGAGCTGTAGTAGACCTAAGGGGAATTGCTTCAGGATACCTGGTAGCATGATCCACTACTATCAGTATATATTGGTTTCCTGAGGCCATGGGTAGTTCATGTGGACCCAGTATGTCCACAAAAACACTTTCAAAGGGAACACCAACCACTGTTAGTGGAATTAGGGGGGGCTTTGGGTGGCCATCTACCTTCCCACTGGCTTGGCAGTGACTTACCTATGCCACAGGCAGTGGTTGGTGGGTATGGCACCCTGAGAGGGATGTCATGTTGACTTTACCCTTTTCTCTCCACTAGCACATATAATTTGTAATGACAGTGTGCATGTGCTTGGTGAGAGGTCCCTTAGGGAGGCACAATATCTGCTGCAGTTCTTAGGGACCCTCCCTGGTCACAGAGCCCTTGGTACCACTGTCACCTTTTACAAGGGATTTAGCTCTGTGGCAATGATGAGAATAATGGTACAGTTTAGGGAAAGAATACTAGTGCCTGGGGCCTGGTTAGCAGGACCCCAGCACACACTGTTGAGTCAGCATCAATATCAGGCAAAAAGTGTGTATGTGGGGGGTAACCATGCCAAAAGAGGCACTTTCCTACAAGGGGCACACAGGGGAAGTCCTCTATTTGGCCCGTACACTCCAGCACAACCACGGACAAAGATTCTGCCACTCTCTGCCAAGCTATAAGCAACTTTTAAAAAGAGGGATCCCCCTAACACCCCAGGAGCTTGTGCATCATACACACACCTTGCACCTCTTATTCCCAAGGTCCTTTACCAGTATAATATTCTTACTGCCAACTCATATCTGCTAGAGACTTCTAGCTGTAGATTCCTTACCTTTGAATTTTCCCCTTGCTTCAAATAAGATTTTCATGAGCAGTACACCTAAGCACCGGTAGGTGGCATTGATCGACTCAGCACCCGTTGTCGGCTGCAACAGAAATTACATTGCAGTACCTACACAGGCGGCACCGGCAGGAGCTTGGCCTCCTCGTTCAGAACCTAAGCCCTATTTCACTGGGCTAGGCCTCGAGAAAAAATGGGAAGGGTCACTGGACCCTTTCCAATACCAGCCCTACGGAGATGAAATGACTGGTGTGAGAATGTGGGTGAAGCCAGTGAACTGGATACTTCTCAAGATACTGGCATGCTTTCTCCCTCTACCTTGGCTATGGAGGAGGGAGATTCTTATGTAATGGTAGTGAGGAAGGCGGCTAAGGGCCTAGACCTTTAACTGCCTTTGGTGGCCGTCAAGACTAATTTCCTGAAAGAGGTGCTGCAACTGGGAGCTTTCACCTCAGAACCCTGTTCCTATTCAATGATGCCTTCAGTAATGTCCTACTTGGTACCTGGTCCAAACCCAGCAGAGTGACTCCTATGAACAGGACAATTGCCCGCTGTCATCACCTGCACCTGGGGACCCAAGTGTTCTGACGCAGCACCCCACCCCTGAGAGCTTGGTGGTTTGGAGTCGTTACCTCCCAAGGTGGGTTCCCTGCCCCGGCCCTGGAAGGTCAGACTCATTTGGGAAGAAGATGTTTTCTTCCACATGACTTGCATTGCAGTCAGTGAATACTGCATGTCTTTTGGGCCGCTATTTCCACACGTGGGATATAGTTGCACAAGTGCTGCTACAGGCCCTGGAGGAGGTCCGAGCTGTACTCTTACCAAAAGGAGAGATGCAGCAAACTTCACAATTTGTTGCAAACTTGACGCACATGACTTGCTAGGCAAAGCAGTTTCTACAACAGTGGGCCTGAGGCGCCACGTCTGGCTGAGGTTTTCTGACTTTTTGGGGAATATCCAGGCTTCTTTGATGGCCATGCCCTTCGATGGCACCCATCTCTTAGGAGACAAGGCAGACTTGGCGCTCTAGCGCTTCAAGAATTCTCGTACTAGGTCCACGTCATTGGACCTCATGGCAGCTCCTCATCCCCCAAGTTTGCCTTCCACCCCCTTCTTGGTTACAGAAGGGTTTACCAACTGTGCTGATTCCTGTCCAGACTCTGTGCCACATATGTTGGCCAGCCTCTGCATTGCCGAAGGCGCAGGTCCCACTGACCTCGTGGGTCAGGTGGCCAGCAGTCTGGTCAGTACGCCGCCCCCCCCCCACAGCAGCCTCTAAACCCTCTTAGTGAGCCTCCCCTGTTGCCATGGGCCAGAGGGCATCAGGATTAGCCATCACCTGCCCTGCCACTACTTCAGACAAGTGGGTTTGGCAGATAGTCTGAAGGGGCTACTCCTTCCCCTTCAAGGCTATCCCTTCCAGCCATGACACCATCCTATGATCAGATGATGGAGGATCATTTGTCCCTTCTCTGCAAGGAAGTTGTGGCTCTCTTGGCCACGGGAGCTATAGAGAGAGTTCCGGTGGCAGAAGTAGGCTGTGGTTACTATTCCTGCTACTTTCTGGTCCCTAAAAAGGACACAGGCCTTCGCCCTATCCTAGACATACGACCCCTCCATCTTTTCTTCAAGAAGAAGTTCAGAATGTTCACATCAGCTTAGGTCTTGCCTGCCCTAGATCCCAGAGACTGGATGGTATCGTTGGGCTTGCAGGATGCTTATTGTCTCATCCCCATCTTGCCTGCCCACATGCGTTACCTGCGGTTCAGGGTAGGCCACAAGCAGTTTCAATTCACCTTGCTCCCCTGTGGCCTTACTAGCACCCCCTGGGTGCTCACCAAGGTGATGTTGTGGTTGCAGCTCATCTGTGGAGATAAGGGGTATCGGTCCTTCCCTATCCCAGTGACTGGCTATTGAAGGCGAGTTCGCCCCAAGCTGCCATCTCACACCTCCAGACAACTGAGGACCTCCTGCATTCACTGGGGTTCACTATAAATGTGCCAAAGTCACACCTGAATCTCTCTCAGATGCTCCCTTTCATGGGAGCTGTTCTGGATGCAGAGCATTTTCAGGCTTATCCCCCTGAATGACCAGTCCAGGATATTCAGGCTATGATAACCACATTACAGCGCCTATCCTGGCTTTCAGTGAGAATGACTCTGAGGCTACTGGTCCTCATGGCCTCCTGCATCCTGCTGGTGACACATGCCTTGCTCTGCATTGGGACCTGACGTTCCAGTGGGCTCAGCATCAGGGATCTCGTCCCTACAGGGTCCAGATTTCGGAGGGAACTGTCGAAGATCTGCAGTGGTGGTTATCGAACCACGATTGGACCAAAGGCAGATCCCTCCCCTTTACCACTACCATATCTGACAGATGTGTCACTCCTGGGAAGGAGTGGCCATATGGGAGAGGTGTAGATCTGAGGAATCTGGTCTTTGGAAGAGGTGGGACTCCGCATCAACATATTGGAGCTCTGTGCGATCCAATTGACATTGAAAGCCTTTCTTCCCTTTATCAAGGGAAAGATGGTGCAGGTGTTTATGGACAACACTACGGTTATGTGGTACTGCATTAAGCAGGGCGGGGTGGGGTCGTGGCCCCTTTGTCAAGAAGCTCTGTGCCTCTGGATGTGGCTGGAACAGCCAGGCATATACCTGGTGGTTGAACATCTGGTGGGCTCTCTGGAACACCAGAGTGGACAAACTCAGACAAAAATGGCCAACAGATCACCAATGGCATCTCCATCCGGGGCAGGTGCAAGGCCTTTTTCAGCAGTGGGGACTGCCTGGGTTAGATCTGTTCGGCTCTGCCAAGAACGCTCAATCCAGCAATTTTGTGTGCTGGAGTATCCAAGATGGCAATCTCTCTGAGAAGCTTTTCACCTCAATTGGAATTCAGGCCTCCTGTACGACTTTCTGCCCACACCAATCCTGCCCATAGTTCTCAAGATCAGGATGACGGAGCCCAAGTAATCCTTGTGGCTCCGGACTGGGCATGGAGAGACTGGTATCCCAAGAAAATGTCCATCAATCCTCCAATTAGACTGCCCCTTCGGGAGGATCTTCTGTCGCTGTAGCAGGGAAGGGTTTTTCATTGGAAGCTGTCCACTCTCCGCCCTTCTTGCATGGAGACTGAGCGGCAGCAGTTGACAGCTTTTGACCTTCCTCCTGAAGTATGTAACGTAATCTTCGCAGCCAGGTGTCCCTCCACAAAAACTGTATATGCCTGTTGTTTGAAAAGAATTGTGGCATGGTGCACTGCCATGTCTGTTGACCCCCTTTCTGCCTGTCACTCTGAGGTTCTGTTGTTCTTTCTTTCCCTTGCTCAGCAGGACTCTGCTTGGGCACTCTTAAGTCATATTTGTCTGCTATTTCTGCTTTTTTGCTGTTGGCTGATCAACCCTTGTTGTTCAAGTCTCCTATTGTACATAGGTTCCTCAATGGCCTTACTCATCTCTTCCCTGAATTCTCATTTATTATGCCCCAGTGGGAACTTAATTTGGTTCTGACCTTTTTGATGTGCACTCTTTTCGAGCCCCTTCACAACTGCACTCTTGGGCTTCTGACATTGAAAACAGCCTTCCTTATGGCAATCACATCTGCCCGCAGAGTGAGTAAGCTGCAGGCCTTATCATCAAAGTCTCTATCTCTCTCTCTCTCTCTCTCTCTCTCTATATATATATATCGCCTCTCCTCTTCTCTCCTCTCCTCTCTCGCCTCTCTCCCTGCTCCTTTTGCACTAGTGCCTCTTTTCTCCCTAAAGTGGTCACCCCTTTTCATGTAGGCCAATCCATCACCTTGCCTACTTTTTACGCACCTCCACATTCTTCTAAGGAAGAGGAGAGACTCCACCGCCTGGACCCAAAAAGAGAATTGGCATTCTACCTTGATTGTACAATTGAACATCTCATAGTAGGGTATGTGGGTGTGAAGAAAGGTCAGGCCGTGCAGAAGCATACCATTCCAGATGGGTCATGCACTGCATTAAGATCTGCTATGCATTGGACAAAAAGCAACCCCTTGAAGGATTGAGTGCTCATTCTTCCATAGCTAAAGCTGCGACCACTATGTTAGCACGTAGAGTTCTGGTACTGGACATCTGTCAGGCAGCAACGTGGGCTCTACCATTGACACACCAGTAGTCAGTGTTTTTCGTGGCTCTGCACTTCTGGAGTACAAAGTTGTGAAAAGAAACTGACATCGGCACGCCTGGGTGGCCCCTATTTAGGTTCCATAATGTTATTTCCGGCACTGCCAATGACGGATGCGGAGCCGATCGACCCCACCTACCGGCACACAGGGGCACTGCTCACAAAAATCTTCTAGATCCAGTCTGATGCCTTGGGAAAATTAAAAGGAATGGAATATGCAGCAACATATAGGGCCTGATTGCAACTTTGGAGGAGGTGTTAATCCATCTCAAAAGTGACGGTAAAGTGACGGATATACCACCAGCCGTATTACGAATCCTTTATATCCTATGGAACTCGTAATATGGCTGGTGGTATATCCGTCACATTTGGGACGGATTAACACCTCCTCCAAAGTTGTAATCAGACCCATAGTCTCTACCAGATAAGGCTTTACAAAATGTAAGTAACGTGTCCACCAGTGCCAATTTTCATATGGAAACCTTGAAAATGATAGCTTCTCAATAACCTGAAGTGTTGATCCAACGTGCAGCAAGCAGACTTTAAGGGGTTTCCTGGAAAAGAAGCATAGCTGCATATACTATTTCACCCCTCCAGCTTGGAATGTCGTCTTAAGTTAGGAAAATTGACTTATGTATCCCACAGTCAATAAATAGCTGCTTAAAACATAAACTTTTGCCATTTATAAAATCTCTACATCAAGTCTGCACATATAAATCTCTACTTCTAATATGCACATTTAAATACATTACAGACTTTCATATATTATTAAAACAATAGCCATGTTAAACTAAGTTAGTTTATGAAACCTTTCTCGGGCTTTGGTTTTATGTATTTCAGATATAATACTAAGTACCAGGCCTTCGTGAAACACATGAGGTATTTACCTATACAGTTCTGTTACTAAAATCATATTAGAGTACATTTTCATGTCTCTTAATCATTTTCATTAATCCCATGTTAGTTGTAATATTCTATTAACTTCTGTACTTGGCACAGGTTTCCAAGAGCACACAGCTTTCAATAACTTTACAATATAATTTCCTAGGTCCCCTCAATTGCATTGATTTTCTAGGATTTTTAGCCAACCCCCTTTTCCATTTAGTGACAAATGTTGTTGTTGAATTGTCTGGAAACAAAGAATACTTTGTCAAGACTGGAGGTGCACATTATGCTGTCTGTCTTGCTGTTTAATTTAATAGCAAGCCGGCCTGGAGACATGTTTTACAGGGCGACTGCAGTGGTTGGTACATTTAGTGCTGCAGCCTCCTAGTAACATTTAATTTATCGGTCCTGGGTACAGGTAGTATCATATACTAAGGACTTATCGGTAAGTTAAGGGCCATATTTATGGCCCAATTTGTGTTGCGTTTGTACCACGCAACTAACATAGTACATGCGTGATGCAAACATTAAGTCAGATTTATGAAGCCACACAAGGCCACCTTAATGGCTTCATAAATCTCGAGTAATGCAACACAGCGCAAATTGATGTGTTGCATTATTCTGCACCAGGGAGTGTAGGAAAGTGCCCTCTTTCTTGGCATGGTTACCCCCCCATTTTCTGCCTGTTTTCAGTATGTTTGACTGTGTTTATTGGCTTCCTGCTAACTAGGACCCCAGTAGTTTTCCTCTATTTTCTACCTTTTTCTTCCCACAATTGGCATACTGGTCCCCCCATGTAAGTCCCCAGTATATGGTACCTAGGTACCCAGGGCATTAGGGTTCCAGGGGATCCCTAAGGTCTGCAGCAGTTATTCTGCCACCCATAGGGGGTCCATGCAAAGGGTTCAGCAAGCCGGCCATTTCAGTCTGCTTGAACCGGGTGCACGCACCCGGTTTCACTTCAGGTCACTGCACCAGGTCACTGTAAGTCACTCCTATGGTAGGCGCTCTCGGCCCAGAGGGCAGGATACAGGTACCTGTGTATGAGGGCACCCCTGCACTAGCAGAGGTGCCCCCACGAACTCCAACATCATTTTACTGGACTTCGTGAGTTCGGGACACCATTTTATATATGTACTGGATATAGGTCACTACATATATCCAGCTACATAATGGTAACTCCAAACCTGGGCATGTTTGGTATCAAACATGTCGGAATCATACCCCAATACTATTGCAAGTATTGGAAGTATGAGTCCATACACTCTGGGGGCTCTTTAGAGGACCCCCAGCATTGCTACCACCAGTCTTACAGGGTTTCTCAGGCAGCCTAGCTGCTGCCACCCCTCAGACAGGTTTCTGCCCTCCTGCTGCTTAAGCTGATCAAGCCTAGGAAGGCAGAACAAAGGATTTCCTTTGGGAGAAGGAGGTAACACCCTCTCCCTTTGGAAATAGGTGTGACTGCTTGGGAGGGGTAGCTTCCCCAAGCCACTGGTTTGCTTTGAAGGGCACATTTGGCCCCCAGTCCCTGCTCTGGCGCAGCACTGGACAATGGAAATGGGACTGAGCACTCCCCTGTCCATCACCACCCCTGGGGTGGTGCTCAGAGCTCCTCCAGAGGGTCCCTGGGTTCTGCCATCTTGATACTAAGGCTGGCAGGGAACTCTGGGAGCAACTGAGTGGACAGGCTAGGCAGGTGGCATCAGAGCCCCCTCCTGAGAGGTCCTTACCTGGTTAGGTGACCAATCCCCCTTTCAGGGCTATTTAGGTTCTCCCTCTTGGGGTCTATTCTCATATTCGGCTTGCAAGATTCCAGCAAGACTACTCTGCAACCTTTACTTTGACTTCTGGCCTCCGGAAACCTCAACTGGACCTTCTAGGAAAGCACAAGCTGCAGATCCACAAGGAAGACTCTTCTGCAACATTGTATCCAGAGTTCCTGCCAGCTTTCCTCGCTGTGCATCCTCAAAAGTCTGCAACTCTTCATCCTGCACAAGAAGAAGGAATCTCCCTTAAAGCGAAGGAGTCACTTCCCTGCAACCACAGACACCTACAATAAACGACGACCGGCTGCGTGATCCCCACTCCTGCTAAGCTGCGTAGATCCTGCGTCACTGGTGGTGGTCCGGAGTAGTCCTCCTGGTCCTCTCCGCCAGGTGTCCGACTTTGGCGTGCCTTCCCACACATGACAGTACCCCCATGCACCATCTCTTGCAGCTGCCAAGGCTTGTTTGTGTCTCCTCCATGGGATCTTCAGGCGACTTGCAGCTCCAGCCCCCAGCACTCCTTCCTGCAAATCCCAACCTGTGGCGTGGTGCTCCTGTGGCGTGGTATCCACTTTTGTACTGCTGCATGGGCTTCTTCTGTGGCTTCTGTGTCCCCATCCTGTGGGACTCCTGTGGGTGCTGCCTCTGCTCTTGTGGACTCTCTGCAACGCTGAGTTACCTGTGACTCTCCCTCCTGGGTAAAGTCCTCCTGGGCCTTGCTGGTTCCCAGCAGCACCTCTTTTCCATTAACCGCAAGGGTGCCTTTGCCAAGGTTTGTTGGTGGAAATCCTGACCAACACCTGCCTGCAATCTTCTTTTCAGCGTGGGACATCTTCTGCATCCATGTGGAACTCTTCTCCGGCTCCTGGGCTGCAGTGCTGACCTGACCTTCAGAATCGTCAACCAACTCCTGCATCCACAGCTGGGTGGGTAGCACCTCCTACTCCTCCTGGACTCCCCTGTGACTCTTGGACTTGGTCCCCTCCCTCCACGTGTCTTTCTTCTTCAGGAATCCACAGCTGGTTTTCTTGCAGTCTTCTCTGGGTGTCTTCTTTTTCTACTTTTCCTCCTTTTGGGTGGTTTGGGGTAAATCCAGTGTTTTACTCCTGCATTCCTGGTTGCTGAGGAGTACTGTGTTACTTACCTTTGTGGTTTTCTAATACCCCAGCTCCCCTCTACACATTTTACTTACCTAGGTTGGGGGACCTTGTTCACATTCAATTTTTTTTGTATATGGTTTGTGCTCCCCCTAAGGTCTCTATTGGTTATTACTGTTTGCACTGTTTTTTAACCTTTTCACTATTCATATTGCTAGTGTATATTTTTAAGCCCATATTTATACTTTTTGACGCAAAACTGCGCCAACGCAGTTTTGCATCAAAGATTTTACTGCCGGCTAACGCCATTTCTTTGCACCACTCGGGCGTCAAATTTATACTTAGACACACAGCGGCGCAAACCACTGGTGTGAGTCATTTGTTTTACTCAAACGAATGCGTCACGTTGTAAAGAAAAACTACGTTAACGTGGCGAAAAGGACTGTGAGCCGGTTTACGGCGTCGCAAACCGGATATGCGCCTTTTTTTGATGTAATAGCATCAAAAAGCAGCGCAAAAACTGCAAAATGTGCTAAGGAGAGCCACAATGGATCCCAGATGCTTGCACAGACCCCAGGAAGATGACAACAGACCAGGAACCAGCCCGGAGGACCCACAGAAGACCCAGGACAGGGAGAAGAAGAAAAGAAAGTGTCGCTTCAGTGCAGAGGAGCAGGAAATTCTGGTGAAAGAGGTGACGGAACACCCGCACCAGCTGTTTGTCACCTCAAAGTTGCCAATCAGAGAGAGGCAATATGGCAACAAATTGTTGACAAGATAAACAGTGTGGCAGAAGTACGGAGAAAAGTCATAGAGTGCAAGAAACTCTGGCATGACTGCAAGCGCAGGACCAAGGAAAAGATGGCCAGGAACAGGAAGGCAGCACTGCAGACTGGAGGTGGGAGTCCAGCACCGCAGGAGGCCCTGGACCACATGGAGGAGATGGTGGCAGCCGTCATCCCTGAGGAGATCGTCACAGGGATTCAAGGACAGGACAGCGCAGACTACCAGGAGACAACACAGATGCAGGGTAAGTCGCATGGGGAATTAAAATGCACAAATGTTAACTACAAGCAGGTGGGGGGGACATACCTACTACACAATGCATGTAAGTCATGATAATCAGGGAGTGGCATGGGTAAAGGGGCACGGCACGGGGGGAATGGCCCGTTCAGAGGAAACCTGGGGCACAGTACTACTCTACACCAACAACCTTTGCATGGGGGTATGCTGCCATTCCAAGGATGTTGGAAAGGTAAAGCCAGTCCAGGAGGGTAGGGTACAACATAAAAGTGGCCTGCTGTCACACGTCAGCTGGTATTCTCCCTACAAGAACTAGGGCTCAATTAACAGTCTCAGGCCATATCTGCAAGTGGAATTTAACATTGACTACAGTTGCCACTACCACCTCTGCTATGTGTGCAGGTCAAGTAGCAAATGGCAGTAACGTCCCCATGGATCAAACACACCTAAATTAGAGGGTTCAGGATGACAACTTTATCAATCCCCTGTAATCAATACAAATGTTCTAATCCTTTCAAATGTGATTGTCCATAGTTGCTACAGACATCAGCCATTGTCATAAACATTATGAGGTACACAGCAGTAATGTCATACCCATGCAGCATATGTCAGGGTCCACCCTGTGCCTGGGTCACAATAGCTCCAATGACACCATGCAACATACCAAATGTCATACTGCTCAGACAACAGCATTGAGGGGGAGGACATATGTCACGGCTAGTGAAATTCACCCTCACAGTCAGAAGAGGAAATGGAACACTGCTGGGACCATCAGTGCTATCCAATGTAGCACACATTCCCCAACATCAACATTACACACTACCAATGCTGACATATGTAGTGTGCCATGCCAATGCTATACATAGTATATGCTAGGTCTCAGCAACATATAGCTGGATATGAAATATCTGAGACTGCCTCAGTTCCAGATTGTGAAGTATGATGCAAGTGCCATCAGAACAACCACAGCCAGTGCAAGGCCTCACCATCAGAATGGAAGTAGATGGAGGGCTGAGTAGGACAAGAAGGTGGCAATTCACAATTTGGCCAGAACCAACACCTAGAGGATGTGATGCTGACAAGTCCCCAAACTGACCACAATACATGTGACATGCAGGTGGGGCATAGGCCATGGGAGAATGCTAATATGAAAGACCGGAGTAATAAACAGGGACCAAGATCACAATGTGCAACAAATAGGAAGGCAGGCACATCGCATTACAAATCCCACAACACAGACACACTAATTATACAATATCTCATTGCAGAGGATGATGGTTCTCCTGGGGAAATGCCTGTCCTGGACTTCCCTGATAACGACATGGATGACGAGCTGACAAACATCAGCCAGCAGACCCTCCAAGGTGTCCCTGGGACCCTCCAGACCCCACCTTCTGTCGCAAGGAGGAGCACAGATACAGAAGCCCATCACAGAGGACCCACCCACCACCCCAATTGTACAACCTGCCAGCTCCAAACCAGCCGAGGAATCTGATGAACTGTAGTTGGAGTACAGTGGGAGCTGGCCAAGGAGGTGTGGGTGGGGATGGAAAATATGGCAGCCAGCCAAGAGGGGGTGCGTTAGTCCATGATGACAACTGCAGAACAGGCAGCAGCCATGCAACTGTTTATCTTGTCACCCTGCCCTGTGATTGTCTCTCACTAACTCATTGGCAAATCCTGCCCTTCTGCACTGTCTGACACTTCACCCCAGCATGTCCAATGACATGTCCTTTTGCACTTGTGTAGGATCACAATGGAAGGTGTCACACTAATGGACTCACAATCATGGACAATGTACATATAGCACTACAGCACTTTAAAATAAATAGCACTTACACAACAACTTTGTCTTTGTGTAATGTGATACATCAACCGTGATGGAGATCAGTGATGTTTACCTCAGGTCAATGATTATAGAATGTCAATACAACTGCCCTGAAAGAATGTGGGCTGATAACTATGCACTGTGGTCTTTATTGTACCATCATCTGCCTTTCCTGAGGGTTAATTATGAGGGAAATAGAAACTATACAGTATAATGATGTGTTGGACAGAATAACGCTTCCTCAAGGGATGTCTAAGCCAAAAATGATTGCCTTCAAATTTTTCTTCAAGCCAATCTTTACGTATGTGACATTTGATCCAAATTTTTCCTAACACACACCATACAGCATGAATGGATGTGTATGAGTATACGTACATATATGTAACCTGGCTGAACAATGTAACAAATGATAGGTGTGAGTTATGTATACCATACTACATCAGATCATACTACCACTCACCTTATAAGGCTTCACTTGAACATCAGGCTGCAGGCAGACTTAACACAGTGTCCTCAATACCAAATCTGGTCCCAAAGTATGTGAGATTGAAAACATATATAAAAAATTAACAACACTTTGGGATCCATAGTAACCTTGAGTGTTGGGTGCAATGGATGGCAGATTCTTAGCAAAGTAGCTCCGGTGTAGCTGCCAATGTAACAGCTCAATTGGGATTTGGTTGCAGGATGGGACACAAATGCAAATACTAAAGAGACACTTTTCACCCATGCCAAGGCCCTGATCCCCAAGGATGTGACACATACTGTAAAGGATTACCTAAATATTAATTTAACAGTAAAAAAGGAAGCTAAAACCTGGGGAAACACCTTACCTAACCTATCCTATCCTAACTACACATTACCCACAACAGGCCCTAACTAACCTAAGCAAAACTTACTTATCACATTTAATGAAACGATCTAAACATCAACCTCCCACACCCCTTATAAGACGGGACACATGAAGGACAATATATACTAACCTAAACACATACTATCTTATACTAAACAAATATATATTTTTTGGGACTTTTATATTTTAAATATATATTTTTTTTTAAACCCCAAAACCCCAACATCATCTGCCAAAAGCAACACACATAATAAAAATCAGATATTAAAAGTATCATACCTCCACCCCCCACCCACTACTACTAACTAAACTAACAGCCTATTCTAACCTAACCCTAAGCCCCCTAAACCCACTAGTTGAAAGAAACATGAAAGAAGAGGAAGGGGAGGGAATCATGGCTGAGGGTAAATTGTTTACAAGTTCGCCCTCCGCAGGGTCTTCTTTATGGCACGCACCCTCCTATTAACTTGTGCCGCTTCCTACTACAGCATGTTCATGTTCCTCAATATATGTTCAATGTCACATTGCATCCGTTGAAAATCAGCATGGTCAATGACTGCAGCGGGATGGTCTGGGTGCCAGTTGAAGATATATGTCCTGTTGTCGATGCCATGCGTGTAGGAGGAGGTGCAGGTGGTGCTGTGATAGGTCCGGGAGCAGTGGAGGTTGACGGTCCTGCAGTGGTGCCTGCTGTGGTTGGTGCCACCTGGGTGGTAGTGGTGGTGCTGGTGGTGGTGGCTGTGGTGGACACCGAAGGGCTCCTGTAGGAAGTTGGCTCTGTATGTACTATTTCAAAGTAAGAAATAGCATGCACAGAGTCCAAGGGTTCCCCTTAGAGGTAAGATAGTGGCAAAAAGAGATAATTCTAATGCTCTATTTTGTGGTAGTGTGGTAGAGCAGTAGGCTTATCAGAGGGTAGTGTTAAGCATTTGTTGTACACACACAGGCAATAAATGAGGAACACTCACTCAAAGACAATTCCAGGCCAATAGGTTTTTATATAGAAAAATATATTTTCTTAGTTTATTTTAAGAACCACAGGTTCAAGATTTACAAACAATACTTTAAATGAAAGGTATTTCACTCAGGTATCTTAGGAACTTGGCAAAAATGGCAATAAGCTATTTTAAAAGTGGACACAGTGCAAAAATCAATAGTTCCTGGGGGAGGTAAGTAAATGTTAAGTTCACAGGTAAGTAAAACTCTTCCAGGGTTCAAAGTTGGATCCAAGGTAGCCCACCGTTGGGGGTTCAAGGCAACCCCAAATTTACCACACCAGCAGCTCAGGGCCAGTCAGGTGCAGAGGTCAAAGTGGTGCCCAAATCACATAGGCTTCAATGGAAATAGGGGTGCCCCGGTTCCAGTCTGCCAGCAGGTAAGTACCCGTGACTTCGGAGGGCAGACCAGGGAGGTTTTGTAGGGCACCAGGGGGGACACAAGAAGGCACAGAAAGTACACCCTCAGTGGCACAGGGACGACCGGGTGCAGAGTGCAAACAGGCGTCAGGTTTTCAATAGAAATCAATGGAGAGACCCAGGGGTCTCTTCAACGATGCAGGCAGGCACGAGGCTTCTCGAGGTAGCCACCACCTGGGCTAGGCAGTGGGTCGCCTGGGGGTCGCTCCTGCACTGGAGTTCGGTTCCTTCAGGTCCTGGGGGCTGCGGGTGCAGTGTGGTTTCCAGGCGTCGGGTTCCTTGAAACAGGCAGTCTCGGTCAGGGGGAGCCTCTGGATTTCCTCTGCAGGCGTCGCTGTGGGGGCTCAGGGGGTCAACTCTGGCTACTCACGGGCTCACAGTCGCCGGGGAGTCCTCCCTGTAGTGTTGGTTTTCCGCAGGTCGAGCCGGGGGTGTTGGGTGCAGAGTGGAAAGTCTCACGCTTCTGGCGGGAAACGTGTGGTTTTTAAAAGTTGCTTCTTTGTTGCAAAGTTGCAGTTTTGTTGAACAGGGCCGCTGTTCTCAGGAGCTTCTTGGTCCTTTTAGATGCAGGGCAGTCCTCTGAGGCTTCAGAGGTCGCTGATCCCTGTTGGATGCGTCGCTGTTGCAGTTTTTCTTGAAGTGGGGAGACAGGCCGGTAGGGCTGGGGCCAAAGCAGTTGTCGTCTTCGTCTTCTCTGCAGGGCTTCAGGTCGGCAGTCCTTCTTCGTCTTCAGGTTGCAGGAATCTATCTTCCTCAGTTCTGGGAGCCCCTAAATACTCAATTTAGGGGTGTGTTTAGGTCTGGGAGGGCAGTAGCCAAGGGTTACTGGCCCTGAGGGTGGCTACTCCCTCTTTGTGCCTCCTCCCTGTGGGGAGGGGGGCACATCCCTAATCCTATTGGGGGAATCCTCCATCTGCAAGATGGAGGATTTCTAAAAGTTAGAGTCACCTCAGCTCAGGACACCTTAGGGGCTGTCCTGACTGGGGAGTGACTCCTCCTTGTATTTCTCATTATCTCCTCCAGCCTTGCCGCCAAAAGTGGGGGCAGTGGCCGGAGGGGCGGGCATCTCCACTAGCTGGGATGCCCTGTGGCGCTGCAACAAAGGGGGTGAGACTTTGAGGCTCACTGCCAGGTGTTACAGTTCCTGCAAGGGGGGGTGAGAAGCACCTCCACCCAATACAGGCTTTGTTCCTGGCCACAGAGTGACAAAGGCACTCTCCCCCTGTGGCCAGCAACATGTCTGGTGTGTGGCAGGCTGGCAAAAACTAGTCAGCCCACACTGGAGTCAGGTATGTTTTCAGGGGCATCTCTAAGATGCCCTCTGGGTGTATTTCACAATAAAATGTACACTGGCATCAGTGTGCATTTATTGTGCTGGGAAGTTTGATACCAAACTTCACAGTTTTCAGTGTAGCCATTATGGTGCTGTGGAGTTCGTGTTTGACAGACTCCCAGACCATATACTCTTATGGCTACCCTGCAATTACAATGTCTAAGGTTTTGCTTAGACACTGTAGGGGCATAGTGCTCATGCACCTATGCCCTCACCTGTGGTATAGTGCACCCTGCCTTAGGGCTGTAAGGCCTGCTAGAGGGATGACTTACCTATGCCGCAGGCAGTGTGAGGTTGGCATGACACCCTGAGGGGAGTGCCATGTCGACTTAGTCATTTTCTCCCCACCAGCACACACAAGCTGGCAAGCAGTGTGTATGTGCTGAGTGAGGGGTCCCCAGGGTGGCATAAGACATGCTGCCGCCCTCAGAGACCTTCCCTGGCATCAGGTCCCTTGGTACCAGGGGTACCAGTTACAAGGGACTTACCTGGGTGCCAGGGTTGTGCCAATTGTGGAGACAAAGGTACAGTTTAGGGAAAGAACACTGGTGCTGGGGCCTGGTTATCAGGCCTCAGCACACTTTCAAATCATAACTTGGCATCAGCAAAGGCAAAAAGTCAGGCGGGAACCATGCCAAGGAGGC
Source organism: Pleurodeles waltl (assembly GCF_031143425.1). Taxonomy (NCBI): domain Eukaryota; kingdom Metazoa; phylum Chordata; class Amphibia; order Caudata; family Salamandridae; genus Pleurodeles; species Pleurodeles waltl. The sequence goes on along the minus strand of NC_090449.1, from coordinate 674,650,357 downwards.
ATTTCCTTACAGCTCCCTTGGGCAAATGCCCTCCACACTCCGGAGGCTCTTTCATGGCGATAACGCCGTGCTATGTTGCAGAACCCAGACTCCACATCAAGAATGTGGCAGTAACGCATCGCCTGGTGCTGAAACTCCCAAATCTGGATGGGATTCATATTGGCTGCTGTTAAAAAAAAAAGCTGAAACCAAACATTAGGTACTTCATTGTGTGATAAAGTAAAACAAACAATACATCTAATGTACCAGAAACAGGCCATATTATCATACAGATCACAGATTGTCCCTGAGGAAGTACATGGCATCGCAGCCTACACATGTCCTATCTAACATCACAGCAATGCTCTAAAAGATGTGTAACAACTTAAATGACCTATGCATCATAGTTCAGCCATTTGTCACGTAAAAAATGCTGCAAGTCCTCCACATGTGACAGGCCAACTAATGACTAACTTCTGGATGACAATCAAGGGCAACAAGATCGGTGATTTGTAAATGGAATTGCCAGGATAGAATGCAGTTGCTAATCATGAGTGGGTATCCTAGTATTGGACAAGTGATTTACAGATTTACATGTCTGTGTACTAAATTTGGATCATCAGTCCTAAGTACAAATTTCATAACCCTATGCCTGTGCCTGAGGGGGGGGATGGCCAAGCAACAAATACTTTCCAACATCTAGGACACCCAGGAAGCTTTGAACAGCTGTACATGGGTTTGGGCAGTCCACCACAGGTAAGGAGGATGTCCAACTAGGATACACCCAAACCTTGGACAGTCCCATCCACATTTATGTTTGGAAATGCAGACAATTGTCAACACCATTTCATACCAGTAATACATGACTTACAACAAGCAGATAGATGCATGCACACCTATGACATTGTACTCAAGTGCCACATACCCGTAGCACAACATGTGGAGCTACATGCTGCTAGGAAGTCAAACATACAGTCAAACATGTTCATTAGTGAACAGGGAGACTCAAGTCTGTGGGTAAGACTTTGGCATCCCTATTCTGTGAGATTCAGGGTCTGACTGAATCATAAATATGGTACTCAGCTAAATTTTCTTAATAAAAGTTTTATCAACAAATGTCGCCCTATTCACATGGCCATGCCGACAGGGCTGCATTACAATCCCAAAATATGACTATACGCTAATGATTGTCCAACTCAAAGATGGAAAAAAAATGATACTCCACTCAAGTAACATATCCGATCATTTACCAGCGCATCATACCTTGCTATGTGTCGAACACACAGGAATCAATCATACAACAGCAGCAAACACAACACAGAACAGAAATATCAACATTTACTGGAGATGCCTGGGTCCGCAAATCGAGCCACCTCTCCGATTGCTGTAGGGGGCAGGCCCACCTGTAAAACATGGAAGGAAGGAATGTGCTCAATGTCTGTGCACTGTACAAGACTTCTACATACAATTACTGTGCAACATTAAATCTGAAAGTGCAGCCTCTCAAGCATGATGATACTGCAACCGACATACCACTGCAGACATGCACAGAGCTGGTCACTCCAGTGAGTGATACACACATATCTGCATACATGCAGTGGCCCTATCAATCATGTGGTGGCAAACATGCTCTATCATTTGTTTGCAGACTCATTTATGGAGTGTGCTCCTCTCATCATGTGTATCAATGAGAGACATGCAAAGCCACTTTCCTGGAGCACTGCAATACCAGTCACTCACGTATTGTGGCTTGGGCCTCAAAGGTCAATCCTTTACTGTGTGACGCACCTGTGGGTTGAATTAAGGTCATGATTTATCATGCTTTCTATGGTCCCGTACATGTAGGGCCTGTGTTGTGTCTAGGTTACATATGCTACATTAACAGGGTACCCTGAGCCACATATGCCCCCATTACACAATAATGGCAGGGTTCCTGTGCATTATTTGGTGACAGTTTGAAGCTAGCCATGGATTGACCAGTTTTCATATTTGGATACAACAAGTAGATATGTGTTGACAGTGTATATTGTAGTCATCCATGATAGACTGCATGGGACCTGAAAAGTGTCTCTCATTGCCCTGTGTCTCCAATATGGGTTTAGGAAATCACAGATGAGCCACATTAATCATCTTACATTTGCCAATTTGGTTGATCAGCGGATATATAGCAAACTGACACTGTGATATTATTAATACATGGTTTAGCAAATGTACCAGTGTGTCAATCATGATGATGTAGGTTTCAATTTGTATGTACCTTCGGAATGACAGCAGTCACAGGAATGCTGGTCTACTGATCTTAGCATACACCCATGTCAGTGATAGCCTCCATACTGGGAGGTTAGTTATTAAACATATGCTGCACTTGATCAGCATGGGTGTGCCAAACTAAACTAGCTAAGTATTAGTCAACTTCATATGTATGATGGAATTGGTCAGTGGTCCCTTGCATGACATCATGCACTTAATCCATTGTGATCATGCATTCTCCAAGGTCAGGTATCCCATGATGATCCCGTAACTTATGAGAAGTACATGGCAATAGAGTAACACAGATGGCAAATGCTTTAGCTCGTGGCTAGCTATTGTGACTAAGACCAATGTAAAACACACAGGTACAATGAACAGAGGGCCATGGATAGTTGTTACCTCACAATTTGTATCATTTGCTTCATTTTATGTGCCACAGCTATTGTAAGTTGCACCAAACATTTTGATATGAACCCGTGTGCATTACTTTTGGCATCCATCCCTAATTTAATTGCGGCACAACCAAGTCCAACTATCAGCCTAAGATGTTATCTGAGGTCAGAAATAACTTGTTACGTATGTGTCAAAATCCAGTTCAGACATGTATCAGAAATAATTGGGGGACACATTATTTCTTGAAAATATCTGGTTAAAAAACATGTCTTTCCTCTTACACTCACAGACCATGCATAAAACATATGTTAGAGCCACATTTGCATCATCGATTGACGTGAAGGCAGCATTAATTTACAGGCTGTCAACCAGGGATGTGGAATTCCTATTGGACATCTTGTTTGGGGTCAAGGGCAACAAGTTTTTATGTTTACTTTGTCCTTGGGACAAGTAGGCCCAACCCTCTGCAGCACAAACTCTTTGGCTGCCTGTTTACAGAGAGTGGAACTCTCTGCAGTTGAGGTAATGTGTTTCCAAAAGATAATGCTGTTCGAACTTGTATTTATGGTTCATTATTTGAAATCCTTCATTATTAGGGTGAGTGCTGTAAATAAATGTTTTAAGGTCACACTTCACTACTGACGTTGGTTCCAGTACAAAAAAAAAAAACGTGTATACACATGTTTGAAAAGTTTAGGCTATGAGGCTAAGTATAATGCTCCCAGAATGCTCTCTGATTAGATGCAAATGAAGTGTCATTTAGTAAAATGTGTTGGTGCATGCTAGTATTTCCGAAAATATTTCTAATGGAAAATCAGTGTAACCATTTTCAACACGATTATGGGAAGCATGAAAATAAACAAACACTGACAAAGCCAACTGATCTGACATATTTTTATAAGTCTTTTAGTTTCATCAATGCGTGTCTTGTTTTGACATGGCTTTTGTAACACTTTATTGTTGTGGGAGCTATCAGGCCCTCAACACTGTAACAAACACTGGCAAAAAAAAAAAAAAACATTTTTGAACTCTAAAAGCACACGTTGCCACCAGTGGCATAACAAAGGCCCCGCAGCCGCCCTCCTGGGGGCCCCTTCAGCACAGCACCTGGCCTGAGTGAGTCTGGAGAGGGTGCTCCTCCATGTTCTTTTCAAAGGGGCACCCTCCAGTTTTGTTACGTCACTGATTGCCACTGTAGTTCCTGACACTGAACAAAACTACTTTGTGTGCCAATATGCTCCTTGTGGAAGAGCAGAATGCGATCGCTCACAGTAAAGCCAGCCGAAAGAGAGAGAAATAGAAGTTTAATAAAAACAAAATGTTTTGTTAACACCAGACCTAATTAGGGACCATGACCCACATGTAGGTAGCTTTTTGCATGTGGCAAACAGCGACTTTCGCTGTTTGCGGCGTGCAAAAAGCACATTGCGATGCACAAACCCAGTTTTGCGATTCGGTAACCTGGTTACCAAATCGCAAAACAGGTAGACTCGCAATTAGGAAGGGGTGTTCCCTTCCTAATTGCGACTCGCAGTGCAATGTAGGATTGTTTTGTGACCGGGACGCGGGCGCAAACCAATCGCAGTTTGCACCCATTTCAAATGGGTGCTAACACTTTCGCTAAAGGGAAGGGGTCCCAATGGGACCCCTTCCCCATTGTGAATGTCACTGTAAACATTTTTTCAGAGCAGGCAGTGGTCCTGCGGAACACTGCCTGCTCTGAAAAAATGAAACGAAAACGTTTCATTTTTCGTTTTTGTAATGCATCTCGTTTTTCTTTAAGGAAAACGGACTGTATTACAAAAAAACAAAAAAACTGCTTTATTAAAAAGCAGTCACAGACATGGTGGTCTGCTGTCTCCAGCAGGCCACCATCTCTGTGAGGGCCGCCATTCGCAAGGGGGTCGCAAATTGCGACCCACCTCATGATTATTCATGAGGTGGGCATTTGCGAAGCCCTTGCGAATCACAGATGGTGTCAGGGACACCATCCTACATTCGGATTTGCGACTCGCAAATTGCGAGTCTCTCTGACTCGCAATTTGCGGGTCGCAAATCTGAACCTACTGACATGTGGCCCCAAATTCTTAAAGAAAGTCACAAAAGTGCACCCATGGTATATGTCGTACCCCTATAAAATATTTGTGAACTGTATTTTAGCATGGGTAAATACGATGTGTAGATTTGCTCATGTGAAAATCTATTGAGCATTTGCAAGTTCATTTTCCCTCCAGCCACTTTCTTCCCAACCCTGGAAGAAGTTCTAATTCTGCCATTGTCAGGAGTAAATGTCCAACCTTTCTTATTATGGGAAAATATTAGAGAGAAGCTGGTGAAAATCTTTAAAACATGCAGGTTAGTAGGTTTGCAGACTCAAAGGCATTCCAGCCCTGGAACTATTGCTTACTGCTTCCTCCAGCCCCAGTATGCAGATCTGCAGAAAGGTGGAAAAATAAGGAAATTGCTACAGTAGGGATTGAAACTGCAAGTATTCAAGCCCTACTAAGGTAGTAGCCCTGGCATAATCAGAGACGCTATTATCAGAGCTCTTACATAATGAGATTGCTGCCATAATTTGTCGCCACACTACATGGCACCAAAGGGACAAGTAGATCTTTTTACAGGACAAGTAGATTTGAGAAGCAACCTGTCCCCTGGACAAGTAGATATTTTAATAAATTCCACACCCCTGGCGTCAACAAATGACGGTAATGTGTAGGAATTATTGTATAACTTACGGCAACTGTATGTTTAACTTGCATTCCACATGTCCAAAAACATTGCCAGCATCATATGAACAAATCTGCTACTGTCACTACAGAGCATTTAAATGTGCACATTACTCTGAATTGTACTCACCAACAGGGCCACCAATCACAATACCCAGGTGGTCCAGCATGTCTTCTTGCTCCCTGGCAACCAGGTCAGCCCAACAGTGTTTTAGCTGGTGGTCGTTAGAGGAGGAGAGGGAAATGAAAACCAATTAACAGTAAAACAGCCCAACTATCCCCAAACTAACACTACTCACAACAGACTCCCAACAGTACAAAGACAAAATTAGACACCACAAATTACAAAAATACACTTACACAGGCTAACACAGACACTTAGAAAACACCAAAAGACAATATAAAGAGCACACAGGCGACAAATTCAACAATATGCACAGAGAGACAAGTCCAAACACAGCCACACAGTCAAGAAAAATCGCAAAGTGAAAGTACACCCACTGTACCAATTCTGTAAACAGGATATCCTATTACATCACTTCCTGCCTCAAATGCGGTGCGTTTTTATTCTTATGCGTAAAAATATTATAACGCTTACAGTCTATGCGTCATTTCTTTTTTTTTATGCACATGCTTAGAAATTTCCCTGCATCCATATTTTCAACTATTTTTTTATAGCTAACCAATTTCAGTGTGGGAATTACCGCTCAGGGCCAATGGGTGTATCATGGCAGTGAGCGTCATTTTTCAATGCATATGCAGCATTTTTTGACGCATGTACATCTTTTTTGATGTATATGCGTCAACATTTCTCTCTTACTGGGTATGGGTCATTTCTCAATTTTATTAGTATATGACAGGTGTGACTATACAGTGATATGCTGTTTGCACCTACATTGTGCATTCCGGTGTATGGGCACATGTGGCAGATCATACTACTGCGGACCATGATCCTCTAGATGTTGTACCGGATTTGCACTCTTCACTGACGCATTAGATGCCCAAACGTGTGGAATACAAATTGGTATTACCCAGATTGAGCACGATGTGCGTCAATAGAGGATAGCAAGGCTATGCAACTCAATACAGTAACTCATTGCCTGTGTGTCAATGTGTGTGAATTGGCTCTTACTAATGTAGTTGTCCCACTGTGTGAACATCACAAGACGTGTTTTCTTTTTAAATCTGTTTATCAGTTTATCATTGCTTGCATTTAGTTGAATATGACCACACATTATTACAGCAATTTATCGTTACATTTGTTGTGTTACTGCAATTTACATAATGTGTCAACAGGATTATATAAAGAGAAAACAAGAAAGGAACAAAAGGAAAAAAGAAAGGGAAAAAAAACCCAAAGATTAACAATAACATATTACGCCGTGTATAAATTGTTTTTGCTTGTATGTGTTGCCGGTTTATGTCTTGTGCTGTGTAGCAGAATAGCTCAAGGGGAGAAGGGGTATGACGGTAGGGGGGATGACAGGAGGGATGGGCTAGTGTTGGGGGGGAGGGTGTGCAGTCCAGGTTCAGTTGTGTAGATGGGTCTGCTTTTTTTAGTTTTTGTTTCCCAGAGTTATTTATTTTTCGTGAGTTGATGACACTCAGGTGTGTCCACTCCTGATGTAGGCGAATGCCTGATTCAGGGAGGTTGTGTATCATCTTTTTGCTCTAGTTGTTCTATGATAGAGTCCCATATATCTGCCCCCTTGATTTCCACCCCGCTATCGCGTAGTGTCTGTAGCACTTGCGTTTCTGCTTTGGACCAGTGTAGCATGTCTTGTGTCCAGCGGTGTATGCTTGGTGCGCTGGGTGATTTCCACTGTATGGCAATTAGGCGTTTGAGTAAGATGAACGCGAGGTCAGCGCTTATGTGTTTTTGCTTGTACATTATTTCTACGTGAGCGGCTCTCAGTGTGCTCAGCTCTGCGTTGTAGTGACACTATGTCGCTCTCCATGCGTTGGATTTGAGCTTCCAGCTCGGCTATTGCTGGTTGGGCCGTTTCAAGTACCGACTCAGTGATGGTGACTCTCTCCGCCAGTTTCCGTTGGTCAGTGCGAAGGCGATTGACTTCCAGTACTACTGAGTCTATTTTTCCTTCTAGTGAGGTCTTCATGTCTAGTACCACTTGTAGTACTTTGTCAAATTGTGTGGAATGGGCCAAGGTTTCAGACATCTTTTGCAAAGCGTCAGTTTGGGTGCCTGTTTCTCCTACGGGGGAGGTAGTCTCAGCTTCTGTATTTGGTTGCGCTTTCAGAGGTTTTGATTTGCCCATGTTTATATTAGTAATGGTAGCGGTGTTTATTGGTTAAGGCGCCAGTTGTCCGGGCCTTGCCATTTATTATATTTTGCTCGGTTGTCGTGGCAGGTTGCTGAGTTTGCTTCAGGGCCTCACTTCATCTTTTTTTTTTTTTCTTCCTCCTTTTCTCTCCCTCTAGCTTTGTCTTGTTTCTCTTTTGTTCTACCCCCTGTTTCTGAGGGAAGTTGTCATATATTATTGTTAAGGCCTTCTTGTTTTCTTTGCCCTGCTTTCTTTTAATATTTTCCTCTTCCCCTTTTCTTCTCTGTTCTTACTTTCTCTGCTCCCTGTCTGACCTCTGCTTCCTGTTTGGCCTCTACTTTCTTTTCTCCACTCGCCTTCTTTCTACTTGTTTCTCCCACTTTCCTGCTTTCTCTTTACCCCTCCGGCTCTTCCGTGTCTGACGTTTCTACTGCTACAGGAATCAGTGCCACGTGGAGTATAATGCCCGTGGGGCCCTCTCCCATCACAGTATGTTGCGCGCAGGCCTGTAGCAGCAACTGTTTTTTCACTTGTGTACTTGCTCAATAGCTGTGCCCGAGGGGCAGCGCCAGTTCTGCGTTTTTCTCAAGGGGGGGGGCGCGCTAATTTGGCAGTGGTTGCCGCGCCGTTCGGCCCTCTCGTCGCGATCTGCCTCCTCCTTGCGGGAGCCGCGTCTACGAGCGCCGGGGAGTGCTGAGGGGGCGAGCCATTGTCTTCTCACCTCTGCGCAACGCGCCACACAGAGTCCGAGCGCCACCCCTCACTGTTACCCCTGATGCTTCTGCGCTCGGGGGATGCCGCTAGTGCGTCGTGGCCCCTAAGAAGGGGGTCGTACCTGTGTTCAAGGGGGGGGACGTCCCACCTCGATTCCTCTCTTCAATCTAATGCGGCGTTCCGTTGTCTGGCATTACTCTCGCCGCTGGGCTCCGTCAGTCTGAGAAGGCCTTCCCTTTCCCATCTGGGCTTGCTGGAGGCTCGGCGCAGCGCTGCTCCACTGGATGGACTCGATCCTCGGTTCGGGTGTCGGCCGACTCTGGAGGCTCACATTACCCCTATGCATCCGATTTCAATGTTCAGACGGCTGCAGGGACGCCCATATTTCGTCAGTTAGTGCTGGGCCGCGAGCGGAGCTCGGATCATGCGTCCGCTCTGGCCGCCATGTTAACCACGTCTCCCACAAGACGTGTTTTCTTAAATGTGTTTGTATGCATGTGTTCTCAATGTGGCCAACCATCAGATGCTATTCAGTGTGGAAATGAGAAAGGAAATGTGGTTTTCATAAACGTGGCAACAAAAAACAGGTTTTTTGGGACATAAGCATCTCCAATGACAAACCATGCACAAGATAGATAGAAGACGGTTGATCATGGCAAAGTTCGAAGACTAACTCATCACATGTCCTGGAATGTTGGATACCACTTCCTGGGCACTTGTTTGAATACTACCCATGAGTCAGGCATTGGAAAATGCTCTGTGGGTACAGTGTTTGTGACACCGAGTCCCAAAACCAATCCACAAATTTAATGTCACGCCACAGATGGAGTCATATAAATGACCTATGTTTCTCCTGTGGCAGTGGAGGACCAGCAGACCAAGCAGCACGTGTGCACATATTTCCAGTGGTTAATTGCACAAACGTGTCCAGTTCAAGTGTGTGGGCCAATGTTTAGCCTGTATCATTATTGAGGTCCATGTTGTCAGTTACGTGCAGATCTACTCATGAGTCTGTGGAGCCATTTCCTGAATTAACAAAGTAACCTTCACAGCTGAATTGAATGAAAGCCAAAGAGGAGTAGAAAACACACATGGGGATAGTCCAGCTATGCACTGCAGAAGTTTTATGAGACTGACAACAGGGCAACCTTGGTGTCCCAACAAAGTTAAAGAATCAATACACAGGGTGGCCTAAAAAATTCCCACTGCATCCAGGAACATCAGTGCCTCTGTGCTGATTAATCTCACAGCTATTACCCACGCAAGTCCCATCAATATGTTGGGGGCAATGTGAATCAGTGTGTGGACTTTCAGGGTACAAACATGTGTTGACATTTCATGCACATTAGCAAACGTTGTTTGTTGTGCTGGAGGCACCATAGCCAATCCATGCATACAGCCATGGTACACTGTTACTATTTGTCACTCATGCATACATGAAACCCAGACAAGGGATAGAACATGATTAGGCTATTTGAAGACAAGTTCCACCCAATGATACGATAAGTAAACTGATTACGCTATATAATGTATTTGAGTATTCATTGTAGACCTACCTGACACAATAGCAGGAGGAGACTGAGGGCATGGAAAGCAACTATGAGACAAATGTAGCCACAGGGAACCTTTATGGTAACGCAAAGACAGGAACCAGTCAGGCTAACAGGATGCAGGGTCCATCAGGAACAAAAATTAACTAGGCAAATACACAGTGAGCAGACTGAGACTGGTCAAAGCTGGAACAACACTGTGGAAAATGAAAACTGTATTTGTCCTGTGTGTTGCAACGTAACCCAATAACCCAAGGCCTGTGTTACCCAAGTCATTTATACGGCAATGCATAACAGTGGTATACATATAATGGCAGTTTTGTCAACACCAGGGCAGTGCGTGGTCTATTGGCGACTAAAATGCAAAAACCCAGCACTGTCAAAACAACGTAATTTATGCATGGTGCTGATATGTTGTTGTTTAACCTTTTACATTGCAGAGTTCAATCCTGAAGACTTATTTATAATGTGCTTACAAATGCTGTTCATTTGCAATGTATTGCGGCAGGCTTTCAGAGTGTGTTAGAGTGTGGTCCCTTTCCAGGGCTTTCTAGAGACTTTCCCTGCAACATGCCTGGGTGTGGTTGTGGGCTGGGCCAAGACTCTATAAAAAGGAGCCAGCCCAGCTCCAAGTGCTCACTATTCAGAGGTCCCGGTGCAGAGCAGCAGCTACTTCCTGAGCTCCTGTCCCGGTGGCCTATTTGATCTTCCAGACATCTGACTTTCATTCTTCATTTGGAGATCCTTGTTCTGGGCGGTAAGACGGTGGTTGAGCTGGCCTCCCGACGCCGTTATCGAGAACTCTCATGTTCTTGGGCCTAATTCTTTTATGATTTGACAGAGTACTTTGCGTGTGTGAAATATGCGGTTGAGTGTTTGTAACATTTGCAGGGTGACTTGCGAATCGGCAAGACGCGCGATTCGTTTCATAATAATTTAATCTTGTTATTCATTGCACGCTACAATTTCTTGACAGTTGCATGGTGGCTTAAGAATCGGCAAGACGCGCAATTCGTTTTATGGTGTTTTAACTTTGTTGTTCATTGTGCGCTACCATTTCTTGAAATTTACATGGTGGCTTAGGGATTGGCAAAAGACGCGCAATTCGTTTAATTGTACTTTGTACTTTGATCTTGTTATTCATTGTTATTTCTTGGCATTTACATCGTGGTTTACGAATCGGCAAGACGCGCAATTCGTTTAATGATTTGACTTTGATATTCATTGCGTACTACCATTTTTTGGCTTTTTACATGGTGACACTCGAATTGGCAAGACGCACAATTCTCTCCTCGACTTTAATTCATGTTGTTTATTGTATGCCACTATTCTAAGATATTTATCATGTAATATTCGAGTTGACAAGTTATATGATTTGTTTTCCTGAATCCATATTGTGTTATTCATGGTGCACAATCCTTTTATGGTGTTTACTATATATATATATATATATATATATATGTATATATATATATATATATATATATATAAATCTACAAAATGCGCAATTTGTGTTGAAACATTTTAAGAGTACACAGAAGATCAGAGTGTCTAGATGCAATATTGTATGGTCCTAGTATGCATTCTCAAAAAAGGATTGATATGACTGGTTTAAAATTTAGTCAGAATGTTTTTCTGATTCTCATGTAAAGGAAAGTACTTGAATAAGAAAGTTTTCAATTAATCCATCTTGATTCCCTTACAGTTATCCGGCCATCTTGAAACTTAGTCATTTTAAACTTAATTCTTAGATTGTTCATGTTTTCAGAATGACTATGCTTAGAGTCATAGTCTAGTATTGATTTCAGGAGATATAATTTTCATATTGCGTGTTCTAACCTTTTTCTTACTACAGGTCTCCTTCCCAGCTGTTTCCCTTCCTAATCCCCTCTTGAACTCTCTTAGCCTCTGTGATTTATCTATCAGAGTCTTGGAGCTGTTCAGTGGTGGAAGTGTTGGGAACGTGCGCAGACCCCGAGGATCTGGTGACTCTGACAGAATAGTGAGCCCACGAAAGATTATCCTCCTGGTTTGTGTATGTTCTCAGCATGGCCATGCTGGACGAGTTAGTCAAGGCTATCACCCAGCTCCAGGCAGAGGTGGTATCATCCAAAGAATTGACAACTAGCTTAGCTGAGAGAGTGAGTCAGTTGCAAGATAAGGTAGAGAAGAAGGAACAAAGTCCCACAGGTGTGTCCTGGCCAGGTACTTCTTCTCAGGCTTCTGGAAGTAATCCGACAAACATTTCCCTAAATGTTCCTTCCGCAATTCCTTTAGCTCCCCCAGAACGTTTCTCAGATGACCCTTTTAAAGCGCAAACTTTTATGGTTCAAGTGGAACTACACTTCACCTGCAGACCACATACTTTCCCCGATGCCCAGTCCAAAGTAGCTTTCTTGTTATCATATTTGGCTGGGGATGCAGCTACTTGGGCAATTTCCCTTGTGCGTAAAAATAGTCCCTTGTTGTACAACTGGAGAAATTTTGTTCGGGAGTTTGAGAGAGTTTTTGATCGTAGAACTGTAACACAGTCAGCAGATCGTGAATTATTAGATTTACGCCAAGGGAATCAAGACCTAGTGTCGTATTTAGCCAACTTTAACCGGCTGGTTGCCGAGACATCCTGGCCTGAAGAAAAACAAGCGGTCTTGTTTTACAAGGGACTCAAAGAGGAACTAAAAGATATCTTAGCACAAATCGACCCACAACCCACAGACTGTCAAGAATTAATAAACCTTGTCTTGAGGCTTGATCATCGTTTAGCAGAACGTAAAGGAACACGCAACAAGATTGAAAAATATTCATGGCGTGTTCATGATAACAGAGACTCAAGAACTCCGAAAGAGAGAACGCTGGAACCAATGGAAATTGGAACCATCAGAAGACCTTTGACCTAAGATGAAAAGGACCTACGCAGAAAAAATGGACAATGTCTTTATTGTGGGTGGAAGGGTCATTTTGCCAAAGATTGTCCAATCAAACCAAAGAACAAGCAAGGTCCAGTTCAGAAGGTAGCAGCCAATGCACCAGTCGAGTTGGAAAACTAAAACACCCAAGATGCAGAAAAGGGTTGCTCTTGGGTGTTACTGTGGACCCTTCACAATCTAGACATCTTAAACTGGAAATAAGAGTTCAGGTCAAGAAAAAGATCTATTTAAAAAAAGCTCTAGTCGATTCTGGGGCTACTGGGAACTTTGTTGATGTCCAATTGGTTCGTGCATGGGGGATCCCATGTATTGAAAAGAAGACCCCAGAAATCATCCAGGCAGTCGATGGAAAACTCTTGACTGGAGGTCCAGTAACTCTTCAGACTATCCCCTTGTCGATGATTTGTGAAGATAAGAATCAAAGAAAGAAACATAAAGAGAAAATCATTCTTGACGTGATCCATGCTCCCCCCATTATGGGATTATCCTCGGCTTGCCATGGTTAACTCATCACAATCCAGAGATCAATTGGGCAGAACGAAAAATCGTGTTCTCATCTGCGCTATGTAATGAACAATGTCTCCATAAGATTAAAGTACCAAAAGTTTGTAACTCTTACATAGCTACTGCAGCGGAGAAAGAAATTCAGCTGCCCAAACAGTATTCATCGTAAAAAGATGTATTTGATGAGAAAGGAGCAGAGACTCTACCTCCTCATAGATCTTATGACTGTCAAATTGATCTAGTCCCAGGTGCGATACTTCCCAACTGTCGTGTATATGCCCTGTCAGAACATGAAAATCAGCATTTACGAAAATACCTAGATCAATTTTTGGAGAATGGCTTCATTCGCCCCTCTAAGTCTCCTTCAGCTTCGCCTTTGTTTTTTGTTCCAAAAGCTAATAGAGAACTTCAAACTTGCATCGACTAATGGGGTTTGAACAAAGTTACCATCAAGAATAAATATCCTTTACCTCTAATTCCGGTATTATTGGACCAAGTAAAGAGAGCAAAAATCTACACGAAGCTTGACCTTCGAGGTGCTTATCATTTGGTCAGAATGAGAGAGGGTGACGAATGGAAAACAGTGTTCAAGACAAGATATGACCTTTTTGAATACACCGTCATGCCTTTTGGTCTGTGTAATGCTCCAGCAGCATTTCAATTTTTCTTGAATGACGTTCTTAGAGAGTACCTCGACATATTTGCCATAGTCTACATCGATGACATTTTGATCTACTCTGACAATGAAAACGAACATGTCCAACATGTCAAGAAAATTCTTGCAGCCCTTCGAAAGCACCATTTATATTGCAAACTAATCAAGTGTGAGTTTCATGTTACCACAGTTGAGTTTTTAGGGGTTATTCTTACCCCTCAAGGTATGGTGATGGCAGAAAAGAAAGTAAAAGCCGTATCTGATTGGCCCACCCCAAAGACTGTTCGTGATGTACAATGTTTCCTGGGGTTTGCAAATTTTTACCGGAGATTCATAAATAATTTCTCCCAGACAGTGGCTCCAATCACTAAGCTACTAAGAAAGAAAGAAAAGTTTGTATGGTCCCCAGGAGCTGATCAAGCCTTCTCGACTTTGAAGAAAGCTTTCTCCACTGCCCCAGTCTTGACTCATCCTGATGCGAATCGACCTTTCATAGTGGAAGCTGATGCTTCAGATGTAGCAATAGGAGACGTCTTATCACAACGAAATAAATACACTGGTCAACTTCATCCTGTAGCTTATATGTCTCGGAAGTTGAACAAAGCCGAACAGAACTGTGTCATTGCTGAAAAAGAGCTTCTGGCGATTCATGACGCCTTTAAAGAATGGAGACATCATTTGTTGGGTGCCAAATACACTGTCACAGTATATACTGATCATCGTAATCTTCAATTCATGAGTTCCGCCAGACTTTTGACCCCTCGGCAATTAAGCTGGATGCTGTTTTTTGCCGAATTTGATTTTGTAGTAACCTTCCGGCCTGGTAAAGATAATCACAAAGCTGACGCCTTGTCCCGTCAAGAGTCTACCACGTTGCCTGCATTTCAAGCCTCCAGAGCTATCATTGCTCCTGACAAGGTTCAATGTATCATAAAAACTGAAGATTTCTTTGAAGAAATTCGCAACTCTTTCACTGTTGAAAAATGGCAAACATGGGCCCAAGCAGATCCCAAAAGGTCAATCAAGCAAGGACTACCCTTTCATGACGCTCGTTTGTTCGTACCCACTTCCAAACTTCGCAAGATAGTGTTTCATTGGTTGCATGTTATACCGACGGCAGGTCACCCAGGTATTCCTAAAACTCTTGAACTGATCCAACGCTAGTTTTGGTGGCCTACCCTAACAAAAGATGTAAAAGCAATGGTAAACAACTGCGAAGTTTGTGCTTGCATTAAAACAAGTCATTCAAAACCAAAAGGGTTGTTACATCCACTTCCAACCCCAATTCGTCCATGGGAGCACATTTCTTTAGACTTTATTACCGGTCTGCCAGTGGTTCAACAGCATTCAGTAATTCTGGTGGTAGTAGATAGCCTCACGAAATATGGACATTTCATTGCCTGTAAAAAATTGCCCACTTCTAGTGAACTGGCAACTGTTTTACTGAACAGAGTGGTTCGTTATCATGGACTGCCAAAAGTTATCCTCTCCGATCGGGGGTCGCAATTTGCCTCCAAATTCTGGAAGACATGGTGTAAAACACTCCAAGTGACATCTACGCTATCTACTAGTCACCATCCTCAAACAGATGGTCAAACGGAGAGACTAAATCAGACTTTGAAACAATACCTACGTGCCTACGCTGAAAAGGCACTTCATTCTTGGACATCTATGCTCTGGTTAGCTGAGTTAGCTTACAATACCTCATTCCATACTTCTATTGGCGTTACACCCTTTTTGGGTTTATTTGGCTATCATCCTGACACCCTTCCCATCACAATTCCTCAAGAAAGTTCTCTTACTCCAGCTGTGTCAGAAACCATTCAGCATTTGCATCAAACCCAGAAACTGATTCAACAGCATTTAGAAAAAGCCAAACAAAAATACAAAAGGCATTATGACAAGAAACATTGTGAGGTACCGCAATATCAACCAGGTGACAAAGTGTGGCTTTCCACAAAACATATAGACTTTAAGAAGAAGCACGTGTTTAATCCCAAATTTATAGGTCCTTACACAGTCCTTCAGCAAATCAATCCAGTAACTTATAAACTACAATTGCCCAGATCCTTACGGATTTATCCAGTGTTCCACAGTTCCCTATTGAAAAGGGCAGTCCAAAAGGTCCACCCTCATCCAGCTCCTGTTCTAGTACAGGAGAAGAAGAATATGACGTTAAGAAAGTGTTGGATTCTAAACTACGAGGGCGTAATCTATTGTACTTAATCTCATGGAAAGGTTATGGTTCTGAAAGTAACTCATGGGTTTCCGCATCTGATGTTCATGCTCCAGTACTTGTGAGACGCTTTCATCGTCTTAATCCAGGCAAACCAGGCCCTAGAGCGTGCCTGGGAGAGGGGAGTACTGTCAACACCAGGGCAGTCCGCGCTCTATTGGCGAATAGAATGCAAAAACCCAGCACTCTCAAAACAACGTAATTTATGCATTGTGCTGATATGTTGTTGTTTAACCTTTTGCATTGCAGAGTTCAATCCTGAAGACTTATTTTTAATGTGCTTACAAATGCTGTTCATTTGCAATGTATTGCTGCAGGCTTTCAGAGTGTGTTAGGGTGTGTGTCCTTTCCAGGGCTTTCTAGAGACTTTCCCTGCAACATGCCTGGGTGTGGTTGTGGGCTGGGCCAAGACTCTAAAAAAAGGAGCCAGCCCAGCTCCAAGTACTCACTATTCAGAGGTCCCGGTGCAGAGCAGCAGCTACTTCCTGAGCTCCTGTCCCAGTGGCCTATTTGATCTTCCAGACATCTGACTTTCATTCTTCATTTGGAGATCCTTGTTCTGGGCGGTAAGACGGTGGTTGGGCTGGCCTCCCGAAGCCGTTATCGAGAACTCTCATATCCTTGGGCCTAATTCTTTTATGATTTGACAGAGTACTTTGCGCGTGTGAAATATGCGCTTATGTGTTTGTAACATTTGCAGGGTGACTTGCGAATCGGCAAGACGCGTGATTCGTTTCATTATAATTTAATCTTGTTATTCATTGCACGCTACCATTTCTTGACAGTTGCATGGTGGCTTAAGAATCGGCAAGACGCGCGATTCGTTTTATGGTGTTTTAACTTTGTTGTTCATTGTGCGCTACCATTTCTTGACATTTACATGGTGGCTTTAGAATCTGCAAAAGACGCGCAATTCGTTTCATTGTACTTTGACTTGTTATTGATTGTGAGCTGTTATTTCTTGGCATTTTCATCGTGGTTTAAAAATCGGCAAGACGCGCGATTCGTTTAATGATGATTTGACTTTGATATTCATTGCGTACTACCATTTCTTGGCTTTTTACATGGTGACACTCGAATCAGCAAGACGCACAATTCTCTCCTCGTTCTTAATTCATGTTGTTTATTGTATGCCACTATTCTAAGATATTTATCATGTAATATTCGAGTTGACAAGTTATGTGATTTGTTTTCCTGAATCCATATTGTGTTATTCATGGTGCACAATCCTTTTATGGTGTTTACTATATATATATATATATATATATATATATATATATATATATATATATATATATATATAAATCTACAAAATGCGCAATTTGTGTTGAAACATTTTAAGAGTACACAGAAGATCAGAGTGTCTAGATGCAATATTGTATGGTCCTAGTATGCATTCTCAAAAAAGGATTGATATGACTGGTTTAAAATTTAGTCAGAATGTTTTTCTGATTCTCATGTAAAGGAAAGTGCTTGAATAAGAAAGTTTTCAATTAATCCATCTTGATTCCCTTACAGGTATCAGGCCATCTTGAAACTTAGTAATTTTAAACTTAATTCTTAGATTGTTCATGTTTTCAGAATGACTATGCTTAGAGTCATAGTCTAGTATTGATTTCAGGAGATATAATTTTCATATTGTGTGTTCTAACCTTTTTC
The DNA here is from genome assembly GCF_031143425.1 of Pleurodeles waltl. Taxonomy (NCBI): domain Eukaryota; kingdom Metazoa; phylum Chordata; class Amphibia; order Caudata; family Salamandridae; genus Pleurodeles; species Pleurodeles waltl. Next base: position 674,632,479 of record NC_090449.1, on the reverse strand, counting down.
TTACTGCAGGTCTCCTTCCCAGCTGTTTCTCTTCCTAATCCCCTCTGAACTCTCTTAGCCTCTGTGATTTTTATATCAGAGTCTTGTAGCTGTTCAGTGGTGGACGTGTTGGGAACGTGCGCAGACCCCGAGGATCTGGTGACTCTGACAAGTTTCTATGCCATTCCAGGCAGCTGCAAGGGCAGTGCATGTTCAAATGGCTGGTCTGCATGGAGGTGCACACAGGTGTGTGCAGCTTCAGTCTCTCAAGTCCTGTAGGTGAGAATCAAGTTCAAAGGGCCAACAGTACCTTTCACATGGGAAGCAATGGACAGGTGATTACAGGTCCTACAGACTACAAGGCAGTGCATTATTCGACCAGAGGTCCATGCAGACCGAAGAACAATGACTATGGCATACCATACTAAAGAGGGAAGCACACTGGAGTCAGAATGTGAGTCTGGGTGTGTGTAGATGAGGGATTATCTGGGTACAAATATTCAATTTCCAAGGCCCCCTGAAGAAGAGTGGGGTGAGACAGAGAACATGGCAGTGACAGGACATATGACCTTGGATGGCATGTGCAGTGGAAGTCTTGTGAGCAATGCTAGTCATACCTGGTGCACTCCTGCTATCCATTTGCTGCTTACATGGATTTCTTGTCACACATACTCCTTGCAAAGATAGCTGATGTCACACTTACTGCTGTCAAGGGTCTGGTCATACCTTCTTGTTACCAATGCTATAGCACACCCACTGCCTCATGCATGAGGCATTTTTTTCCTTAGTGAATGATGGTGTCTTAGTTGTGTGCCATATGCTGCCATGAACCATGTTGCCAACATGTATGTGTGAAATAGCTGTGGTCCTCTGCTATTGCCCTTCAAATGTGAAATGGGCAGGATATATGTCAATTACAGTGTGTGTGAAGTTGGGTGTACATTCATACCCATCAAATGTGATGTGGATTTTTCAGTATCCTAATATGTATTTCTGCAATGCTCCATGAGGTTACATTCTGATTATGAATCTTAGGGATAATGTGATGCAAAAAAATGATTACCCAGACCATGATATAGTGATTAGAATAGGTGTTTATTGACATATTGTAAGACAGTGGTGATGGTGAGTAGAGTTAAAAGAAGTTTTGGACAATGTGTTGTCTCCGACGCAATCCTGCAGCTGTGTTTGGATGGTCCCCCTCATGTTGATGGACAACGTCCTCCTCTTCAAGCATTTGTGGGTCTGGTTCATAGAGGGGAATGTTCCTCCTTACACAAATGTTGTGCAGGATGGCACAGGTCAAAATGATCTTGCAGACCATTTCCAGTGAGTATAGGAGGCTGCCTCCGGTGATGTTGAGGCACCTGAATCTTGACTTCAGGATGCCAAAGGTCCTCTCGACTGTGGTGCGTGTCCTCCGATATGCCTCATTATAGGCACGCTCTGATGTTGTGCTTGGGTTTGCAAATGGGGTCATGATCCATGGCTTGATTTCATACCCCTGATCAGCTGAAAGAGAAAATGAGTGAGAAAATGTTGATGTTGCTTGCACCATGATTATCACTTTGCATGGCAGTTCTTCTCTTGTGTTGTCTGTGACTCATCTGTGTTTGTGTTATTGTGTGGAATCTTAGGCTTCTAGGATGGACCATCAGCATTGGGTTGTTTCATTATCTGAACTGGTGTTTGACTGGTTGATCGGATGTCTGCGGTATTTTTGTAGAGTTGCAGTACATTGTGTACTCCCTTGCATTATGTCATGTGAAAGAGGTGTCCATGTGTCTTAACTGGGGGTGACACAATACTTCCATACACAGAATCAATTCCACAGTGGTGGTAACACGGTTGCATCTATATGGCCTGGACATCCCATCCAATTTAACATATGCAATAGAATTAGTTAAACATCAGTGAGGCCCTTTGATTTGGCAAGGTGACAATGTACAACACATCTCCATAAGTCGTCAGCACTGACGTGTTGACAATTGACTATGCACAAATATCCCATGTGTGACAAGTTCTCTGCAGACCTATTTCTCTGCCCTTGCTGAGTCGACTCATGTTCAAACATGTACCTATACTACTGAGCCCGTTCCAGTTCAGCTGGCTAACTTGGTTGTGAGGTTGTCATTTACAGTGTCAGAAGGTCCAAAGGCCTGTACATCTGTTGTGTATATGTGTAATTGTCTCAAACCGTATGTATAGGAATGTGCACTTTCAATATTGTCACATCAATATGTGTTCTTTGCACAGTCCACTTGCTTATTGGTAGTGGGCAATGGCAGAGCAGGAGTGATGTGAGATTTTGTTACAGCCTCATTGATTCCATGTCACCTTCATTGCAGTCATCATGCTATGTGTCTCATGGTGTTTGACCTGCAGCAAAACACATTGCACACACCTTACACAGCACTTATTGGTTGCAAGAGTGTTTGATTGAGTGTTATTGATGTGATATTGAAAGATTAATCTTCCAAGTTGTACTGCCAGTTAAGGCCATGTCATTGTCATTGTGTTGTTTTTAAATTGTTCCCTTGTGTCTGTGGACTGGCATCTGTTGTTATGTGCATCTGTCATTTGTCCATAGGTGTGTATCCCATTGGGTCAGGATATCAAACATGCCTAGCAGTGTCACAACCTCAGTGTCTTCCTGGCCACGTGTCAATGTAGTGGTGTATGTGTTGCTTGTCCTAGAGGGTTGTTGTGCAGTGTGTATATAACTGGGTTTCTGTACTTACCAACAAGTAGGCCATTGCCATATCGTCCATCCTGGAAGTGTTGATTGATGGTGCAGTGGCGGAAGAATCATGTACACTCCCAAGATACTTTGCCACGATGTTGGTGATCAATCCCCGGTGATCGACAATGGCCTGCACATTGATGGAGTGTGTGTGCTTCCTATTACGGTATAGATGTTCGGTTGCAGCAGGTGGCACATTGCGTACATGTGTGCAGTCAATGGCACCAAGCACTTGTGGGAAGCCGTTGATTTGGTAGAAGCCCTGTTTGGTCTCCTGCTGCTTCTGCTGTGTGTTGGGGAAGCTGATGTGGCGGGTGTGAAGGAGATGATGGCATCCAATACCTTAGGTAGGAAGGCAGAGAATGAGGGCTGTGAGATCCTGGCAACCAGGGCACCAGTGATTTGAAAGGAGCCACTTGCCAACATGTGAAGTACAGCTAGCAGCTTGGTTTCTGGTGGAATGGTGTAAGGGTGTCTGCAAGCTGGGTACCAACTGTGGCTTAATTTTGCGCAGCAGCTGCTGAATGGCTTGCCAGTTGAGTCTGTACCTCTGAATGATGTCTTGTTGCAGGAGTCCCAGAAGGGTTGTCCTGGTGCGGAATATCCTCTCCTGCCTTCTGCGTTGCCTTTGGGCTCCCTGCTGGTGTTGTAGAAGCTGCTGCTGTTGGTCCTGTGCTCTGCGTCAGCGTGCATGCTGGATGAAAAGCACCTCCATGTCTTCCTTTTGGAGCTCTGCTGTTGCTTCTGTGTGTTTTCCTTAAGTACTGGTGTGTTTGCCCCATTTTAACACCTGCCCTGACCCAGGCGTTATTTTTTACGCAAATCAGGCTGTGCGTCATTTTCCGCCTCCGCCTCCCAGCCGTGCAGGATTTTTGTGCAGTAGCATAAATATGACGCACGGGTGTTTAAGTCATTTTTTGGATAGGAACGCCTACCTTGCATGCCATTAACGCAAGGCGGTTTCCCGCATCCTGAAAATGAAGCACACGACGGTCTTTTGGCGTTTGCGAGCTCGGGCGTCATTGTATAAATATGGTACAAGGTTTGCGCCGAAGGTGTGTCAAAAATGTTGACGCACATTTGGCGCAGACAGAGTATAAATATGCCCCTTAGTGTATTACTTACCTCCTAAGGGTGGGTCACCTGTCTAGTCATTTGTGATAATCTGTGCCAAAAAATAAAGTACCTTTATTTTTGTACAACTGAGTGTTTCTTTCATGTGTGTAAGTGCAGTGTGACTACAGTGGTATTGCATGAGCTTTGCATATCTCCTAAATAAGCCTTTGGCTGCTCATCCACAGCTACCTCTAGAGAACCTGGCTTCTAGACAATGCCTACATTTCACTAAGAGGGGATACCAGGACCTGGTATAAGATGTAAGTACCTTGGGTACCCACCACACACCATGCAGCTTCCTACAGGGAGGCATTTCACTGGGTGTTACATGGGTCTTCCCAAGCAACTCCCATGGTTTTTGATGCATTCCCAGATTTACCAGACCTGGTAAACCTGGGAATGTGCCAAAAAGATATGTGTGAAAAGGGAGGCAGCAGAAATGTACTAAGATACGGACCAATTCTACTATCTGTAGCCCTGGTACACTTTGTGCTGCCTAGCCCCAACGAACTATGGTGCCAGTGTTCTAGGTAGGATTGTTTTGGGGTTTTTGTGCATTTTCCACTTTCTATGTGTGCTGTTGAATGCATAGAAAGAGGAAGCTATTTCTCCTTGTTGCACCTGGTTCATGGAGGCATAGCATTTTGGGAAAATCCTAGGTTTACTCTCCTTAGTAAGCTTAAGCTAGGGACTGCATCAAAATCCATGTGTGAATACATGGGAATGGTAATGCTTAACACACCTAATACCTCCCTGACGCTAGGCTTGCATAGCCACACATCTGATTTGTGAGACTTTGTAAATCTCAAATTAAATTTTGCGTTGTGGCTGTGCAAAAAATGGGCCTAACTATGACACGAAAAGTTAATACATCTGGGCCCTAATGTTTTGTTAATACATTCACTGATTTCCAAGTGGCAGCCTTGTGAATATCTGTTAAGGGGGCATTTCCTAGCCATGCTGTTGTTGCTGATTTCCCTCTAGTTCAGTACTTCCCACACTTTTTAGAGGCACAACACAATGTTTAGAGAAAATGGCATTTATGACTCAACTAGCTTTAAAGGAGATGAAGCAGGCAATTTGTAATGTAACTAAAGCACTGTGTGGTAGTGCACTGTTATCTACAGACAGCTAATTTTCCATTTAATGGACACTAAAGTTGCACAGACATACCGTTTTACTGATAAAACTATATAGCACACAAATGATAATGTGTGGAAAGTGGGTTACAGGGAATAATATTCATCATTTGTGCTTCGCACCCCCAAATCTAGGCCAATATTTAAGAAAAAGTGGCCTATCAGCTATGATGTGCCACTTTTCTTGTGCCCCCTACTGGCACCTAATGGAATACAGCACACCATGGCCGTCGTTAGCACAATAGCATCAACATTTTTGACGCTATTGTGGTTACAGTAGCATAAAAAATGTTGACGCTAGTGCAGCAAAGTGCAAGGAGGCCCATAGGTTTCTGTGGGAGTATCATTTTAATGCCTGCTCTGCGCAAGCATTAAAAATGATGCCAAAAATGACACAGTGAAATCTTTTAACTTTCACTGTGCCATTTTTGAGGGCCTGCTAGAGCCGGAACTCCCCTCTTGCATACATTAAGCCTGGTGCAGGAATAATGTGGCGCAAAGGGTTACAAAGTGGCATAATGCATGCATTGCACCACTTTGTAAATATGGTGTGGCCGAAAAGCCACTTTAACGCTGCCTTAGCTTCAAACAAATGATGCTATGGCGGCTCTAAGGTAGCCCTAGGGCGCTCTTAGATATGCCCAAAGTGTCTTGGTTGATCCTAATAAAATCTGTGTTTCCTTAGCACTTCAGAATTAGAAAACAATGTTCTTCAGTTTTGCTTTCCTAACTGCTGAATATCTACAGTTCATTTACATTTTGTTGATTGTTACAAAGAAATTACATTCTAAAACCTTTCCTTTCACTGTCCCTGTCCCCCAGCAATTTTGTGACAAAATTCACTTTACTTTTTTTTCTCAGACTACAAAGTGAGAGGAGTTTGTAAACACCAATTCCCATGTTAAAAAACATAAGCAGCAATTTGTCAGAAGACATACCCTGGTATTTGACCTCTGTGTTTGAAGCACAGAAATTGTGACAAGATAAATACAGCGGGCATATTTATGTAGATTTAAAGCAGCGCAGCAAGCCACCTTGCTGTGCTGTGTACCATATTTAACATAATATGACTAATTCCAGTCTATTCATTTCACTGGCACCCTTTTGGCTGCCTGGTGCCAACACAGGCACCCTTGTGCCAAGGTGCAAGGGTGCCTGTGTTTCAGACAGAATTATTTTGTGCAGAAAAGTACTCCTTCCTGCACAAAAACTATCCTCTGAGGCTTTTACCTCCGATTTGCAATGCATTGGGTTACCCTGGGTTTATCAAGCCACAGAGGGCCACACAAGGTGGCCTTGCGTGGCTTGATAAATAAGACTTAGGTTTTGCATCACCCTTGCACCACGCCCCAGAATTTAAAAGCATCTTTATTGCTTGTAATTTCGTGGTCCACCAAAAGTCAGGCTGTGACTTAAAAAAAGTTTGGGAAACAGTGCTTTAGTTGAATGAGCTTTTGGACTACCTGGAAGAGCTTTTTGTGATAATTGGTAGCATAATGAAGTATATGTCACAATCCATGTGGAAATGAATTGTTTGGATGTGGCTACCTCCCTGCCAGATGCGTCCGTAACTAAAAAAGAGTTGGTTAGATTTCCTAAGTGCCTTTATTTCATCTAGCTAAAAGTGGAGTAATATTTCTGCTGGAGTGGAAGGATTAGGAAAAAGTACAGGTAATGTGGTTGATTTATGTATAGTTCAGAAACTACTTTGGGTAGTGAAGAGCAGTGTGTCCTCATGACTACCCTATTTGCGCGCAAAAAAAATCTGCACGACTATACCACTGACATTGCTTGAATTTCACTTCCTCTCCTAGCAGAAGAAAATAGATTAAAAAATGCAGTTCGTTGTGAGAAATGCTGCAGTGTAGCCATGTGTTTGATCTTAAAAAAGGACACATTAATCAGAATACAACCAGATTGCAGTATGAAGGTTGTTACTGTTTTCTTATTGGAGGGAACATTTTCTTCAAACCTTCCAAGAAGTCTTTAATTACAGGTATGGTGAAAAAAGAAATCTGGTTTGGGGGTTACCTTAAATTATGATCACAGCAAGATGAACCTTTGGGGAAAAAAATTGTAATGAAATGAAGTTTCAATAATACAAAGACTAAAAACAAACTCAACCTCCATGCATGAAGTCACAAAGTTGACAGGTTCAGGTGAAGAACCTTCCACTGCTGCTGCGACAGAAGATCCTCCTGAAGAGGCAACTTGATTGGAGGACTGATGCTCATTTTGAGAAGCTCTGGGTACCAAACTCTCCGTGCCCAATCCGGAGACAGTAGGATTACTTGGGCCCGGTCATTCTTGATTTTCTTGAGAACTCTGGGCAGAAGTGGTATGGGCAGAAAGGTGTACAGGAGGCCTGAACTCCACTCGTGACGAAAAGCGTCACCTAGCGATAGTCCCCTTGGAAACTCCAACGCACAAAACTGCAGACATTGCACGTTCTCTGCGGAAGCGACCAGATCTAACCAAGACTCTCCCCACTGCTGAAAGAGTCCTCGCACCACCTCCAGATGGAGATACCATTCGTGACCCGCTAAGCATTTTCATCTGAGTTCGTCTGCCCTTGCGTTCAGAGAACCTGCCAGGTGTTGAACCACCAGGGTTATGCCCTGCTGTTCCAGCCATGTCCAGAGATGCAGAGCCTCTTGACAAAGGGTCCACGACCCCACACCGCCCTGCTTGTTGCAGTACCACATTGCAGTGGTGTTGTCCATGTACAACTGCACTATCTTCCCTTTCACAACAGGAAGAAAAGCATTCGATGCTAGTCGAAACGCCCGAAGCTCCAAGTTGATATAGAGCCCGGATTCCACCGGAGACAAGTGGCCTCGGATCTCTACCTCTCCTGGATGGCCGCCCCATTCCAGAAGTGACGCATCTGTCACTACTGTGAGATCTGGTTGGGGAAATGAGAAGAGTCTGCCTTTGACCCAATCGCAGTTCACTAACCACCACTGTAGATCCTTTGCAGTTACCTCCGAAATCTGAACCACGTCAGTAAGATTCCTCTGATGCTGTGCCCATTGGAACTTCAGGTCCCACTGCAGAGCCCTCGTATGCCATCTGGCATGCTTGACCAATAGGATGCAGGAAGCCATGAGTCCCAGCAGCCTCAGAGTCTGTCTCACTGAATTCCAGGATAGAGGCTGAAACATCGGTATCATAACCTGAATATCCTGAACTCACTGCTCTGGAGGATAGGCCCGATACTACACTGTGTAGAGAACAGCTCTGATAAAAGTGAGCTACTGAGAGGGAGTCAGGTGTGACTTCGGCACAATGATAGTGAACCCCAGCGAGTGCAGGAGGTTCGCCGTCGTCTGGAGATGGGTGACGAGAGGTCTGGGGCGTGGGAGCTTTCAACAGCCAATCGTCAAGGTAGGGGAAGACTGAAATCCCTGACCTGTGCAAATGTGCTGCCACAAACAGTCATCACCTTTGTGAACACCCGAGGGGCACTGGTGAGACCGAAAGGGAGCACGGTAAACTGAAAGTGCTCATGGCTCACCTTAAACCGGAGGTAACGCCTGTGGGCTGGCAGGATGGGGATATAAAAATACGCATCCTGCAAGTCTAACACTACCATACAGTCTCCTTGATCTAGAGCAGACAAGACCTGAGCAAGAGTGAGCATCTTGAATTTCTCCTTCTTGAGGTAGAGAATGACGTCCCTTAAATCCAGGATAGGGCGAAGGCCCTTGTTCTTTTTGGTAATCAGAAAGTAGTGGGAATAACAACCACTGCCTACTTCTGACATCGGGACCCTTTCTATGGCTCCCTTGGCCAAGAGAGGCGTAACTTCCTCACGGTGCAAAACCAAATGATCCTCTATCAGCCATTCTTTTGTCGGAGGGATAGAGGGAGGGAAAGACTGGAAGGGAAGGGAACAGCCCTTCCATATGATCTGCAGAAACCATTTGTCCGTTGTGATAGAAAGACAGTGAGGGAGATGAAATTGAATCCTCCCTCCAACTGGACGGATGTGGTCCTGCAGAACCACACTAGGAGGGCTTGGGTGCAGTGGAGGGATCTGTGTGGTGGTCAACCTCTGGCCAGACCCTCTGGGTCTGATGGTACCACGTCCTCTTCCGGGATGTTGTGAAGCCTGAGGACAGTGGCTAAACTGTGGCTGGCGTGGTACCACGCCCCTTCCGAAGCCTCAAAAGGGCCAAAAGACAGACTGCTGTCGTGCTGGTGCTGAAAGGCCCAAGGATCTGGCCGTAGCTCTAGAATCCTTGAACCTCCCAAGCGTGGAATCTGCCTTCTCACCAAAAAGGCATGTCCATCAAACTTGAGTGGACAGCCCCCGAAAAGCCTGTTGAACGTAGGCAGGAGTGACGACGTAGGGCCACTTATGATGTAATTGCTCTGCCCAGCAAGTCGGTTGTGTCCAATCTACACCTGATCGTAAACTTGGCTACATCTCTCCCATCCTTGACAGCCTGGGTGAGAGTGTCCTGTATGCCCTCCAGGGCCTGGGGCAACACCTGTGCCACCGTATCCCATAAAGTATGGGAAAAACAGCCCAATAGGCAAGAGGTGTTTACGGATCTCAATGCCAGGCTGGTGGAAGAAAATGTTTTCTCTCCAAGTTGGTCCAGCCTCTTGGATTTCCTATCCGGGGTAGCGGAAGGGAAGGCACCACAGGAAGAAGAGGCTTGGACCACCAAGCTCTCCGGGGTGGGGTGTTTGGTCATGAAACTAGGGTCGCTCGGAGCGGGCCTATGGCGGCGGCCGACCATCCTTTTCACAGGAGCCCCAGTGCTGGGTTTGGACCATGTACCCAGAAGGACGTCTGTTAGGGCCTCATTAAAGGGCAACATCGGCTCTGACTGAGGGATCGGCGCTGGTCCGGATCCGGTATCTGATCCTGGGGTCCCAAACGGTGCTGAAGCTGCTGATGTCGAAACCGAAGGGGCTCCTGCTGACACCACGGGGCCTAAAGACACACCGAGGGTGCAGCCTGCTAAAGAACAAGACGCATGGCCTAGTAAAATTATTTTATTTGAGCGGGGTCGCTCCTGTCCCCAAAAAAGGGAGAAGACGCAGAGTCGACCCTGGCGACGGCTCCGCAGAACCGTGCTCAGAACGTCGACGTTCCCTAGACGTCTCGTCGGCTGACGGGCGTGACGAAGTCGAAATCCGCTTGGACTTCTTCTTGTGCCTCTTACCTGAATGATCAGATGACCTCGAATGCAGGGAAGAGGACTTGGGGCTCCGGGAGCGGTGCCGCAACCTCCTCCTACTGCAGGACTGTGACCTCCTCGGAGTCATGCCGACCGAAGACGACTGTCTGGCCACAAGAAGCTTGAAGGATTTCTCCCTCAAGGCCTTCGTAGTCATAGCCCGGCAGTCGGAGTACGAGGTGGAGTCGTGATCCTTCTTGAGGCACCAAAGGCAAACTCGGTGCGGGTCCGTCACCGACATGGTGCGATGACATGCACCACAGGGTCTGAACCTAGTCTTTCTCGAAGACATGACTTCAAACAGTCAAAAAGGTGAAAAGAAAGGGTAGCTCTAATCCGGAACTGAAACTTAACCGGTGGGGAAGGAAAAGAACTGCTGTAAGCGCGCCGAGGTGGTGTCTATAGAGACAACTGTGATGTCATAGACAGCTCCAACGACGCTGACGATGCCACGTTGAGCCGGATGACGCACGCGGATCCGAACGACGCCACCCAACGGCGTGCACAGGGTACTGCTCAACAGAAAAATTCCAGATTCGAAGCTGACGCCAAGGAATTCTAAGGTAAGGAATCTGCAGCTAGAAGTCTCTATCAGATGTTGGCATTTCCTGTGGTGTTGGTGATGCAGAAGTCACAGGATGTACAGATTTGCTACTCAAAGGTGACAGATGTCTGTCTTGATACCATTCTTGGTTTTGGGATCGCTGGTGGCAACTCTGGCAATGGTGTGGTACATGGTTGTGGAGAAGGGAAGTTGAGAGGGATCAGAAGAGTTTGCAGAAGTCCTGTAACGGAATTACACAAAATAGGACACCCAGTGCTTACAGCGTGTCTTCTTCAGATGGACTCAGTCTCTTTTTAGAAGTAGGTTTTAAAGGAGAAACAGTCCAGCCCTGATGAATGGATTTTAGGTGTTGAATGGACTGAATTTGTGGATGGTGTGGAAGAAGCAGAGAAAGTCATAGAACGCTTTAATGTTGATGGTCTTTCCTTTGATGATGAGCCTGATGGTGACCTTTGCCTCTTGGATATAGAAGAATTTGGCATTGAATCATTGTGTGTCAGCCTTCAGTGCCTAGATTTTGATGGTGTTAGAGACCAGCGACTGTGGCTCATCTGCAATGAGGCTTTTAAAGCGGAGATCTTCAGCAACTGGAATCGTGGAAAAGACTTTGGTGGTCATTATGTACATGGCGGGAAACACCGCCGACCGCTGTGGCGACAGTGAACAGAAGACCGCCATTGGAAGTGAACAGCACACCGCCATATAATGATGCCAAAACCAGAAGCCTCCAAAAATTCTGCAACCTCCAGCCACCATCAGGGCCCTTGATGGAAGAAAGGCTGCACACCCCACCCCACCAGCGCCAAGCAGACAAATCCTCCACCCTCCAAATTATGATGCACAAATCACCGTGGCGGTTAGTGGATGTCAAACGACCATTGGCAGTATGAACCGCCACGGCCAGCAATTGGACCTAACATCAAGAAATGCACACATTGGCAAGTTTGAAACCTACACACCTGACACACATCCACAACACTATAAAACACTCACATACACACACCAACAATCCTTTGCAACGCCAATAGGACAACTGAGATTGACAACACAACACGTAGACACTGAACGCAACATCACACAAGTCACACACCCAACCACACAACAGCACCCTCAATAAAAAATCTTACAACACTCCACCCACAACAAACACCATTGCACCCCCTAAGCACTCCGCTTCACAGATAGGGAGGTAAGAACAATGGTGGATGAAATACTGAAGGTCGAGCCACAAATCTTCGGGGCACAGGTCCAGCACACACTCATCGCCAGGAAGATGGCGTTATGGCAGACTATAGTAAACAAGGTCAATGCAGTGGAAAACCACCCACGCACAAGGGATGACATCCGCAAGAGATGGAACGACCTGTGCGGGAAGGTATGGTCCATGGCATCCAGGCACAACATTGCGGTACAGAAGACTGGGGGAGGACCCCAACCTACACCCCTGACTACATTGACTGGGAGAAGAAGGTACTGGCTATCCTGCACCTTGAGGGCTTCACTGGAGGACTGGACTTGTGTAAGTCATCTACAATTACTTCATATCCACCCCACCTGTAATGCATGTACCACCCCAGCCCTTCAACTACCACCAGGATCACTACCCCACCCAAGCTACAGTCACTACATCCAGTCACCCTGCATGCCCACAAACCCACTAACAGGCCTACATCCCGCCTCCCTGTGCGCAGCCACCTACCTCTGTAAGGAATCACAATGGCACTACTGCACCTCCACATCCCAAGCAAAATGTACGGACAACCCCACAATAGGTCCCTGCATGGCCCGACAGGGGAACAAACAGCACAAAATAGGGCAGAGCTGTGCATCCTTATACGAATTAGTACATGTAACATACATGTCTATTCCTCCCCCCCCCCCGGCACCACCACCCATGCCACCCTGACGGAAAGTCCCAGGAGTGCCAAGGCCCCACATGGAGACAGAGGCCCCACTCAGGACACTGGAGAGGGATGTATAGACAGTGAGGATTACCCTGGCCCCTCACACAGTCCTGGCCTGTCACCCTCCAGCAGCCCCACCCAGGATACCACTGACACCGCTACCACCCAGCCACCAACATCAGCTCTGGCCAAATGACCCCATACCAGTGTCTTCAAGCCACAGACTGGAGGACCACAAGTACAGAGGCCTGAGTCACCACCAACTAACTGGCAGGATGATGATGTCCCTAGTGCAAGTGGGACTGCCAGACCTGTGCAGGGGACACAGGCACAAGGGGCTAGGCCCAGTGGGAGGGCCTCAGTGGCCTGGGCGGAGGCCAAAGGATGAATGATGCAGCCCAGGAGGTGATCTCTGAGGTCCTGGGAAAATACCTCCATACACAAGACAGGATGGGACAGATCCTGGCCACCCTGGAGCAGAGTCAAATGCTGCAGATAGCTCAACATTAAGAGACCATGGAGCAGTGGAAACAACTAAATGCAACCATGGCCACTATTGCAGGGGTGCTGCAGCACCACTACCCAACCCAGCCTGAGACCCCTTCAAACCTGGAAGCCCCTACCACTGCCCAGGACATAGACCTGCCCTCTACAGCAGCAGCAACTGGACTGGTAGCACTGGCAGAGGACACACATGAGACTAGCACCCTTACCCATGCAGCCCAGCACCAGACACTCAAACGGGCCCTCAGACCCAGATATGGCACTGGAACACCTGCCAAGACCAAGGCCCCCACTAAAAATTGACTTTGACCTGAACTGTCTCCCAAGTGTGCCACTGTGCTACCATCCTCACCCGCCAATAGCAACTTGCAAAGGACATATGGACCAATACCCACTGCCACCAATCGCTGAGCCCATGTACCTAGTATGGACATCCACCATGAGCCCACTCCCTATCACTGTACAGCGCACAAATGCAATTGTAACACCTAATAAAACACATTTACACCAATTAGTATGTCCCCTGTCATTATGAATATTCAATTGTAAGTGTGAATGCATTTGCCTGTCAATTCCATATTCATACCTTAATTGCAGGAATGGTACCTCACGCACAACATCGTCTGGAGTAAACCAAAATGTACACCATGTTTGTTTTCATGGCACATCCCACCTTATTCTTCATGTAACAGTTACAATGACTACAGACAGCACATCTGCAAACAAATGAGTCAGTCAAACATTATGAAGTGCAGACAACATCATCAGTGAACAGCACCTCATAGTCACTGGAAGTATAGTTGGATCAGCTGGTTCCTGGAGGGGACATCTTCCCCCTCTTAATCCTCACCATCACTCTTATCCCTTCTCAGAGGTAGCAGATCTGGATTTACAGCACCCTCCTCCTCTAGTAGGGGGATAGCTCTCCTCACAGGCAAGTTGCGCAGCATGCAGCAGGCCACCACTATTGTATTGTATTGTAATCATATTTATATAGCGCTTACTACCCTTGGCGAGGCGTCGAAGCGCTTTTCGATGAGTAGCACGCTACTCTGGAACCCAACAAGAATTAGTGATGGATTAGTATTGGTAAATAATTAGTACAGTTTTAGTATTATTATGAGTTAATTTGAGCCGCAGAAATGAGAGTTTGTTAGTTAGATTGACTGGAGTAATGTAGGGGTGGAGGAGGAAAGAAATCCAGAAGTGTTAATTGGGAGTATATCCTTAATTTACTCAACCCAAAGGCTTGGGATGAGTAAAGGGGGATGGAGGAGGGAAGAGTATGTGGAAGAGTTAGGGAAAGCATAGTAGCAGGGGGAGATAAATGCGGGAGAATTTAGTAGGGTTGTGTGGGAGGTCACGGTAGTAGAGTGAGGTTTGGTGAGTAAGATGTGGAAGCGGAGGGAAGAGCTTAGGCAGAGTTAATTAGGAGATGAAAGTAGTAGAAAGGATTTGGGATGAGACAGAGTGACAATGGAGGATAGTTTGATAGAGACATGACATATGATGATGGGTAGATAAGTGTGATAAGATGAGAGCAGGAATTCATAGATATCTAGTATAACAACCCACCCAGGAGCCATGCAATGATGTACGAACATGCCAAGCACAGAAACAACATATATACATACATACATGTATATATATATACACATACATACACACACACACATGAATACACACACATATGCACATACAATACATAATTAGAACCATGGGTAAAATATACTTAGTCAAACAGGTTTAAAGCGTGTGTTTGTATTTTATTGTTATGACATAGTAGAAATACATATTTTCTAAAGAAACTATACATAATTAGAAATATACACATAATCTGAAAAACATTTATCAACATAGACATATGCAGTTCCTAGTTGTTTGAATATGGTGGTTATGAAGGAAAGAGCCAACTCTTGAGTAGTTTTCTGAAGACAAGAAAGTTATCTGTGGCTCTTATAGTTGGGGGTAATGAATTCCATAGTTTGGCTGCTTGAACGGAAAAGGATGTACCACCTATAGTTGTTTTCTTGTATGGTGGTGTTCTAAGGCGGGGTGCCAATCTTGAGCGGAGGTTTCTTTGTTGGATGTATTTGGTTATTTTGTTTCTGATAAAAAGCTGTCCTGTTCCATGTATAGCTTTGTGGGTGATACAAAGCAGCTTGAAAGTGCATCGTCTGGCAATGGGTAACCATTGTAGTGCTCTCAAGGCAGGGGAGTTGTGGGCTTGCGGCTTTACATGTAATAGTAGCCTGGCAGCGGATTTCTGGATACGTTGTAGTTTTTTCATAACAGATAGAGATGATCCATGGTAGAGGCCATTGGCATAATCCAGTTTGGATAGTACAAGCAAGATAGTAGCTTGCACCTTGTGTGGAAATCCGAGGTAGGGGAAGATGCGTCGTAAAGTCTTCAAGGTGATGAAGCTTGTTCGTGCTAATTTGTCCACTTGGGCATTCATAGTTAACTTAGAATCCATGGTGATTCCTAGGTTTTTAACTTCCTTGGATAATTGAGGAGGTGGTCCGAGATCGTCAGGCCAGACGCACAGAGGGTCATAAATTTTCCAGTCACCACGTATGAGTATTTCTGTTTTGGAGGTGTTTAGTTTGAGATGGCTCCAGGTCATCCACTGATCAACGGCTCTGAGGCAACTGAAGATTTGTGAGTTTTCAATGGTTTTGGGGCATTCTAATTTAAGTAGTATTTGTGTGTCATCTGCATAGTTGTAGCATGTGAGATGGAAATCATTGATCAGTTCTGGTAAAGATATCATGTAGATGTTGAAAAGCAAAGGTGAGATGATTGACCCTTGGGGGACCCTTGCTTTTGTGAGGTAGGGTTCGGATGAGAAGGGGGGCGAGTGGATGATATTAGATCTTTTTTGAAGATAGGAAGTAATCCAGTCGAGAGCAATCCCTTGTATGCCGGCTTCGGGGATTCTTTGAATTAGGGTGTCATGGTCAACCGTATCAAAGGCAGCTGAGAGGTCCAAGAGAAGTAGTGCAGCAACTCCATTTTGGTTGACTGTATTTTTAAGATCATCCCAGATTGCTATGAGTGCTGATTCAGTGCTTCTTCCTGGGCGGAATCCAGTTTGGAAGTCTGAAAGTATAGAATTGTCTTCAATGAATTGTGACATCTGGGCGAATGCTGCTCTTTCTATCAATTTGCCCAGGAAAGGTCCATTTGTGATTGGTCTGTAGTTGTTGGGGTCTTGCTGGTCTACGTTTGTTTTCTTTAATAAAGGTCGTATGTATGCCTTTTTCAGGTCTATAGGAAAAGTTCCTGAAGTTAAAGAGTTGTTGATGATTCTTCTTACAGGAGTGGCAGCAGAAGTAGATAGAAGAACGTTCTTGAAGATTTGTGGTGGGCAAGGGTCAGAAGGGCAACCAGAAGGTCTGCTTGCTTTGACCAAATCCATAAATTCATCCTGGGATATTTGTTTGAAGGACTGTAGAGGTTGGGTTGGTTTATTCTTAGAGGGTATTTTAGGAAAGGGGTTGGTGCTGATGTTTTTCTTCTGTTTTAAATAGGAGTCCAATGTGTCTGCCTTGGTTGTGTAGTGAGTTGCCAATTTGTTTGTGAAATCGTGAGTAGTGGGATGACTTGCTTCCATGCATGTAGGTTTTTGAAATTCATTGAGAATTTTATAAAATTCCTCGGTTGTAGATTGAGCATTTTGAATTCTGTCTGAGTAGTACCTTTTTTTAGCTTTTTTGATTGATGATTTGTATATCCTGTTAAGTTTGTGTAGCTGCAGTTTGTCTTGACTGTTGTTTGTTTTGAGCCAGGTCCACTGCAACTTTCGTTTTGTTGCTTTATCTTTTTAAGTTCTGTGTTTCTCCAAGGTGTTGTTTTTCTTTTGTTGTGTTTAGTTTTTCTGAGTGGTATTAGGACATCAAAAGCTTCCTGTAGCCACTCATAAAGTTTTGGCACAGACTTAATTGTATCTAGATCTGTGTTGGCTGTTAGTTGTGTTTCTAAGTCATCCAAATTGAGTTTGCTCCATGGTCGATAGGTGTATGTATGTAAGTAGTTGTGGGATGTGTTGATTTGTGGAGTTGTATGCCGGAAAGTTAGCAAATGGTGGTCTGACCAAGTGATTGGCGTGATGCTATGAATAGAAACTAGTTCAGGCTTAGCAAAAATGACATCTAGGATGTGACCAGCGATGTGTGTGGGATTGTGTACAATCTGATGTAGGTTCAATGCGACTAGGCCAGTGGTGATAGCTTTTGGATGGGGCATATTGGGTTTGTCAAACCAAATGTTTAGATCCCCAAGAATGCATAGGTTGGAGTATAGTGTAATAAGGTTTGAGACTATGTCTAGAAAAGCATCTGGGAATGTGGAGTTGTTAGGTGGAGGTCTGTAAAGGAGGAGAAATGTACAGGAGGAAGTTGGAGTAGGGTGGCATCTGGTAAGGAGGGCTTCACAACCTTGTATGGAGATGTTGCCTGTTTTACTGAGGTTCAATGCCTGTTTGAATATAATAGCTAGTCCATCTCCTCTCTTTCCTATACGGTTTTGCGCAATGGTTTGATAGCTTGGAGGAACGGCTTTGTGCAACACGGGGGTCATGTCATCTCCCAACCAGGATTCAGTTATGAATAGTAAGTCAGGTTGTGTGTCTGTGAGCAGGTCATAGATGTGGTGCTTGTTTTTTGAGAGTGATCGAGCATTTATGAGCTAGCAGTTTAGAAAAGGTGTATTAGTGGTAGTGTTGTTTTGTTTAGGCGAAGGGTAAGTAGTATAATGTGAGCTTGAAGCAGGAGTTTTGCTAGTTGTGATAACTGTTTGAGGCTCACAATAGTCTTTTCAATATAGTGTTCCTCTTCCAGCAGGTTAAGGAGGCATTTTGTTGGGTCTGTGTGTGTGGGTGGTGGACTTGGTGGCTGAGAGAGCCATGAGAGAGTGTACTGTTTTTTGTAGTGTAGTTTTATTAAGTAATAGACAAGGGGATGCGAGGTTGCTATGAGTGACATGTTTTTTATTTTGTTTGCGTTTGTTTAGTGTGGATGGAGTATGGGTTAGGGGAGGTGGAGGAGCATGTGGATCATGACGTAAGGCTCTAAATTGTGCAATGGAGGAGAGGCGAATGAATGAAAGTTGCTGGGTCGGGGTGCTTGGGGTAGGTGTTTGTGAAGAGTGAGAAAGTAGGGGTGAAGATAGGATGGAATTTGTATTCTTTGTGTAGTCCTGAGGGTGGGAGTGGGTATGCCAATAAGTGTAATGTAAGTTTGTGTTGCTTTGCTGTGCTGATGTTTGTGGTTGGTATTGTTTTTGTGGAATAGTGAGAGGGGATATTGGTGTGGTTGGTTTTGGTGAGGGATTTGTATGTCAATTAGTGCTGATGAATGGAATTTGAGTGTTAGATGGGTTGTTGATGTGTTTTGGAGATGAATGTACGAGGTGTGTAGGAGGCAATGGATGTGTGTCAGGGGAGTTAGTATTAGTTGCGATGACTGGAAGAGGTAATATGTGTGGTGGAGTGAAATGTGGGGATTTTATGGTTGTGTGTAATTGGTGAAGAGAGGGGAAGAGTGTTTGTAGATGGTGTGTTTGAAGGCAGGGTTTGGGCATTGTTATGATGACAGGTGGTCTGTGTGGAGCAAACAGCGGATAGTGTTGTTGGTTAGTATGAGCAGAGAGTGTGTATCTGGAAGGCTGAGAGAAATGTATACTGTCATTTTGTGTTGTGTGGGTGATGGCAGGTTGTGTTAGTGGGAGTGGACAGAGTAGTGTTTGCTGTGAGAAGGCAGGTGTTTGACTGTAGAAGTTGTGGGGGATGTGTGTATATGTGTTGTATAAAGGGTATTGTGTTGCGTGATGGGGCAATGCAATCTGTCTGTGGTCAGTTTGTGATGCATGAGTTGGATGCCTTTGTAGAATATGTGTTGGGATGTGTAGGGGCTGGAACCATTCTTGGTCCACTTAGAATTGGGCAGCATTTCTGGCCCTAGGCCCTAGTCCCGAACAGGCCCAAACAGGCAGCTGCCCTTGTCCTCTCTGCCCTTTGCTGAGACGCCCGGGCTGAAATGCCCTGAGTCCTAGCCTTTAATAACCCTACTGGCCAATAAGAAGCTGGTCCTAACCCTAGCCAATCCTATTTCAAGTCCTGATTCAAACAACTAATGGGAGACCCAGCCCTAATCACCAATCATAGCCCTATTCCTGACCACCAATCACAGCCCCAGCCCTAAAACCAGCAACCAATCAGAATCCCAGCCCTATCCACCAATCACAGCCCTAGAACCAACAGCCAAGCAGAATCTCAACCCTATCCACCAATCACAGCCCTAGAACCAACAGCCAATCAGAATCTCAACCCCATCCACCAATCACAGCCCTAGAACCAACAGCCAATCAGAATCTCAACCCCATCCACCAATCACAGCCCTAGAACCAACAGCCAATCAGATTCTCAGCCCTATCCACCAATCACAGCCCTAAAACCAACAGCCAATCAGAATCTCAACCCTATCCACCAATCACAGCCCTAGAACCAACAGCCAATCAGAATCTCAACCCCATCCACCAATCACAGCCCTAGAACCAACAGCCAATCAGATTCTCAGCCCTAGAGCCAACAGCCAATCAGATTCCCAGCCCTATCCACCAATCATAACCCCAGTCCTGGAGCCAGCAACCAATGAAAGACCATCTCCCAACAACCTATCACAACAACATATGCAACAGCCAATAGGAACTTCTATAAAGAGCAAGTTAACTGAAGTCCAGTCCCTGTGGTCAGGGGGGAAAGGCAACTGCTGCTCTATTCAGAATCTCCTTGGATACAGACAGGCTGAATCCACACTTCCAAGCTAGCAGAGTCTACTTTCCAGGTAAGTGAGAGATTGTTTAAGAAACAAACACTGGAATACTGCTGGGGGCGTGCTCTGAAATCAGGCTTTTTTTAAAGGCAAAAATACAGGGGGGCAGACAGTTTTTAAGCACAATTTAAATCACAGAAACAGATGAAAACAGTCTCCTAAAAACACACTCTGCAAAATGTTTGTAACCTTTTTACTGAGAAGAGAAAAGGGGGGAGGGGGAGGGAGGTGTGCCACAAACTAGCAAGGCAATTCACACAGTCACGGGAAAAACAAATCTACAAAAAAACACCACTTTAAAAGAGGCCAGGCTGCCTGAAACACAGAGAGTCCACAGTAAAACAGACACAGGTAGCTGAAATAAACACTTTTGAACAAATAATACTATTTACCCAGAAAAATCTCAGGGCTCCTTACCTAGGTCTTTTTGCAATCCTTGAACACTGGGTTGTATCAGGACACAGGGGAGATGCTCAGAGGCTCGCAAAATTGTCAGGGCCATAGCAGAGGGATCCCCCAGAGAGTTGGAGGCAACATAATCTAGCCTTCAGGAGACCTATTGTGCACTCATCACCATCCTAGTATGTCCATTGGTCTCATTATAATTCCTCCCTGGATCTGTAATGGGATTTCTCACAGGTGTCAGGAGCCATTGCAAGTTGGGGTAGCCAGAGTCACCTGCAAAAGTGGTTGAAACAGGACTGTAAAAAACTGCCCTTACTTGCAGACAGCCTGGCTGTCAGCTATGTACTGATCCAGTGTCATACACACTCACCTATGAGCCAACCTCTCTCCCCTTGTAGTCGTTCCATCATGGGTGGCACACTGCTGGACCTCAGGACAAAGGAATCATGAACTGATCCTAGAAACATGGAATTTACATGTGAAATGTACTGGTCAGCAGTACACACCAATTGTATATTCATTGAGTGGAAGTTCTTCCTGTTCCAGTACACCTGTTCATTCACTCTTGGGGGTATGAGAGCTATGTGAGTGCCATCGATGGTACCTATCACATGGGGAATGTTAGCAAAGGTATAGAATTCAGACTTGATGTCAGCGAGTTCAGCCCTTTGGGGAAACCTGACATATGTCTGCAGGTGTTTGTACAAATGCATCCAGGAATTTGGACAGGACAAGGCTAAACATTGGCTGTGAGAAACCTGCACCCATGCCCACTGCCACCTGAAATGAGCTGGTAGCCAAGAAATGGAGTACAGAGAGTACTTGCACTTCAGTAGGGATGACATGCTGATTCTGATTAGCTTGTCTCAGTACAGGATCCAGTAAAGCACATAGGTCATGGATTGTTGTACAATAGAGTCTGTAGGTTACAATGATGTGATGTTCCACCAAGCTTTCCAAATCAACAAGAGGTCTGTACACCGATGGGGCCCTCCCTCGCCACATGGGTCTGTACCTATGGGAAGGAAAGAACACATATGAGGGACACACATACACATGCAAAACATGCTGTGTTTGAATAACTGCTGTACAATACGTTGGTGATACACACAAGCGATGCATGATGTACAACTTTTGGGACATGTATGCTGGGATAACTCTGGACTGATGTGAGGAACAGACACTCATGTGGGCAGGTGAGAAAGGGCTGGGACCTGAAGGCCCTGAATGGGGCCTATGACCAGGAAATATTTAGGTGGTGCTAGCAAAATGGCAGTCTCCTGCCATCCAGATATGAAGGAGTGGAAGTGACATAATTCTGCCAGCGGTAGTTGTCATGGCAGAAGGCGGTATTCCCCGCCGTGCACCCAGTCATTGGTTTACATGGCTGTCAATGGGGAACCTGGGCCTATCATGATCTCCGCCGGCGGTGACGGTGCACATCGTCACAGAGCGTACGCCATGTCATCACCCCAATTTCACTAGACTCCTGAATCCCTGCATGAAAGTACTCCACTGAGTATGCTGCTGTGTCCTGACTCTGGTTACTCCAATGGCATGTGTCACAGGGGAAAGGGCCCCATCCTTCACCACAGAGGAGCTGGAGAAGCTGGTGGACACGGTCCTACCCCTGTATGCCAAGTTATGGGCGACCAGAGGAGCAGGTGAGTTGGCAGTTGATTGCATGGATGAGTGTGATGGTTGGGGATGCCTGTATACATGTGTGCTCAATTTGTAACTGCACAGGTGTAGATTGTGTGGCAAGTACTGTGAGTGAGGTGGTAAAATGATACTGTCTGGCCCATAGGGAATGATATGTCAGCCGTATCAAATGGGCATATCCTGATGTCTGTTTTTCTTCTCTGTGTGTCCCATACAGGTCAGCGCCCATCAGAAGAGGGGACTCTGGCAGGCCATTGCCAGGGAGGTGCAGAACCAGGGGGTCTAGAACCAGTGGAGCACCCACTACAGGAAGCAGTGGGAGGACTAGTGTCGCTGGGCCAGGAAGACCTGTGAGGCCCAGCTGGGGAATTCCTCCAAACGAGGAAGGGGTGCCTGTCGGATCCTGTACCCCCCCTAATGTGCCGCATTCTGGCGGTGGCATATCCGGATTTGGATTGGCGCTTGAAGGCAGCACAGCAGCCACAAGGGGGTGAGTACCAACACCAATTCATACCACTTTGATGGATGTGTTTGAGTGCTGTGGTATGTATGCTGTCTAGTGCCAGGCACTCTGACAGGTGACTTCCAGCAGTCCTGCCCCCCATGGACACGGAAATGGTTAGGGGCAGGTCTGACAGTTCATCAGGTCCGCGTGTCATGTTGGGAATGAGTTCCATGCTGGGGTAGTGGCCACAAGTCAGGGACATAGTCATGACTATAGTTGTAGATGCTGCGTGTAGGTGTGTGTGTGCACCAAGTATATTCATCCATTCAGGTATTTACAGATTTCGATCAAATATTTTGTCTCCCCACCCCTGTGCTCTTGTGTTCTTTGCGTACATCAGCATCATCTGGCGAGGGAGCAGTGGCACCGGCCCATGGTTCCAAGGAGGCAGAGTCTGCGGATGCCAAGGGGACCAGTGGGTTGGAGGGCGAGGGTAGTACCACGGGGGGAGTGGCCAAGATGGAGACCGCGACAGATGCCTGACACATAGGCCTTCGTCGGCGCCCCTGGAGACGCTGCAGAGTGGCGGGCGCTGCTTCCCCGAGCACCGGGGTTACAGCGGCACCCCAAGGAGAGCTTGGGGAGAGGCGAGCGGCTTCAGGAGGCCCGCAGATCGCACTAGGCCTCCGAGACAAAGGATCCCCGGCCGTCGTGCTGCAAGTAGAGGCAGGAGACGGGCCCTCCATCCACCGTCGCCTGGGCTGTCGAGCCCCTAGGCGACGCCAGGAGGAGCGGTGAGTGGGGAGGCGACTCGCGGGGGGCCGTCATTGCTCTACCAGCCCCCTCTGGTAGATCCCTTGTTCCTTCCTCTCCCCCACCCCACGTACTGCAGCGCAACATCCGTGCGCGGCTCCAGGAGGAGCCGCACAACTGATAGGAAAGATCCGACATCAGGTCAGCAGGCCTCGGAGGCCAGTGAACAAACTCTTGCAGCGCTTGGGTCGGCCAAAAGCAGCAGGAAGGCCTCCCAGCGCGAATTGGACAATAAAAACTTGTTTTTGGCAGTAAAATGGCCAGGCTCAATAAAAGTACCATCACAAGACGCTCTCTAGGGCCCAAGCCAATTAAAGAGTGCCCATGCTGGGCACATAGAAGCCCCCTCCCCCCCTCTTCCTTCCTGAAGCTCAGAGGGGCAGTGGGGCAGTGAGGCGAAACAGTGAATCAATGGTGGGGGGGGGCCCTCAATCAATACAATTCATAGGAAAGGAACCTGGAGGCACAGAAACAAAGTTGGAGTGCAGACCTGAAATGGACTGTTGATGGGACATTGGCGAATGTTAAATTGATATGCCAACGTACAACCTGTCGGGCGGTTGACCTCTGCTTTGGAGGCCGCTACTGCTTAGAGTGAATAGGCAAAGACAGCAAAGTTCAACGTGAGTGTTGCAGCTGCAGGATCTCCCCAGACCCGAAGAGACTTTGCCCTCTGGCCACCCAGCGAATCTGTGCAGGGAGTGTCCCCACATCAACCCAGAGAAATAGACCCCTCCCACCCCCCCTTTTTTTTTTTTCTTTTTCTGGAAAATATCGACCACAGTAATACATTTAATCAAGTACAGAGGAGCACCGCAAAACAGGGAAATCGAAAGCTGCCAAAGCCCAAGAGCGATCCACGCTGGGGCCAACACCAGCTGACCAGCAAACAATGCCCAGCCTGACCTCTTTAGAATCCACACTACAAGCCCACTCAACTCAATTTGAGAAAATCCTGCAGGCAATATTGGACACTAAATCCTAACTGGAAAATAGAATTGATACAGTGTCCCAAGACCTCAACCTACTAAGAGTGGATCATCGCAACTTGGTGGAAAGAGTGGGCACAGTGGAAGACACACTGAGCGGACTCAACCCACTAGTACAAGAAAACCAAAAACAGATTCTTCGCTTGGAATCTGAAGTGAAGGTCCTGTGGCGCAGAATGGAGGAGGCGGAGGGCAGATCCCGGCGCAATAATGTCCGCTTTCTGGGGTTCCCTGAAAGGTCAGAGGGCCAAAACTCACAACTATTC
Organism: Pleurodeles waltl; assembly: GCF_031143425.1. Classification (NCBI taxonomy): domain Eukaryota; kingdom Metazoa; phylum Chordata; class Amphibia; order Caudata; family Salamandridae; genus Pleurodeles; species Pleurodeles waltl. Next base: position 674,607,918 of record NC_090449.1, on the reverse strand, counting down.
CTGAACAATGGTTAATCAACGAAGTTATGTTGGGCAACCCGTCAAAGTTCTTCTCAGTGGAGAGAGCATACAGGGTGCCGGGGAGACAACCGGCACTGGGAACGCAGCCTAGGCCACTAATAGCCAGATTTCTGAATTACAGGGACAAAGACGCCATACTGCAACACTTCCGTAAGAAAGGCCCCGTCCAGTATGAGGGCTCATCTATCACTGCTTACCCAGACTTTACTTAAGAAATGCAGAAACAACATAACTCCTTTTTGAGGATCAAACAACGGCTTAGAGAACACAACATTAAATATGCTCTAATGTTCCCTGCTAAATTACGAGTAATATCAGAAGTCAAAACACATATTTTTCATTCTCCAGAAGACGCGTGGACATGGCTACATGCCAAGGGGCTGGCACAACCCCGAGAAGGAACGGGAAAGGACGAGGAATGGACCACACCATCGAATCGCAGGAAAACCAGGAGACGCTCTAAAGCAGAACCCTCAGTAAAGCAAGCGGCGGCTGAGAAGGCAAAGGTACTGCAAGAGACATCCTTACGCACACAAAACTCCTTCAGTGCACTGCCGTCCAATGCAAGTGACCCCACGGACTCCGACTCAGTAAGCTCCGACGCTAATAGAGGCACTAAGGCCCATATTTATACTTTTTGACGCAAAACTGCGCTAACGCAGTTTTGCGTCAAAAAAATTAGCGCCGGCTAACGTCATTCTGAAGCGCCATGCGGGCGCCGTATTTATTGAATGACGTTAGCCGGCGTTAGCCGCCGGCGCCGTCTGGTGTGCGTTAAAAAAAACGACGTACACCAGGCAGCGCCGGCGTAGGGGGATATGGGGCTTGGGCGTCAAGAAATGGGGCAAGTCAGGTTGAGGCAATTTTTTCGCCTCAACCCGATTTGCGCCATTTTTTTTCACTCCCAACCCCCATAGAAATGACTCCTGTCTTAGCAAAGACAGGAGTCATGCCCCCTTGCCCAATGGCCATGCCCAGGGGACTTCTGTCCCCTGGGCATGGTCATTGGGCATAGTGGCATGTAGGGGGGCACAAATCAGGCCCCCCTATGCCACAAAAAAAAAAAAACAAAAAAAAAAACACTTACCTAAACTTACCTTAATGTCCCTGGGATGGGTCCCTCCAGCCATGGGTGTCCTCCTGGGGTGGGCAAGGGTGACAGGGGGTGTCCCTGGGGGCATGGGAGGGCACCTCTGGGCTCCTTCAGAGCCCACAGGTCCCTTAATGCCTGCCTTTTGCAGGCGCTAAAAAACGGCGCAAAAGCGGCCGTACGTCATTTTTTTGGACCCGCCCACTCCCGGGCGTGAATTTTGCCTGGGAGTATAAATCCGACGCACATGCCTCGGAGTCGATTTTTTAGACGGGAACGCCTACCTTGCATATAATTAACGCAAAGTAGGTGTCCACGCTAAAAAATGATGCAAACTCCATGGACTTTGGCGCTAGACGCGTCTAACGCCAAAGTATAAATATGGAGTTAGTTTTGCGTCGAAATTGCATTAAAAAAAACGACGCAATTCCGGCGCAAACGGAGTATAAATATGCCCCTTAGAGGTCCGAAGGTTACTCCCAGATCAGCGGATGCACTGTGATGGCGGTGGGGGGAGGGGTTAAGGAGATCTCATCACTTATCGGCTATAGTGGGACTTCCACAGAGTACTGTTGCAGAAGCTCAAACCAGCACAAATGGGACATGGTTTGAACATAGAAGGTATGGCGGGCTATTTCCCCAGGGGGATAGCCAAAGAAGAAGCTTCACTGCTCTGGGTCGCTGCTCGGACCGGCGAGCACCGGAGGCGTCGACACTCATAATCTGTTTGTTTAGATATTTATATCTTGACCACAGGTGGAGGTCCCCTATAAGGGTCACTTCCAATTGCTATTATGCCTTCCCAGAAGGTATCCGCATGAATACGCCCTTTTTTTATTAGAAGTGTTATGCATGCGTTGCTTATTCAAGATCAGTATTGCTGTGGGGGATTAGTTGGGGTGGGGGAGAGAAGGGTTGGTAGGAAATTATGTCTCACAGGTCTTTCCAAACAACGAAATAACTTGACACAGTCAGCAGTTGTTGTTGCTAATGCAGAGCGGGAGGTAATAAGGGTGGGTGAGCTGGGGGCCCGGGCCGGGGTACATGGGCAAAGATGGTTTAAAAGTATACATGGCAGATTACAAATCGAGTCATGCATGAATACAATATAATCATGTGGAATGTGCGGGGAATGGCGTCTCAGGGTAAAAGATATCGTGTGCACGCCTGTCTTAAGCGCCAGCGGATACACATTGCCATCCTCCAGGAGACACACTTACTAGAGGCTGATCTAAAGGGATTACGAGGTCGCTGGGGAGGACAGATTATAGGCACATCATATTCGGCTTACGCCAGGGGGGTACTTATATGGATAGCCCAGGGAGTACCATATGTGCAACATACACACAGAATAGATCAAGGGGGCAGATATGTGGTGCTGGAGGGGCGATTAGATGGTGGACAACTCACACTATTAGGGATAAATGCCCCTAATAGTGCACTACTTGAATTTTTGCGCACCCTCACGCCGGCCCTATTAGTCAATACCGAGGCACCAGCGGTGTGAGGCAGGGATATTAATAGCACACCAGATAAGACACTCGACCGTTCCATCCCACCTCCGAGTGGATTGACACATAGAAGCGCCACCGGTCCATTGGTGGCATGGGCTAGCGATATGAGACTACATGATATTTGGCGCAAAAGCCACCCGAACAACGGGATTATTCGTTTTACTCCATACCCCACAAAGTGCACACTAGGATAGATATCATATGGGGCACCCACGAAATATGCTCACTAGTCAAAGACGTGGAATACTTGGCTAAAACGCTGTCTGATCACTCACCATTGCTACTAATGTTGCAATGGGGAAGGAGAAGATCCGCGATACCTACGTGGCGCCTGCAAGGGTGGGCTCTCCTAGACCAGGCTTTCAGGGCAGAATTAAACACAATCATAAAAAACTACTGGGAAATTAACAAGGGCTCCACAGAAACAAGAGCAACAGAGTGGGATGCTCACAAAGTTATTGTTCGGGGGCATTGTCTGTCTGCCGGCTGGGGGGTCAGGCGCTCACTACACGTTGAAGTCACTACGCTGGAGAAAGAACGGAGAAGGCTAGAAATTGCAGTGGCACAAAATGGAGCATCACAGGAAGAATTAGGGAACACCCGCTTAAAATATAAAGAGGTGGATTTGAGACTCCGCCGCCACCACTATAATTATTATCTAATGCGACTGCAGACGGAAGGGGATAGATCAGGGAGACTATTGGCGTGGTTACTCCGAGAGGACCGCCAGCAAGCTCCGATAGGGGCTATAAGACAAGCAGATGGAATTATGGCCACTAACCAAGAAGCAATCAATAAAGCGTTTGAAAATTATTATACAAGCTTATACAAGGGACGGGAATCATGCACTAGTGAACAACTTGGGTCCTTTTTAAGGGGAGCGAACTTAACACAGTTGTCACAACCGGATATTGAGATATTAGAAGCCCCGCTGGTGATGGCCGAACTAGAGGCAGCAATAGCACAGACGTCTAGTAACAAAGCGCCTGGAATAGATGGCTTACCAATAGAATATTATAATACTGTAGGCGGGCGTCGCTCGCCTCGCCTACCTTAGAGCAACACTGGCGATCGCCGAACACCTCCTCCGGCTTCTGTCCACGTCGTCAAGGAGACACGTGGGGGTGGAGACGGCAATCGGCACCGGACTTCCGGGTTGCCGAGCGGGCACAAAAAGAAGACGCCGCGAACGAAGAGGGCGGAAGGAAGAAGGAGCAGGAGAGACGCCACGGATCCCCATAGCGCAGAGAGGAGAAACCAAAGAAAGACCCCGACCGGGAGGAGACGCCTGTGACTGGAGCGACGAGCCGTGCTGCACCGGCACTCTGCCCAGACCCTGTCGAGCCGGAACGATAGAGAGGAAACGAAACAGCCTGCCACGGCCCAGGAGGGTCGTGGCTACACAAGGTACGTGCCCTCTTCAGGGGCAGCCACCATAGGGAGGGAGAAGGGGAGACAGAGGGGGGAGAAGTAGAAGGGGGAGGACAGGGACTGGGGAGCTACCAGGGCACCTTCCCACCCGACCTCTAGCCTAACAGAGCCCCGAACGGCCTACCCTCACAAGTTCCTAAACTCCCCCACTACAACACCACTTGTAGTAATATTTTTTTTGTGCACTTCGTACCCCCTCACACCTCCCCCACGATAACCCCTAAAAGTAAGAAACAAGGAAATACCATCCCACTTACCTGCTGTGTCCTTCTGTTCTCTCTCGAGAAATCGCGATACCCAGAGGAGGACACCCAGAGCTCGCCACCTAAGAGGGAGAAAGGAAACTGTTAAAAGACCCGTAGCAACCCAACGCTCACGCAGAAGAGAAGCAAAGGAAGAAAAGAAGACCTACCACTATATTTGTGTTCCACCTCTCCTATAACTCAAATAAATAACGTAAAATCCCTGTCAAGGGTTTTTTAAAATCAGTGTCCGTGTCCTCTGTAGCCCTGATCGCACCCCTACAGTGGTGTCAGAAGTGGGACTGCGATTCCATACGGGCATACAGAGACTATATAACTATGGAGGACAAACCCAGCCTCGAGGACATGATCAAACAACTTGCGGAAGGTCAACGCCACCTCCAATTAGTGTGGGAAGCGCAACAAAGGGAGGCTAAAGAGGACAGAGAGGCCCTGCAATCCGCACTAAAGAGTCAGGCCACTATAATGGCCAGTAATCAACTGCTCCATGAGACTGCTCTCCAAAAACTGACCGACACAATCGCTGCCAGCAAGGTACATCCAAACGTGCCAAGTTCGGTATTACAAAAGTACCAGGAGGGAGAGGATCCCGATTCTTTTTTCACGAACTTTGAAAGAGTAGCTTCCTCAGCGCAATGGCCTGAAAATAGGTGGGGCCAATACATTGCTCCCCTCTTGACGGGCACTCTTCAATCCGCTTATCAAGCTGCCAATCCGGGTGGCACCACCCCATATTCTGAGATAAAGAAAAGTATTTTAGAGCGTGTGGGACACGACACTGAGTATTATAGGGCCAAATTTCGCAAGGTTAAATGGGGACCCAACGAAGACCCACGTACCTATTATTACCGGGTGAAGGACCTGGGACTAAAATGGCTGGGACCCATAGGGACTGACCGTGAGGACGTTATCAAAGTCATTATTTTAGAACAGTACCTTGATTCCCTGCCTCCCAGCACCCAAAACTGGATAAGGCAGCACCCTAAAATAGACACAGAGACAGCCGTTGACCTGGCATGCGCCTACCACAGGTCGGTAGATGTGAAACATCAACAACCCCGGCCCCTGGGTAAAATACCTGTAGCTCCTCCCCATTTTCCACCCAGACGAACAGCTGAAGAACCAGGACCCTCCCGGAGTACCAAGAGAAATCCCATGCAACAACCTCAGTGTTTCAGTTGTGGGGAGTGGGGTCATATCGCCCGTGGATGTCCAAAAAAACATGAGGGTGTAGAGCCTTTCGGTGGTAGAAGTAGAATGGAACACTCACCTTGACCTCCTCTCCATGGGGCTCATGGATAACTTAATAGAGGAGTGCGTCATTGGGACTGATTACCAGAGGTTTAATGAGATCCTGGATCAAACCCGGAAGCATAATCCGGTTGATGATTGGTGGGGTACTGCTCCTTTCTGGAATGATTCTATATACAGCCCCCCCCCAAAGGAAAAAGTTAACACGAAAGGAAAAGAGAGCAGAGAAACAGAGATTTTCAACTAACCAAGATCGGAAGGAAGAAGAGAGATTAGTGGCCAATATAGACAGTGCCCCCATATCTTTTAGAATGAGTCAACGCGAAGATCCTACCCTAGGGAATGCCTGGAAGAATGCCAAAAACACCTCCACGGGAGAGGTAGGTCCCTACTTCTTGGTACACAAGGACTTGCTATATAGAGTAACCACAAACGTAAATGGTGAGAAGAGACAGCTCGTAGTTCCCGAACCGTACAGAACTCAGGTACTCTTCCTGGCCCATAACCAACCGGGGGGAGGTCATTGTGGCTGGGAGAAAACCGAAGAATACTTACTGAGACGGTTTTACTGGCCCGGAGTATATGCGCATATCCGACGATATTGTGCCCACTGCCCAAAATGTAAACTAGTAGAACCGGGAGCCACTAGAAGAGCCCCGTTACGGCCATTACCTATTATCGATACCCCATTCAAACGAGTGGTTATGGATCTAGTTGGACCCCTTTTGCCATCCAGTAAAGGACACACCTATATTCTCGTCCTGGTCGATTATGCGAGCAGGTATCCCGAGGCGATCCCACTTACCAGTACCACCACTAAGGCAGTTGCACAAGCCATGATCACATTTTTTTCCCGAGTTGGTTTCCATGAAGAAATCCTTACTGACCAGGGGACACCATTCATATCTTGACTTATGAAGCAGATATGCAAGTCCCTAGGCGTTCTCCAGATAAAGACGTCCGTATATCACCCACAAACGGATGGTTTAGTGGAGCGATAAAATCGCACAGTCAAAACCCTTTTGAGGAAAATAGTGAGTGAGACGGGCAAAGACTGGGACCAGAAACTTCCCCATGTGTTGTATGCAATAAGGACACATGAACAATCCTCTACCGGGCATAGCCCGTTTGAACTTGTATTTGGGAGACAACCCCGCAATTTACTTGATATGGCGGCAGAGTTGTGGGAGGAGGAGAACAATGAGGAGCGACCCATCCTAGACTATATTCATGAATTAAAGTCCCATCTCCAGACGGTTTGGGAGGATGTAAGACATCATTTAGAGAAATCCCAAGAAAATCAAAAAAACTACTATGATCAGGGTACCAAACTACGGGTACTACAACCCAACGATAAGGTATTGATCCTACGACCCACCTCTGAACATAAGCTAATAGCCAAATGGCAAGGGCCGTATCGAGTAGTAAAAGCGGTCACCCCGGTTACCTATTTGGTTGAACTAAAAAACCACCCGAGACGAACCCAAATTTATCACATCAATCTGTTAAAGAAATGGGAGGACCTGGGAAACAACAACGATGCACCTGCAAGGGGGTACCTGATCACTCCGGCAAACCCACTAGGGTTGGAACTATGCCCCACATCTCAACCAGACCCACAAAAACTCCCCAGTATCAATGAGTCCCTTTCTGAGATGGAGACACGACAGTTAATGGGGCTAATCCAAAGTTATGCCAGCTTCTTCTCTGAACTTCCGGGAAGAACTCCGTTACTTCAACACCATATTCGAACACCTGAAGGACAAATTGTGCGCCAACGTCCCTATCGAATCCCCGAAGCTAGAAAAATCCTCATAGAGGAAGAGATAACAAAGATGTTATCTCTAGGAGTCATTGAAACATCCACAAGTCCATGGTGCTCTCCTGTAGTCTTAGTGCCGAAACCGGACGGTTCGGTCCGCTTCTGTATCGATTTCCGAAAACTCTTGAGGTGTCACTCTTCGATACCTACCCCATTCCCCGGGTAGATGAAGTTTTAGAAAAAATCAGGCAGGCCCGTTTTATGTCCACTATTGATCTGACAAAGGGATATTGGCAGATTCCCTTAGCTCCCTCAGACAAAGCGAAGACAGCGTTCGTTTCCCCTTCGGGGTTATATCAATTTACCGTCCTCCCATTCGGCCTTCATGGTGCCCCGGCGACATTCCAACGCTTGATGGATCGTCTTTTCAGACCCTTCCATGACTTTACAGCCGCCTATCTCGACGACATTGTCATTTTCAGCTCTACCTGGCCAGACCACCTCCTCCACCTAGAGAAAGTGTTCTCAGCACTGGCAGCCGCAGGCCTTTCCGCCAATCCAAAAAAATGTGTTCTAGGACAGACCCAGATCGCTTATCTTGGTTATGTCATCGGTAAGGGAGTGTTGAGTCCACAAAAAGATAAGGTAGACACCATTAGACAGATACCACTCCCCAAAACTAAGAAAGAACTCCGTTCATTTCTGGGGTTGGTAGGGTACCACCAACAGTTTATACCACAGTACTCGACCATCATGGCCCCCCTTACTGACCTGTTAAAGAAGCAATACTCAAACACCCTTCCTTCTTTTTCTCCCCCACAACTCCAGGGGTTTCACTGTCTCAAAGAAGCCCTGTCTACAGAACCTGTGTTAAGATGTCCTGATTTTTCCAGACCTTTTCATCTTTTTGCCGACGCTTCCAATGTCGGGTTAGGGGCCGTATTAGCGCAGCCGGACGATCAGGGACATGATCACCCCATTGTATATATCAGTAGGAAGTTGTTACCTAGGGAAACAAACTATCCTACCATCGAGAAGGAGTGCCTTGCCATAAAGTGGGCGATAGAATGTTTACAATACTATCTCCTGGGTCGTCCTTTCATCCTTTACACCGATCATGCACCCTTGACATGGTTGGCATCTCATAAGGATACCAATTCCCGAGTGTTGCGCTAGTTCCTTGAATTACAACCCTTTACCTTTCAGGTCCGTCCCATTCTGGGGTGGCGACAATGTCCCGCTGACTTTCTCTCCCGCTGCCCTGACTCCATGGTCCTATACCAGTCCCGTTCATGGGAAGGGGTATGTAGGCGGGCGTCGCTCGCCTCGCCTACCTTAGAGCAACACTGGCGATCGCCGAACACCTCCTCCGGCTTCCGTCCACGTCGTCAAGGAGACGCGTGGGGGTGGAGACGGCAATCGGCACCGGACTTCCGGGTTGCCGAGCGGGCACAAAAAGAAGACGCCGCAAACGAAGAGGGCGGAAGTAAGAAGGAGCAGGAGAGACGCCATGGATTCCCATCGCGCAGAGAGGAAAAACCAAAGAAAGACCCCGACCGGGAGGAGACGCCCGTGACCGGAGCGACGAGCCGTGCTGCACCGGCACTCCGCCCAGACCCTGTCGAGCCGGAACGACAGAGAGGAAACGAGACAGCCTGCCACGGCCCAGGAGGGTCGTGGCTACACAAGGTACGTGCCCTCTTCAGGGGCAGCCACCATAGGGAGGGAGAAGGGGAGACAGAGGGGGGAGTAGTAGAAGGGGGAGGACAGGGACTGGGGAGCTACCAGGGCACCTTCCCACCCGACCTCTAGCCTAACAGAGCCCCGAACGGCCTACCCTCACAAGTTCCTAAACTCCCCCACTACAACACCACTTGTAGTAATATTTTTTTTATGCACTTCGTACCCCCTCACACCTCCCCCACGATAACCCCTAAAAGTAAGAAACAAGGAAATACCGTCCCACTTACCTGCTGTGTCCTTTTGTTCTCTCGAGAGAAATCGCGATACCCAGAGGAGGACACCCAGAGCTCGCCACCTAAGAGGGAGAAAGGAAACTGTTAAAAGACCCGTAGCAACCCAACGCTCACGCAGAAGAGAAGCAAAGGAAGAAAAGAAGACCTACCACTATATTTGTGTTCCACCTCTCCAATAACTCAAATAAATAACGTAAAATCCCTGTCAAGGGTTTTTTGAAATCAGTGTCCGTGTCCTCTGTAGCCCTGATTGCACCCCTACAAATATGTACTCCAAACATCTGAAATCACAGTTGCTGGAGGTGTTTGAAGAAGCATGACACATAAACGACTTCCATGCTCACAGCGAGAAGCATTAATCGTGGTTCTGCCTAAACAAGGCCATGAGCCCACAGATGTTAAGTCTTACAGACCACTTTCACTACTAAATCTAGACTGTAAAATACTAGGCAAAATCCTGGCGAACAGATTAGCCCCCATAATACACATCCTAGTACACGAGGATCAGAATGGGTTTATCCCAAAACGCAACACATTTCTGAACATTTGCAGACTGCTAAGCATAAATAGGAGATACTTTACCAGAGGCATATGATAATGTGGCAATGTCACTGGACATCGAGAAAGCATTCGACACACTGGGTTGGAACTACTTATTCGCAACGATGCAAAATATGGGGTTTGGACCCAACTACATAGGGTGGGTGCAGACACTATACGCACAACCCAGATCTAGAGTAAAGACAGGAGGCATTATATCTGACAGTTTTCCTATTGAAAGGGGCACCAGGCAGGGTTGCCCACTATCTCCTTTATTTTTTGCCATAGCGATGGAACCACTGGCAACCAGGTTACGCAAAAGGAGGAACGATGGGGAGTGATCACCGCAGGGACTCGCCAAATAATTTCGCTATATGCAGATGATGCCCTGATATATGTGAGAAAGGGCAATGAAACTATACCGTTGGTGATATCCCTATTAGAGGAGTTTGGCGCAATATCGGGACTAAAGGTAAACTGGGATAAATCATGTGTGTTCCCACTGACCGTATGGCCTACTGAGAGCAGGGAGTCAGTACAAGAGGGGCACTTGAGATGGTGCTTTGACACCTTCAAGTACCTGGGAGTCCATATATACCATAAACCAGATGACTTGAGGGATGGGAATCTGGGACGCACACTGAGGGCCATATTTATACTTTTTGACGCAAAACTGCGCTATCGCAGTTTTGCGCCAAAAAGATTAGCGCCGGCTAACGCCATTCTGAAGCACCATGCGGGCGCCGTATTTATTGAATGGCGTTAGCCGGCGCTAGCAGACCGGCGCTGCCTGGTGTGCATGGAAAAAAACCACGTACACCAGGCAGCGCCGGCGTTGGGGAAAATGGCGTTAGGGCGTCTTAAAATGGGGCAAGTCAGGTAGAGGCAAAAAAATCGCCTCCACCCGATTTGTGCCATTTTTAACGACGCCCAGACGCCATTTACATGACTCCTGTCTTAGTAAAGACAGGAGTCATGCCCCCTTGCCCAATGGCCATGCCCAGGGGACTTATGTCCCCTGGGCATGGTCATTGGGCATTGTGGCATGTAGGGGGGCACAAATCAGGCCCCCAATGCCAAAAAAAAATAAAAAAAAATAAAAAATATATACTTACCTGAACTTACCTGAATGTCCCTGGGATGGGTCCCTCCATCCTTGGGTGTCCTCCTGGGGTGGGCAAGGGTGGCAGGGGGGGTCCCTGGGGGCATGGGAGGGCAGCTGTGGGCTCATTTTGAGCCCACAGGTCCCTTAACGCCTGCCCTGACCCAGGCGTTAAAAAGAGGCGCAAATGCGGGGTTTTTTGCCCCGCCCACTCCCGGGCGTGATTTTTGCCCGGGAGTATAAATACGACGCATTTGCATCGCAGTCATTTTTTTAGACGGGAACGCCTACCTTGCATCTCATTAACGCAAGGAAGGCGTTCACGCAAAAAAATGACGCTCATTCCTCATACTTTGGCGCTAGACGCGTCTAACGCCAAAGTATAAAAATGGAGTTAGTTTTGCGTCGAATTTGCGTCGAAAAAAACGACGCAAATTCGGCGCAAACGGAGTATAAATATGCCCCTGAATTCTATAAAGGGGTCTCTGCGGTTCTGGTGCGCACTACCACTATCGCCACTAGGTAGAGTGGCGATAGCAAATATGTTGCTACTCCCCCGACTTTTATATTTCTTTGCGGCATTACCGGTGCCAGTACCCAAAAGCTTCTTCCGAGGATTAAACGCAGCCTTACTGAGACTCATATGGGGGAGTGGCAGAGCACGAGTTGCTCTCACCACATTACACCGTCCGTCAAGTGAGGGTGGACTAGGAGTCCCAAACTTCGAACTGTACTTTGCCTCGGCACAGCTGCAGTGGATCTTAAACTGGGTACATAGACCCGAATTGGCTGAAACCGCATGGATCATGAAGCAGCTGCAGGGCAAACCATTGCTGGAGTGGCTGTTCAATGCCCAGGCAAAAGGGGCAACCGGTAATTTATTAGTGACAGCCGCACACGAATGCTGGACAAAATACGTCCAAAAGGGTCAAAAAGGAACCCCATACTCCCCCCCCCCCCCCCCCTCATTCCTTTGGGGCAAATCCCAGGGAAAGGGAACACAGCGGGCATGTACTCCACTGCGACGTGGTCAGAAGCAGGTATACTAACAGTGGGAGACTGCTTTGAGGATGGAAAGCTAATGTCATTTGGAGTTATGGGAGAACTCACCTCAGTAAGAATAGGCCAATTTATGGCATATTACTCTATTTGCCATTTAATCAAGAAGACATGGTCATCAGGGGATCAGGAACCTACTACGTCCTCTTTGTTACACCACATGCTAAAATACGACAATCAGAACAAAGTTATAACAAACAAGTATAAAGCCTTAAATACATTCCCCGTAAACGGATTAGAAAATGTTAGAACTCGATGGAATACTGTATTACCGTACCAATTGACGGATGAAGAGTGGTCCCAGGCTTTAACTCATACTCGCAATGTGTCAAGAAACCCCTGGTTTAAATACACTCAATTTAATTACACACATCAAACATACCTCGCACCTGCGCAGCTAAAGCATATGTTCCCTGGGGCGGACTTTCAATGCCCTCGTTGCAATTCCCCCTCAGCTAATTTCTACCATATGGTCTGGGAGTGTGGATCCCTGCATTCGGAATGGCGGGCGGTGGTGACTGATATATCAGATATTACAGACCTTATATTCATACTAGATCCTGGCTCCTGCTTACTCGGGTCAGGAAGAGGGATAAAAAGCACAAAAACATACATAGGTTTGCAGATTTAGCTTTTGTAATGTATAAAAGGTTAATCGCTATGAATTGGAAAGCCCCTAAACCACTGGACTTGAAAACGTGGCGTGCCTTGACACTGCGCTGGGCACGCACAGAGTATCAGGTATTACATAAGTTGGTAGATGAAGGCCAGAAGCATACTGTGTCCAAAGCTTGGGAAACATTTGTGGCCAGACTGAAGGTTAAAAATGATGAGCGTCCACCATGAAAACTGATAGTGACTTGGAAAAGCATACAGGACACAGAATATATATATAACATTGCATGAAACAAAAATATCTTAAATGGCCACATCATGTGTTAGTGGAGCACATATACACAAAAGGGGAAAGAATAAATAAATAAATAAATAAATAAATAAATAAATAAATAAATAAATAAAGCGTCCTCTGCTCCGGGCCCCCGACGCACCTGAGAAACACATGTAAAAATAAGAATGTATACATCACCTGCTAAGAATGATATTAGAGAGATCAAGGCCCATATTTATACTTTTTGACGCAAAACTGCGCCAACGCAGTTTTGCGTCAAAAAAATTAGCGCCGGCTAACGCCATTCTGAAGCGCCATGCGGGCGCCGTATTTATTGAATGACGTTAGCCGGCGTTAGCCGCCGGCGCTGTCTGGTGTGCGTTAAAAAAAACGACGTACACCAGGCAGCGCCGGCGTAGGGGGAAAATGGCGTATGGGCGTCCAGAAATGGTGCAAGTCAGGCTGAGGCAAAAAAATTGCCACAACCCGATTTGCGCCATTTTTTTACGATGCCCATCCCCCATTGAAATGACTCCTGTCTTAGCAAAGACAGGAGTCATGCCCCCTTGCCCAATGGCCATGCCCAGGGGACTTCTGTCCCCTGGGCATGGTCATTGGGCATAGTGGCATGTAGGGGGGCACAAATCAGGCCCCCCTATGCCACAAAAAAAAAAAAAAAATACTTACCTGGACTTACCTTAATGTCCCTGGGGTGGGTCCCTCCATCCTTGGATGTCCTCCTGGGGTGGGCAAGGGTGGCAGGGGGTGTCCCTGGGGGCAGGGGAGGGCACCTCTGGGCTCATTCTGAGCCCACAGGTCCCTTAACGCCTGCCCTGACCCAGGCGCTAAAATCCGGCGCAAATGCGTTTTTTTTTAGTCCCGCCCACTCCCGGGCGTCATTTTTGCCCGGGAGTATAAATACGACACATATGCATCGCAGTCATTTTTTAAGACGGGAACGCCTACCTTGCATATCATTAACGCAAGGAAGGTGTTCACGCCAAAAAATGATGCTAACTCCATGAACTTTGGCGCTAGACGCGTCTAACGCCAAAGTATAAATATGGAGTTAGTTTTGCGTCTAATTTGCGTCGAAAAAAATGACGCAAATTCGGCGCAAACGGAGTATAAATATGCCCCCAAGTGACTTAACTGCAAGTTGTAAAATATGCAAAATAGATGGAGATAAGACCTGTGTTGTTCTTGTTATTGTTATTAATGTTATATGTTATGCTGGATCAACTTAAATCTATCGTGACAAATTGTAGATGCTGTCGTTTGATGTGCAGAAAATAAAAAGAGTACCACGGGGGGAAGCAACTACCACTGGAGGTAGTGACTCTGATACCTCCTCCACTGGGAACTCCCTGGTGGCGGTGGACCCTAGTGGGCCCACCCATTCTGTGTCATCTTCCACCACACCCCATACCATCACCGCCCTCCCAGTTGCTCCCCACCGAGTTGCCCGTGCCCGCTCACCCTGAAGGGTGGGTGTCACATTCGCCCCAGGCACCTCATCCCTGCCAGCCCTGCTGCCCTCACGGAGGAGGCTATTGGCCTCCTGAGGACCATCTCTGTAGGACAGATAGCCATTGTGAAAGCCATCCAGGGGCTACCATCCCAGATGCAGCAATGCAATGCATACCTGGAAGGCATTCACGGTGCCATGTCTGGCCTACAGAGATCTTTTCAGGCTCCGGCCTCCTCTTTGATGGCAGCCAGTGTCCCCGGTCTTTCCGTCCCCCCACCAACCACCTCTACCCCTTACAGCACCCCACTCCCTTCACCCATCCCAAGCACAGATTCAGTCAGCCATGCACACACCTCAACACACAAGAAGCACACAGAGAAAGACAAGCACCACACTTCCCACCACAGGCATACACACAGCCAACAAACAATGGCACACACGACAACATCCACTTACCCCAGTGTGCCCACCTCTCCTGCACCCCTGTCTGTCACCTCAACATGCACACCCACAAGCACTACGCCCTCAGTCACTGCTGCTGGCCCCATTCTTGCAGTCACCACAACAACAAACATCCAGTCATCCACCCCAGACACCACACCTGCACTCACCACTATGACATTGACTGACACATGCAGCACACTCACCAGACCTGCAGACACCCAGATAACATCCATTTACACTGGCAGCCTGTCTTGTCCCACTGTGTCCAGCCCCCTCCTCCCAAGACGCTCAAATGCTCCCAGACACCCACTCCACCTACATCCACCACACCTCAGCATTCTGTACAGGCACCTGCATCCACGATCAGCACACCTCCACCAGTTACAAGTACTCCCTCTACCTCCACTCCCACACCTTCCTCCATGTCCACCCCAACTGCCCCTAAAATACTTTTTCCTGTCCCGTGTTGACCTGTTCAAACCCACTGGCCCACCCTGTCTCGTCCCCAAACGTGCCCATTTCCTTGCCCTGTCCACTTCTTCCTTGTCTAAGTCCGCCCTAGTCTGCCCTTCCCATTCCTGTGCACCTTACCCAGAGAGGAAGATGCCCAGTCTGCCCCAGGTCCATCTGCCACACCCCTGTCCAAGCCCGCTCCCCCACCTTCCAAGAGCAAACCCTAACCCTCTCCACCTCCCAAACGTAAGCCCAACTCCCCCCCCCCAGACGTAAATCCCCATCCCCGGCACCCCTTGCCCGTGTTTCCTAGGGTACCTGGCTGCCCCATTGATGTTCCTTTACGGTGGAGTACCCTGTGCACATGTGGTAGTCAAGTTCGGGCCATTTGGGCCCTTCAGTCTGTTTCTCATGGACTGGCCAATGGCCTTATTTGGACATTCCTTTATTTATTTTGTAATAAAGTTTGTGTACCCAGTGGTGCTGTTGGCACACTATGGAGACGTGGTTCATTGTTTCATTGTGGGTGTGTGGTGTGCACGTGTGTACTTTGGGCAGGTTTTATTTTCCTTGTGTCGGGTAAGTACCTCTTGTTCTGGTGTGTATGGCTTGTGATGGTGTGAAGGGTTGGGAGTGCGTTGCAGGGTGGGGGTGTGTGTAACTGTGCCCTTTCTTTCCTTGTTTACTAGGTTGCAGTACTTACTGTTGCCGTCTTCATTGGCAGTCACGGTCGTGGAGGTATATTGCAAGGAGCAGGACTGGCATTATTTGCAACTCTCTCTCCATGTCTGCTTGGGCGTGTTGTGTGTGCCTCCGGTGAGTGATTCCCTTTATTTGGTTCGTTTCCGCCTCCTGCCCCGGAACTGACGGCGGTCTTGTGCTTAATTATTTGTTGGGTGGGTGGGGCCTTTCCGTCAGCCTGTGGGCGGCCTCTTCCTTTGTTGTCGGCACTCCAATGCTGGCAGTGTGTGGATAGCCCGCTGGCTGTTTCTCATGTGCTTCATTAGAACGGTGATGGCCGCCATGTTCATAACGAGGGCCTTTGTTTTTGTCATCTTTTCTCCTCCTCTCCTCAGATTTTCCCCTTGAAAAATCGTTTTGGTGTGTGGGAATACTTGAGGAAGTGCTTGCTGGATTATTTCTAAGGCCTTTCTTTCCTCCTCTCTTTTTTCACTATCATAGCTCCCCATGAGCCTGATACAATCTGTCTAGTAATGGACTTTTGGGCATTGTTTGGCATAACTCACATTCTTTTGTTGTTTGGGAGGATGATAAGCACACCACACAGACTTTAGCCCAATTTACTAACAGTTTGCATTAGGTTTGTGTTAATTTTTTTACTTGCAAATGTATTACAAAGTGTAGTAGTGGCATCTACATTTCAACACATTGTATTGTTACGAAAAGTAAAGCAAAGTTGCACAGTGTGCTGCCTTGTGTTACTTTGCAACAAGAGGCATTCCAAGACTGGTGCACAGGTGTTCTCAAGCAACCACTCATGGGTTTTGATGCAATGAACAAGTTCCTTATCTTCGTTAATGCTTTTTCTGGTGGATACAGTATCTACCTGCAGATTCCTCACCTTTTGAATATCCCTAATTTGCCAGCATTCCACAGAAACTTTTCTTTACAGCTCTCCCACATCATCAAGGATGTCACAATGTCCATGGCTCTGCACATGACGTTTATGTCAGCGTGCTGACGTCAGTTTCCATCCATTTGTTTTCATGCTTTTCGAGCTAAAAGGGTGAACCCAACATCATGAATGCAATAACATATTCGACAGTTTACATCAAAGATTTATATATATATATATATATATATATGTATATATATATGTACATATATATATATATATATATATATATATATATATATATATGTGTGTATATATATATATGAATAAAATGTACAATACTTCTATTTTATACTACTATCTCTCTTTTTGGTATATGCAGACTAGCAATGGGGATGTGAGCAGGTCAGTGAGGAATCCTCAGGTAGATACTGTAGCTACCAGAAAAAGCGTTACTGAATGTACGTTCTAACTTGTTCTTCTGATTAATACCTCTACCTGCTGATTTATCACCTTTTAAATGGAGTATCCATACTCACTGAGAGGTGAGTGTATGTCTGCCTATACCAAAACATCTTGCAACACAGATTGGGCAAAGTGACTGTCACTCTTCACTTCAGACTCTAGACAATAGTGCTTTGCAAAAGTGTGGAGGGAGGCCCAAGTTGCTGTTTTACAAATTTCATCCACAGTGATACTCCTATCTAAAGCAGAAGTAGAAGACTTAGCTCTAGTGAAATGAGCTCTTATACCTTCTGGAGGTTTCTTATGAGCCATTGCATAGCAGATCTTGATGCGAAGGATGATCCATTGTGATAATATTCTCTTGTGCACTACTTTTTCTTTCATCTTGCCCACATAGCAAACAAACAGCCGATCATCTAACCGGATGTCACAAATGCTGTCTATGTAAATGCTAACAGCCCTTTTGGGGCCCAAGTGTTAAAGTCTTTCCTTCTCTCTAGATGGATGAGGAGGATAGATCGTGGGAAGGGTGATAGACTGGCCCAAGTGAAAGGGATAACCACCTTGGCAAGGAAAGCAGCCCTGGTACTTAACACCAACCTATCAGTGTAGAAAGTAGTGAAGGGAACTTAACAAGGGGGCCTGCAACTCACTAACTTGTCTAGCCGACGTTATGGTCACTAGAAAAATTGTCTTGAAAGTAAGTCGTTTTTAAAGGACAACCATGTTAAGGTTCAAACTGAAAACACATCGAGTAAGTTAGTACCAAATTAAGATTCCACTGCAGCATAATGAATGGAATGGGAAGGTAGTTGTTGGCAAGTCCCTTACCAAACTTTAACACTATAGGGGACTTAAACAGAGAAAGTTGATCAGGGAGACAATAGACCGCCGAAAAGGCAGACAAATAATCCTTGACTGTTGCCAATGTATAATCTTGCTGCACCAAGGGAAGTGCAAACAGTAAAATATCAGACAAAGGGGCCTTTAAGAAGTCTAGAATATTTTCCCTACACCACTTTACAAACATAGACCATCTGCTGTCATAAACCAACTTGGTGGAGTGTCTTCTGGCCAATAAAATAACATCTAATACAGCAGGGGAAAGAGAAAGAGAACTCTGGTTGCCCCATCCAATCTACAGGCATGTAGATGCCGGCTCTGAAGATGTAGAACCTGCCCCTGTGGCTGCAAGGGGAGGTCTGCCTTGTGAGGAAGCCGGAGCAGACTGCACAGTGAGAGGTGAAGGTCTGTGAACCACACCCTTCGTGGCCGACTGAGGGCTATTAAATGACTTAGGCCCAGTCTTGGTGAATCCTCCTCAGAACCTAAGGAGTCAAGGGTACGGGGGAAAACATGTAAAACAGCTGGGATCCCCAATCCAGTTGAAGCTCCTCTCCCAGTGCTTTCTGAATCTGCAGAACAATGGGCATGTGTGTTCTCGGAAGTGGCAAAAGGTTCTATCTGACGGGTTCACCACAGCCAGAAAATGTGACGTACCACTTGATGGAGACTCCACTCATGATCACCTGAAAAATGCAGACTGAGACTGTCCGCACGCTTGGGAGTCACTTGGGCTATCCCATTAATTGAACAAAATCCCTAATTTTTCCCCTATTGGGTGGTACCCTGAAGCTCCCTTCCTACTGCACAACACCATTAGCGTTAGAAGGTTTTCAATATTTTGGAATTTATATTACATGAGATCCACAAGAATAACTGCAGATTAATCTATTCCTTCAGCTCGACAAACTCCATGGGGACATAGGGCACTGTAGGAATCTACCGTTATCAGTAATGGGCAGAGGATAAAATGATGAGCCTCCCACAACTCTTCTATGTGCTTTAAAACACGCCCTTTAAGATTCCCCTTTGTTCTTTCAGAAAATTGACCACAAAGCCTGTCTCCTACTAGGGGTAGAAGCAGCTTGCACACTGCGCTGTGCAAGCTTCAGGGTGGGGTGGATTTACGATGGAGGGCTAGCAATCCCAGATATGCTTAAAAACTATTGGGCGGCATAACTCATGTAGTCAACTACTAGGTTTTTGCTGACCGTAGAGAGCCAGCCTACCGCATGGATAGAGGCTATGGGTCGCAAGGGCCACGTGACAGTTTTCTATGTTAGGAAACAATAACAGGATCTGCCGATACATACCAAGACAGTGGTTAGGGTATGGAGGGAAACATCTGGCTACTTGGGTTGGTGAGGTAGGTTCACCAATCTGACCCCACCGTGGGACAGCGGAGGTGGACAGTTTGACAGGCTTCATTAAGTGGGAATTAATTGGTATTGAGCACCTAGGTCATGTCTGCAGGGAACAAGCCTTAGTACATTTTGAGATCCTACATCAGGAGTACAAACTGGTAGAATCGGGAAGGTATAGATATGTATAGCTTGAACATGCCCTTAGAAGGCATATAATAGAGGGGAAACAATTACAAGAGGCAACAACACTAGAATACAGTTTACTGACAGAGTCCATAACTGATAAGGTGATTTCTATTATCTACAGTAAGCTGATTAATCACTCCCCTGACCCGGTGGTGGTGTTAAGGGAGGCCAGGGCCAGAAACTTAGGAGACACAGGCGATGATGACTGGACAAAAGCCCTTCAAAGCCCACTGGAGATAGCAATTTGTGCCTGGTTCAGACTGATACAACAGAGAATTCTGCACAGGTCTTACTACTCTAGGGTCCTTTTACACAAGATGGGAAGAGGGGACTCACCACTATGCCTCCAAAGATTTGACCAGGAGGGTACTTTCTTCCATATCCTTTGGGGATGCCCAATAATACAAGGTTACTGTTGAGAGGTAACTACAAGAATGTATCAGGCCCTGTCTCTGGAGGTTCCCCTGGATGCAAAACTGCTGTTGACTATAAGAGGAGAAGTGCCCTGTCCAAAATATCAATAAATCTGGTTGGTAGTTGCAGCGGGGGAGGCCAAACACAGTATCGCAGGGGCGCAGGGCACAACAGTTTCCCTATGAATTGAAGCTTGGGAGTACGACTTAGACTGGTGCCAGAGCAGTGCCTCCCAAAGACGTGGGGGAAGATGTGGAACAACTGGTGTAATTTTCAAGGGTATTGAGGCCCGTATTTGACGCAAATGCGGCGCAAACTTACAAAATACAATTGTATTTTGCCAGTTTTCACCACTTTTGCGTCAAAAAATGACGCAATTGCGGCGCTAAAAAAGTTGAAATATGGGCCTGAATGTGAGGATTGTTGCTGGTGAGGGAGGGGCAAGCACTCCTGTCCAGCTGTAATTTGTGCACGCTACAAAATGCTACAGGCCATGTAAGCCCCATTCCAAATGTGTAATCATGCTTTGCCTTTGTTTCTGTCTGCCTTAACTGACATGTATAACAGACAATTGTTTCCATTCACTTTCCTGTATTTACTATATGATGAGGAAGGTTCAAATAAAAAGTGTAAAAAAAAAAAAGACTGTCCGTACACACACACATTTAGTACTCCAGACAAGCGCTTGCCATGATGCAAATCTGATGGTCCTGAGCCCAGTACCAGAGTTTTTCTGCAGAGAAGATATGACCCTACTCCTCAGTTTGTTTATGTGCTACATTGTGGTAGTATTGTCTGTTAAGACCTGCTCTGACTGACCACAAATGGAAGGGGGGAAGGCCTCGAGAGCAGATGTATGGCCCGCAATTCCAATGTATTGATATGAAACAATTGTTCTTCTGGAGATCAAAGCCCCTTGATCTCCAGATTCCCCAGAAGAGCTCCTCACCCTAGAGGAGAGGCATCCATTATCACTGTGTCCATCAGAGAAAGAGGGCAACCAGCACCCTTGAGATAGATTGCCGGCCACACCTCACCACTGAAGATCTGCTGCCATGTCTCTGGAGATCCTGACTGACTCTTTGAGATCCTGACCAACTCTCTGAGATCCCTGTTGTGTTGAATCCACGGCCTGTGGAGGTACCACGGGAGGGCCCTCATGTGCCAGCATGCAGGGGTGACCAACAGAATGAAGGAGGCTATCAGACCTCGCAGGCGCAAGACCTTCTGGACTGGAACTATAGCTCCATTCTGAAGAACCAGTTACCTACCTTCGGTAATGCATTATCTGCTAGAGACTCTTTCTAGCTCCAGATTCCTTACCTTAGAATTTCCTGGTGTCAGCTTGAAATCAGGAATTTTTGCTGAGCAATACCCTGCATGAGCAGTCGGGTGGTGTCGTACGGATCAGCGTGGCATCATCAGCGTCATTGGAGCCATCTGTGATGTCACAGTCACCTGTAAAGTCACCATCCCTGTGCGCATACATCAGTTCTTTTTACCACAACTTCCACGCCAGAAGCGCAGAGCCATGGATAGAACTAGTAGTTGTCTGTACAAGAAAATGAAGGCCCTAAAAAGGACAATCGCTGACCCTATTAGACATATCCACAGAGCGGGGAGGCATGGGTAGGTGTAAGGAATCTGCAGCTAGATAGAGTCTCTACCAGATAATGCTTTGTGGAAGGTAAGTAACTTGTTCATCTGATGGTGACTTCTAGCTGCAGATTCCTTACCTTTGAATAGATACCCAAGCCATAACCTCCTGGCCGTGGGCTGCAGATACCTCCACTCACACTAAGAAGTCCTGCAGGACTGAACGGGCAAAGTGCCCGTCTCTTCGTACCTGACTGTCCAGGCAGTAATGTTTCACAAACGTGTGCAAAGATGCCCATTTTGCCGCAATACAATTATATTTTGTAAGTTTGCGCCGCTTTTGCGTAAAAAATGACACAAATGCAGCTCTAATAAAGTATAAATATGGGCCTTAGTTTGCAAGCCCTTAGGAGGCTGCTTCTTGGGCAATGCGTAGCAGATTTTGATGCAGAGAACGACCCAGTGCGAAATGGTTCACTTCTGCACTGCCTGGCCCTTTTTTGCTCCAACATACCCCACAAAGAGTTGCTCATCCACCTTGGGACTCTTTTGTGCAGGCAAGTCAGAACGACAATGCTGTTTTTGGGTCCAGTCGATGGAGTCACTCCTCTTCTTTAGAGGGATGCGGTGGAGCAAAGAAAATGGGCAGGGTGATGTTCTGACCCAGATGAAATGGGGTCACCAACTTGTGGAGGGAAGAGGAACAAGTTCTGAGAACCACCTTGTCTAGATAGATAGTGAGATACAGTGGCTTTGATGGCAGGGCTTGCATCTCACTCACCCTCCTACCAGATGTTATTGCCACTAAGAAGGCTATCTTGATGGTGAGCAGCCGGAGGGGACAGTTGTGCAAAGGCTCGAAGGGAGCACACATCATAAATGTGAGGACTAGATTTAAGTCCCATTGAGGCAGAACAAAGGGCATGGGGGAAACATGTACAAGCTCTTTGAGGAATCTATGCACAATGGGGGATTTAAACAGAGAAGGCAGATCAGGCAGCCGAAGAAAAGCTGATAAGGCAGAAAGATAGCCCTTGAGAGACCCCAAGGCTGTACCCCGCTGGGCTAGGGAAAGAATGAAGAGATTATCAGAAAGAGAAGCAGAAAGAGGGTCAATAGACCTTTCTGTACAATAATATACAAAACGTTTCCAACGGCAGGTGTATACAGTTTTAGTGGAGGGACGCCTAGCTTCCAAAATAACTTTACAGACTTCGGGAGGAAGGTCAAAAGCCATCAACTGCTGCCGCTCAATCTCCACGCATGAAGGTGCAGAGTTGACAGGTTCAGGTGGAGAACCCTTCTCTGATGTTGCGACAGAAGATCCTCCCGAAGGGGTGCGTGATCGGAGGATTGATGATAAATTTGAGAAGCTTGAGATACCAGACTCTCCATGCCCAATCTGGAGTCACTAAGATGACTTTGTCCCTGTCGTTCTTGATCATCTTGAAAACTCCGGACAGGAGTGGTATGGGTGGAAAAACGTACAGGAGGTCAGAACTCCACTTGCGACGAAATGCTTTGCCGTGCGATTGCCGCCTTGGAAACTCCAACTCACAATACTGTTGATATTGCGCGTTCTCCACGGAGGGGAACAGATCTAACCAAGGCTCTCCCCACTGCTGAAAGAGTCTTTGCGCCACTTCGAGATGGAGATACCATTCGTGATCCGGTAGGCATCGATGGCTGAGTTAGTCCGCCTTGGCGTTCAGAGGACCTGGTAGGTGTTGAACCACCAGGGTTATGCCCTGCTGTTCCAGCCATGTCCAGAGATGCAGAGCCTCATGACAAAGGGTCCACGACCGCAAACCGCCCTGCTTGTTGCAGTACCACATTGCTGTGGTGTTGTCCATGAACAACTGCACTGTCTTCCCTTTCACAACAGGAAGAAATGCTTTCAATGCTAGTTAGATCGCCCGGAGCTCCAATAAGTTGATATCTAGACCGGATTCCGCTGGAGACCAGAGGCCCCTGATCTCTGCTTCTCCCAGATAACCGCCCCATCCCAAAAGTGATGCATCTGTCGCTACTGTGAGATCTGGCTGGGTAAGGGAGAGGAGTCTGCCTTTGACCCAATCGCAGTTCACTAACCACCACTGTAGGTCTTTTGCAGTTCCCTCCGAGATCTGAACCGTGTCGGTAAGATGTCCCTAATGCTGCGCCCACTGGAACTTCAGGTCCCACTGCAGAGCCTTCAGATGCCATCTAGCATTTTTTACTAGCAGGATGCAGGAAGCCATGAGTCCCAACAGCCTCAGAGCCTACCTCACCAAAATCCAGGAAAGAGGCCGAAACATCAGTATCATAACTTGAATATCCTGGACTCGCTGCTCAGGAGGATAAACCCGAAACTGCACTGTATCCAGAACAGCTCCGATGAAAGGGAGCTTCTGAGAGGGAGTCAGGTGTGACTTCTGTACTTTTATAGTGAACCCCAGTGAATGCATGAAGTCCGCCGTAGTCTGAAGGTGGGTGATGAGAGCCTGGGGCGTAGGAGCCTTCAACAGTCGTCGAGGTAGGGGAAGACTAAAATCCCCAAACCTGCGCAGATGAGCTGCTACCACCGCCATCACCTTGGTCAACACCAGAGGGGCACTGGCGAGACCAAAAGGGAGCAAGCTAAACTGAAAGTGCTCATGGCCCACCTTGAAATGCAAATAACGCCTGGGGGCGGGCAGGATGGGGATGTGAAAATATGCATCCTGCAAGTCCAACGCTACCATCCAGTCTCTTTGGTCTAGAGCAGGCAAGACCTGAGCTAGAGTGAGGTCGGGGAAGACTAAGGGGCATATTTATACTCTGCTTGCGCCAGATTTGCGTCATTGTTTTTTTACGCAAATTCGGCGCAAAGCTAACACCATATTTATACTTTGACGCTAGACCCGTCTAATGTCAAAATATCCCAGTGTGCGTCATTTTCTGGATGCGTGAAACCGCCTTGCATTAATGAGATGCAAGGTAGGCATTCCCGTCCAAAAAATGACTTAAACATCCGTGCGCCATATTTATGCAACCGTGCAAAAATGGCACACGGCTGGGAGGCAGAGCCGGAAAATGGCGCAAATACCATTTTGCGCCAAAAATTAACGCCTGGGTCAGGGCAGGCGTTAAAATGGGGCAAACACCAGAACTTAAGGAAAACCCACAGAAGCAACATCAGAGCTCAAAAAGGAAGACATGGAGGTGTTATTCATCGGGCATGCACGAAGACGCAGAGCACAGGAGCAACAGCAGCAGCTTCCACCACACCAACAGGGACCCCAAAGGCAACGCCGAAGACAGGAGAGGATATTCCCGACCAGGACAACCCTTCAGGGCCTCAGGGAACATGACATCATCCAGAGGTACAGACTAAACTGCAAGCCATACAGCAGCTGCTGCGCCACATTGAGCCACAGTTGGCACCCAGCTTGCAGACATCCCACATCATTCCACCAGAGACCAAGCTGCTAGCTGTCCTGCACACGTTGGCAAGTGGCTCTTTTCAAAGCACTGGTGCCCTGGTTGCCGGTATCTCACAGCCCTCATTCTCTGTCTTCCTTCTCAAGGTACTGGATGCCATCATCTCCCTCACACTCCGCCACATCAGCTTCCCCAACACACAGCAGAAGCAGCAGGAGACCAAACATGGCTTTTATCAAATCAATGGCTGCCCGCACGTGCTTGGTGCCATTGACTGCACACATGTACGGATTGTGCCACCTGCTGCAACGGAGCATCTATACCGCAACAGGAAGCACACACACTCCATCAATGTGCAGGCCATTGTGGATCACCGTGGATTGATCACCACCATCGTGGCAAAGTATCCTGGGAGTGTACATGAGTCATTCATCTTCCGCCACAGCACCATCAATCAACACTTCCAGGATGGTCGATATGGCAATGGCCTACTTGTTGGTAAGTACAGAAACCTAGTAATATACACACAGCACAGCAACCCTGTAGGACACACAACACATACACCACTACATGAACACATGGCCAGGAATACACTGAAGTTGTGACACTCCTAGTCATGTTTGATATCCTGAGCCAATGGGATACACACCTATGGACAAATGACAGATGCAAATAACAACAGATGCCACTACAGAGCCACAAGGGACCAATTTAAAACCACACAGTGACAATGACATGGCCTTAACTGGCAGTACAACTTGGAAGATGAATCTTCCAATATCACTTCAATCACACACCCTTCCAAGCAATACGTACTGTGTAAGGGGTGTGTAATGTGTTTCTCTGCTGGCCAAACACCATGAGACACATAGCATGATGATGCTGACTCTAATGAAGGAATCATTGAGGCAGTACCAACATCTCACATCACTCCTGGGGTGACATTGCCAGCTAACAATAAGGAAGTGGACTGTGCTATGAAAACATGTGGATGTGACACTAATGCAAAGTGCTCACTGCTACACATACGGATTGAGACACACATATACATAACAGATGTACAGGCACATGGACCTTCTGACACTAAAACCTTCACCCCCACAATCAAGTTAGCCAGCTTACCAGGAGCAGGTTCAGTAGTGTAGGTAAATGTTTGCACATGAGCCAACTCGGTGAGGGCACAAAAATAGGTTTGCATAGAACCTGTCACACATGGGATAATTGCGTATTGTGAAAACTACAGTGCTGCCAACTTATGGAGATGTGTTGAACATTGTCACCTACCCAAATCATAGGGCCTCACTGTAGCATTTCACATGCAATTACATATGTCTAATTGGATGGGATGTTCAGCCCATATAGTGCAACCGTGTTACCACCACAGTGGAATCAATTGTGTGTGTGGAAGTATCATGTAACCTCCAGTGAAGGCACATGGACACTTCTTTCATATGACATAATACATGGGAGAGACACAATGAACTGCAAGTCTAGAAATATACCGCTGATATCAGGTCAATCAGCCAAACCCCAGTTTTGATAGTTGAACAACCCAATGCAGAAAGAACATCTTAGAAGCCTAGGATCCTACACAACACCACAAACACAGATGAGTCACATACGACACAAGATAACAACTGCCATGCAAAGTGATAATCAAGGTGCAACCAACAACCAAATATTTACCCTCATTTTCTCTTTCAGCTGATCAGGGTTATGGGATCCAGCCATGGATCATGACCCCATTTGCCAACCCTAGCACAGCAGCAGAGTGTGCCTATAATGAGGCATATAGTAGGACATGCACCATAGCTGAGAGGACTTTTGGCATCCTGAAGTCCAGATTCAGGAGCCTCAACATCACCGGAGTCAGCCTCCTATATTTACCTGAAATGGTCTGCAAGATCATTTTGACCTGTGCCGTCCTGCACAACATTCGTGTAAGGAGGAACATGCCCCTCTTTGAACCAGACCCAAAAATGCCTGAAGAGGAGAAAGAGGAGGATGCTGTCCGTGAAAATGAAGGGGAACATCCAAACACTGCTGCAGGATTGCGTTGCAGAAAACACATTGTGCAAAACTTCTTCTATCTGTAGTCATCATCACCACTTTATCATATGTCATTATACACCTACCTTCATCACTCAATCATGCTCTGGGTAATTTTTTTATGCATCACATGATCCCTGTGAATCATAATCAGAGTTTAGCCTCATGGAGCATTGCAGAAATACAGATTAGGATCCTGAAAAACCCACATCACATTTGATGGGTATGAATGTACAGCCATCATCACACACAGTATAAATGACATAGATCCTGTCTATTTCACATGTGAAGGGCAATATCA
The DNA here is from genome assembly GCF_031143425.1 of Pleurodeles waltl. Classification (NCBI taxonomy): domain Eukaryota; kingdom Metazoa; phylum Chordata; class Amphibia; order Caudata; family Salamandridae; genus Pleurodeles; species Pleurodeles waltl. The sequence continues at coordinate 674,580,456 of NC_090449.1, read as the reverse complement.
GAGGACCACAGCTATGAGACACATCCATGTTGCCAACATGGTCCATTGCAGCACATGACACACAACTAAGACACCATCAATCAGAATGAAAATATGTGTCTCATACATGAGGCAGTGGATGTGCCATTGCATTGGTAACAGGAATGCATGACCAGACCCTTGACAGCAGTAAGTGTGACATCAGCTATCGCTGCAAGTAGCATGTGTGACAAGAAGTCCATCTAAGCTGAAAATGGATAGCACGAGTGTCCAAAGTATGACAAGCATTGCTCACAAAACATGCCCTGCGCAGTCCATCCCAGGTAATAAGTCCTGCCACTGCCATGTTTTAAGTCTCTCCCCACCCTTCTCTAGAGGGCCCTGTAAATGGACTATCTGTACCCTGAGATTCCTCACCTACACACACCCAGACTCCCATTCTGACTCCTGTATGCTTCCCACTTCAGGATGGCATGCCATAGTCCTAGTTCATCAGTCTGCATGGACTTCAGGTCAAATAATGCACTGCCTGGTAGTCGGTAAAACCTGTAATCAGCTGTCCATTGCTTCCCATGTGAAAGGTCCACTTGGCCCTTTGAACTTGATTCTCAACTCCACAACTTGTGAGAGACTGAAGCTGCACAAACCTGTGAGCACTACCATGCAGACCAACCATTTGAACCTGCCCTGCTCTTGCTGCTGCCTGGAACTGCTTAAAAGCGGCCCGTTTCAGAATTTCCTTGTTGTGCATTGGCATACAAATCACTTGTGTACCAGAGCCCTAGGGGGATTGTGTAACTTTGCAGACCACAGCACAAATTGTTTTAGTTCCCACAGTGTTGTTCCTGCTTGTCCCAGTCTGAGTCTGCTCACTGTGTATTTGCCTTGTTCATGTTTGTTCCTGAGAGAGCCTGCATCCTGTTAGCCAGACTGGTTCCAGGCTTTGCGTTCAACATAGAGGTTCCCTATGGCTACATTTGTCTCATATTTGCTTTCCATGCCCTCTCTTGCCTCATGGGTTGTGTGTGGTAGGTCTACAGTGAATCCTCAAATAGATAGTATATTTTAATAATGTTACTCATCGTAATCAGTTCTGGGACATGAATTCAAATGGCCTAATCCAGCCACCATCCCTTGTCTGGTATTGCCTGTAAATATGTTTGCCAAACAGTGACAGTGTGCTCTGGCTGTATGCATGGATTTGGTATGGTGCTTCCAGTACAATAAACAAGACTTGCTAATGTGCATGTGAGGACAAAATGTGTGTGTCCTCACGGTCCACACACAGAATCACTTCTGCCTCCACCTTTTGATGGTGCTTGCGTGGTGACTAGCTGTGAGATTAATTAGCACAGAGGCACTGATGTTCCCTGTTGCAGTGGGAATTTTCCAGACCACCCTGTGTACACATGTTGTGATGAAAGCTGCCTGTTACCTATTACTCATTCATTAAGTTTTTAAGGACACCAAGGTTGCCCTGTCATCAGCCTTAATAAAGTTCTGCAGTGCCATAGCTGGGCTATCACCATGTGTGCCGTTAGTTGATCTTTGGCTTTAGGTCAAATCTGCTTTGAAGGATACTCTGTTAATTGAGGGAATGGCTCCACAGATTCATGACTAGACCTGCACGTAACTATTACAACATGGAGGCTAATACTGACACAGGGTACACATGGCCACACACTTGAACTGGACACCTTTGTGCAATGAACCACTGGAAATATGTGAACACATGCAGCATGGTCTGCTGGTCCTCCACAGCCACAGGAGAAACATAGGTCATTTACAGTAGTCAAACTGGTGTACTAAAACATTTTTGGATTGGATTTGGGACTCTGTGTCACAAACACTGTACCTACCTAGCATGTTCAAATGCCTGACTCATGGGTAGTATACAAACAAGTGACCATGAAGTGGTATCCAACATTTCATTACATGTGATGGTTTACATTTCTGACATTGCCATTATCAACCGTCCTCTATCTATCCTGTGTATAGTTTGTCATGGGAGATGTTTTGTCCCCAAAGTCAGGGAATTTCACACACCATAAGACGCAACCGATATAACAAACACATATTATGACTGATGTACCTCAATGAATGGTATCTGATGGTTATCCACAATTACATTACATTCATACAAGCACATTATGCAAAACACTTCTTGTGACGTTCACACAGAGGCACAACAAGTATTGAAATAGGCAATTCACACACATAAACACACAGGCCATGAGTGAATGTTTTAAGTTGCATAGCCTTGCTATCCTCCATTGATGCAACTCCTGCTCAAACTAGGAAATACCAATTTTATTCCAAAAGTTTGTGTTGCTGTTGCGTCAGTTAAGAGAGCTAATCCGGAACAACAACAGGAGTATCATGGTCCGCAGTAGAGTGGTCTGCCACATGTGCTCAAACACTAGTACACACACAGAAGGTCATAACATCCTATTTTTGTATAGTTATAGCCTTCATGTATGTTAGACAGATATTTTGACGCAAATTCGTCAAAATATGACGCATATGCGTTTAAAAATGCCACTCACACACATTATACATCGATTGGTCCCTAGCGTTAATTCCAACACTGCACCCCATAAAATCGGTTATCCATTAAAAAAAATAATGATCCTTTAATGCGGGGGTATTTTCAAGCATATGCGTAAACAAATATTGACACAAAGCCCGTAAGCGTCATAAACTTTCATGCATCATAATAAAAACGCACCGCATTTGAGACAGGAAGTGATTTAATAGGATAGCCTTTTTACAGAAATAGTACAGTGGGTGTACTTTCACTTTGCAGTCTGTGATTCTTCTAGACTGTGTGGCTGTGTAGAGAGTTGTGTCTGTCAATATCGTGCTTTTGTCTCCTGTGTGCTATTTCCATTGTCATCTGTTGTTTTTGTAATTGTCTGTGTAAATCAGTGTAAGTGTGTTTTTGGAGATTAGTTTTGTCTTTGTACTGTTGGAAGTGTCAGTGGGTATTGTTAGTTGGGGTATTGTTGGGCTGTTTGTGGGTTCTTTAAGTTTCCTTTTCATACCTCCTTTCCCTATATTTCCCTCTTTACCCTTTCCTCTCCCTATTATTTCTGATATGTTGGGAAGGCCATGTCTAGGGAGAATAGGTGAGGAGGAGCTGGGGGCTTTTATTTGGGTGGTGTGCCACTTCCTCCCCCTGATGTTGGAGGCTGATGGCACGGTGATACAGGGGTATCACACTGAGGCTAGGAGGCTCAGGTGGTCAAAGGTGCTGTTCCATCTAAGAAGAATCTTTAACAGCCAGCGCAGCGACCACCAACTGAAACATCGCAGGGCTGACCTGGTGGCCAGAGAGCAAGTCCTGCTGGACCACCTGGGTGTGGTGATTGGTGGCCCTGCTGGTGAGTACAAATTAGACTAATGTGTACAGTTAAATGCTCTGTAGTGACAGTAGCAGATTCTGTGACATGCTGCATGCAATGTTTGTGAACATGTGGAATGTAAGTTGAAGAAACTGTGGCCCTGATGAATACTATTTTTGCTACGCATTACCGTCATTTGTTGACGCAAAAGCTGCACAAACTTACATAAGACAACTTTATCTTGTTAATAAGTGCTGCTTTTACGTCAATAGATGATGGTAATGCGGCACAAACAAAAGTATTATCCAGGGCCTGTGAGTGTATCAGGAATGAGATGTATTTCACATGCTAATGCAAGTAACCAAAGTCGTTCCCAAATCCTTTAATACATGTCTGCACAGTATTCATGGCCCTACGTACAAATATCTTCCTAACCTCAGTTAATGTCTTAGGCTGATATTCCGACTTGGTTTATGCAGCATTTAAATTAATTATGGATGCCAGTGTAATGCACACTTGATAATTTTTGTGCTACTTTCCATAGCTGTAGCGTAAACAAATGAAGCAAATGCTACACATAAAAAAAACAATTATACCTTTCCCTAAATTCATTGTTTATGTGTGTTTATGTCTGGACAGATAATCTTTTACATGGCCAAACATACTTGTGCCCGGATTCTACCAGATTGCAGTAGCAGTACACAGGTTCCTCTTGTGGCTTTTCGGAGTAGGCATAGAATTCCTATCATTGAGTAGCATAGCCCAACAACATTTTTGCTTTGGGCACAATTGCTGGTACAGAGCTGGTGCATTTGCCATCTGTGTCACTTTATAGCCAAACATTTTTCTAAAGTTAATGGGTCATCATGGGATCCCTGACTTTTGTGAATGCATGATCAGAAAATATTTATTTGCATGATGTTATGCAAGGGACCACTGACTGCTTCCATCATACATTTAAAGTCACAAAATAGTTTGATAGTTTACGTTCGGTACACCCCCGCTGATCTAGTGCAGCATATGTACAATTGTTGACTTTTCAGTATGAAGGCTATCACAGACAAGGTTGTATGCTAAGATCAGCAGGCCAGCATTCCTATGAGTGCCGCCATTCCCAAAGTGCTTACAAATTGAGACCTACGTCATCAAGATTGCAGAAGTATGACATTTTCTAAACCATGTTTCAATTAGGGGACAGTGTCAGTTCGGTTGCATAACCACAGATCACCCAACTTGGCAAATGTAAGCTAATGAATGTGGGAAACTGTGATCTACAATACCTGATATAGGTGCACAGGGCCCAGAGTAACACAGTTCAGGTGCAATGACTACACCTGTGCCCATGCATTCTGTCACGGATGATCAAAATAGACACTGTCAGCATATATTTGGTAGTTGTTTTGATTTAGAGAAATGGTCAACCCATGTTTAGCGTAACATTGTTATCAAGTAACACAGAGGATCCCCGCCATCATGGTGTCATAGGGGGCATATATGGCTCTGGGTACACTGCCAATGTGGCATATGTAACCTACATACAACACACATATAGGGGCATATTTATACTCTGTTTGCGCCGGAATTGCGTCGTTTTTTTTAACGCAATTCCGGCGCAAAACTAACTCCATATTTATACTTAGGCGTTAGACGCGTCTAGCGGCAAAGTCCATGGAGTTTGCGTCATTTTTTAGCGTGGACACCTACTTTGCGTTAATGACATGCAAGGTAGGCGTTCCCGACTAAAAAAGTGACTCCGAGGCAAGTGCGCCGTATTTACACTCCTGGGCAAAATTCACGCCCGGGAGTGGGCGGGTCAAAAAAAATGACGTACGCCCGCTTTTGCGCCGTTTTTTAGCGCCTGGAAAAGGCAGGCATTAAGGGACCTGTGGGCTCTGAAGGAGCCCAGAGGTGCCCCCCCATGTCCCCAGGGACACCCCCTGTCACCCTTGCCCACCCCAGGAGGACACCCAAGGCTGGAGGGACCCATCCCAGGGACATTAAGGTAAGTTCAGGTAAGTATTTTTTTTAATTTTTTTGGGTGGCATAGGGGGGCCTGATTTGTGCCCCCCTACATGCCACTATGCCCAATGACCATGCCCAGGGGACAGAAGTCCCGTGGGCATGGCCATTGGGCAAGGGGGCATGACTCCTGTCTTTGCTAAGACAGGAGTCATTTCATTGGGGGTTGGGAGTCGAAAAAAATGGCACAAATCGGGTTGAGGCGAAAAATTTCCCTCAGCCTGACTTGCCCCATTTTTTGACGCCCAAGCTCCATAACCCCCTACGCCGGCGCTGCCTGGTGTACGTCGTTTTTTTTCACGCACACCAGGCAGCGCCGGCGGCTAACGCCGGCTAACGTCATTGATTAAATACGGCGCCCGCATGGCGCTTCAGAATGGCGTTAGCCGGCGCTAATTTTTTTGACGCAAAACTGCGTTAGCGCAGTTTTGCGTCAAAAAGTATAAATATGGCCCATAATGTACCATTGAAAGCACAATAACTCCAGAACTAAACTCAACCCACTTGAGCATCACACAGTAACTCATATTCCCTTGATGCACAAGCCACAATACCTGAGTCACTGGTATTGCAGTGCACCAGGAATGTGGCTTTGCATGTCTCTCATAATAACAAATGATGAAATGGAGTACCCTCTAGAAACAATTCTGCACTAAATTGAGCAATCATGTTTGGCACCACATGATTGTTAGGGCCAGTGCATAAGTGCATATGTGTGTCTATCACTCACTGGAGTGACAGTGTCAATGCATGTTTGCAGTAGTATGTCTGTTGGGGTGTCTACATGCCTGATGTGCTGCTCTATCATATAAAATGTCACACACAGTAATTTGTTTATCCAAGGTTTGTACAGGGAGCAGACATTGAGCACATATCACCCTTCCAGGTTTTACAGGTGGACCCGCCCCCTATACAATTGGTGAAGTGGCTCAATTTGCGGACCCAGACGTATCCAGTAAGTGTTGATATGTTTATCCTGTGTTGTGTTTGCAGCTGTTGTGTGATTGCCTCCTGTGTGTTGGACTCATTGCAAGGTATGATGTGCTGGCACATGATCTGATATGTGACTTGACTCGAGGTTGACATTTTGTTCTATGTTTGAGTTGGACATTCTGTGGCGGAAAGTCATATATTGGGGGTTGCGCTATAGGCGTGGGCAGGTGAACAGGGTGATTTTTGCTACATGCATGCCAATGATTGATTTGGAGGTGGCCAATTTCATGATTTAGTCAGCAATTCATACCCTGATTCACACACACCAGTGATGCCGAAGTATTACCCACACACTTGAGCATCCCTGTTAACTAATGAACATGTAGTACTGTATGTTTGACTTCCTAGCAGCATTTAACGCCACATGTTGTGCTCCGTTTATGTGGCACTTGAGTGACATGCCATAGGTGTGCATGCATCTATGTGCTTGTTTTTGGTAAGGTATCAGTGAGATCTAATGATGTTGACAATTGTCCGCAATAAGAAACATAAATGTGGATGTGATTGTCCAATGTTTGAGTCAATCCTAGTTAGCTGCCCTCCTTACCTGTGGTGGGCTGACTAAACCCATGGACAGCTGTCCAAAGCTTCCTGTCTGTCCTTGATGTTTGAAAGTATGTGTTGCATCTCCATCCCCCCCTGAGGCACAGGGTTAGGGTTAGGAAATATGTGTTCCTAGGTGTGAGGATCCCAAGGTAGAAGACAGACATGTAATTAAAACATTCATTTGTTCCAACCTAGGATACCCCCTCATGATTAGCAACTGCATACCGTCCAGGCAATTCCATTTACAAATCACAGGTCTTGTGGGCTTTGGTTGTCTTCCAGAAGATAGTCATTAGTTGGCCTGACACATGTGGAGTACTCGCAGCATGTATGTGACTAATAGCAGTACAAAGATGCACAGATCATTTAAGTAGGTACACACCTTTTTGTGCATTGCTGTGCTGTTCAATAGTAGATGTGTTGGCTGCATTGGCCTGTCATTCCTCATGGACATTCTATAATCTGTACTGTGATTTGGACAGTATCAGCTATTTTTGAGGAAGTGTTACAATATCATCTGTAGATGTATCACATAATGATGTCACTAATGTTTGGCTTTCTCTATTTTTACAGCTGCCAACATGAATGCCCACGAGATCAGGGAATTCCAGAGGCGGGCAATGCGTTACCGTCACATACTAGATGTGGAGTCTGGGTTCCGCAATATGGCACGCAGGTATCGCCATGAGAGAGCCACAGGGGTCTGAAGGGCATTTGCCCAAGGGTGGGGCAGCCTTGCCCACAACAGCCACCAGCACTACAGCTCAGACCACAGTCACACAAAGGATGACAGCCACTGTTGCAAGTCCCTCAACCTCATCTGCCCCAGGCCCACAGGCAGCAGCTCCTGCACCTCCCCCTCCAAGCACGGCACCAGCACCAGCAGTACCATCAACAAGTGCACCACAGACAACCCCAGCTGCAGTGATAGACAATTTAGAATTTCAGAACATGAGACATGACATGCAACAAATGTTCCGCAGGATGGACAGGCTGCATCAGGAGGTGTCCCGCAATAGTAGGAGACTGCAGGTTATAAAGAAGATCCTGCGGAGGGCCAATTTGTGACTTTTGGTTCCTCACCCATGGTTCCCTCCCCTCCCTCCTTTTTCCTGGTTCATATCTTTAGTGGGTATAGGGGGGTTTAGTGTTAGGTTAGAGTAGAGTAGGCTGTTAGTTCAGTTAGTATTAGTGGGTTGGGGGTGGAGGGAGTTATATTATTATGTTTTTTTTGGTGGGTGGAGGATGATGTTGGGGTTTATGTGTAAAAAAAAAAAAATAATAATAATACAAAAAAGTATATGTTTAGGATGAGTTAGTATGTGTTTAGGTTAGTATATGTTGTCCTACATGTGTCCCGTCATATAAGGGGTGTGGGGGGTTGATGTTTAGAGAGTTTAGTTAAATGTGATCGGTAAGTTTAGCTTAGGGTAGTTAGGGCCAGTTGTGGGTAATGTGTAGTTAGGATAGGTTGGGTTAGTTAAGGTGTTTCCCCTAGTTTTAGTATCATTTATTACTGTGAAATAAAGTTTTAGGTACTCCTTTACAGTATGTGTCACATGCTTGGGGATCAGTGTCTTGGCATGGGTGAACAGTGTCTATTTAGTATATGCATTTGTGTTCCATTCTGCATCAGAATCCTATTATTGACCTGTTTATTCACAATTCCTAATGTGCAGTCACATTGGCAGCTACACCAAAGCTACTTCTCTGTGCATCTGCCATCCATTGCACCCACCACTCAAGGTTACTATGGTTCCCAATGTGTTGTGAAGTTTGGATGTGTTTTTAAATCTGTCATCGTTTGAGTCCTGATTTGGAATCTTGGGCACTGTGGTACGTCTGCCTGCAGCCTGATGTTCATGTGAATCCTGATAAGCTGAATGATGTTATACAGAAATCACACCTATAATTTCTTACATGGGGGGGGTGTGTGTGTGTGTGTGTGTGTGTGTGTGTGTGTGTGTGTTATATATATATATATATATATATATATATATATATATATATATAAAAAGCTTATAGTCAGATGTCACATACAGATTGTCTTGAAGGGAATGTTGGCCACATTGATTCTCGGCTTATACATACATTGAAGCTGACTTTTTTAGTCCAACACCGCATTATACTGTTTGTTTTCAATTTACTTCAGAAATAAGCCTTTAGGAAGCGCAGATGATGATGATACAATCCAGACCCCAGTGAATAGTTATCAGCCCACAATCTTTCAACGCAGTTGTATTGACATTCTATGGCCATTGACATGTGACATACATCACTAATCTCCTACACAGTTTGTGTCACATTACACAGAGACAAAGTGGTTGTGTAAGTGCTATTTATTTTAAAGTGCTGTAGTGCAATAGTTACATAGTCCAGGATTGTGAGTCCATTAGTGTAACACCTTCTATTGTGATGCAACAAAAGTGCAATGGGACAGGTCATTGGACATGCTAGGGTGAAGTGTCATACAGTGCAGAGGAACATGAATTGCCAATGAGATAGTGAGAGACAACAACAGAGCTTAGTGTCAAGGTAAACAGTGTGCTGGAGAAAAGTGCATGTGACCAACTGTAGCAAGATTGGCATCTTGGAGGGTCTGCTGTCTAATGTTTGTCAGCTCGTCATCCATGTCATCAGGGAAGTCCAGGACAGGCATATCCCCAGGAGAGCCATCGTCCTCTGCAATGAGATATTGTACAATTAGTGTGTCCGTGTTGTGGCATTTGTAATGTGACGTTACTGACTTCCTATTAGTGGAACATTGTAATCTTGGTTCCTGTTCATTGTTCCTGTCATTAAGATTAGCATGCTCACAGGCCTATGCCCCACCTGCGTGTCACATGTAGTGTGGGCAGTTTGGGGAATTGTCTGCGTCACATCCTCTAGGTGTAGGTTCTGTGCAAATTGTATGTTGTCACCTTATTGTCCTACTCAACCCTCCGTCTACTTCCATTATCATGGTGAGGCCTTGCACTGGCTGTGGGTGTTCTGATGCCACTTGCACCACACTTAACAATCTGGAACTGACCCAGTCTCAGATATTTCACATCCACTGATATGTTGCGGAGACCTAGCATATACTATGTATAGCATTGGCATGGCACGATAAAGGTGTCACCATTGGTAGTGTGTAATGCTGATGTTGGGGAATGTGTGCTACACTGGATTGCACTGCAATGGTCCTGGCAGTGTTCCATTTCCTCTTATGACTGTGCAGGTGTGTTTAACTAGCTAGACACATGTCCTCACCCAAAATGCTGTTGTCTTAGCAGTATGACAGTTGGGATGTTGCAAGGTGGCAATGCAGCTATTGTAACACAGGCAAGGGGTAGGCCCTGAAATGTGCAGCGTGGGTATGACATTACTGCTGTGTACTTCATAATGTTAATTATAATACCTGATGTTTATTGTGCCTATAGACATGAGCATTTGACACGATTTGCACTTTGTTAGGAATTACAGGGGATTGATAACGTCGTCATCCTGAACCCTCTATTTTGGGTGTGTTTGATCCATGGGCACGTAACTGCCATAAGCTACTTGACCTGCACACAAAGCACAGGTGGTAGTGGCAACTGTTGTCAATGGTAAATACCACTTGCGGATATGGCCTCAGACTGGAAATTGAGCCGTAGTTCATGTAGCAACAATACCAGCTGTTGTGTGACAGCAGACCAGTTTTACATTGTACCCTATCCTCCTGGACTGCCTTTGCCTTTCCAACAGCCTTGGCATGGCAGAGTACCTCCATGCAAAGGTTGTTGGTGTAGTGTTGTGCTGTGCCCCAGGTTTCCCCTGCACAGCCCATGCACCTGTGCCGTGCCCCTTTGCCCTTTCCACTGCCTGATTATCATGGCTGACATGCATTGCGTAGTAGGTATGTCCCCCCCCCCCCCCCCGCCTACAGTTAACATTTAGGCATTTGTGTCAACCATGCAACTTACCCTGCATCTGTTTTGTCTCCTGGTAGTCTGCGCTGTCCAGTACTTGAATCCCTGTGAAGATCTCCTTAGGGATGATGGCTGCCACCATCTCCTCCATGTGGTCCAGGGCCTCCTGCGGTGCTGGACTCCCACCTCCAGTCTACAGTGCTGCCTTCCTGTTCCTTGCCATATTTTCCTTGGTCCTGCGCTTGCAGTCATGCCAACGTTTCTTGCACTCAGTGACTGTTCTCTGTACTTCGGCCACACTGTTTATCTTGTCGACAATTTGTTGCCAAATTGCCTCTCTCCTCGCAATTGACAATTTTGAGGTGACAAAAAGTTGATGCTGGTGTTCCGTCACCTCTTTCACCAGTATTTCATGCTCCTCTGCACTGAACCGGCACTTCCTTTTCTTCTTCTTCCTCTCCTGGGTCTTGTCTGGGTCCTCCTGGCTGGTTCCTGGTCGGTTGTTGTCTTTCTGGGGTCTCTCATGGCTTCTGAGATCCATTTTGGGGCTCCTTTGCACATTTTGCTGTGTTTGCGCCACTTTTTGACGCTTTTGCCGCGAAAAAAAGGCACGTATCTGGTTTGCGATGTCGTAAACTTGGATAAAAGTCATTTTTGCCGTGTTAACGTAGTTTTTCTTTACGACATGGCGCAATGGTTTAAGTAAAAAAAAAAATGACTCTAACCTGTGGTTTGCGCCATGGAGCGTCAAAATTTAAATTTGACGCCCGGGTGGCGCAAAGAAATGGTGTTAGCCGGCGTTAAACTTTTTGACGCAAAACTGCATTGCCGCAGTTTTGCGTCAAAAGGTATAAATATGGCCCTTAAAATCCCTAACCTGCGCAGATGAGCTGCTACCACCGCCATCACCTTGGTGAACACCAGAGGGGAACTGGTGAGACCAAAAGGGAGCGCGCTAAACTGAAAGTGCTCGTGGCCCACCTTGAACAGCAAATAACACCAGGAGGCGGGCAGGATGGGGATGTGAAAATATGCATCCTGCAAGTCCAATGCTACCATCCAATCACCTTGGTCTAGGGAAGACAAGACCTGAGCTAGAGTGAGCATCTTGAATTTCTCCTTTTTGAGGAAGAGATTGACGTCCCACAATTCCAGAATAGGGCGACGACTGTTGTTCTTTGAAATCAGAAAGTAGTGGGAATAATAACCACTGCCTACTTCTGACATCGGCACCCTTTCTATGGTGCCAATGGCCAAGAGAGCCGTAACTTCCTCGCAGAGTAAGATCAAATGATCCTCCACCAGCCATTCTTTCAATGTAGGGATAGAGGGGAAGGACTAGAAGGGGATGGAATAGCCCTTCTGTATGATCTGCAAGACCCATTTGTCCGATGTTATGGATCGCCAGTGAGGGAGATGAAATCGAATCCTCCCTCCAACTGGACGAACATGGTCTTGCAGAACCATACTAGGAGGGCTTTGGCATTGTGGAAAAGGGAGGCTGGGTGGTGGCTGACCTCTGGCTAGACCCTCTGGGTCTGAAGGTACCACAACCTCGTCCCTGCACTGGATGCTGTGAAGCTGGAGGACGGTGGCTGACCTATGGATGACGTGGTACCCCGCCCCTCCCGAGGCCTCAAAAGGGGCGATAAACAGACTACTGCAAGCAGGCGCCGAGAGGCCCAAGGATCTGGCCGTGGCTTTGCAGTCCTTGAACTGCTCAAGTGCTGAGTCTGCCTTCTCACCAAAAAGGCGTGAGCCATCGAAGGGCATGTCCATCAGATTTGCCTGGATATCCCCTGAAAAGCCAGTGGTATGCAGCCAGGCGTGGCGACGAATGTCCACTATCGAAGAAATCGCCCTGCCCAGCGAGTCAGTCGTATCCAAGCCACACCGAATGTTAAAATTGGCTGTATCCCTCCCATCCTTGACAGCTTGGGTGAGAGTGTCCTGTACGCCCTCCAGGACCTGGGGCAGCACCTGTGCCACCGTATCCCATAAAGTATGGGAAAAACGGCCCTATAGGCATGAGGTGTTCACCGACCTCAATGCCAAGCTGGAGGAAGAAAACATCTTCTTCCCAAGTTGGTCCAGCCTCTTGAATTCCCTATCCGGGGGAACGGAAGGGAAGGCACCATGGGAAGTGGAGGCCTGGACCACCAAACTCTCTGGGGTGGGGTGTTGGGTGAGGAAACTACGGTCTGTAGGACTTAGTCGATGGCGGCGGCCAATTGTCATATTCACAGGAGCCCTAGTGCTAGGTTTGGACCAATCCCCCAGCAGGACATCAGCGAGGGCTTCGTTAAATGGTAACATTGGTTCAGATGTGGAAACCCCCAGCTGAAGCACCTCAGTCCAAGACCTCAGCTGCCCTATGCACCACCATAGCATATGAAGCTCCATCCTCCGTAGCCACCGTAGGAGGTGAGAGCATGCCAGCATCTGGAGAGGTGTCCTGTCCGTTGGCTTCCCTTAGTTCCTCATCCCAGTCCATTTGCTCCAAACCGAACTCTATAGGATCATGAGATCCCTTCCATTCCTCACCTGTACCTGGTTGCTCATAATAAGGCTCAGGCAATGATCTGGCCCATGTCGGCGCCGTTCAAATTGGCTCATCAGGTATGACGATGGGGCTTGCACCACCGGTGGGTGCCGGAAGCGTCGATATGTGTGAGTATCGGATCCACGAGGCCCCATTGGGGCCGAAGCCACCGACATGGAATCTGATGGGGCCCCTGCTGACCATACAGGGCCCGAAGGCACGGCAGTGGGGGCAGCCTGCTCAAATACGAGACGCATGGCATCATAACACTCCCTGGTTTGAGCGGGGGTCGCTTTGGATCCCGGGAAGAGAGGGAGGAGGCTTGAAGTCAGTCCTGGTATCGGTTCCGCAGAACCGTGCCTGGAATGTCGACATTCCTGAGTCGCCTCGTCAGTCAATGGTCAGGGCAAAATCGAAGTCTGCTTGGACTTCTTCTTCTTCCTCTTGCCCAAGTGCCGGGAGGACCTCGAGTGTGAAGAAGAGAACTTGGGACTCCTGGAGTAGTCCCGCGCCCTACTCCTCGATCGGGACCGTAACCTCGACTTGTGGGCCGCCCTGAGTTCAGAGACCGGTCTCTCAAAGCTTTCAATGTCATCCTACACAGACTCAAAAAGAGTAGATAATAAGGGCGAAAAAGGCCTGCCAAAAAAGACAGAGGGTAGCTTGATTCTGGATCTGCACTTAACCGGCGTGGAAGGAAAAGAACTGACTTATTTGTGCCGGGGTAGTGCCTTTATAGGTGACCGTGACGTCACAGAAGGCTCTAATGACACTGACGATGCCATGTGGATCCAAATGACGCCACCAGATGGTGCACGCAGGGTACTGCTCAGCAAAAATTCCGGATATCAAGCTGATGCCAGGAAATTCTAAGGTTAGGAATCTGAAGCTAGAAGTCACTATCAGATACATTAAAATAATTGTTTGAATGTCTAGAATCCTGCAAGGAGGAGGGTAGGCTTGATTCACCGTAGTATTCAGTACTGCCACTGTGACCAGGATGTGTTGAGAGGGCTATAGGTGGAACCTGGGCCTGTTGATAGAAAAGCCCAGATTGAAAAACAAATGAGTTGTCAACTGTAAGTGATGTAACACCAATTCTGGAGACTTGGCTCTGATCAGCCAATCATCCAGGTAAGGGAATAATGGTACACTTCGTTAATGAAGCGGAGATACTTTCTGTGTGATTGCAGAATGAGGATGTGAAAATACGCATCCCGCAAATCGATCGAGACCATCTACATTTCTGGCAAAACTAGGGCTGCTTTCCTGTGACGTTGGCAGCGGAGGAGGAGGAGAAGGAAGGGTGATGGGCGGCTCCTTGTTGTCTACCTCGGCTCCGCCCTCTATCACACCTATACAGAGGATTAGACGGCTGCTGTTGCTGGTATTGCTGCCTTCCACAAAAGGAGAAGCTCCTGCCGGACCCACAGAACTTCTGAAACTGCCTCTAATTCCTGGACTGCGATTGAAGGCCCAGTGATCTTGCCGTTGTCTTGCTTTCCTTGAATCTCTCTAAGGCATAATCTGCCAAACAGTCTTGACCCGTTGAAGGGCAAATCCATCAAAGTATTTTGCACATCCGGAGACAATCAAGAACCTCTCAACCATGCATCCTCGTAGCAACTGAAGCCCCAATTGCTGTTGCAACTGAGACAGCCATATACAGGCCTGACTGAATGACTTAGCGAGCAGCAGCCTGGCCACCGTTCAGACGCTCAGAAGAGTGACCCTAAACATCGTCTGGTAATTTCAGAATCACTGTTCTAGCCGAGTCTATCAAAGCATGAATGTACCATCCCGAAAAACCAGTTGCATTGGTTAAATTCAAAGCCAAGTTACCAGAAGAAAACACCTTTTTCACAGACTTCGCCATCTTCTTTCATTCCCTATCTGCTTTGAACGTCGGAAAAGACCCAGGAGATAACTTGGATGAACGGAAAACTTGTGCCACAAAACTCTCAGGTTAAGGACGAGTGGACAAAAACAGTGAATCTCATACAGCAAGCTTGTATCTCCTTGCAATTGGTCTGGATACTGCAGAAGATGACATGGGTTTCTGCCAAAGTTCTAAAATTGGCTCAGTCAGTGCTCCACTAAAAGGTAATAAAGGCTCTAATCTCGAAGAAGAATGCAACACTTGTGTGAGCAAATTAGACCTGAGCTCAGTTCATGGAAAAGGCAGTTCCAACATAACAGCTGCCTTCCTTATCACTGATGTACGATGTGGCCTTAGGTGGAGGAGTAACTTTTGGAGACATTAAGGCCCATATTTATACTTTTTTAGCGCCGCATTTGTGCTGCTTTTTGAAGCAAAAGCGGCGCAAACTTACAAAATACAATTGTATTGTGCTAAAAAAGTATAAATACGGGCCTAATTCCCATTCTGGGGAAGTGTCCAACCCTCTTACCACTTCAAAACCTTTATAATCTGGATCCAGTGTAACTATTTCTCCCTCTTCAATTGATCCTTCTTCAAAGGCATACTGTTCCTCTTCAAAAAGACTTTGAGCTGAGCTTCCCTCCGAGATCTATGTCTTGACTTCAACAACGGCATCAGTAAAGCCAGTATCGGTGTTGGTTACAGCACCGGTGACTTCGGCACCTATGTATAACAAGTTAACGGAACTGGAGTTGAATGATGCGATGCCAGAATAGATTCCGCCCACGTCGGAGAGGGAGCAACCGGCACTGGTGATGTGCCGAACTTCGACTGGCGAAGGAGTAGCTTTCTCGGCACCGGAGTCAGCCAGGAAATCTGGGCAATCGGCTTAAAGGGCATGAACCGAGCCTGCTGATAATACGCTGGAAATCCTCCTATGGATATGACAGTGGAAACATTGCCCTGCTGAAAATGCAGCACATAGCATTTTAAAAAATATGAAAGATCAGTCCTTGGATACCCTTTCTCCTGTAGAGGAGGCACAGGAGGAGCTGTATCCTTCTCCAGATCAGGATGCCCATGCAAAGTCGGTGGTGGTCTCCGACTCGAAGACTACACCGGAGAGTCCGCCAGAGACAGTCACCTCACCTCGAACTTCAAACAACCAGAGACAAGGTGACACCGCCTTTAGAGATTCATCTTTTGAAGAACGACATAGGGAACTATTTTTTTTTTTACCTTGTTTTTATTTAGCATTTTGCAGACAATTCATATGAACAGCATAAAACAAAAGTCGGTGTCACAAGTGTGAGTCACAGCATTCCGGTACAGTCTTCAATCACTATGATCGATAGTAACAGATAAGAGCCAGTTTGGAGACCGACTACAGTAATCACTGCAGTTCTGACACCAACTACACAGCCTCAAATCAAATCAGAAGGACCATGCGTAAAAACTGTATTTGCCCTGTGTTTTAGATGTAACATAATGATAACAAAAATGTCTAAACCTAGTTAACAGAAAGTACATAAACAGCTGCGGCACCATACACTCAGTGAACAACGTCGGGAACTATAACGTGTTTCTCCTTATGTCTCGTCTTGGCTGACTTTGCGGAATGGGGAGGAGGTGACTTTGAACGAGGACGAGACTTGACGGCCTCTCTCCTCCTCGTTCGGCTTAGCCATAAAAAGTTTTGCTTCCCCCTCCGTTTGCGCTTTGGTGTTAATCTTCTGACATGATAAACAGGCATCAACATTATTGTGGAGAAGTGTGGCTCAATGGTTAGAGCGGCAGACCCTGAAGCAGAGATCTGGCTCAAGACCAGGGTTCAAGTCCCGCTTCGGCAGGTCTTGGGCTCAATTCCCCTTGACCAGATAATTCTCGCCTCGGTGCCTAATCTAATTCATGGGTCCCACTCTGCAACTCTGGGCAATAGCTTGCTTAATCTCCACAACGGCCCCAGCGCTTGGATGCCTGGCTTCACCCTGTGGGTGCTCAGGAGTGGGCGCCTCACAGGGAAAAGCCAGGAGGGGTTCCATAGCGGTATGAGTACAGCGCCTTGAGACCCTAACGGGTGAATAGTGCGCTATACAAGTGCTCATTTACATTTACATGGTCTGCACTCACACACCAAAGATAATCTTCATGAGGATCAGTGACTAACATCTGACCCTCATATTCCGTGCAAGGCTTGAACCCAGATTTCCTAGGTAGCAACATTTTCTCCTGCGACAATGTTGAAATTCTTGAAAAAACGTCAAGACTTCTAACTCTACGGAAAGCCTATGAAAAAATAGTTACGCGTCGAAGGGCGGAAAAAGGGGAACTGACACCAACAATCAGATGAAGGCCTTGTATTGCCCCGTTGATGTCACGTGGAATCGCGTGCATAGCCATAGACATTCCGATGTCCTTGTCCACGAGGGACAGCTGTGAAGAAAAGTTTATGTGGAATGCGGGTGCACTGGGGATATTCAAATGGTGACTAATCCACAGGTAGCTGTAGCTATCAGAATCCCTATTTCAAAGAACTTGCACCAAAACTCTGCCTCTCCTTAAGGCAGGCATAACTAGGGCAATTTAGTTTTATTTCTCCACGTTTTTTTTTCCCTTTTACAAGTGATGTGTTCTGCATTCTACGGCACACATACAAAGTGGGAACTGCATTAAAGCATAGTTTCTGTGCTGGAAGGAATACCTTCCTCGTACAAAAACTATACTTACCACAATGCAGGCACCGTTGCACTATGGCACAAGGGTGCGTGCATTATCATATGGCAGACAAAAGGCCGTCAGTGCAGGCAAAGAGCAGAAAGGTGCCCCATCTTAGCAGATATGGCTGCTCTCTCTCCCGTTCACACAGCAGCTTTTCTTGCTACACTGCATTGCGTGATTGTTTTAGTACATCTTGGACTTAGGGCCGTATTTATACTTTTTGGCGCACAACTGCGCCAACGCAGTTGTGCATCAAAAAATGTAACGCCGGCTAACGCCATTCCAAAGCACCATGCGGGCGCCTTATTTATGGAATGACGTTAGCCAGCGGAGCTGCCTGGTGTGCGTAAAAAAAAATGACTTACACCAGGCAGCGCCGGCGTAGGGGAAAATGGAGCTTGGGCGCCAAAAAATGGGGCAAGTCAGGCTGAGGCAAATTTTTCGCCTCAACCCGATTAGCGCCATTTTTTTAGACTCCCAACCCCCATTGAAATGACTCCTGTCTTAGCAAAGACAGGAGTCATGCCCCCTTGCCCAATGGCCATGCCCAGGGGACTTATGTCCCCTGGGCATGGCCATTGGGCATAGTGGCATGTAGGGGGGCACAAATCAGGCCCCCCTATGCCACCCAAAAAAAAAATAATAATAATACTTACCTGAACTTACCTTAAGTTCCCGGGGATGGGTCCCTCCAGCCTTGGGCGTCCTCCTGGGGTGGGCAAGGGTGGCAGGGGGTGTCCCTGGGGGCATGAGAGGGCACCTCTGGGCTCCTTCCGAGCCCACAGGTCCCTTAACGCCTGCCCTGACCAGGCGTTAAAAAATGACGCTAAAGCGGCTGGACGTCATTTTTTTTTGACCCGCCCACTCCCGGGCGTCATTTTTGCCCGGGAGTGTAAATACGGCGCACATGCCTCGGAGTCATTTTTTAGACGGGAACGCCTACCTTGCATATCATTAACGCAAGGAAGGTGTCCACGCTAAAAAATGACGCAAACTCCAAGATCTTTGGCGCTAGACGGGTCTAACGCCAAAGTATAAATATGGAGTTAGTTTTGCGTCGGATTTGCGTAAAAAAAAACGACGAAAATCCAGCGCAAACAGTATAAATATGCCCCTGAGCATCTTAAAAAAACACCTTTCCTACAAGGAACACATTGCTGAGAAAACCAATGTGGCATGGTATCATCTCTCCCTCCTGAAAGAAGTGAACACCTCCATCTAGCTCAAGCCAGACTTCAGATCAATAGTGCAAGAACTGGGACAGTTATATATTTTGCCTTATGTCTTTGTGCTTTTCCTTCGACCCGATCAGTTGTTTTTCATTTTCAATAGCTCATGAATTTATTTTCTTTATTGTACAACAATGTTAATTACATGGAATGGCATTTTCGTGTGTTTTGATAATATGCTTCTAAATAATATATTCATTTGAATGAATAGTGCTTAGAAAAAAGCAGAATAGCTTTAGTATTTCGCAAGGTTGTGAACAGGAATAGTCACATTATTTCTCTCACCCTACAGCACAATGTTTGTTACTTTTCGAAACAAACCATGACAAAGATAAATGAACAAGTTACTTACCTTCAGTAATGCATTATCTGGTGCAGATTATTTAGCTGCAGATTCCTTACCTTAGAATTTCCTGGTGTCATCTTGGAATATGGAATTTTTTGCTAAGCAGTACCCTGCTCCCGCCATCGGGTGGCATTGTTCAGATTCATGTGCGCCGTTCAGCTCTGAGTGGCGTCATGAGCGTTGTCGGAGCCGTCTGTGACATCACAGTCGCCTATAAAGGCACCACCCCAGCACACGTACGTCAGTTCTTTTACCCACGAACTTACAGGCCAGAAGTGCAGAGTCAAGGATAGAACCAACAGTTCGTCTGTGCAAAACTAGGGTCATAAAAGGGATAAACCCTAACCCTACTAGACATATCTGCAGACCGGGGAGGCATGGGTGGGTGTAAGGCATCTGCAGCTACATGGAGTCTCTACCAGATAATGCGTTACCGAAGGTAAATAACTTGTTGATCTGATAGAGACTTCTAGCTGCAGATTCCTTACCTTAGAATAGATACCCAGGGGATAACCTCCTGGCGGTGGGCTGCGGATACCTCTACTTACACTAAAAAGTCCTGTAGGACCGAAAGGGCAATGTGTCCATCTCTCCGTAACTGATTGTCCAGGCAGTAATGTTTTGCAAACATGTGCAAGGATGCCCACATTGCTGCCTGACAAATATCCAGGATTGGAATGCCATAAGCTAGCGCAGTGGTAGCAGCTTTGCCCCTGGTAGAACGATCCCTCAGAAGGCTGTTTTCTGGCCAGTGCGTAGCAGATCTTGATGTAGAGAATGACCCAGTTTGAACTGGTTAATTTCTGCACTACCAGGCTCTTCTTTGCTCCCAGGTACCCCACAAAGAGTTGGTCATCCATCCGGAACTCTTTTGTGCGGTCAAGGTAGAAAGATAAGGCTCTTTTTAGGGTTCAGCAGGTGGATTCGCTCCTCTTCTTTAGAGCGATGCAGTGGAGAAAAGAAGGTGGGCAGGGTGACATTCTCACCCAGATGGAATGGGGTCACCACTTTAGGGAGGAAAGAGGCACAAGTTCTGAGAACCACCTTGTCTGGGAACATAGTGCGATATGGAGGCTTGGATGAAAGAGCCTGCATCTCACTCACCCTCCTGGCGGGTGTTATTGCCACTAACAAGGCTATTTTAATGGTGAGCAGCTGGAGGGGACAAATGTGTAAGGGCTCAAAAGGAGCACACATAAGAAATGTGAGGACCGGATTTAAGTTCCATTGGGGCATAACAAAGGGCAAAGGGGGAAACACGTACAAGCTCTTTGAGGAATCTATGTACAATAGGAGATTTGAAAAGTGAAGGCTGATCAGGAAGCCGAAGAATTGCCGGTAGGGCAGAAAGATAGCCCTTGAGAGTACCCAAGGAAGAACCCTGCTGGGGCAAGGGATAGAATAAAGAGAAGGATATCAGAAAGAGAAGCAGAAAGAGGATCAATAGACTTTTCTGTACAATAATATACAAAGTGTTTCCAACAGCAGGTGTATACCGTTTTAGTGGAGGGATGTATGGCTGCCAAAATAACTTTAAGGAAGGTCAAAAGCCATCAACTGTCCCCGCTCAACCTCCATGCATGTAGATGCAGAGTTGACAGTTTCGGGTGGAGAACCTTCCCCTGCTGCTGCTGCGACAGAAGATCCTCCTGAAGAGACAACCTGATTGGAGGATTAGTGCTCATTTTCAGAAGCTCAGGATACCAAACTCTTCTTGCCCAATCCAGAGCCACTAGGATAACTTTGGCCTGGTCATTCTTGATCTTCTTGAGAACTCTGGGCAGAAGTGGTATAGGCGGAAAGGCATACAGGAGGACTGAATTCCACATGTGCTGAAAAGTGTCGCAGAGCGACTGCTGCCTTCGAAACTCCAACGCGCAATACTGCTGACATTGCATGTTCACTGCGGAGACAAACAGATCTAACCAAGGCTCTCCCCACTGCTGAAGGAGTCCTTGTGCCACCTCAGGGTGGATATACCATTCGTGATCCGGGAGGCACTGATGGCTGAGTTTGTCCACCCTGGCGTTCAGTGAACCTGCCAGGTGTTGGACCACCAGAGTTATGCCCTGTTGGTCCAGCAATGTCCAGCAATGCAGAGCTTCTTGACAAAAGTTCCACAACCCCACACTGCCCTGCTTGTTGCAGTACCACATTGCGGATGTGTTGTCCATGAACACCTGCACTATCTTCTCTTTTACAAAAGGAAGAAATGCCTTCAATGCCAGTCAGATTGGGCGGAGCTCCAGTAAATTGATATTGAGCCCAGATTCTACTGGAGACCAAAGACCCCTGATCTCTGCCTCTACCAGATGGCCACCCTATCCCAGAAGTGACACATCTGTCACTACTGTGAGATCTGGTTGGGGAAGGGAGAGGAGTTGCCTATGACCCATTCACAGTTCACTAACGACCACTGCAGGTCTTTTGCAGTTCCCTATGAGATCTGAACCGTGTCGCTTAGATTCCCCTGATGCTGCACCTACTGGAACTTCAGGTCCCACTGCAGAGCCCTCAAATGCCATATGGCAAGCTTGACTAACAGGATGCAGGAGGCCATGATTCCCAACACCTTCAGAGTCTGTCTCACCGAAATCCAGGATAGAGGCCGAAACATCGGTATCATAACCTGAATATCCTGCACTTGTTGCTCGGGAGGATAAGCCCGAAACTTCACTGTGTCCAGAACAACTCCAATAAAAGGGAGCTTCTGAGAGGGAGTCAGGTGTGACTTCAGCACATTTAAAGTGAACCCAAGCGAATGAAGGAGGTTTGCTGTTGTCTGAAGGTGGTTGACAAGAGCCTGGGGAATAGGAGCCTTCAACAGCCAGTCGTCCATGTAGGGGAAGACTGAAATCCCTAACTTGCACAGATGAGCTGCTTCCACCACCATCCCTTTAGTGAACACCGAGTGGCACTAGTGAGACCAAAGGGGAGCACAGTAAATTCAAAGTGCTCGTGGCCCACCTTGAACTGCAAGTAGCACCTGTGGACAGGCAGGATGAGGATGTGAAATTTTGCATCCTGCATGGCCAACGCTACCATCCAGTCTCCTTGGTCTAGGGCAGACACGACCCGAGCAAGAGTGAGCATCTTGAATTTCTCGTTTTTGAGAAATGGATTGATGTCCCTTAAATCCAATATAGGATAAAGACCCTTGTTCTTTTTTGGAATCAGAAAGTGGCAGGAATAACAACCATTGCCTACTTCTGACATCAGGACCCTTTCTATGGCTCCCTTGGCCAAGAGAGCCGTAACTACCTCGCGTAGCAAGATTAAGTGATCCTCCATCAGTGTTTCTTTTAATGGAGGCATAGAGGGAGGGAAAGACTGGAAGGGGAGGAAATAGCACTTCTGTACGATCTGCAAGACTTCTTTGTCCGATGTAATGGACCGCCAGTGAGGGAGTTAAATTGAATCCTCCCTCCAACTGGACGTGTGTGGTCTTGCTGAATCATACTAGGAGGATTTGGGCGCTGTGGGAGAGGGGGGCTGGGTTGTGGCCGACCTCTGGCTAGACCCTCTGGGTCTGACGGTACCATGACCTCATCCTCGCACTGGATGCTGAATTGATGGAGAATGGTGGCTGACTTGTGGGTGGCATGGTACCACACCCCTTCCGAAGCTTCGAAAGGGGCAAAAGGCAGACTGCTGGCAAGCAGGCACCGAGAGGCCAAAGGATCTGGCTGTAGCCTGAGAATCGTTAACCCGCTCAAGCGCTGAGTCTGCCTTTTCTCCAAATAGGCGAGACCCATCGAAGGGCATATCCATAAGGTTAGCCTGGACATCCCCCGATAAGCCCGATGATGGATCCAGGCATTGCGTCGAAGGGCCACTGTAGATTAAATTGCCCTACCCTGCTAGTTGGTCGTGTCCAAACCACACCGTATCGTAAACTTTGTTGCATATCTCCCGTCTCTTACAGCTTGTGTGAGCGTGTCCTCCATGCCCTCTGGGACCTGGGGCAGCACCTGTGCCACCGTATCCCACAAAGTATGGGAAAAATGGCCCAATAGGCATGAAGTGTTTACGGACCTCAATGCCAGGATGGAGGAAGAAAACATCTTCCCAAGCTGGTCCAGCCTCTTGGAATCCCTATCCGGGGGAGCAAAGGGAAGGCACCATGGGAAGTGGAGGCCTGGACCACCAAGCTCTCCGGGGTGGGGTGTTGGGTGAGGAAACTAGGATCATTAGGAGCTGGTCTATGGTGTCGGCCCCTGTGCTGGGTTCAAACCACATCCCCACCAGGACATCAGTGAGGGCTTCATTAAAGGGTAACATTGGTTCTGATGTAGAAACCCCTGGCTGAAGCACCTCAGTCAGGAGGTTAGTCCTGACTAGCACTGTAGGCACGTCTAGGTCCAAGATCTCAGCTGCCCTACGAACCACCACAGCATATGAAGCGCCCTCCTCCGTAGCCACTGTAGTAGGTGAGAGCATGCCAGTATCTGGATAAGTATCCAGTCCACTGGCTTCTCCTAGTTCCTCATACCAGTCCATATGCTCCAATCCATATTCTAACGGGTCATGGGACCCCTCCCATTCCTCCCCTGTACCTGGCTGATCAAAATAAGCCTCAGGCACTGATCTGTCAGCGCCAGCGAAGTCGAAATCGGCATTGTTCTGGATCATCTGGGATAAGTATGGGGCTTGCTCCACTGGTGGGTGCAGGCAGAGCGGGGCACGTCGACATTGGGAGCGATGCTGGAGGAGGCTAACTGTGTAAACTCAGCGTCGCCCCTGATCCGGTGTCGGATCCTGGAGTCCCCAACAGCGCCCGCTCAAATACGAGGCACCATAAAACTCTCTATAAGCTGAGCAGGGGTCGCTCCAGCTCCCGGAAAGGAGGGGGCAGGGGAGACTCGAAGTCAGCCCTGGCATTGGTTTTATGAAACTGTACCTGGAACGTCGAAGTTCCAAGACGCCACATCGGCCGACAGGCATGGCGAAGTCGAAGTTCGCTTGGACTTCTTCTTGTGTCTCTTCCCCAAGTGCCTGGAGAACCTTGAGTGTGAAGAAGAGGGCTTAGGGCTCCTAGAGCGGTCCCGCGATCTCCTCCTCAATTGGGACCGTGACCTCCTAGGAGTCACGCAAACCGAAGTTGACTGCTGGGCTGCCATGAGCTTCAGGGACCGCTCTCTCAAAGCTTTCGGGGCCATGGCCCGGCAGTCGGAACACGACTGAGTCTTGGTCTCTGTTGAGGCAACACAGACATATCTGATAGGGGTCCGTCACCGACATGGCGCGATGGCAGGCGCCATACGGCTTGAACCCTGTATTCCTCGATGTCATTTTGCACAGACTTTGAAAAGACTTGACAAAAAGGTCAAAAAAGGCCTGCCAAAGAAGGCAGAGGGTAGCTCAAATCCAGACCTGCGCTTAACCGCCATGGAAGGAAAAGAATTGAGGTACGTACACTGGGGTGGTGCCTTTATAGGTGACCGTGATGTCACAGACATCTCCAACGACGCCACGAGGAGCTGAGTGACGCCCGCGTGGCGCACGCAGTGTACTGCTCAGCAAACAATTCCGGATTCCAAGCTGGCGCCAGAAAATTTTAAGGTAAGGAATCTGCAGCTGGAAGTCTCTATCATATAATAGCTGTCACTGCCCTCTATGCAGCAGAGACATAACTTTGTTTTGGTTTGCAGTCAGCCTTGCACAGTGGACAAACAGAAGTAAAGTACCGCTACAAACATGTGTTGCTCCTATTGAAATATCCACTCTCATTATGTCAATATTTATGATGCTCTTAACATTAGGAATGTCAGGATTCTTAAAGTGCACTATATATGCTGCTATTAATCATAATATTCACGTTTCTCAATTGGGCTGTTGTAATTTTACTGTTTTTTGCAGATTTTTTGTTTCTTATATTCTGAAAAATAAAACTGGCTTAAAATAAAGTTCTTTAAAAACAACAGTGTGAATTTATTGTGTTTGCATTTGTTGTGAAAGTCTACCAGAACCCACAAAACTAGCTGAATATGCCCTATAATCCAACGACACACCTGTTAATGCTTGAGGATATTGCTGTCCAAAAGTTTCAGGATCCAGTCTGATGCTTGGGGATACTCAAAAGGAGTGGATTCTGTGGTTAGAAGTCTCTATCAGAATCATAAGGTGACCGTATCTTCAGTACAGACTTGTTAAATTGATTCATATCTGCACTTGCCAAACAGCCACAAATAATCTAAAAGTATGTGTAATAGTCCTTCCCACCTAAATGTAGGAAACACTAATCAGCCTTCCTACTATAAAATTGCATGCCAGCGAGGCATCCTACACAAAATGTATTATTTGGATCTGAACGTTCTTTTAGCATTGACATTCCCACAGACAGTTTGTGTTTAAATACATTTATTAACAAATGTTAACACATTAAGTGACTCTATATGCTGCTAATCAGAGCCGATAACAAAAATGCCAGAATGCATCATAAAATTGGACAGCCACAATTAATAATTACAATGCGCATAGTGGCTAAGCTCAACAGCTTAATATAGTTGTATCATTTGCTGTGAAGTAACGTATAATATTAATTTCCAAAACAATCAATTGTAATATTTTTCTAGAACGCATACAGAACCAGGCCACTGCTTTCCAGTAGAACAGTTTCTTTTTTTTTTCACTGGAGAAACTTAGAAATGTGCAGCTGAATCAACAGACAAAAGAAAGCCAAAATAACACAAATATTATTTTCATGCAGATACCAGGTAAGTATAACATTTTCTGGAATGATTTACACCAAAATGCCTTTCCACAATTATTTACTTTCATAGGGGTGGATCGAAGTTGTGGAACTCTAAAAAATAATCTAACAAGATTTTCACAGAGATAAATTTACAAAACCATCAGGGATTCACTGTTATTTCATAGAAGGTCCATATTCACAATGTCATTTTTTGCTTTTCCCTGACAAAACCTGGAGAAAATGTGTCTAACGGCTTTCATTACAAATTCTCTGCTGCCATTGTCTAAACGCATTCAATAAATATCAAAGTTCTAAATAAATATGTACATTTGTTTCTATTTTTTCAAAAATATCTAGATGATTAATGGTAATCTACAGACTCAGACCAGGACCACCCTCAGAAAGAATTTCAGTGTCTATTACTAAGGGGGTATAGTCCATTTTAACAAGGTTAAAAGTTTTTTCCAAAACAAAAAAAAAAATGAAATTAAAGCCCATCAAGCATTCTGGACAATGAATAAACCAAAGTCATTTGTAGGTAATTCCACTATCGATCCATTCCTATTGTTACTGCTTCTTAATTCAGATATTCTGCAAAACACATTTTTTTCACAAATTACAGCATCTTTAACACGAGAAAAGTGACATGCATTCATTTTCATTATGAAATGGTCACAGAAATATGCAAGCAAATAGATTACTCCTATCTGCTGATGTTGAACACAGGGGCATATATTTGATAACCAGTAAATGTGTGACATAGTAAAAACTTTTCTTTTATTAATTTCAGTCATCAAAGAAATCGGAGCACATTTGTAAGTTGTTAAATGTATGTGAATTATTTTGCATTTCAGTTGATTGATGTTAGATGCCTTTAGCAATTATGACTTGTTATTTAGGCTGATGGCTGTATTTGGGATAGAGATCCTGTTTGATATTAGGAAAAAGCGCCTTTAATGCTATATGTTTTTGTTGGAAACACGACCTCTTCTGTGAAAGTGCTTTTTATTCCTTTTATTATTGATTTTGCAGTGGAATATGAAGTATCAGGTAAAAGGCATTCAACGTCTAATGAGGGGGAAAAATGCAAAGTAACTGATATGCCTCAACTAAGAATCCATGGGCGCATATAAGGTAGTATTTGGCTTTTTTTTTTTTACCATGCTCTCCTTGTCACGGACAACAATGACATGTGCAAACTTTAAAAATGTAAATTAAAATATTCATTTTCCTCTAAGATCCAGCTCAGTAAAAGATTAATTCCAATTCCCTGAAATCTTAACTAGGAGTTCAGTACTAATAGTTTGTTATAAAAGTTATATATAGAAAACAAAAAATGCACCAGAGAGTGACTGGGAAACATTCAGGAAAAATATGCAGGACTAGCAGCACCTGCAGTGTCAACCCTGTTCCCTAATTTTAATCATATACCCACTGGTATTACCATCCGATAATGCCTTTAGACACTAAATAAAACAGCTTAACAGGTTACGAAATAAACGGTACATCAAGGTAGTATATTTCCATGAAATTTGAAAAAGTTCCATAGTTCGTTTTACATTCAGATCACTGTTTTAAATGCTTATATTTATTATTTTGCATTTGTTTGTGTTTTAGGTGAACTGCTTTATAAGTTAAAATCTCCATAAAACCCGAACATCTTAAAATTTGCTTAAACCGCAAAATAATTTCAAGTAAAATAATGTAAAATAACACATTTCGCTGATGTAATGTTTTCTTAGTGATACCCATCAAAAAAACAGAACTTATCAACTGATGACGAAGTTTTGAAACTACGGTGCAAAACATTTTAAGAAAATGAGTTTAAAAGCTGGTGCAAGAACAGGAAGCAAATTCTAAGCAATTTTGGCTTCTTGGAAACAAAAACCGCTGTGTCTGAGAATAACAACACCTCTGTCTGAGAACAGTAACAAATTCGAAAACTACTACAGAACATTCCGTTTCATCTTTTTCTGCGGCAAGTGCGCTTGTGTTCGGCATGCCAGTGTTCCTGCTGACACTTAATGGAGCAGTAAGATGTGTTCCAGCAGCAGTGATACATGGCTTCTTCTTCACAGTTGTAGCACTGCAAAAGAAGAAAACACGTTTTCCTTTATCATTAATTTTATTTTCCATGTTAATAGTGATAAATCTCTGAACATTAGAAAGCTTTTGCATGTCCTGACCATCTTCTGATTTATTACGATATGGAAAAAAACTCTTAGGTTTTGAGTTATAAATGCGAATGATGCATTTAGTTTTAAAGTAGCAAACGAATTCCCGTTTTGTCTTTCAATGTTTGAGAAACACTTAAAGAAAGGACAAGAACATGTTTTTCAAGTGGACAAACGTATTTAGCAGTTATCCTTTTTCTGTTTGCAACTGATGTCGGTGTGCCATACTATTCGTTTTAATCTGTAATGCTACTTTTAATTTGATTAAATTGTTTACACGTTTATCTGAAATTAAACAAGACAATAAGTAAAAAACGTAACTCAGAAAATACACTATGTAACATTTCTGCAAAAAAAAAAATATATATTGGAAATCAAAAAAGTAAAAAAAGGAAATAAGATGTTCTAAGAATACGAAAATGATGGATTCTTCGGAAATGTTATATTTAATTGAAGACCAGGGCATAATTATTTAGCATATTTGCATAATAATTCTCATTTTTGGACCTGACCCCCTCTGGAGGGTCACCCCCAAATATTTTGCATTTGCCCATCATGGTTTGCCGAATTCATTTTTGTGGGCCTTAGAACTTTGTGTACTTTATCACTGCTAACTAGTGCCTGACTTTCTCCTTCAAACTAGGTAAAATTGGCCTACATCTAATTGGCACATTTAATTTACTTGCTAGTCCCTGGCATATGTTACTACATGTGCCCAGGGCCTGTAAATTGCATGCTACTTGTGGGTCTGCAGTCCTTATTGTGCCCCTCACTAAAGTAGCCTTTTAAAACATGTATCTAATAGACTTCTAGTCACAGATTCCTTATCTTTGAATTTCCCAGGCATCATTCTGGATCCGGAAGATTTTTCATGAGCAGTAGCACTGCGCACAGGTAGGTGGGGTTGATCGGTTCCAGTCAGCATTGTCCGTGCCAAAAGTGACCTCGCAGTCACCTATGTAGGAGCCACATCGGAGCTGCGGTCAGTTCTTTCCTTTCCATGACAGTTACTGCTAATCCAGAGAAGAGATACGTCACTGTCGTTTTGTGAAAGGCCTTTTTCAATATTCTGTC
Organism: Pleurodeles waltl; assembly: GCF_031143425.1. Classification (NCBI taxonomy): domain Eukaryota; kingdom Metazoa; phylum Chordata; class Amphibia; order Caudata; family Salamandridae; genus Pleurodeles; species Pleurodeles waltl. The sequence goes on along the minus strand of NC_090449.1, from coordinate 674,551,023 downwards.
AACTTTGTTTTTTGAGGAGACTTTCCTCCTGGTGTTGAGGATGTCCTTGAGAAAGACAGGTTTCAAACTGTGTGACCCCTGTCACCGCACCATATCTGTTATGGACTACCCTTTGATGTGTCTGTGGCGTCTCGAGCCGACTACAACTCCAATTGTGCTCGGACTGCCGGGCCATGCTGCCAAAGGCTTTGAGGGAGCAGTCCCTGAAGCTGCTAGTGGCCTGGCAGGTAACAGCACGTTGCGCGACTCCTAGGAGGTCTTGGTCCGGATAGAGAGGAAGGTTGCGGGACCACTCTAGGAACCCAAGTCCTCTTCTTCCCAGTTCTCTGGGCATTTGGAAAAGAGGCATAAGAAGCACAAAAAGCTGAAGCATGCTTTGACTTCTCGTCCATCGGCCAAAGGGATGAAGGAACATCGGTGATCAAGGCACAGTTTTGTGGAACCCTCATCAGGTTTGACTTTGCATCTCCCCGCTTTTCTGGGAGCTGGAGCAACCCCCGCTCAGGTGAAGGAATTTTACGAGCCCATGTGTCACGTATTAGAGCAGGCCGACCCCTCTGGAGTGCCTTTGAACCCGCGGGGTCCCCATCAGGTTCCAGGACAGCAGCTTTGGCTCAGATGGGCCCCCGTGGATCAGATCACTGATCCAGACTGGCACCAGTTATGCTACAGTGACCTTCCCCAATGACAGTCTGGACGCCGATGCCCCCCAGCACCCACTGGGAGCACCAGCCCCATTTGGCTCCTGAATCCAACTTGAAGTCGGAACAGAGTTGATGATGCCGATTTCGGTACCAACAGGATCACAGCGTCCTAGGTCGGGCCAGAGCCCTATTCTGAAGGGTTAGCCCTCGAAGAAGAATGGGAGAGGTCACTGGACCCTTTAGAATACCAGTTAGAAGGTCGGGAAAGCATGGACTGGTGTGAGGAACTGGTGATGCCAGTGAACCGGATACCTCTCCAGATACTGGCTTGCTTTCTCTCCCTAGCATTGCTATGGAGGAGGGAGCAACATACGCTATAGTGGTGATGAGGGTGACTGAGGTCTTGGACCTCAAACTACCATCTGTGGCAGTCAAGACAAACACCTTGAAAGAAGAGCTTCAACCTGGAGCTTCCTCTTCTGAACCCATGTTCTCTTTTAATGAAGCACTGATTAATGTCCTACTAGGAACCTGGCCCAAGCCTAGCACAGGGGCTAGTGTGAACAGGACAACTGCCCACCGCCATCGACCCTCTCCTGTGGACCCAACTTTCCCCACCCCTGCGACCTTGGTCGACCAAGCCTCTGCCTCCCATGGCGTGTTCCCTGCCGCTCCCTTGGACAGGGAATCCAAGAGGCTGGATAGCTTAGGAAAGAAGTTGTTTTCTTCCACCAGCCTTGAGTTGCAGTAGGTGACCACTTCATGCTTATTGAGCCGCTATTCCCACACACAGTGACACACGGTTGCGCCGATGCTGCCACAGGTCCTGGAGGAGGTCCGGGGCCATTCTCTCCCAAGTTGTAAAGGATGGGAGAGACATAGCTAAATTCACCATTAGGTGTGGTTTAGACACAACTGACTCACTGGGCAGAGCGGTTTCCTTGGCGGTGGGCTTCAATGCCACATCTAGCGGAGAACATCTGGCTTTTCGGGACCGGTCCAGGCTACGCTGATAAACATGCCCTTCAATGGTTTCCATCTCTTCGGAGAGAAGGCAGTTTTAGCACTGCAGCGTTTTAAGGACTCCCAGGCTATGGCGTGAGCCCTTGGGCCTCTCAGCTGCCCGTGTCATCCCCAGTCTCCCTTTCACCCCTTTCGTGGATACAGAAGGGGCGTTCAACCACACCAACCCTATGCCATCCACCGTTCTGCACAAGCTTCCCAAGCCATGTGTAGATGCGGTTCATACTGACTCCGTGGGTCAGGTAGCCAGAGGTCTTTTACACCCACCCCCTCCATAACCACCCTTCCCCCAGCAGCCACAGCCCCTAAACACTCCTAATCTTGTCCTACAAGATCATAGGCACCCAGCTGGTGGCACAATCCATCATCATCTCCACCACTGGCAGCCCATTACATCGGACAGGCAGGTCTTACAGATCATATGGAGGGCCTACTCCCTTCTCTTGAATTCCTCTCCTCCCCCTGTATCTCTAGTGTTTGATCGGCTGACGGAGGATAATCTGTCCTTGCGAGGAAGTCATGGCTGTGTCGGCCAAGGGAGCCATAGAGGGGGTTCCAATAACAGAAGTGGGCAGTGGCTGCTATTCCTGCTACTTTCTGATACCAAAAAAGAACCAAAGTCTTTGGCCTATCCTAGATTTGCAAACCCTCAATCTCTTCCTTAAAAAGGAGACATTCAAGATGCTCACACTGGCTCAGGTCATGTCTGCCTTAGACGAATGAGACTGGGTGGTAGCATTGGACTTGCAGGATGAGTAATTTAGTATTCCCATCCTGCCTGCCCCCAGACGTTACCTGTGGTTTACAGTAGATCATGAGCACTTTCAGTTTACTGTGCTCTACTAGGTTGTTTACCAAGTTCATGGCGGTGGTCGAAGCTCATCTGTGGAGGTCAGTGGTACCAGTCTTCCCCTATCTTGACAACTGGCTGTTGAAGGCGGGCTCGTCCTAGGCTGTCATTTCCTACCTCAAGACTACGGCATACCTTCTGCACTCCCTAGGGTTCACTGTAAATGTGCCGAAGTCACAACTGACTCCCTCTCAGAGGCTCCCTTTTATTGGAGCTGTTCTTGACACAGTGCAGTTTCAGCTTATCCTCCTGAGCAGAGTGTCCAGGATATTCAGGCTAATATACCAATGGTTCAGCCTCTATCCTGGATTTCGGTGAGAATGACTCTGAGGCTGCTGGGCCTCATGGCATCTTGCATCCTGCTAGTAACTCATCCGAGGTGGCATATTTGGGTTCCATTGGGTGCAGCATCAGAGGAATCTCCCCGACATGGTCCAGATCTCAGAGGGAACTGCACAAGATCTGCAGTGGTGGTTAAACTGTGATTGGGTCAGAGGCAGATCCCTCACCCTTCCCAAACCAGATCTGAAAGTAGTGACAGATGTGTCACTCCTGGGATGGAGCGGCCATCTGGAAGAGGTGGAGATCAGAGGACTCTAGTCTTAGGTGGAAGCAGGACTCCACATCAACTTGCTGGAGCTCCAAGCGTGCTGTCTGGCATTGAAACCCTTCCTCCCCCAATCAAGGGAAGGCTAGTGCAGGTGTTCACAGACAACACTACCGCCGTGTGACAAATAAACAGAGCGTTGTGAGGTCTTGGACCTGTTGTCAAGAGGCCCTGTGTCTCTGGACATGGCTGGAACAGCAGGGAATATCCTTGGTAGCTCATCACCTGGCAGGTTCTCTGAAGGCCAGAGCGGTCGACCTCAGCCACTCTGCCAAGCGGATCACAAGAGGCGTCTCCATCCAAAGGTGACACATGATCTGTTCACCTACGAAGGGAATGTGCAATGTCAGCAGTTTTGCACATTGGAGTTTCCAAGGCGCTACCGTTTGGAAACGCTTTTCATATCGAGTGGAGCTCCTGTATGCCTTTCCACTCATACCACTCCTGCCCAGAGAACTCAGGAAGATCAGGAACAACTGGGCCCAAGTCATGCTTGTGGCTCTGGACCAGGCATGGAGAGTCTAGTATCCTGAGCTTCTGCAATTGAGCATCACTCCTCCTATTAGGCTGTCCCTTCGGGAAGATCTTCTGTCGCAGCAACAGGGGAGGGTCCTCCCCCTGAACTTGTCCACTCCCCGACCTTCTTGTGTGGAGGAGTGGAAACAGTTGACAGCTTTCGACCTTCCTCCTGAAGTCTATAATGTCATTCTGAAAGCCAGGTGTCCCTCAAACAAGACTGTATACATCTGCTGATGGAAGAAATTTGTAATGTAATGTACAGAGAAATCTATCGACCTCCTTTCTGCTTGTCTATCTAATGTCTTTCTTCATTCTTACACTTGCTCAGCAGGGCTTTGCTTTGGGTACACTGAAGCTACCTTTCTGCACTGTCTGCCTTGTTATGGCTGCGTGATCAACCTTCTTTATTTAAGTTCTCTACTGTAAATAGATTCCTTAAAGGTCTTGTACATATGTTTCCCCATCTCCTTTCATTATGCCTCGGTGGGACCTTAATTTGGTTGTAAACTTTTTAATGTGTGTTCCTTTCAAGCCGCTACATAATTGTGCCCCCCCGGCTGCTCACTCTCAAAACAGTATTTCTTGTGGCATTACCATCTGCCTAGAGGGTGAGTGAGCTGCAGGCTTTGTCATCCAAGCCTTTCTATTTGTCTGTGTTTCTAGACAAACTGGTTCTTCCCATTAGGGGTGACACCATTTCATGTGGGACAATCTGTGACCTTGCCCACTTTCTATGATCCTCCACATCCCTCAAAAGAAAAAGAGCGACTCCACCGTCTGGAACCAAAAAGAGCACTGTCGTTCTACTTTGACTGCACAAAAGATTTCTGGGTGGACGACCAACTCTTCGTGGGGTATGTTGGTGCAAAAAAAAGTTTGGCGGTGCAGAATCAAACTGTCTCCCAATGGGTCGTTCTCTGGATCAAAGTCAGCTACGCATTGGCCAAGAAGCAACCCCCTGTAGGCATAAGGGCTCATTTCACTAGAATCAAAGCTGCGACCACTTGTTAGCACATGGAGTCCCAGTCCTGGACATCTGCCAGATAGCATTCCTGCACATATTCACCAAACATTACTTGATGGACAGTAAGGTCCGCAGGGAAGGGCATTTCGCCTGTTCAGTCCTGCAGGACTTCCTAGATTAGATAACTTGTCCGCAGCCCACCATCAGGGATGGTATTGCTTGAATATCTATTCAATGTTAAGGAATCTGTGGCTAGAAGTCTCTAACAGATGAACAAGTTACTTACCTTTGATAACGCCTTATCTCGTAGAGTCAATATCTACTGCAGATTATTTACCAAGCCCTCCTCCCCTCCCCCATCCTCCCTGCTCAGCATACAGTTTTCTAGGGTTGAGGATGCTTCCTTTTAGGGCCCTAGATATGACATACCAGTGTCAGTGCACTTCATGACTGTGCTCCTGGCGTGAAAAACTAACTGACGTCACCACGTCGACGTGGTGCCAATATAGGTGACTGGAACATCACTTCCGGTGCTAACAACGCCACACGGAGCGGATCGATGCCACCTACTGGCATGCAGGGGTGCAGCTCACGAAACATCTTCCGGGTCTAGTCAGACGCCTGGAAAAGTTTAAGGAATCTGCAGCTAGATAGTGTCTCTATCAGATAAGGTGTTACCGAAAGTAAGTAATTTTTTCATCAGGCCTGCCACTTCAGCCTGTAGTGCAGGTATAAACTGCCATTTTGACCTGACAAAGTAAGCGTTTTGCCAGGCCTTAACCTTCTTTTTTAATACATATAAGTCACCACTAAGTAGCCCCTGTGGGCTCACTAGCAGGGTGCAATGTATTTAAAAATACAGGACATGTGGGTTTAAGTTTTACATGTCCCGGCAATGACTAACTCCTAAATTCGTTGTGCGCGGTTGTAAGGCCTCTCTCTCCTATTGGCTAACACTGGGTTACCTTATTTCATTTATTAAGTGATGACTTTAGATTGGTAGCAGATACAGATATGGTGTCTGCATTCAAATGAACTGTAATTTAAAATCTTCTGTAATGGTAAAGTCTGACTTTAATTCACAATTCTGAAAATGCCACCTTTTAGAAAGCCATCTTTTTTTTGTTCTAACCATTTGTGCCTTCTGCCACTGTTCTGGGTGACATGAATGTTAATGGTTGTGCTGTTGGGGTCCGTGTATTCCTTCCAGACACTGACACAAAGGGAGACTAGGTATGGACAGGAATAGCCATCCTACTAGGATGGCTGGGGGCAGAGCTCTTTCCCCACTTACACTTCAAAGGGCTTGCCTCCAGCACACACAAAATAATCTGACACTAGTCTTTTGTCACTGTAGACTTCTCAGAACCCTGATGGGGAAGGGAAGAACTTTCCAGAACCAGATATAGGGATTGTATAGGGAAGTCCCTTACACGTAAAGGGCTGGCACTGGGTATAACTATTGGACCTCCACAGCTCCTTTTCAGTACACCCCTGAACTTGTGGAGATTGCAGAAGGATTGCCTTGCTCCCTAGAGGACTGAGTGAGTCCAAGGGCCAGTGGGTGACCTCCTGTCAGAGCTATAGGGACACAACAAGCTCCAGTGGCCTCCCTGCAAATGCCCAGCTGACCTGTTGCACTTGACCTGCCTGAGACCTGTTGGTCTCTGCTGGAGTGAGTTCCTGAACTTAGTGCGCCTCCAGGTCCTGGACCCTTGGATGACATTAGTTGAGTTCCTCCTGTGAAGAACGGTGAAATCATGATGTTTTGGACCCGTTTGCATTGAGAATGTGCTGCCAGCGACGAACGCCAACACAAAGCTCCAGTGCATCTGATTCTTTGAGCTACCTCGATGCGAGCAAAGCAAGATCTGCACTTTGCGCTACAGCAACGACTGCCTCCAGTGACTGCCAATACAAACCTCCAGCTACAACCACCTGCAATGCCTGAACTACTTTTCACGCTACAGTGACAACAGCTGTGCTGCCAGGTTTGCTCTTTGCGCTACACTAACAACTGTCCACAACACTCTCCCTGCTCCCTCCTCCACCGTGGATGAAGCTCATTGCGCTAGACTTTGAGAAGGTATTTTTTTCAGTTGGACTAAATTGGTCCTTGTATCCAGCTTGCATTCTATTGCAGTCGGCCTGTTTGTGACTTTCCCCCCAGTCTAGCAGGAAGAGAACACTGAGAGTGGTATTTGTGCCTTTAGGTGCTATATCTACCTAAATCTTTATAATTCAATACCTCTGGTTCCCTTGATTGGATTTTTGAAGCTCTGGTATGATTTTATTGATCACAATTCACTCCATTTCTTAAAAAAATTGGTATGCAAAGGTTTTCTTGTGTTTCAATTTTATTACTATTTGTATGCTGCATAAGTACTTTACACATTGCCTTTAAGTTAAGTCTGATTGGTTTTGTGCTAAGCACAGGTTAATTTAGTGACTTTTGTGGTTCACCCCGACAAGCCTGTGTCCTCAATGCCTGAGTAGGTCTTCCACCTCCCACCACCAATAACCTGATTTCTTACACTTGGGGCATACTCAAGAGCCCCTAGCGCCACCGGAGCGTCACTTTTAGTAACGCTCCGGTGGCGCTATGCACTGCACCATATTTACAAGGTGGCATTAAGCTACTTTTGGTGGCCTAACTCCACCTTGTAAATTGGGCCCCTTCACATGCAGCACTTTGCGTGGAAGGGGCGTGCAATGGGTGATGCTGTGGACGTGCCACAGCAAAATCCATTGCATTTTGCTGCTACCCCAGATTTATGTGTTTTCGCGAACCTGAGGCAGAGCCAAAATCTAACGCCACCCAAGGGGTGGCATTAGAGTGGCACAACAAGGAGAAATGCTTTCATTTCTCCTCGTTGTTTGCTCATTCTATGTGTGCTGCATTTTGCAGCACACACAGAAGAAGCAAATAGCCATTGAAGATTGTTTTTGTGGAGGAAGGTATCCCTTCCTGCACAAAAACAATCTCCCTCTCAATGCAGCCATCCTTGCACTACGGTACCAGAGTGGTTGTTTTGGCGTCTGGCAGCAAATTTTGTGCCGACGCGGGGGAAAAAACGGGTGCGCCGTATTATTATAAATACGGAATATGATTGCGTTTTGAAAATTACGGTGCGAGACACAGCGACCACCACCGTCATTTTCACTTAAATCTGTCCCTTATTATCTCCTTATCTGAGTAATCATGATCAACTTTTATGAGGTTAGCCTTCACTTAAAAGCTTTCCAAACTACAATAGAGGCGGCCTCCAAATGTGGAACCACCTTACAGCAGCAATCAAGAAGGCACATAGCTTCTTGGGCTTCAATGTCTTTTACAAAATTGCAAACTTTCAAGTACCGTTTGTAGGAAAATGCTCCTTTTGGCATGCCCCCCACCAGACCTTTTGCCTGATGTTGATGCTAATTTGACTGTGTGCTGGGATCCTGCTAACCAGGCCCCAGCACCAGTGTTCTTTTCCTAAACTGAACCATTGTTTCCACAATAGGTACACAGCTAAGTCCCTTGTAAAAGGTCCAGGTGGTACCAAGACTTTGTGGCGAGGAAGGTCCCTAAGGGCTGCATCATGTATTATGCAACCCTAAGGGACCCCCCCCCCCCCCTCCCCCCCTCAACAAACACATGCACACTACCATTGCAGCTTGTGTGAGGTAAAGTCAACATGGCTTTCCACTCTGGGTGCCGTGCTTACAAACCACTGCCTACCGCATAGTTAAGTCGCCCCTCTAGCAGGCCTTACAGCCCTAAAGGCAGGAAGCACTATACCACAGGTGAGGTCATAGCTGCATGAGCAATAGTCTCCTACAGTGTCTAAGTCCATTCTTAGACATTGTCTAAGTGAAGTGTGGCTATATTAAGTACATGGGCTGGGAGTTTCTCATTACGAACTCCACAGATTCATGATGGTTTCACTGAAGACTGAGAAGTTTTGTAACGAACTTCTCAGCTCAATAAACCCACACTGATGCCAGTGCTGGATTTATTGAAAAATGCACTCAGATGGGTATCCTAGAGATGCACTCTGTATTACATCCAACCCTCCTGTGTAGAGCTGACTGGTCTGTGCCAGCCTGCCACTAACAGACAAGTTTCTGACCACTGGGGTAAGAGCCTAGGTACTCTCTGGGGTCAGGAACAAAGCCTGCTCTGGGTGGAGGTGCTTCACACCTCTCTCTTGCAGAAACTGCAACACTTGGCGGTGAGCCTCAAAGGCTCAGGCCTCCTGTTACATTGCCCAAGGGCACTCCAATTAGTGGAGATGCCCGCCCACGGACCAAGCCCCAGTTTTGGCGGCAGGTACGGCAGGAAAAATAGGAAAATCATGGAGGAGTGACCACTGCAGGTGTGAACCAACCCTAAGTGGCCAGAGCTGAAGTGACCCCCTCCTTGCACAATCATCCATCTTGCTTTGGAGGAGAGTAGTCAATAGGGTAGGAATGTGCCCCCTCCCCAAAGGGAGTGGGCACAGGAAGAATGTTACCACCCTCAGGGACATTAGCTTCTGACCTCTCACCTAAATCTAGTATTGAGGGCCCCCGTGAACCTTGCTCTTCAGATTCTTGGCAACCTCAAGAAAAAGGAGAACTGAAGAACCAACTCAATATGACAACTGACTTGGCCCACCCCTACTGGCCTGTCTGCAGCTTCAAGACTCCTGCTACAAAAAGGCGATGCATCCTGCAGGACCAGCGACCTCAACAAACCTCTAGAGGACTACCTGCCCACCAGAAGACCAAGAACGCCCATGGACAGCAACCCCGTCCACAAGGAACATTCAAGAAGGACTCCAAAACTGCCCCTGATCCGCGAGCCCTTCCCACGCTGCACCCATGGCCCAATTCCAGGTGGCCCACAGGTCCAGAGACGATCCCCAGGTGATTCTGACCTCGAGTCCACCCTGAGATGACCCCTCCTGCCCAACACAACCATGCCTGCAGCCTAAATCCGGAGTACACCGGGGCCAGATCCGACAAAGATTTCGATGCCCAAGGGTACCCCTGCATCCGCAACTCCCTAGCTCCCTGGCCTTGGGGAATCTGACCGATGGTCCTGCAACATCCAGCAGACACTTCTTCTACTTGTCCAGCCTTTGGTTTTCAACAACCAACTCCCTGGACCTTGACTGCAGTAACATTGTGATCCACCAGGGTTCCCCCATTGAAAAGCACTGGGCGCCCAATGCTGTGTTGCACCCAGCTGCCCCCTGTGCCGCTGAGGGTGTGCTGACCTGTGGCCCCCCTGATGCTCATCTAAGCCTGTCTGTGCCCTGATGACGCGGGTACTCATCTGCAATCTGTTTCTTTCCAAGTGCCCCCAGTCTCCATAGGTTTCAGTACAAACCCAACACCAAATTTGACCTCTGCACCCAGTCAGCCCTGTGTTGCTGGCGGTGAACTTTTGGGGTCAACTTGAACCTTGACCTGTGGCCATCCTAACCTTGAAGACTGGGATAGCATGTTGAGTACTTACCTGTAAACTGTGTTAACACTTTTCCTTCCCTAGGATTGCATTGGTTCCTAACAGAAAGTGCACAGTGTCTACTTTTGAAATGGAAAAGTGTTACTTACTTGTAAATTGTTTTATCTGCAAACCCTAAACAAAGTGCATTTGGTATACAAGCTTGATACAAACTTACAACTGTACTTAGCTGCAACAAATATTCTTTTGGTGCTAGCAATAAAGTAACAAAGTATATTTTTGCTATATAAAAACATTGGCCTGGAGTTAGTTATTGAGTGTGTGTGCCTCATTTCTTGACTGAGAGTGTAGAACAAATGCTTTGTACTACCCTCTGCTAACTCTAACTGCTCGACCACACTACCACAAAAGAGTGCATTAGTATTCTCTTCTTTAGCCTCTGTTAAGCATTTGGGGATCCACTGGACTCTGTGCACACTATACCTCATTTTGGTATAGTATAGACAGCCAGCTTCCTACATTGGTGATCTAAATAGTCTGACAAACAACATTTTACACTGAAAAGGGTATAGAAAAATAGTTACTTAGCTGTATAAGTAGTTTTGCAGCTCAAAAAAGTTTTTGGATTCACATGCTGTGCATTATTTCAACATCCAGTATGGAGGATGTTCCCCTTTTATTCTCTTCTGGGATTCGTTGCCCTCTGTGGTGGCATGTCTGTCCTCTCATGAGATGTCACAGAAGCCCTGTGCCGGGTTGCTGTCTTTAGATTCTTTTCTGCCCGTTGGATACCTTGCCCATGTCTTTTTGCGTACTGTTTAAAAGTAGACACTCCATAGTTTGCTGGTAGTGCGAGGGACATATCTGAATCCAGAAAATTCTTCAAACTGCAAAACAGCCCCTACAGGTCACTGACCATTTTTGCAGTGCTATTCTTTTCTGTAGTCACATGCTGTGCACTGATTTTTTTTTATCTGTATCCTTTTCCCCATGGAGGCTGGGTTGAAATAAATTTGTGCTTGCACTCATGTGTTTTAAGATATTCATACCTGCGCCTCTCTACTGACTTGAATAACCACACACTAACGCTTTGTGAAGATAGGGTAGGGATGACCAAATGGTTGTCACATATATGTCTTTAATGGAAAGTGTTTGCTAAAACGGCAAGGGATGTCCCCTTCTTCCTCATGGGGATTGCTCTAGGTTTTTCTTTCAGCTCTAACCCTGCTTTCGAGTAAAATGTTTGGATTGTCTGTTCTAACCATCTTGCAATAGTCTACTTGGTGACTGGTCAGACCCTGCTCGCTAGTGCAAAGAAAACACAGAGCTGGCTTCCTTTTCTGATTGGTTTAGTTTCTTTCAAATCCTACATGGTAGTCATACAAACGTCTAGCAAGTGGCCAGCTCTACCACATATGTCTTTAGTTGTTTTAGAGTCCTGGCAGCTGCATTATTTGGTTAACATATGGATGTGTGAGGTGACATTTGGAAGGCACTGTGGGTTTGTTCTCACTCTGTCTTTGTGGATTTGCAGATAAAGTTCCTTTGTCGTATGCAATTTCAGTTAGCTGACCCTGCACAACAATGTGATTGCTCTATTAAAAACACTGTTTTTAGCGTTAACATTTTAAAATCTGCTTTTTGCATTGACTTAAAGGTTCCTTCATTAATTGTATCAGTACGAAGTTTAGATTCCACGTGGACAGTGGTGCTGATCTGAGAAGTGCCATACTCTTTGCACCTTCTAGGACCCTCTTAATGACTGGTATGTTGAATTATATTCTACCTATGTATTCCCTTTTGTAGGCCACCATGGCTGATAGATACACCCTAAGCGATGTGTAGGTGAGAGGCTCATCTAAGGTTTTATGACCATGATCATATGTTCTACTGTGCAGGAGAACTTCCTTCTTGCACCAATGGATATCTCTCTTCTACACTGCAGCAGATCATGTCCTTGTGCGAGGGCTTCCATGGTTCTCTGTTGGAATCCCAGAACTAAACTCTTTTCTGGAGCCAAGCTGAGCTTAGCTGGTTCCTGGAGACAAGCCCTGTCTCCTTTGTATTGATAGGCAGTCTAGTGAGTCTGGTAGTCTTATCATTTGTCCTCTTGGTAATCTCCATCAGGTTTAAGAACCATGTTTTTCTTGCTCATTGTGGTGCTATTAACATTAGCGGCAGGGGTGATTGCTTGTATTTATGATTAGTTCTATCAGTGGTACGGGAGGGAAGTGTATACAGATTTCCCTGACCTATCGATCGGGCACCTGGTGGTGTGGGCGCCTGGATGCATTGAGCTTTTTCTGGTTTTCCAAACATTACTAATTCTGATTTTCCCTAGATTTGAAAAATCTGTTCCTATATTATAAAACATTGTAGTCTTATCATCCATTTGGATACTGTTGGAAATGACCATATTTTTCTTGATGTTTCCATAGATTTCTGTCTTCTTTAGGTGAACCCTTTTTTTGTAGGAAGTGCTTATGGCTCTCCATTTTAAATGTCATAAAACTGGCCTGTGCAGAATTTGGCACAATTAATTTACTTGCAAGTGGGTACAAGGAGCTCTGCCTTATTGGTTATAGCTAAAGAGGAGAACTGTGGGATAGCTTACAGTAAAACCCACAGGAAGTGCTGCAAAAGTGGGTAGGATCACCAGTGGTAACTGTTACCCCATTTGTTAGGGAGAGGCCAGGAATTGCAGCCACCCACAAGCTGGCACTGGGCATAAATGTGGCACCCCAAGTATCCTTTTTCCGAGCACTCCTGGACCTTTGGAGAATCAGATGAAGGACTGTCCTGCAGTCTGAAGAACCTGGGGAAAGACTGGGCCTGCCTGCCTTGAACCCAGGATCCCAGAAGTGACCCACAGGGTCAGTGGCTGACCTCTTGTTTGAGTGACAGGGACACAGCAAGCTTCCAACTAGACCCACCCTGGACCCTGCTGCTGGCCTCTGCTAGAGTGCATCTGAACATCCCTGCATCCCTGGGTGGTGCACTCCCATTGCCCCCTGGCCTGGACCTTTGTCAGCTGTTAGCGTTTACTCCCCCTATCCCCAAACTGCAAGAAATGAGACTTTGGAACTTTTTGCCAACTTTCTGCCTGGAGAAACATCAGAGACTGGGGCCACCATCAAAGCCGCAACTAGCGACATCGATTCACCGGTCGGCCTCAGTTTGTTGGTTTGCCCTGCTGAAGGAGATCTGACTTCCAGAATAGTTTCTAAGGCTGAACACCCTGCGTCTGACCTAGCTTGCCCTGCCGACCAATCAATTGCCACTTTTTCTCCAGAAAACATTTCTATGTCTGAAGATAAACTTTCCACCAGGACGAGCCTGGTCTTTGTATCGGACTCACACTCTATTGCTATTGGTCTTAACTTCTGACTTTGACTTGGTGAAGAGCGACTAAATAACTGTGACTGGTGCTTTGTAGCACTATTTTTTTATTCAAACTCTGGAAATTCATATCCCTGTTCTACTGATTGAATTTTTGTAATTTTGGCGTAATTTTATTTATTAAAATTTGCTTTGTTTTCCAACTGGTTTGGGATTTTTCTTGTTTTCTCACTTAATTATTGTTTGTGGAGTGCATAAATACTTTACTCTCTGCCTCTAAGTTAACCCCGTCTGCTTTTGAGTCAATATACCTGAGGGTTAAGAACATTATTCTTAATCATTACTGTAAAGATTACTTGAGGTGGGTTCTCATCCAAAAAAGAATACTCCTAATTCTTAAAGATATGTTCTGTCTTCCACTTTAAATGTGCCAGAAAGGCTTTATTGCCAGGACCACTGTTTTTCAGTTTTAACAAATTTATGCGCTGAACTACTTAAGTTTGGTTTGACAAGCCTCTGATGGCCAGATTCCCAATGTGTGCTCCAATCTAGTGCAGGATGCATTTGTGTGATTGGTCACTGTGGAGCGTTAGTTGTATGAAAAGCATGCCTGCTGCAATATTGCTCATGTTTCTCCAAGATATTTCCTTCAGAGTAACAACCACTGGATCCTCCTAACTTCCTGTGACTGTATCCATTCTTGGGCTGGTTTCATGGGAGCTATGATGGCCATCAGTTTCTACACATTCTACACTGTCAGAGATTGCCCCTTCTGGGTTGTTCCGTCAATACCAGGATACTTTTGGTTGTTGGAAATGCTTTGTCGTCCCTGGAATTAGGCCTTGGTCCTAGAAATGGCTATTTCTCTAGTATTGAGAATGAGTTTTTTTCAAGTTCAACCTGAACCCCAGTCTGATTACAATTTGCAAGACAATGTTTATGTTCTTCTGGCATTGTCTGAATGAGTTAGTCTTTAGCAGCCAATTGTCTAGGTAGGAGTATACCTGTATTCCCTGCCTTCTCAAGTGACCTGCCACTGCAGTCAAACATTTTGTAAACAACCTGACTGCATTTCAAAAGATAGTACCTTGAACTCATAGTGTAACTGGTTCACTACGAACAGGAGGAATTCCTTGTATTTGATGATAATCAGCACATGAAGATAGGTGTCCTTCAGGTCTGTGGTCTCCATGTGCTTCCTTTCAGCAGCCACAGAACGACTTCCTGAAGCGTTGTCTTCTTGAACTTTTGGTCTTTATGAGTCTGTTTCTGTACCATTGATACAGAATTGGTCTCAGTGTTTCGTACAGTTTTGGCACCAGAAAATATGCAGAGTATAATCATTGGTTGTTCTCCCTCTCTTTGGTACCTTTTATATTATGTTGTTGACCTTCTGTTACAAATGATTTGTTCTTCCTTGGTACCTTGGCACCAATTTTTGTGGTTTTTGTAAAAGTTTGATTCAGTAGCAGTATTGAAAAATGTTCAGTATCAGTCTGTTGGGGGTGATTGATGTTCATTCCTGGAAGAACTCTCCTATTCTCCAACGCCCCCTATAGGAAGCTGGCTATGTATATACTATACCAAAATGAGGTATAGTGTGCACAGAGTCCAGTGGATCCCCACAGGCTTAACAGAGGCTAAAGAAGATAAATCTAATGCTCTCTATTGTGGCAGTGTGGTCAAGTGGTTAGGCTTCTCAGAGGGTAGTGCACAGCATTTGTGTACTCACACAGTCGAGAATGAGGCACACACTCAATGACTAACTCCAGGCCAATGTTTTTATATAGCAAAAATATACTTTGTTACTTTATGTTTAAAACCAAAAGGATCTTTGTAGCAGGTAAGTACAGTTTTAAGTTAGTATCAAGCTTATATATCAAATGTACTTTGTTTAGGTTTTGCAGACAAACCAGTTTAAAAGTAACACTTTTCAATTTCAAAAGTAGACGATGCAATTTCTCATAGGAAGGAAAAGTGGTAACATAGTTTACAGGTAAGTACTCGACTTACAATCCCAGCCTTCGGGTGTTATGATGTCCACAGGTCAAGGTTCAACTTGACCCCAAAAGCGCACCACCAGCCACAAAGGGCCAGCCTGGTGCAGAGGTCAAATTTGGTGCCAGGATTTTAATGGACTCCTATAGAGACTAGGGACACTCAGAAAGAAACAGGTTGCAGGTTAATACCTGTTACTTCAGGGAACAGACCTGGGGGGGTTTAGATGAGCACTGAGAAGGGGGGCTTGAGGAGGGGGCCTTTATTGTAGGTGGGAGGGGGGCTTGTGTGGGGGGTACGGTGGGGTGCCACAGGTCAGCCTAAACACACAGCCTCAGCTGCGGCCAGGTGCAAACACATAGTTGGGCGTCCAGTGCTTTTCAATGGGGGAACCCCGGGGTTCATAAAGCTGCTTCAGACTGGGTCCAGGAAGTCAGTTGTGGAAAACCAAAGGCTGAATAGGTAGGTAGGGGCGAAGCCTACTGGACAGAATTTCCCAAAGCCTGGAGGCTGCGGATGCAGGGGTACCTTTGGGTGTGGGAATCTTCATCGGATCCGGTCATAGTCAGGGGGGTCCTACAGATTGAGGCTGCAGGGGATGTCGTGTTGGCCAGGAGGGAGGTCAACCCAGGGTGGATTAGAGGTCGGAATCGCCTGGGGACCTTCTCTGGACTGGTAGGCCACCTGGACTCGGGCCATGGACTCTGGGTGCAGAGCGGGTAGGGCTTGCAGATCTGGGACAGTTCTGGAGTCCTTCTTGTGGACAAGGACGCTGTCCACAGGAGTTCTTGGTCCTTTGGGGGTTTGTAGAGGTCGCTGGCCCTACAGGATGTGTCATCTTTTTGTAGCAGGAGTTCTTAAGCTGCTGACAAGCCGGTAGAACTGGGGGCATGTCAGTTGTCGTCTGTCATCTGCTGGAGTCAGTTCTTCAGTCCTTCTTGAGGTAACCAGGAATCTGAAGAAAAAGGTTCAGGGTGCCCCTAAATTTTACAATTAGGGACATTACAGGGGTCAGAAGGCAGTAGTCAATGGTTTCTGTCCTGAGGGTGGCTACACCCTTCCTGTACCCACTCCCATAGGGGAGGGAGGCACATTCTTGTCCCTATTGGTCACTCTCCTCCAAAGCAAGATGGAGGATTCTAGAATGAGGAGTAACTTCAGCTCTGGACACCCTAGGGGTGGTCCCAGCTGCAGTGGTCAATCCTCCTTGTTTTTCCTAATTTCCCTGTCGGACCTGCTGCCAAAACTGGGGGTTGGTCCAGGGGGGTGGGCATCTCCACTAGCTGGAGTGCCCTGGGGCAGTATAACAGGAGGCCTGAGCCTTTGAGGCTCACTGCCAAGTGGTGCAGTTCCTGTAGGGGCAAGTTGTGAAGCACCTCCACAGAGAGCAGACTTTGTTCCTGACCCTAGAAAGCAGAAAGGCGCTCACCCCTTGGGGTCCGAATCTTGTCTGTTAGTGGCAGGCTGGCACAGACCGGTCAGCCCTACACTAAAGGGCTGGGTGAATTACAGGGGGCATCTCTAAGATGCCCTCTGTGTACATTTTTCATTAAATCCAACACTGTCATCAGTGTGTGTTTATTGAGCTGAGAAGTTTGATACCACACTTCTCGGCCTTCAGTGAAGCCAACATGGAGCGGTGGAGTTCGTAATGAGAAACTCCCAGCCCATGTACTTAGTATCACCACACTGCACTTACAATCTAAGAATAGACTCAGACACTGTAGAGGCATATTGCTCATGAAGCTATGCCCTCACCTGTGGCATAGAGCACTCTACCTTAGGGGTGTAAGGCCTGCTAGAGGGGTGACTTACCTATGCCACAGGCAGTGATTTGTAGGCATGGCACCCAAAGAGGGATGCCATGTCGACTTTACCTTTTTCTTCCCACTGGCACACAAAACGGCAATGGCAGTAAGCATGTGCTTGGTGAGGGGTTCCTTAGGGTGGCATAAAACATGCTGCAGCTTTTAGAGACCCTTCCTGGCCACAGAGCCCTTGGTACCACTGGTGCCTTTTACAAGAGACTTAGCTGTGTGCCAATTGTGGAAACAATGGTACAGTTTAAGGAAAGAATGCTGGGGCCTGGTTAGCAGGATCCTAGCACACACTCAGCCAAGTTAGCATCAACATCAGGCAAAATTATGTGGTAGGTGTCTCCCTTCTTAGAGTCATTAGCTTCACAAACTCATCCCTTTTGGAGGTTTGTCTCTTTCTGTGACCTCAAAAAGGCTGACATGGGTTTAAGGGGAATTGCCATTGTGGAGCAACTGTATCGTGTGGCCTGAACTGTGCAGTGAAGATGTCTGAAGAGTACTGATTTGAAAACGTTCTCTATCTGAGAGCCTCCTCATTGAAGTGTGCTACCCTCACAGTATTTCAAGAGGAAAGCATGCTTGTGACTTGTCTAGTTGCACCCCATATTTGTCTGCAGCTCTCTTTATGAGGATGTTGTACATGGCAATATCATCGGGGTGAAGGCCTCAAATGATAGCATTCTATGCCCTCATCAGGTGAAAAGGTGTCAAGACCTTGCAATCTCCCTGATCACTCTGTCCTTATATTCCTATTTAAAGAAGATTTCCTGCTCTTCCTCTGGTGTAGTCAGTGATTGCAACACTACTTGCTCTTCATCATGGCCCATGCGTTCGTCAGGTCTCAAAAAGAATTAAAAAAACTTTTAGGGATTTCGTTGACTTCCCTCTTCCTTTGGAGGATCAACACTATTTAACTTTGCGTGCTCTTTGTTTGGCATTCAGTTGGAGCTGTCTTTCTTTTTAGAGTAAGTGTACCTTTCTTCTGCTCCTTCTCCCCCTTGCGATCTCAATTCTCTTCAGTATCAAACTTGTGTCCAATAGATGTCTCCCAGTGGCGTCCATAGGCCAGGACCTGTAGTGTTCTTTGTTTTGAATACCCTTCACTTGTCAAGGGTTCTGACTTCAAGGGTGTCTTCAGTTTCCCAGAGTCTAAAGGTTCAGTTTGGGCTTGCAAGGTTTCATAGGTATTAATAAACAAGTTACTTACCTTTGGTAACGCATTATCTGGTACAGACTCTATCTAGCTGCAGATTCATTACCTTTGATTTTCATCAAGCATCAGGCTGGATCTGGAAACTTTTGCTGAGCAATACCCCTTACGCATGTCATTGGGTGGCACCATGCGGCTCCGCTTGGCGTCATTGGTGCCGGATGGGACTGTCACCTATATAGAGTGCCACCTAGGCACAAGTGTGTCAGTTACTTTATAGTAACTTTCCACACCAGAAGCACAGAGCCATTACAAGAACTGACGCAATGCGTGTCAGAACTAGGACCCTGAAAAAAGGGACAATCCTAACCCTAGTAAACAAGTCAGCAGATCGAGGAGGCGTGGGTGTAAGGAATCTGCAACTAGACAGAGTCTCTAACAGATAATGTGTTACCGAAGATAAGTAACTTCTTCATCTGATAGAGACTTCTAGCTGCATTCCTTACCTTTGAATAGATGCCCAAACCATATCCTCCTGGTGGTTGGCTGCGGACAAAGGTTTCAGACTAAGAAGTCCTGCAGGACAGAACGGATGAAATGCCCATCCCTGCAGACCTCACTGTCCAGGAAGAAGTGTTTGGCAAATGTGTGCAGTGACACCCACGTTGCTGCCTGGCAGATGTCCAGGACTGGGACTCCATGTACTAACTCTGTGGCTGCAGCTTTTCCCCTGGTGGAATGGGCCTACAAGACCTCAGGATGCTGCTTCTTAACCAGGGTGTAGCCGATCATAATACAGAAAATGACCCAGCGTGAAATGTCCAGCTTCGGTACTAATGGTCCCTTCTTTTCTCCCACATACCCCCACAAAGAGTTGGTCATCCACCCAGAACTCTTTTGTGCGGTCAAGGTAGAACGACAATGCTCTTTTGGGGTCTAGCTAGTGGAGTCTCTCCTCTTCCTTAGAGGGATGTGGGCAAGGTGATAGTTTGACTAATATGGAATGGGGTCACCACCTTAGGAAGGAAAGAGCCACCGGTGCACAGCACAACCTTTGTCGGGAACACTCTGAGATATGACAGCTTAGATGATAATGCCTGTATCTCACACACCCTCTGGGCAGATGTTATTGCCACTAAGAAGGCTGATTTGATGATGCGCAGCTGTACGTGACAACTGTGCAAAGGCTCAATAGAAGCGTACATGAGATGTGAGGACCAGATTGAGGTCCCACTGAGGTATGACAAAGGGTGTAGTAGGAAACATTTACAACCCCTTTAAGAAACCTATTTACAATAGGAGATTTGAGAAGAGTGGGTTGATCAGGCAGTCGCAGAAAGGCTGATAGAGCAGATAGATAGCCCTTCAGTGTCCCCAGAGAGGAACCCTGATGGGCAAGAGAAAAAAATGTAAAGGAGAATATCAGATAGAAGCACGGAGAGGTTCTATAGACTTCTGGGTACAATATCTTACAAAACTTTGCCAACAGCAGGTATATAGCGTTTTTGTGGAGGAACACCTGGCTGCTCAGATAACATTACAAACTTCAGGAGGAAGGCCGAAAACTGCCAATTGCCGGCACTCAATCTCTATGCATGACGGCGTAGAGTTGATAGGTTTGGGTGAAAAACCCTCCCCTGCTGCTAGGGCAGAAGATCCTCCTGATGAAGCAGCCTGATCGGAAGATCAATGCTTATTTTCAGAAGCTCTGGATACCATACTTTCCATGCCCAGTCCGGAGCCACAAGGATGGTTCGGCCCGGTATTTCTTGATCTTCTTGAGAACTGTGGGCAGAAGTGGGTTGGGCAGAAAGGCAAACAAGCCTGGGCTCCACTCACAATGAAAAGCGGCGCCTTGGAAACTCCAACGTACTACGTTCTCTTCGGAGGACAACAGCTCTAACCAAGGCTCTGCCCACTGCTTAAAGAGATCTTGCGCCACCTCCGGTTGGAGACGCCCCTCGTGATCTACTTGACAATCAGCAGGGCTATGCCCCGATGTTCCAGCAATGTCCAGGGAAGTAGGGCCTCTTGACAAAGGGTCCAAAATCCAACCCCGCTGTGCCTGTTGCAGAACCACATGGCAGTGGTGTTGTCCTTGAACAATTGAACTAACTTCCCATTGAGAGAGGGAAGAAATGCCTTCAACGCTGAGCTCCAACATGTTGATGCGGAATTTGGATTCCCGCAAAGACCATAGTCCTCTGATTTCCACCTCTCCCAGATGGCCGCCCCATTTCAGGAGTGACGCGTCTGTCACTACAGTGAGGTCTGGTTGGGGAAGGGAGAGGAGTCTGCACCAATCATGGTTCATAATCCACCACTGCAGGTCTTTCGCAGTCCCCCCCGAGATCTGGGCCATTTCGGGGAGATTTCCCCGATGCTGCGCCCACTGGAACTTCAGGTCTCACTGCAGACCATGCATATGCCATCTGCCATGTTTTACGAGCAGGATGCAGGAGGCCATTAGGCCTAGTAGCCTCAGAGTCAGTCGTACAAAAATCCAGGACAGAGGCAGAAACATCGGTATCATAGCCTGAATATCCTGGACTTGCTGCTCGAGAGGATAAGCCCGAAACTGCACTGTGTACAGAATCACTTCTATTAAAGAGTGTCTGAGAGGGAGTCAGGTGTGACTTCGGCACGTTTATAGTGAACCCCAGAGAATGCAGGAGGCTCGCCATAGTCTGGAGGTTGGGAGATTACAGCCTATGGCGAATCTGCCATCAACTTGCTGTCGTCGAAGTAAGGAAAGACTGACAGCCATAATCTGTGCAGATAAGCTGCAACCATCGCCATCACTTTGAACACCAGAGAGGCGCTGGTAAGGCCAAATGGCAGGACAGTGAACTAAAAGTGTTTGTGGCAAACCTTAAACCACAGTTAATGCCTGTGGGCTAGCAGGATAGGGCTATGAAAATATGCATCCTACAAGTCCAGCGCTATCAACAGGTCGTCTAGGTCTAGTGCATACAGACCTGAGTCAATGTAAGCATATTGAACTTCTCCTTTTTGAGGAAGAAATTTACAGTCTGCAAGTCTAGAATAGGGCAGAGACTCTTGTTGTTCTTGGGTATCAGAAAGTAAGGGGAATAACAACCACTGCCTACTTCTGACATTGGGATCTTTTCTATGGCTCTCTTGGCAAAGAAAGCCGTAACTTCCTCTCGGAGTAGAGACAAATGATCCTCCGGAAGCTGTTCGAATGTTGATGGGATAGGAGGAGGAAAGGAATGAAAAGACAAGGCATAGCATAGTCCTTTCTGATGATTTTCCAGTGGAGGAGATGATGGTGTATACACCCCCCAACTTGGCAAGCATGGTCCTACAGAACCAAACTAGGAGGGCTTTGACGCTTCAGCTGCTGGGGGCTGTGTGGTAGACGACTTCTGGCATGCAGATCCTATGGGTCTGAAGATACTGCATCCATGTTCTTGCAAACCCTGGTTTGGCTGTGCAGGACGGAGGCTGGCATGGGGCTGGTGCAATGCCACGCCCCTTCCATAGCTGCAAAAAGCAGACGGTGGATGAGGGGTTGCCAAGAGGCCCAAGGGTGTAGCCTGACAGTCCTTAAAGGGCTCCAGCGCCCAGACAGCTTCTCGCCAAACAAGGCGATGAAGGTCATGTCCATCAAATTAGCCTGGACATCCCCGAGGAACCAGATGTTCTCAACTAGGCGTGGTGCCTTAAGGCTGCCGCCGACTTAATTGTATCTAAACCACACTGAATGGTGAACTTAGCTGCATCTCCCCTGTCATTCACTGCTTGGGAGAGTATGGCCGGGGCCTCCTCTAGGACCCGAGGCACCACTTGCGCAACTGTATCCCAAATGGTGTGTAAGAAACGGCTCAACAAGCACAAGGTGTTCAGCGACTTCAGCCCTAGGCTAGTGTAAGAAAACATCTTCCCAAGATGGTCCAGTCTCTTGGATTCCCTGTCTAGAGAAGCGGAAGGGAATGTGCCTTGGGACATGGAGGTTTGGACCACCAAGCTGTAAGGGGTGTGGTGTTGGGTGAGAAAGCTAGGGTCGCCCAGAGCTGGGAGATGGAGGCGGGCAATCGTCCTATTCATAGGAACCCCTGTGCCAGGCTTGGACCACGTGCCTGGCAGGACGTCTATAAGTGTTTCATTGAAGGGTAAGAGGGGTTCAGATGAGGCAGTCCCGGGCAGAAGCACTTTCATCAAGATGTTCGTCTTGACAGCCTCTGAGGGCCGTTTGAGGTCGAAGACCATTATTGTGTATGATGCCCCCTTCTCCACAGTGGGGGCGGGGAAGAGCAAGCCAGTATCTGGTGAGGTAACCAGACCACTGGCCTCTCTTAGCTCGTCATACCAGTCCATAGTTTCTCCAAACTGGCTGTCTAAAGGGTCCAGTTACCCCTCCCACGCCGCTGACTCATGCCTGGCTGCAAAAGCTACAACTCAGGCAATGATCTGGCACCTGTGGGTGCCATCGTCGTCGGAATCGATGTTGAGTGACGCAGTTCTGGCTCCAGATCATCCAAGATGAGAATGGGGTGGGTGCTGCCGGTGGGTGCTGGGGACATCAGCATCGGAACTAGTGCCAGAGAAGGTGGTTTGGATCCAGATCTGGACCCTGAGTCTCCGCTGGTGCCATAGCCGCAAGCGTGGATCCGGTCAAAGTCTCCCCAAACTCAGTGTGGCCCGAAGGTGGGTCAGAGAGGTCGGACTGCTCAAATATGTGGCGCATGGCCTCATAGAACTCCCTAAGCTGAGCGGGTATTGATCCGGCTCCCGGAAAGGGTGGGAGGCACAGAGTCGAACTGGAAAAAACGCATCTGGAACACTGGTGTGCCCTGCTCATTGTAATGGCCAACGAGCGAGGTGAAGAAGAGGTCTGCTTGGACTTTTTCTTATGCCTCTTTCCAGAGTGTCCAGAGGACCTCAAATGGGAGGAAGAGGACTTGGGGCTCCGAGATCGGTCCTCCGACCAAGACCTTCTTGGAGTCACGCATGCCATTGCTGACGACTGACTGTCCTCATGGAGCTTTAGGGACCCTTCCCTCAGAGATTTTGGCGCCATGGCCTGACAGTCCGAGCACGACTTGGAGTTGTGGTTGCGACGGATGCACCAGAGACAAACTAGATGAGGGTCAGTGACCAACATGGCGTGGTGACAGGCACCAGATAGTTTAAATCCGGCTTTCTTCGAAGAAATCCTCGACACACTTCACAAATATCTCAACAAAAAGTTAAAAAAAAGACTTGTCAAGAACCGACAGAGAGGTAGCTCTCTCCAGATTTGAGCTAACTGGCGCAGAAAGAAAAGAAAAGAACTGATGCCTGCACACCTGGGTGGCGCCTATATATGTGACTGTGATGCCACATCCGGTGCCAACGGCACCACACAGAGCCAAATGCAGCCACCCGAAGGCTTGCGCAAGTGGCATTGCTCAACAAAAGTTTCTGGATCCAGCCAGAAGACTGGGGAAAATCAAAGGTAAGGAATCTGCAGCTAGAAGTCTGTATCAGCCCGGATAAGCCTATTAAGTTCTCCTCTAAACACCTTCCCCTGTACTTCATCTTTTTCGGGTTCAATTACACTCTTGTCGGACATTTCCCAGTGCACCCCCTTAGCGTTCTCTTCATTATCACTGCACAGAACAACGACCTTGAGGTAGACTTGCTTCTTTGGGCTATATCTGCATTGTGATGTGATCCACCCACTTCTCCTTTTCCCTAGTCTTGAGTGTCCTAATCTGGAAACCAGCACATGCTAATAAGCCTTTTGCACTGTTGTGTCTGAGCACACAGACACTGCACACTCTTCAGCTGTCCTTTGGTGCAAACCTATGATGGCACTTGTGCCACAACTTAACCGAAGTGTTCTCCATTTCCCTTGACGGTTGCAGCTCTCCAGATGCACTCTGATTCCCCACCCCACACACCCTCCACCTGAGGTAAGCTACCAATGAGGCACATCTGCTTCTTTCAGTGATATCTAGTGCATATTTGTCTGTAAATCTCACACTGCTTCCCCCATCTTTTGGTTGCTCTGTTCACTGACCAGTTATCGAATCTTGACAATCCTGGAGATCTGACTTTTGCTGCCAGGCCCAACAGCAGAAAAAAGTATCTGAACAGGAGGATCATGCACAGAAACTTCTAGGATGCACACCTGATGGCATGAGAGGACTGACATGTCACCAAATGGTAGTGAACAATGCCAAAAAAAAAAGAAAATTCCAGACCTAGCCATCAGATGCAGAATATTGCCCAGCATGTGAATTCAGAAAAGAATTACACTGAAAAAATATTGGTTTTATATTTTTTTGCAAAACACTGCAAATTATTTGTATCAGAGCCCCAGAAAATAGGTTTTTAATTCTTTAAAAAAATGTACACAGGGCTTTAAAGTTGGGATGTTCATATGGAAACTAACATGTACACACATGTTGGAAACACATCGTCTATAGATTCCTTATGTGACCACCTTCTCTAGACTGGAACTGGAAAAAAATATCCAGTGATTTCACGGCTACGAAGTCACTAGAAGTGACACAATTGCTTCATATAGGGCGCCATGTGCTCCGTGACATCAGATTTTGCCATTCTTCTACACTACCCCTCCAACCTCAAAGAGGCTATGGATGCTAAGGACCAGGTCCGGACAGGGGGCTGGAGTCTCATTTTCAGTCCAGGGAGGCATTCCTGATGCTTTGATCACTTTCCCAGCTCTCAGAGGTTTACTACAGCCTGCACAGGGAGGCTTCACAAGAGCAAGAGAGGGTGGGGAAAGGTAGAGAAAAAGCCATCAAAGAAAGAGGAGAAAATGAATGGGAGTCAAGAGAGATTGTTCTAAGGGAGCAGGCTTGTTTTAGCACTTTTGTTTAGTGCTGCTTTTGGCTTCCCAATAAGGCCCGGCAAAGAAGGGTATTTGGTCATGCAATCGCCAAGAAATACACCAGAGAAGATTGGAGCAAAGGTTTCTGCATTAAGACAATAATGTTTAGAAATGGAATGTAAGGAAAACTTGGCTCCTGGCAGCCTTCCAAACTGAGTGAATGGGAATCCCTCATATGAAAGCTACCTTCTACTTCAGCAAGCAGGAAATCTTTCAAATGTGTTCCATGCTAGTTTTTAACAGTTGTTAATACAAAGAGAGAGCCATCTGGAGATGGTTGGCTTTCTGCCCGCCTAGGTCGAAGCCCTCAAATGCTACAAAGATTAATTGTCAACTCAGTATCCGCTTTTTGTAGTCTTTTTTGTCTTGGAAAGATGAAGATGTAGGACAAAGTCTGGGAAGGTAAGCACCTAGGACATGTGGAATTGCATTACCACATTAGGCAGGAAAAAAATGATGTGCCATATAGAACAACTTTGTCTGTCGATAAAACTGTGAAAAGAATGGAAGCTAAAAGGGCTTGTAGACTAACTAACCTGATTGAAGGTATGGCCTCCAGCAACACTATTCCAGGTGAGAAACTCTGTATTGCATGGACTCAAAGGGGAGCACCCATTATGAATGTCAGTACAAGATTCAGATGAGGAATTTTATATCGATTGGGAGGAAATGTATTATAAAGGCCTTACAAAAATCTTGAGACAACTTGTATGTATATCACAAATGTTGCAAGTTAACTCTTAGCCAGGCCGTCATTAAGGCCTTCCTCTGCAAGGCATCAAATGAACTGCACAACCTGCCAAGTCTGAGCATGAAGAGGATCTGTCAGTCGCTCTGATGGCATTGGCAGGAAAAGCTGGAATCGAGTCCCCTTGTGGATGGTGTGCTATATGCCGAAATGAAGATAGAGATATCCTCTCAGGCTCCAAGCATGTAGGTTAAAGTCCAGAGGTGGCGGTGGAAAAAACACCACTCTTTATGAGTTAGCAAATCATCCATGAAGGGGAGAGGCCATGGAGTAGCACAATTTAGCAAAATCAGGTCTTAATACCAAGGGCAATATGCACCATTTGGGAATTTCAAACGCATATGGGCCCTGTTGCGGTAAACCTTCTGAATTGTTTTTTTTTACGGCCATGTGGACTGGAAGCAAGGCATATTTGATGGCCGAATGTCCAATGGCATTAAATAAACCAGTTATGCAGCTGTACCAATTACTTTGCAGATTGAAATCCACTCTAAATTTGCATACTATTCATTATTCCACCATCTACAGGTAGGTCTGAAAGTGTTAGCAACAATAAAAAAAACATTTTTACTATGAGGGTCGAATCACTGACTTCAACCTTAAGTTCACAGTGCTGTAAAATATAGCCTTCATTTTGGATGCTTGTTTTGAGAGACAAAGGCAAATCACAGCAATCTTCAACCAAAGTCTTAAACAGTAAATATTCACATCTGTGTGTGTAACCACGAACACTTTGAATAAGGTATCCATAGGAGATTAAAGTTTTCCAAATGCAGGCCAAATATCCATAGCCGATTCGTTCCCCTCCCCCCCCGAAATCTTCCTTTTTTTCAATACTACATAAAGCTGCTACCAAATGAAAGCATACGTTAGAGAAATTAAATTATATGAATGCTAAATGTACTGTCATTTGCTTCACAGGTTCAGGTCGTTTTAGGGAAAACATGACAAGCTGTTTAGCTGAAAACAAGTTACTTACCTGTACACTGTGGTTCTCCAGTATTGATATCTTTCGTAGATTCACATGCTTGAATCTTCCCCATCGCTGAGGTAGGAGTCCACAGTAATTATAACGAGTAGTAAAAGAAAGACAAGCATTGCAAAGCTTAAACAAGCGACATTGTTAACTAATTCACATCATTGTAATATGAACCAACCCTTAGCCAATCAGGAAGCAGCTCCTGAAGCACTCTTCTCCTCAAGGTCCACCATACCTCATGTCTCTCAGCGCAAGTGTAATGTAGATGAGGTATTAAATGTGGTGAGCTTCTATTCGGGAAGAGGGAGTAATTAACTTGTTTATTTTCTCCAGTATTAAATCTTTCATAGATTCACATTTTTGACTCCTAATAGCAAGCATTTAAAAACTTTACAAAATACACTGTAAGAGGAAGTGGAAAACAGATGTGGTAGGTAAAAATCTTTAATCATACAAAGAGGAGCTCACTTCACTGAAACAGATGGCGAACGACTGCTTGAGCCACTGCTTCATTATCTTTCGCCGCGGAACCAGGCAGTAATGTTTTGCATTTGCACGCCTGTTACTCCAAGTAGCAGCTTTGCAAATATTTGGTAATGATACCCTAGCAAACATAGCAGTAGATGTAGCCATGCCTCTTTTGGATTGAGCTCTAACCTTCCCACTTAGTGGACATCCAGCTTTTTCATAATAGTAAAGTACAGTGGCTGAGACCCAATGGGCTATCCTCCTTCTTGACTGAACAAATCCTTTTTTCAGAGGTGCAAAGGCTATCACAAAAGGATCACACTTTCTAAATGTTTTAGTTCCCTCAATATAAAATCTCAGACATGTCCTAGCAGCAAGATCATGAAGTGTGCTTTCTGAGCCATTAGTTTTAGTCCAAAAGAAGATTTTAACAACTTTTGGCTCATTCAGTTGGAACTCAGATGGGACTTATGAAATAAAATGACTCTGCCATCTCTGAATTGTATGTTAGGCTTCTTTATAGTAAAACCCTACAATTCACTTAGTCTTCTACCAGAAGTGAGGGCTAGCAATAAAGTCATCTTTCACAATAGATATTTGAGTTCTGCCTTATGAATAGTCTTCCCATCAGTTGGGAAAGGATTGTATTTAACTGGCAAGGAAATATATATATATATTTTTTAAATCGGAGAACAGCTCTGAAAAGTCCTTTAATTGACTCCTTAATCAATCTGCTAGACCACGGAGACGTTTCATCTGAGGATCTTCAAAATTGTCATCATTCTGTGGAATTCCGTCTAGTGGCAATCTCACAAAGACCTAAAAGCGCCAGATGTAACAAATATGGTAAAATCTGCTTGGGTGGTAAAGAGAAAGCATTAATGTTATTTTAAGAGCACCATATGCAGAAATATGTCCTTTTAGCTTGATATGTTTTGTTTTCACTTCAGCTCTGGCATTTGGCAAGATTTCTCTGTTAATGTGAAATATTTCAAAAGTCCTGAGGAAGGACTTCTGTCTGCATGTTTTTTATTATCCTTGCTTTTATAATTTTTCTTGGAGGACTGTGAGCAGACTACATTCCATGAGGGTGTTTCTTTTTATGAGGAGAGGTTCCTTCACCTTCATCCTCCAATACTGGATTGTCTTTTGCCTTCCTTTTTTGAAGCCACAGGAGAAGTCTGCCTTCCCTATGCCTCAAAGTGTTTGGAACAAAAGTGGGAAAATACCTGCGGTCTTTTGCCTTATGATGAGGATCGAAGCCAGGCGAGACATTCCTTATGAGGGTCCTAAGTGAACAGTCTGATTTTTCCACAGGAACTACAAGGTCCAAGAGGGGGGCATTACCATTCTTATAGTAGTGTTAAAAGACAGGGAACAATATTTTACTCCATAATAGTGGATCTTGTTTTATAACTGAGATGGGGACTTCATCAGGCTGTAGATGTATGCATCCCTCGTAGGGGTAATTCAATTTCTCTAACTGAAGGGGGAGGTAAGAAAAATTACCCCTTTCTAAATTAAGGTATTCATCATTTCCCCCATTTGTTGCATAAAACTCGGTTATGAAGCCCTCCGCAACTAAGGACCAACACAGCCTAATCCTTCCCTTCATCACTGCCTGTCTCAAGTCTATCCATAGATGATCCTGCTTTTCTTTTCCCAAGCTGGCCTTAAGCCTTCTCCTTCCGCTCTTTAATAGCAAAATCCTTGTCTCCCTTTCCAGCGAGAATGTCAGATATTGGTTCCTGACTAAGCTATTAATTTATCTGTTCAACAGCAGAATAGGGAGAGGAATAGGCTTAAAGGTACTCTTCAATGGACTTTGTTTTGCACTCTTTAGTAATAGCTTCAGAAAAACTGCAAAACATTCCAGTTCAGCCCCCTCCTAGGTCTCCAATTTTAGTGGTTTCTAGTATGTCTTTAAGTCAATGAGCATCCTAGGATTCTACTGCGTTCTTCCTGTTTTTTTGTTTAATTTAATCAGGGACCTGTCAAATCCCCAAGAACAGGTAGGTTTCATCCTCAGGCCCAGTGTAAAGATCACCAAACTGTAATCACTAATAGGAACATCTAATATTTTTTAGATCACCTATTAGATGAAAGGAAGTACAGCCAACCACCATGTAATCCAAAATAGTGCCACCCTTTTGGGATTTACATGGGAACTGCACCAGTGCATCAGAACATAACCTCCCATTTGCAATGATACAGTCGATATTTTCCATGTGATCTAAAAGGAGAAACCTTTTTTTAGTAGATTTTATTTTTGTAGGAAAAGAAATAGAATGAACTCTGAGGGCTTCCTCTTTATCAATATTGCACAATTGATTCAAAGCATAATTGGGGAGTTGACAGTTCAAGTCCCCTACTAAAATTACATGGGGAGGCTGGTCCTTGTCAAGATAATTTTTAATAAAGGAAAACACCTTATGTACAAGGGTGTCATTAATATCCTACGGATGGATGTAAACATTCACCAATAGAAGGTAAGAAACCCCCCTCACCCGATCTGGGGGACACAGAATTAACACCACAAATAAATCAGAGGGGTCTCTATAGCACTCATAATTCCAGATATACCTATTAGTTAAAATAAATGCTACCTCCCCCAGTGTATATCCCCTTCTAGAAGGTTTAGCTTTACAATCAAGGAAATAATAATCAGCACACTTTATCTGCATGTCACACCATGTCTCCTGGAGACAAATCACATCCATTTGTAAGGCACTTAATAACTGAAGCTTTTCCCTACTATTCTTCATGCCAGCAGGATTCCAGAGGACAATTTTTAGTTCACTGCTAATTTTGAGACCGAAGAGGACAGTTAATCATACGGGCAGT
This sequence comes from Pleurodeles waltl, assembly GCF_031143425.1. NCBI lineage: Eukaryota > Metazoa > Chordata > Amphibia > Caudata > Salamandridae > Pleurodeles > Pleurodeles waltl. The sequence continues at coordinate 674,520,771 of NC_090449.1, read as the reverse complement.
ATTTAGGACCCTGGCAACCAATTCCATCTCTGTATTTCCTCCTAGGTATTAAGATCCGATGGTAGTATAGATTCCCTATCAACCACCCTTCTGTCACTTTTTGCGAGGGATATTTGCAAGAGCCGAGAAGTTTTCCTATTATACAGGGACAAGGCCAAGTCTCTATTCTGAACATTACCCAGGGAAGAGTACTTGCCAACCTCAAACCCACCCTTCCCTTCTAGAACAGGAAAAACATAAATTCCTCTACTTTGTAAACATTCAGCATTCTGTAAGAGTTTATACAATAATTGTAGAAAAGAAAGCCAACCTTGATTTAGTTCCAGCCCCTGTGCTTTGTAAAGAAATTAAATTCAAATCTCTACTTTGAATTGAATTCAATGTCTCAATATATCATTAAAACAAGAAGACAGTGCATGCTGATTCAAGATTTAATCTGGTTCAAAGAGTGGAATAAAATCCAGCAAACTAGTTTCAACATTAGACTATACGTGCTCATAACCATCATGCTTCTGGAGAACTCGAAGTCCATTCTTTGCATTAGGAACCCCAAATGGAGGGATTATTGGGTTCAGAGAAGGAGTAGTTGAAGAAAGACAATCAAACTGGAGATGTAAACGTTTCTCTTGATTCCTCTCCACTTCCTGTATTTGTGGGTATGACAGTTCATTGTACAGGGCTTGTCGCTGTAGGCTGTGACTGCATCATCTTCTTCAGTAGGTTTGACCTGGAAGGCTGCATATGCCCTTCTAACCCTGACCAATGTTCTGACCTTGAATAAGGACTGCTTCATCTCTGAATTGGAGTTTACAACATCCTTTCTTTGTAAATCTCCAACTAAGGAAGTTTTTCCGTTTTCTTTAGTTTTTTTTAGCTGTTCTTTAGACTATTGCTAAACAGGACCTGGGTCACCTATTTCTGAATGTTGTCTATTACTGAGGTTAAAAATTGGATGCAGTTCTTTTCCCATACACAGCCTTTCCTTTGTTGCCCCCACTAGGTGATGAAGTTTGTGTTTAAATCAAAAATATGTTTCATTAAACCAATTGGGGTTTCCACAGCATGAATGTTTTCCTCGCAAAATTTGCAATTCAGTTTTACTGCTTGGGAGCAGAAATCAGTCTGAGATCGAACCCTCCTTGAGACATTTTTTACATAGGTCGCCAAATTGTCAACTAAAGAAGCCATAGCCCCAGCCTCAGCTTCCTCTTTTTTCTTTCTGGCACAAAGTTCCCTTAATATAACTTACTGCATCCAGGGTGGCTTCCGAGGGCACTATACATTTTTCCAGCAAATTTAAAAGAGCTGATAAAAAGTCTCTCCAGACTTAGTAAGGTTGCTGACAACTTCACCTCGTGATCCAGGAGATTACCCATCCGATCTACCTTTGTATCCAAATTTGGAGTTTCCGTAAGATGAGCTGATAAAGAAGATTGACTTGACAGAGTACTACTAAATAACTGCAAACCAGTGGGCAAAATTGGTGGAGAGGAGATCAGGGACTAAGATTTAGAAGCCTTATCCCGGCACCAATATATATTTGTTTTTACACAGTTCCAGATCAATATGGGGTAACGTAAAATCTTTCATCAAACTACTCAAGGTGACTCTAGGGGTGGGGGTTTCTCCCCTGATGGGGGCGATGCTGCCACAACCTCTAGCAGGGGCTGAAGTTGGCATGTCAGAATGTTCCAGAGAGGGTGTCTACTCCTGGCATAATATGCCCAGATCTTTACCACCTAGCTGGCCCTCGGTGGTCATTAGCGAATAATTTTTCCCCAAGGCTGTTGCTTTTGGTGCAGTCTCACCGACATTAGGATCAACTGCACTCTGCTGTTTAAGCTCTCCTGTTGGTACTATAGTATCCATATTCACTACCCAACATCATCTTTTTAAAAAACAACAGGGGGTAGGACACCCTCTTCCTAAAGATCAGCACAATTCGAAAATATAAGGTGCCCCCTTATGAGACTGAAATTTGCAAAGCTTAAAAGTTTGAGAAAAGGAACCTCCAAAAGATGCACACACAAAACTGCCTCCCTTAATTCCAGACTCCAAGTATTCAAGAAGTAGAGACACCTTTATTGCTGGCACAAAGAACGGGAAAGAGGGGGTGGGGAGGGTAAGATGTAAGGCAACAAGCAGCACCACAACTTAGCACAGGCACCTCGGCTGCCAAATGGGGAACCAGAACCACATCACTGACCCTCACCCCGCTCTCCTCGCCCCTGCCAAATCTCACACGTCTTTTGAAGCCACAGAGAGTTTTTGGGGCCCTGGAGAAACACCACTGGTCCAATGCAGGGAGGCCATGGGATATTAATCACACAACCCACCCAGGTTAGGAGCTGTAAAGCCCCAGCTAGGTCGAGGCCCAGCCACTTTGCATCCTCCTGGCCCTTCGGCAGCCGTCCGTTTTGTTGCTGCTGCCCAACAGTGCACAAATAAAAAGGCAGGCTTCGCCCTGGGCCGTCAGGACCCACTGCTCACAGTTTGATTTTTACTGCTTACTACTTGTCATGAGCAGCATCCTCACGGCGTCTAGCACAGTGACTGGGGCTGCAGCCTCTCTGTCACCTCAATTGTCGTAATTGTAATTGCACTTCACAAATGACTATCATTCATTCTTTACAAGTAACTTTTCTTTCTGCATTGTATGATCTGAAATCATACAGACAGTCAGATACATACACTATAATATCAAACTCATCCCCGAAAAGTCGACCTCAACTTAGAACAGCAAAAACTATTGAGAAAAAAAAAACACCTGAGACAAGGAGAAACTCCTCCAAAGGGATTCCTTAGGACAGTTAGCCAACTACTGTATATATCCTCCGGTCTTAATCTAGGCAATGAAGCTTGGTAGAAGAACAGACTTAAATGTAGCTGCTCTACAAATATCTAGAACAGCATGACACTTTGTAACGAGGCAGCAGTAGCCACTTTTCCTTGTGTCGAATGAGTATTTTGGTTTTCCAGAAAGGGACTTGTCGGTTAGTTGATAGCATGAGGGAATACAAGAGACTCGCCATCTGTCAATGAACTATTTGGCACATACACAACTGTAAGGAAATGCCTCCTTGGCATGGTTACCCCCTGACCTTTTGCCTTATGTTGATGCCAGTTATGATTGAAAGTGTGCTGGGACCCTGCTAACCAGGCCCCAGCACCAGTGTTCTTTCCCTAAACTGTACCTTTGTTCCCACAATTGGCACAGCCCTAGCACACAGATAAGTCCCTTGTAAATGGTACCCCTGGTACCAAGGTCTCTAAGGGCTGCAGCATGTCTTATGCCACCCTGGGGACTCCTCACTCAGCACATGCACGTTGCCTCACAGCTGGTGTGTGCTGGTGGGGAGAAAATGACTAAGTCGACAAGGTACTCCCCTCAGAGTGCCATTCCCACTTCACACTGCTTGTGGCATAGGTAAGTCACCCCTCTAGCAGGCCTTACAGCCCTAAGGCAGGGTGCACTATACCACAGATGAGGGCTTATGTGCATGAGCAAAACCTTAGACATTGTAAGTGCAGGGTAGCAATAAAGAGTATACGGTTTGGGAGTTTGTCAAACACGAACTTCACAGTTCCATAATGGCTACACTGAAATCTGGGATGTTTGTTATCAAACTTCTCAGCACAATAAATGCACACTGATGCCAATGTGGAATTTATTGTAAAATGTATCCAGAGAGCATCTTAGAGATGCCCCCTGAATACCAGTCCGACTCCTAGTGCTAGGCAGACAAGTTTCTGCCCACATGGGGAGAGTGCCTTTGTCACTCTGTGGCCAGGAACAAAGCCTGTACTTAGTGGAGGTTCTTCTCACCTCCCCCTGCAGGAACTGTAACACCTGGCAGTGAGCCTCAAAGGCTGATACCTTTTGTTACAGCACCCCAGGGCATCCCAGCTAGTGGAGATGCCCGCCCCTCCGGCCACTGCCCCCACCCGACGCCAACTTTGCACACTTCACCCAGCCGCCCCTGTGCCGCGGAGGGTGTGTTTTGTGTGCCTGTTTGTGCCTCCTCCCCTCCCCCCCCAGTGCTCTACAAAACCCCCTGATTTGCTCCCCGAGGATGCGGGTACTTACCTGCCAGCAGACCGGAACCGGAGCACCCCTGTTCTCCATAGGCACCTATGTGTTTTGGGCCCTCCTTTGACCTCTGCACCTGACCGGCCCTGTGTTGCTGGTGCAGTGACTTTGGGGTTGCCTTGAACCCCCAACAGTGGGTAGCCTATGCCCAGGAGACTGAACTTGTAAGTGCTTTACTTACCTAAGAAACGTAACCATACTTACCTCCCCCAGGAATTGTTGATTTTTGCAGTGTCCACTTTTAAAATAGCTTATTGCCATTTTTAACCTATAACGTATGTACTACTGCTTTAATTCAAAGTTCCTTACTTACCTGTGTGGAGTACATTGAATTTTATGTATTCACTTCAAATCTTGAATCTTGTGGTTCTAAAATAAATTAAGAAAATATATTTTTCTATATAAAAACTATTGGCCTGGGGTTAAGTCTTTGAGTGTGTGTTCCTCATTTATTGCCTTTGTGTGTACAACAAATGCTTAACACTACCCTCTGATAAGCCTACTGCTCGACCACACTACCACAAAATAGAGCATTAGTATCATCTAATTTTGCCACTATCAACCTCTAAGGGGAACCCTTGTACTCTGTGCACACTACCTCTCACTTGAAGATAGTGTACACAGAGCCAACTTCCTACAACAACAAATTCTCACCAGTCAATTTTTAACAGTTGGTTAGATTTCTTTATCTATTTTGTTTTAGCTAAATAAAACGTACAGTTTAATTTTAATTTCCCATTCACAGAATTAAAGCAGGAGATGTGGGATGATCAAAGAAAGCTGGCAAACACATTTCTTGTGATGTGGAAGTCAAAAACTAGTTTCATTAAGAAAGAGGTATGCATTATCATAGTTACCAGTTCCTATGAACAACAGTATAAAGTACAACCACAAATACAGCCTTAAGTTCACTTTCTCCCTGAGCCAAAGCAATAGCCAGCAACAATGCAACCTTCCAAGTGAGATGCTACCATTTTGCCTTAAAGTTCAAAAGGAGGAGCCTCCAATTTCAATAGGAGCAGATTTGGTTACCACTGAGGAGAAGGCTGTCATTAAGGAAGTTAAGTCTTCTTTAATCACTTCCAAAAAACCTTTTATGATGGAGAGAGTGAACGTAGATCCTTGAGTGGGGCCTTTTCGGCATGCTGTAATAGCCTCCAAAAGTAGATCTGGAATGATCACATCTGCCTGGCAGAACACTAAATCATGGTTGTCACTGGCACGATAGATAAAGCCTTTTTATTTTAAAGGCACAGAATCTCCTTCTTGGTTTGTCTTCTAGTCTCTTTCAGGGTGATTAAACATTCTTATGGTAGGCCTAGATGACCCAATTGCACCATTTATGAGGCCATGCTGCCAAATTTAAGGACACCACATTGGATGGTGTAACTATTCCTGCATTTTGGCCTGCAAGTTCAGTTTTCGTGGAAACCTCTTATGTGGCTTTAAAACTGTATGAAGAAGCTCTGGGATTCACAACAGCCTGGGCCATTCTGGGTCAGTGATAATCATTTTTGTACTGGAATACCTGAATGTTACTAGGGCTAACGGAATCAGTGGATGGGCAGGAAAGAGTAGAGAAATGAATGAGACCAGCCAGTCAAAAGGGCATTGTCTAGAGATTGTGATTGCCACAGTGTGGAGGCAAAGCTTGATCATTTAGAGATGTCACAAACAGATCTATTTGGTGTAGACTCCAACCTGAAAACATGCTATCATCTTGCATGTCATTGTTGAGAAGTCATTCATGGTTTTTCTACGAAGAATCTACTGAGCAAGTCTGCTTGGGAATTTTGAAACCACAGAAAATGAACTGCCTCTTAGGTTAGATTTCTTGCCAAGTCCACACAAATTGGGCCTCTATAGAAAGAGTCCTGAGTCTAGCACCCTCTTGTTTATTGATTTAGTGCATTGTGGTGTCTTTAGAATGTGGACAGGAATATTGTCCATTAAAAGAGAGTAGGAAAGTCTTGAGAACCAGATGGACTGCTCTTAGGTCCAGGATACTGATATCGTTCAAACATTTCTTGTCCGATCCCAGACTTTGCATTGTAAAGTTCTGAAGGCGGGCAATCCCAGCGTGTCAGAGGCACTTGTAATAGTTTGAGATGGCAGGTCTTGATAAAATGGTACTCCTTTCAAATGACATGGCAAATACTGTTTTGTGGGTTGAGATAGGAGTAACCACAGTCTTCCTAATCATCATTCCATTGAGACCAATCACTGTTGAAGAGCCCTCAAATGGAGTCTTGTGTTAGAGACAATGAAAACTACACTCTCTTGAAGACATCTGACAAGCAGTCAGAGGTTTTTGATGCAGACTTTTCTAAAAAAAAATAAATATATATATATATAAATGGTAGACAGTCTCCACTGAAAGATACACTTCCCTTATCATATTTAAGGTAGCCCCTTGTTTAAGTGAGAGTCTGAAGAGGGGCTCACATAGATTTCGGAAAGTTGACATGAATGCTTAAACGAATACGTTACAGATAAGGCAGCGCCTTATCTGGTAGAGACATATTTCTAATTGGAGATTCATTAACTGTGAATTCCCCCAAGGCATCAGGCTAGATCCGGAGAATGTTTGGAGCAGTACCCCTATGCGCCTGCGGCGTTAGGTGGCATCGATCGGCTCCACATCCGTCATCTCCATCATCCGGATATGACGTTGCAGGTCCAATATAGGAGCCACCCAGAGAGCTGACGTCTGTTTCTTTTAACTACTTTCCTTGCCAGAAGTGCAGAGCCATGAAGAACACTGTCTGTTGTCAAAACTAAGGCCCTTAAGGTGGAGTCCCTCTCCTTAGCAATCAGTTTGCAGAGCGGGGAGGATGGGTGGGCTGGTAAGGAACCTGCAACTAGAATATGCCTCTACCAGATAAGGCGTTAGCAAAGGTAAGTAACTTGTTCACCTGATAGAGTATTCTAGTTGAGGATTCCTTACTACTGAATAGATACCCAGGCAATACCATCCCCCGAGGTGGGTCTGCGACCCAAGACCATACTAGAAAGTCCTGCAGGACCGAACAGGCAAAGAAACCATCCCATTGGACCTGACGGTCCAGGCAGTATTGTTTGGAAAACTTGTGCAAAGATGCCCACGTTGCCATCTGACGTATCAAGGACCGGAACTCCACAGCTGACACAGTGTACGCAGCTGTAGCTCAAGTAGAAGGAGCACACCCTCAAGGGTTTACTTTTTGGCCAGTGAGTGGCAGATCTCAATGCCGCTTCTGCAATGTCCAAACTTTCTGCACACCCACATAACCAACAAAGAATTGATTATCCACCCAGATCTCTTTTGCACGATCAAGGTAGAAAGCCAATGCTCTTCTTGGGTCCAGGTGGTAGTCTCTCTCCTCTTCCTTAGAAGGATGTAGGGGCGCATTAAAAGTAGGCAAGGTGTTGGACTGGCCTACATGAAAGGGTGTAACCACTTGTGGCAGAAAGGAGGTCTTAGTGTGAAGCACCACTTTCAACACCTGCAGCTCACTCATCCTGTGGACAGATGAAATGGCCACAAGCAAGGCTATTTTTAAAGTGAGACGCCTGAAAGGACAATTGTGGAGAGGCTCAAAAGGAGGGCAAATCAGAAAGGTCAAAACCAAATTCAAATCCCATTGGGGCATAATGAATGGGAATGGGGGAAAGAGATGTGTAAGGCCTTTAAGGAATCTATTCACAATAAAGGCTGATAAGGCAACCTCAAAAATGCAGAAAGAGCAGGCAAATAACCTTTGAGAGTGCCCATTGCAGCGGTCTGCTGGGCTAGAAAAAGGATAAACAATAGGACCTCAAGGAGAGGGTCAGAAAGGGGGTCAACAAACTTTTCTATGGACAATGCCACAAATTTCTTCCAACAACAGGCGTATACCGTTTCGGTGGAGGAACGCCTGGCGGCCAAGATTATGTTACAGACTTCGGGCAGAAGGTCAAAAGCTATCCAATGTCGCCGCTCAATCTCCACGCAAGAAGGCAGAGAGCTGACAGGTTTAGGTGTAGAACACTCCCCTGCAGCTGCGGCAGAAGATCTTTCAGAAGTGGGTGTCTGATGTTAGGATAGACATGCTCAACAGCTAGGATACCAGACTTTCTGTGCCTGGAATGTATTGTGTTAGTAGATGAAGAACATTCTTCTGTTTGAGAAGAGGTTGAAATGCTTTTAGGGCAAGGAACACAGCTAATAATTCCAAGTGGTTTATGTGTAACTGTTTCTGTTAGACATCCCATTGTCCTTGAATGGTCTGATTGTTTAGGTGAGCTCCCCAACCAATCATTGATACATCTGTTGTAATTATGGTCTGAGGCACAGGGTCTGGAAACGACTGTCCCTTCATTAAATTGCTGCGATTCCACCATTGAAGGGACATATGTGTTTGGCGGTCCATCAGCACTAGATCTTGAAGAAGACCATGTGCTTGTGACCATTGTTGTGCAAGGCACTGTTGTAAGGGCCTCATGTTTAATCTTGCATGTCGGACTATTGTTATGCAAGATGCCATCATTCCTGGAATCTTCATGATAAATCTTACAGTGTATTGTTGATTTGGCTGTATGAGTGGTATTACATTTTGAAAAGCTTGTATCCTTTGTAAATTTGGATACGCTAGGGCTAGTTGAGTATTTAGGTTAGCACCTAGATACGGTTGTACTTGTGCTGGTTGAAGGTGTGACTTTTGGTAGTTTATAGAAAACCCTAGTGTGTGCAGAGTTTATATCACATAACGAGTATGTTTTTGGCATTGTGTAAGATTGCTTGATTTGATTGGCCAATCGTCTAGATATGGAAAGACATGGATGTGTTGTCTTCTTAAGTATGGCGCTATTACTGCTAGACACATTGTGAAGTATTTTATGGTTTTCTCTCATTGTTTTCAAAAGTCCTTGTTCCTCTGTATATGAGGATTTTTTCGGCTCCGAAGTTTGTTGTTTTTTCGGTCCCAAACAGGTAGGGGAAGGTCTCAGCTCCGAAGCCGACTGACGGATGTTCGACTCTGAAGAATGGGCTTTTTTACTGGATTCCAAAATGAAGCCTTAAACAGATTTATGCGACTCCGAAGTAGACAGAGGAGTGGCTTTTTTCGGCGCCGACCCCAAAGGATGGTTGCCAACAGTTTTCTTTCGGGCCAAACCATGGCCTTCCGGCAGCGGCGTACCCAAGGACTTTAAATGTCTTTTGTGCATGGGTGTAGGGGCAGACCTACTCACATACTGTCCGGCTGTGATGGGTCTGCTGTCATCCGATTCCTGTTCAGAGTCCATGTCTTAGATGGAGACTGCTGTCTGCGCCTGCTCTTCTTCAGCGACGTCGACATGCTCACTGCTTTTCGACACCATTTTGAGTCTTCTAGCTCTGTGATCTCTGAGAGTCTTCTTTGAGTGAAACGAACGACAGGCCTCACAATTTTCCTCGCGATGGTCTGAAGAAAGGACCAAATTACAAACCAAGTGCTGGTCTGTGTAGGGGTACTTCACGTGGCACTGAGGGCAGAATCGGAATGGAGTCCGATCCATCAGGCTTTCCACGCGGTTTGCCCAGTTAGGCCCAAAGTTGGGCGCACGCGCCCTGAAGGACGAAAAAGAAGCTTCCAATGGTACTACTGGTGCAATGCTAGATGGAAAACGCGATCAAAACAATACCGACGAATAAGTAGCTTTTCCAAGGTTTTCCGAATCGAAATCTCAGAGGAAGAGGAAACACGTCCAAACGCGACAGCGGAAAGAAAACAATCTAACAATGGAGTCGATGCCCATGTGCAATGGAACTGAGAGGAACTAGTGAGGTTCCTGACTGGAGCGAACGTCGGCTAGACAATTGTGAAGCCTACTGAGGGTGTATCTGGTGGATCTCTTCGCGATAAATCCTGATTGGCCTTTATGGATCAGTAGGGGTAGTACTCCGAGAAGTCTTGTACCCAAGATTGTGGCCAGGATCTTTGTTTCAATGTTACATAAGGATATCAGGCAGTAGGAACTACCGCTCATTTTGGACTTCTCTTGTTTATGAATTAATGCTATTGTGGCCTGGCACAACTCCGATTGTAGTATGTCCTCGTCTCTGGCCTCCAAATACATATTTAGGAGGTGGAGACCAGGGATTGCAGCGTTCTTCTTAAAGAATTCCGTAGGAAGGCCATTGGGACCCAGGGCCTTCCCTGAGGCAAATTTTGCTATAGCTGCCTGTACATCCGCTAGCGTGATTTCTTCCTCAAGAGCTAGGCGTTGCTTCTCCGGATGGGTCTGGACGTTTGTGTCAAGATAGGCTGCATTGCACTGGGTCCCTGCAAGGGGTCTTGCCTTATAGAAGGCATTGTAGTATCTAACAAATTTGTCTGCAATACCCTCGTCCCTGGTGTGAGATACCCAGTCAGTGTCTACGATTTTATTCGCCCACTGGGTCTCGGCTTCACACCAACTAAGGCACGCAAGGAGCTTTGTCTCCTGTGTCACAAAGGCGGTGCTACATGGCTAGTATTTGGGCTCTGGCCTCATTCTGTGCCAGCACGTGGTATTCTGCACACAGGTCCGCAATTCTGCAGAGGGCCAATGGGTCGGACAAATCCCCAGGTGCGTTTTCTGCTTGCTTTAAACTATGCTCAAGATCTACCAACTCCTTAATTTCCCTCTGTTTTTTTTTTTAGAGCAATGGTATTTTGTGCTCTGTCGCAGAGCACCACCTTGTTTGCCTGCCAGAGGGTGGTTGCTGATTCAACGGACCTCTGTTTTCTGCAAAATAAGGTTCAGTGTCTACACTAAGTTCTTGGGATAATCTCTCGTCATTGAGCGCCCAGGAGATTAACCACCATCTTGAGCTCGAACAGAGAGGTCTCCTCCCAACAGAGATCCGGAGTGGGGAGTGATCTGACAGACCGCTAGCCAAATATTCAGCAAGCTCCACCCAAGATATATCTCCCGCTGGTACAAGGATGTAGTCTAGTCTGGAAAATACTTTGTATCCCGGAAAAGTAAGAGTATCCCCACATTCCGGATGAGGGCAATGCCAAAGATCAGGTAGACCTTATGTAGTGACAAAACGGCCCAATGGTGTTAACCTGGACGTGCCTGGTTTACAGCCTGAGCGCTCCACCTCAAGGTTTAAAACAGTTTTAAAGTACCCACCCCTACTATATGCAGGGAGGAGTCAGTTTCAGGCTAAATTTCTGCAACTTTGTCTATACTGGGTTTCTAAATTTGTGGGGGAACATAGACACTAATTACGCTTGACATCTGTCCTATCCCAGCACCCTTATACCTCAACATAAGTTCAATTAGGGTCTTTCCAGGACTTCTGTATCTGAAAAGGGTGTGTTTTACAAACTAAAATTGCCACTTCCTTTGAGCCTGATGTGTATCCTGCATGGGTTAGTGTAGTGTAGGCCCCTTTACTTAATAAGTGGCACTGAGTCCCTAGTAAGAGAGTTTCCTGTAGAAGGACCACATCAGGCTTCATTCGTGAAATGTAAGTGGTGACCAAACCCTGTTTAACTTTACTGCCTAACCCGTTAACATTCCAAGAAAGAATAAAACATTCAGCTGTAACCTGTACACCTCCATGTCTAAACCCTGACATATTTAATGTTATCCCATTTCTAGCATATTCTGTGCGCCACATTTGTTGCCTCCTTCATTGCTAAAGTTAAACAAACAATACACTGCAAAAATCTCCTTTCACCCCCCGCGAATAGTAACCCATATTTTCACAAAAACAGTTACTTAGCAGGAAGGGTTTAAAAGGTCTGTTGCCTACCCTCTTCAGTTCAACAATTAACTAACAAACTAACAATCTGAAACAAAATAAAACTCACACCTCCCACTCTTCAACTAAATCCACACATTAGAACAAGGAGGCTGTTGAAAAACTCAGTCACACTACTTGCAAGTGCACTCTCAAGTCAGCACACTCAGTCCTTTCGTCTCACATCACACATCCAACTCTCACCTAGGCCAACTGGGAGGTGTGAAGAGGGGAAAATTCTCCTTGCAGTGACCTCACGCACACCTCTGATAGCATTGTTCCGGGGGTGGATGGCCCACTCACCGAAACCCACCGACCCCTCCCACCTCAGGAGTTCACAGGTTCATCATTGTCCTCCTGCATTAGCTTGGGGTTGCAGTCATTCTGAGTAGGTCCCGACCCACTTTGTTCTCTGGTGTCTGCTGGGTGACTCATCCTCACCCTCGAGTCAGGGAAGGCTAACTCCCTCCTCCCCTCCATTCTACATCCAATTCTGATAGTGGTTCTCCCATTGCTCCATCACCTCTTATTTCTCCACGGGATATGTGACTGAGTTTATTGACACGTTCTCTGTGCTTGAGTTTGGACAACCACAACTTTGGCCTGGCCTCTAGGTCACCGCTTTCAGTCGGGTTCCTCACTACTTTCAGTTAAGGTCAGACCTGGGGGTCTTTCCTCTAGCTATGCCCAGTCCTCCTCTGGCATAGTAAAGAATTAGGATTGGTCTTTAAACAAAACCTTTAACTGGGCGGGAAGAGCAAGATGTATTGCAGTTGCATGGTCCAGAGTTTGGCTTTCATCGCGTCAAATGATCTTCTTTGTTTCTGTACTTCACAGGAGTAGCTGGGGAACAACACAACAGTGGAGGATTAAAATTTTACTTCACCCACCTGCCTTGCTTCCCTTAGTATTATATCTCGGTCGCAGAACTTCAGGAATCTTGCAATGATTGGGCGGATGGGGGGGCTTGGAAGGGGGGGCACCCGGAGGTTGCTTGGTCGCCAGTGCCCAAATGGGTCCGCTCTATGACAAAGCAGTTGTAAAAGCTGGCCGCCTGGAAGGTGTCATGAAGCCATTTGTTCAGGAGTTCTGGCACATTAAGTTCCTGTATTGCTACATGCACTACGTGCATGTGGCAGCACTACGTGCAAGGTAAACAGTGGTGCAGAGTGTGGACCATTGGCCTCTGCTTTCATTGGCCTTCGCTTCCATTTTGGTTCACGACTCCATTTTGTCGAGTCTAGTTCGGTGCGTAAGGCACTGTTCTGTGTTTTTCCACAAGCTTCGGCAAGCTGAAGGGTGGGGTGTTTTTCTGCTCAATTTCGCTCCATCTGCCTGGTACGAAGGGCGCTATTTACATTCCACGAGCTATCAGTTAGAACAACAGGGGGGATGCGCCTGTACACAAGGAGGAATGCAAGCTGCCTGTACCCAAGGAGGAATGCAAGCTTCACCTTGGAGTCCTCTCCTGGGAACTTGGCCCGTTCTGAGGAGACGTCTCGAAGGGTGAACAAGGTACCGCCGATTGCACAATTTGTAAAGGAGGGGGTCTTTTTCTAGAAAAGACTCCTGGGCGTTAGTAAATACTATAAAAGTTGGGGGCCTGGATGGGCTGGTTTAGGAACTCTCTTCTGGGTTGGACGCAACGCCAGGAGGACTGATTGTCCCGAACAGAGGCTCCCTGTGCTAGCTGATTTGGGTTCCCCAGCTTTGTGTACGGCGGAGGGATGCCGACGCTGTTTTCGGTGAAGCTTTTCAATTTATTAAGTGTATTGTGTGTGCGCGCGTAATATGTACTTATTCTTGCAGTCATTTTCATGCTATTGAGCATTGAAGTATATTGTGTGTGCGCGCGTAATATGCACTTATTCTTGCAGTCATTTTCATGCTATTGAGCATTGAGGTATATTGTGTGTGCTTGTATTATATGCACTTACTCTTGCAATTATTCACAGAGTGCTTATATCTTTATCATTATTCTCATGTTATTCTCCTGGTGTGTATATATATATATATTAGTGTGGTTTAGTTTTGCTAGCTGAGAACTTGCCCCTTAAATAAACTTGATTATTCTACTTACGAAGGTGTTTGAGAGTGATTGCTTTACATTGTGCCTTAAAATATCCTGAAGTGCATAGTTTTGATATTCTGAAGAGTAAAGCAGCACAGTTCCTCAATCCCTTCTGGGAAGCCCACCAATCTCAGGTTATTACGTCTTGCTCTGTTTTCCGCATCGTTGAGCAGCTCGGATACTCTGTCTCCAGCTACTGTTACACGGTCTGCTACATTACGGCGGCCTTATCTCAGCAGCGAGACTTCAGAGCAGACTGCACTGATCTGTGATTCTAGGGCTGTTCCGGATTGGTGTATTGCGGTTATGAGTGCTGCATTGTCAGGCACAGGTGGTTCGGTATCTTCTCCCCGAGGGGGGGGGATCAGCTGCTCTAGCATATTTAACAATTTTACCCTGGCGGGTCCTGTTCAGTTCTTTGTCTTTGTCCATTGTACCAGCTGGTCAACTATGGCAATGGCCATTGCTGGCTAGTTGCGATTAAATGAAGCAACTGTGGGTCGTGAACAAGAGCCTCCCAGTTTTTCACCTATTGGATTTCAATGGAGTAGATATGAGGCGCAGGACGAAAAGTGCTGCAGTTCCCTCCTTCGTCAGGCTCAGAGATTCCATTAGGCGGTCATACCACCTCATATTGGTGCACTCCGCCAACCCCAAAAGTTAAGCTTATTTGCAGAACAGTGAAGTTCCCCACTACTGCCCCACAGTGGAAGGGAGTGTCATTGTCACATACTGCCCCTTGTAAGTGTTCTGGGCATGTGTAAAGAAATGCTTCCTTGGCATGGTTACCCTCTGACTTTTTGCCTTTTTTTGATGCCAGTTATGATTGAAAGTGTGCTGGGACCCTGCTACCCAGGCCCCAGCACCAGTGTTCTTTCCCTAAATTGTACCTTTGTTCCCAGAATTGGCACAGCCCTGGCACCCAGATATGTCCCATGTAAATGATACCCCTGGTACCAAGGGCCCTGATGCCAGGGGAGGTCTCTAAGGGCTGCAGCATGACTTATGCCACCCTGGGGACCCCTCACTCAGAACATTCACACTGCCTCTCAGCTTGTGCTGGTAGGGGGGGAAAATGACTGAGTCGACATGGCACTCCCCTCAGAGTGCCATGCTCACCTCTCATTGCCTATGGCATAGGTAAATCACCCCTCTAGCAGGCCTTACAGCCCGAAGGCAGAGTGCACTATACCACAGGAGAGGGCATATGTGCATGAGCACTATGCCCCTACAGTGTCTAAGCAAAACATTAGACATTGTAAGTGCAGGGAATCCATAAAGAGTATATGGTCTGGGAGTTTGTCAAACACAAACTGCACAGTTCCATAATGGCTACACTGAAATCTGGAAAGTTTGGTATCAAATTTCTCAGCACAATAAATGCACACTGATGCCAGTGAGGGATTTATTGTAAAATGCACCCAGGGGGCATCTTAGGGATTCCTCCTGAATACCAGTCCGACTCCTAGTGCTAGGCTGACCAGTTTCTGCCAGCCTGCCACAACCAGAGGAGTTTCTGGCCACATGGGGAGAGTACCTTTGTCACTCTGTGCCCAGGAACAAAGCTTGTACTGGGTGGAGGTGCTTCTCACCTCCCCCTGCAGGAACTGTAACACCTGACGGTGAGCCTCAAAGGCTCATGCCTTTTGTTACAGCACACCAGGGCATTCCAGCTAGTGGAGATGCCCACCCCTCCGGCCACTGCCCCCACTTTTGGCAGCAAGGAGGAGTCACCTACCAGTCAGGACAGCCCCTAAGGTGCCCTGAGCTAAGGTGACCCCTTGCTGTGAATATCCTTGTCATATTAACTATTGTGCTCATCATTGAAAGCCAACATTGAGCTAGGATCAATGTTGACACCAAACTGACACTGAATAAGAAGCCTTCAAAGATAAGATGTATGTCATCTAAACAAGCAGCTTCAAGGCACTTCTATATCTTGAGATTGTCATTGATGCACTCCACTTAAAAACGATCGTCACTCGCCATCAAGATCAGCGTTGATGCATTTGACATCGACTGTTAGGTCACAAACTCATTCAGAAGACTGTCATACACACCAAGCCCCACTTGTACCTCTGCTGCTGTTGAGAACTCTGTTAATGAAGATATTAGATGTGCATCCACTGCAAATTACATGTGCGGTCCCATACACCCATGTCCCCCCTCAGGAAGATCCTCCTACCACAGACTGTAACAAATGTAGAATATCCTTAGATGCCTAAGAGGAGGAAATCTCAATTAACTTCTCCTTTAGGAGACAAAAGTACAGTTTTGTTCTCTTCTTCATCTTGCAACACACATACTTCAGCAGCATGTTCACCATCCTTGTTGATGGCATTACTACGTTGTAGGACATTTTGTTGAGAGAAGCAGCACAAATGAATATTATTGTTGGAAGTTACACAGACTCCAGTGTCAGTGAAAATTAGGAATACTTTAGCCCCACTCACCACAAGGTCTCTTCTACCATTGATGTCTGGTTTGGCAGAGCTGGCTAAAGAGAAATTTCTCTCTCTGGCTATGATTAAAAATTGACACCAAAACGTAAGCTATGTCGAACAGGAGCCCCAGAATGATTCAGTATTCGTATGAGATGTGAGAAAGAAGCATGCTTCTGCAACTGAAACATCTATTCCTCCAGAACAAAGCAGCAGAAAGAAAGATTTGGAGCACAGAACAATGTAAGTCGCCATCTCCTCAGTTGATTCAGCAGACGCAGCAATTATTATCTCTTTGGTGTTCCTCATAGTTGCAACTAAAAGCTTTAAAATCAGATGCACTGTTGAAAATTGTTAATCTTCGGCCGGGGGCATGGGCAACAAGATTGCGGGCTAGATGTGCCCAAACAGAGCTCCGGCTAGGCCCATCGTTATCCTGTAAACATCCTGTGCTCCTGAACACTATCGACCCCCTGAATCAGCCGTAATATATCCTCCTGCAGTCTGGGGGCTGAGTGATTTTGTTTGGCAGCATTGTTGCAAGCTCGTAGAGCTGTAAACGCTTCCAGAGCAAGATTGTGCGAACACATAACATGGCGGTCATCTGGGCCTAATACTGAGAGGAGGAGTGGTGATCCTGGATTGTGGACAGAGGGGTTTTGGAGGTCCGTACCAGACGCTGCAGCGGCCGTGACCCTGGGAGGCCGAAGAAGAGTAGCAGTGAGTGCTGGGGCCTTTGGGAATCCTGAAACGTCATCGGGAGACTATTCGTAGTGAGCCGGGCCCTGGCAGATGATAACACGCTGTAGGATGTTGGCTCTGTATATACTATCTCAAAGTGAGAGATAGCGTGCAGAGAGTCCAAGGGTTCTCCTTAGAAGTTGATAGTGACAAAATTAGATAATTCTAATGCTCTATTTTGTGGTAGTGTGGTCAAGCAGTAGGCTTATCAGAGGGTAGTGTTAAGCATTTGTTGTACACACACAGGCAATAAATGAGGAACACACACTCAGACTTAACTCCAGGCCAATAGTTTTTATTTAGAAAAATATATTTTCTTAATTTATTTTAAAACCACAAGATTCAGGATTTGAAGTAAATACATAAAATGCAAGGTACTCCACACAGGTAAGTAAGGAACTTTGAATTAGAGCAGTAACATACACAGTATAGGTCAAAAATGTCAATAAGCTATTTTAAAAGTGGACACTGCAAAAATCAACAGTTCCTGGGGGAGGTAAGTAAGGTTAAGTTTCTGAGATAAGTAAAGCACTTACAAGTTCAGTTTCCTGGGCATAAGCAGACCACCATTGGGGGTTCAAGGCTACCCCAAAGTCACGGCACCAGCAACACGGGCCGGTCAGGTGCAGAGGTCAAAGGAGGGCCCAAAACACATAGGCGCCTATGGAGAACAGGGGTGCTCCGGTTCCAGTCTGCCAACGCGTAAGTACCTGCGTCTTCGGAGGACAGACTAGGGGGGGGGGTTGTAGAGCACTGGGGGAGAGGGGGGGCGGGGGGGACACAAACAGACCTACAGGGGCAGCCGGGTGCAATGTGCTTAGTAGGCGTTGGGTTTTCTGTAGAAATCAATGGAGGGACCCGGGGTCACTCTAGCGATGCAGGCAGGGCACAGGGGGGCTTGGTCCAGGCGTCGGGTTCTTTGTTCCAGTCAGTCGCGGTCAGGGGACCCTCTGGATCCTCTCTGCAGGCGTCGCTGTGGGGGTGCAGAGGGGTCGTCTCAAGTTACTCATGAGGTCGCAGTCGCCCAGGAGTCCTCTCTGCAGTGTTGGGTCTCTGGAGCTCGAGCGGGGGGTGACGGATACAGAGGCTGATCCCTGTCGGATGCATCACAGTGCAGGTTCTTTGAGTCTGGAGACAGGCCGGTAGGGCTGGGGCTAAGTCAGTTGTCATCTCCGTCCTCTCTGCAGGGCTTTCAGGTCAGCAGTCCTTCTTTGTGTAGGTTGCAGGAATCTGTTTTCCTGGGTTCTGGGTCGCCCTAAATACTAAATTTAGGGGTGTGTTTAGGTCTGGGAGGGCAGTAGCCAATGGCTACTGTCCTGGAGGGTGGCTACACCCTCTTTGTGCCTCCTCCCGGTGGGGAGGGGGCACATCCCTAATCCTATTGGGAGAATCCTCCAAACTCAAGATGGATGATTTCTCAAGGCAGGGGTCACCTCAGCTCAGGACATCTTAGGGGCTGTCCTGACTGGTGGGTGACTCCTTGTTATTCCCATTATCTCCTCAAGCCTTGCCGCCAAAAGTGGGGGCAGTGGCCGGAGGGCCGGGCATCTCCACTAGCTGGGATGCCCTGGGGCGCTGTAACAAAAGGGGTGAGCCTTTGAGGCTCACTGCCAGGTGTTACAGTTCCTGCAGGGGAAGGTGAGAAGCACCTCCACCCAGTACAGGCTTTGTTCTTGGCCATAGAGTGACAAAGGCACTCTCCCCATGTTGCCAGCAACATGTCTGGTATGTGGTAGGCTGGCAGAAACTGGTCAGCCTACACTAGAAGTCGGGTAGGTATTCAGGGGGCATCTCTAAGATGCCCTCTGGGTGTATGTTACAATAAATTGCACACTGGCATCAGTGTGCATTTAATGTGCTGAGAAGTTTGATACCAAACTTCCCAGTTTTCACTGTAGCCATTATGGAACTGTGGAGTTTGTGTTTGAAAAACTCCCAGATCATAAACTCTTATGGCTACCCTGCACTTACAATGTCTAAGGTTTGGCTTAGACACTGTAGGGGCATAGTGCTCATGCACATATGCCCTCACCTGGGGTCTAGTGCACCCTGCCTTAGGGCTGTAAGGCCTGCTAAGAGGTGACTTACCTATGCCACATGCAGTGTGAGGTTGGCATGACACTCTTAGGGGAGTGCCATGTCGACTGAGTCTTTTTCTCCGCACCAGACCACACAAGCTGTAAAGCAGTGTGCATGTGCTAAGTGAGGGGTCCCTAGGGTGGCATAAGACATGCTGCAGCCCTTAGAGACCTTCCCTGGCATCAGGGCCCTTGCTACCAGGGGTACCTGTTACAAGGGACTTCCCTGAGTGCCAGGGTTGTGCCTATTGTGGAGACAAAGGTGCAGTTTAGGGAAAGAACACTGTTCTGGGGCCTGATTAGCAGGGTCCAAGCACACTTTCAAATCATAACTTAGCATCAGCAAAGGCAAAAAGTTAGGGGGTAAGCGTGCCAAGGAGGCATTTCCTTACAGAAGGTCTCCATGCACTATGAGGTTAACGATAACCCAAGGAATTTGAAGCGTGCCTAGGCAAGAGTCAGGGTGGGCTTGCAGCCAGAAGACGCCTAAGGGATAAGGCTCTTGAAGTGCTGACTGTGCAGCTTTCTCACCAGTTCTGGAGTAGGGAGAAGGGGGCACATCCTGCTTAGCTTTCTTGTCTTATGGCATTGGTGAGCTTGGGATTTGGTGTGGTGGAGGTGAAAGGACCCTGTGACTTAGAGATCACGGTCTTGAACCTGACCTCTCCCTATGTTCCGCAAAGTAGCATCTCACTTTCCTCTCCCTGATTGCTTTCGGATGCGTTTGTTGCCTGACTTCGGATTGTGTCTTAAACCAAAACGTCAATCCAATATGTGGTCAACGTCTGCTTCTTGCTTTTTTGCTTTCTGTTGTTTTTGGGGAAGACATTTCTCATGGAACTCGGTTTATAACTGAAATTTAGCAGCGGTACTACCAGAAGGTTTGAGAGTGATACTCCGAACCTCGGGTGAAGGACATAGAAATATAGAAACTGTTAGTGTACTGGGGTGGCTCCTATGTGTAATCTCTGTTTCTTCACTAATGTGGAAGTCTGAGGTCATCACAGAGTTGGACAGACCCACCTGCGAGTACACAGTATAAATTGCTATTGACATATGGATCCAATGTGGCACATTGGATTATTCTAAAAGTGACAAATCTGTAGCTAGAAGCATCAATCAGAAATCCACCACATGTGAAAGGTGAGGATACCAAAATAAGCTGGAACAGACAAACCTCTTGTCAGGAGAAGGCATTTTCTTTAACAATTGGAGCACAGACCTCCCTAAATCCTCAAACTGATTGAGGCTGACAAAGGGAGTGGTGAGCTGAACTTTTATGTTTCCAAGAAATGTATAAACAGCCTCCAAGGTAGAAGACTGAAAGTGATGCTTAGTGGATGATGACTTAGAAAACTTCCTGTGTGTAACACTAAGAGTACAAAAGGTACAGTTTCAACTTATCTGATCTCTACGGAGAACATTCCAAAATCGACTACTCTCTCTGGCCATCTTAGGGGCTACGAAAGAGTCAATATAGAGTGTGTTCACCTTAGAATCAAAGAGTCATGGCAATGGCATTATCAATGCGCACATACTTGATGTTGCAATCGTGGCAGGGTTTAAACTTTGGGCCCTTAAATGTCTTCAAAACAAAAATCTCAAAACTCTCAAAAGCATAAAAGAAACTAATCAAGCAAGGAGCTTGAGCCTCTGCACCTGGTGCCTATGTGGCCTAAACATAGAACTGACATCACATGCATGAGCCAAGTGTGCTGTTACTTTGAGGTTACCTTCATAGCTCTTCTGCTAGATTTAATCGGGCATCAATATTTTCAGGATCATATCGGACACATGAAGATATTTTGACAAAAGTGGAATCTGCAGGAAGATGTATCCCTTAGGAGCATCTTACTAATAAACAGAATAACTGAATCATCATGCTGAAATGCCCAGTTTCCTTTGTCAGGTAACAATCACATTATAAAGATGAATTAATGTATTTGAAATCTACAGCATCTAATATATTATGACATTTGCAGTGTACATACCCACTGTTTCTTCTTGGTCTGTGAAATCATCTGCTTGTGTTGAGCTGCTACCTTCTTAATTTCTTCTACAAACTCTTCTTTACACTTTTCCTTCACCTGCTTGCACTTTCTATCTGTCTCTGCTTGTATATTGGTCACAGCTTTAGTCACAGCCTGTCTTTTCTCTTCCTCCATTTCAACCCGCAGCTGAAAGACCGACAAAAAACATAACTTAAAAATAAATGAATAAGATCATAAAAGATTTGGTTAAAAAAGAAGCAACATGTTGGGATACCACTGACTCTAAATAGCAAGAGAACGTTTATAGTACAAACTTCTCCTTGTTTGGCAACCGCTGTAGGAAAATGGAGATTACTCATTGCACGGTGTATTTAATCTGATTCCATACATTTGCTAATGAATGCGTGCATCACAACAATGGGTACATTATCAATATTCTCATCACTACCAAATTTAGGATATACAAAAATAGAAAGTTTATACATACCTTGGAAAAACGCCAATACCAAGTGGATGCAGTCTAGTAATGGATTCATAATAATACTAGGTCCTTCTATTATGCTTTCAACTTTATAAGCACAATTGCTTGCAGAACTATTTACTAATGGAGCACTGCAGGGAAACATTTATTAATTATATGGTGAGGAGGATTACATATTTCTCTTTCGTAACTGTAGTAACACCCATCTCACATCAAAGTGGGAGTTAATTAAAAAAAACTGCCTATTTGTAATCCTAGTTCTCCAGCAGAGGATTAAGTGAAACCATAAACAATTAATTGTCCCACCTCAGAGAGCTTATCCAATTTCACTTTAACCAGGGATATAGATAGAATTCCTGTCACCCAGAGTCCAGGACATATTGCTTGGAGTGTAAAGTCAACAAGTGTTCATGTTTATTTAGTCAACTGGATAAGTAGGCCGAACCCCCTGCCACTAAAAACAATTTGGATGCAATTTTACATAACAGGTAATTGAGAAAGCAGAATCTGGTGTTAAGGCAATATTTGTATCCATATCTATAAGCTAGTCAGAACTTTATATATGATTCCTTGACATAAAAGCCTTTATTACTCACAGTGGGCTGTGAACTCATTACTGAAAGGTAAGCGTTCTCATAAAACAAGTGGCATATCTAATATCTGCATACAAACAATACCTGGTAAGTCGACTAACCACATCCAAACATGTCTGCCTAAAACTACACTTGACTGCATTGGCTATGGCAGAATAACCGTAGGATCGAAGCCTGCCTGTATCGTCTGCCAACTAGCATCCATGGCATTGTTCAATTAAGTTTAAAAAAGAGCACAACGTTGCTGTGGAAGGCAGAAACAGCCAAGGAAGCTATTAACTATAAGGCTTGGGAATATCCAGAAAAAAGTTGTATATGCTGGCTTAGGTTTCCTACTGGTACACCAGGCCATGGACAGAATAGTTTTTTTTTTTGGCCTCAAACTGCCTTGAAAGTGTAAGGCAAAAGTACACTGGAGGGTACAACAGAGCAGATTTTTGATGCTGACAATGCAGCTTAATAGCCAATATCAGACACATTTTTAACCACAGGTGATAATGACAAATGTTAAGCAGGTAAGTGAACTTTAAGTACTAGATACTATGATTCTGGTGAAGTAGGAATGCACTTGCACATTGCTCAAACCCAAAAACTAACTCTCATATGAGCATTTGAATGTTCTGCCTCGCTGGCATCATCATAACCATAATCACCATTATGTGGACATCCTTCCTCAAAAGTGTCTGTATCTGAATCAGAAGCAAGTTTCAAAAATGCTGTCAAGACTCTCTAGACAACATTTTCCTCATCTGAGACAAGTCTTGCTCTTCCTGTCATGGGAGGTTTGAAAGGTGTATCCCAGCCCAGACACCATCATCCCACCCACTCCACCAACAGAAAAAACAACGACGCAAGAGAAGTAAATTGGAAAAAGGAGGGGGAGAGGGGAGGACTAGGATTATTTTGAGACTTTACTCTTCCAACCCCCACCTCCTATTTAATTTCTTTCATTGTTAAGCATAACTCCTTTATCCCTGACAAGCACTGTGAAATGAGAACAGTGTCTCTGTGCTCAAGCAAAGATACAGATATTGTTTGGATATTTCTTAGGCAAAAAAAATGAGGATAGATTTTTGTTGGGACATGCACATACCGTTCTATGCCCCAGCAAGGAGAATGACGCTGACTGGATTTTTATATTAGCCTAAGAAAAAAGACTAGTACATTTTTATGGTCAACACGTTACAACCTTTAAATGAGGCTCTGCTTAAGAAGATTCAGGAACGGGAGTATTAGGACTAAACTGCCATTAGAAGACTACAAAAAGTGTCTGGAAGAGATTTCTTTAGAGACTGCAGAATTTAAGAATCAATTAGTTAATTTAAAAATTAACAGCATCAAAAATAATATAGACCATTATAGGCATAAGTGGGCCTTTCCATATGCGACAGACAAATATTAGTCATCCAACACAAAGGGGAATACTTCTGTACCACAGGCTAAATACAATGTGGCACAGGAGGAGGACTACAAAGTACTGGTCTTTCACCACAAACATCAGTTGGGAAGACATGGAGAAAACAACACATCCTGCCCTTCTAACCTCAAGTTTCACCTTGCTTCCCATCAACTATTAAGGGGCTCCTTCCAACAGGCTTTTTAAAAAAAAAAAAAAAAAAGGAGGAGACGAACACAGAAGAGGCCTCTATCACAAATAGGCAACTTACCCAGGGTGACGAGCAGCAGAGTGAGTAACTGGTACAACGTCAATCCTTAGAATTAATAGCTCTAGTACACTGTTATTCAAGCCCAAAAGCATGTGTTGAATAAAGAACTTAATTTTATGCCTACATCTCAACAGAATCTTTTTTGTTTCACTCAGTGTTCATTGAAACAAACATAAACATCAAACTGAAGAAGTTATTCTAAGACCAGTGAATATCGGTTTTCCATTAGATCTTCGGAATCTGTCTAGATTTAATCGTTCCTATGCAATGATGGGTACTGAGTTGCAAGTCTTTAAAGAAGATGTTCTTAGAGATGTGACCCACTTGCAACAAAGATTAACACTGCTTTTCAGAATTTAAATAAAGCAGAATGCCAGGTGATGCATGAATTACAGTGTGTCTTCTCATTTTGTTATTAAACTTGCAAACAAATGGGCCATCATAGCAGTTATGGATGCCTTCCTTTATAGAGAAGGAATAGTTTCTTACCTGTAACTCTAGTTCTCTTGTATGGGTATTTCCATGATAGTTATAAGCATTGAATAGTTCTGCCCAAGGAAGGCCTGCAAAGTCACTTAAGAATGTCAATATGCAGTCTAAAGGAAAGGCTACAGTGTCCAAAATTCTTCATCTTGTTCGCTTTAAAAAGGACAAATAGCTAAGGCATATGCATTCAAATGCATGAACGAGTTGAAAGTTTAGCAGAAAAAATCCTTCACAAACCTTTCTGTAATGCAAAATAAGGATGAAGAAGTGAAGGGTAGTGTAGCTCATAGGCTTCCATTATAAAGGATGAAAAAGGAGACTGTTTCTTTAAGAACAGCTAGTCCTCCAGAATCCCATCATGCCTAGAGAGAGGCAGTTACCTCAGTTCTTTTTGTAGGCAGTCCCAGCTGAGAGTAATGGTAAACCTGAGATATTATTTTGGGAGGGTTGCTTATGACTATCACGGAAATACCCCTACGAGAGATCTGGAGTTACAGGTAAGAAGGTGTTCCTTCTCTCGTAGGGGATTTACATGTATAGTCATGAGCATTGAATAGAATAGCAAGCAAATCCCATAAACAGTGGGGGAGTAGACAGAATAATAATGAAATGTGCTAAGAAGCAAAAAGGTTCCTGAGAGAAGCCTGTCCTACTTGAGCATCTGTCCTGGCATCAGAGTCAAGACAGTAATGTTTAGTGAACGTGTGGACAGACCTCCAGGTCGCAGCTCAGCAGATTTCTGCTAAGGGCACGTTCCTCATCAAGGCAGTCGGGGCAGACTTGCCTCTGGTAGAATGTGCTCCTGGTCTGCCAGCTAGGATTTTGTTAGCTAGCTGGTAGCAAAATAGAATACAAGAAACAATCCACCTAGATATTGATTGTTTGGAGGTGGCCGGACCAGTGCGAACCGGCCCATAATTGATGAACAATTGTTGGGATTTACGAATAGATGTGGTTCGAAGTAGAATTTGAAAACCTCTTTACGTCTAGAGAGTGGAGTGCCCTCTCAGCTGGAGTAGACCGGTTTTGAAAGAAGGTTGGCAAGGAAACTGACTAATTGATATGAAAGTCCGAGATGACCTTGGGCAGCAATTTAGGATGTGTTCACAAAACTACTTTAAGGGAATGGAAAACTGTGTAAGGCTCGTGAGCACAGAGAGCCTGAATCTCGCTAACCCTGCGTGTTGATGTGATTGCCATAAGGAAAGCAGTTTTCCATGTGAGGTGTTGGAGAGATGCCTTGTGTATGGGCTCAAATGAGATGTTGCAAGAGGCGCGAAAGGACCACATTTAGCTCACATGGCGGAGAAGGGCACCTAACTGGAGAAAAGACCTTCTTTAACCCTTCTAGGAAATCTTTGATGAGTGGTATCCTAAAGAAAGAGGTTTGCAAATGACCTTTTCTGTTTGCAGTCAGAGCTGTCAAATGGACGCTAATAGAAAAGAGTTGCAGACCAGATTTAGCCAGGTGTAACAAATATGGTAGAGTGCCATCCTCCTGGCAAGATGTAGGGTCTATCTTTTTGAAGGAACACCAGATGCAGAATCTCTTCCATTGGAAGGAATATGCAGCTTGGGTGAATGGCCGTTCTGCCTCTTCTAGGATCTCCAGACAATCCTGTGGAATATTTAAGTGCCCATACCATACTAACTCGGGAGCCATGCTGCCAAACTCAAGGAAGAGGGGTTGGGTATCTCATCTGCCCTCCGAATTTCATCAGGATGTCTGGCCTGCATGGTAGCCTGAGATGTGGTCAGAGCGACCGGTGAAGGAGGTCCGGTAACCACCACTGCCCTCTGCCATTCTGATGCAGCGAGGATCATTCGGTCTGAAGTTGTTGAGAGTTTGAGTAATACTGCTGGGATCAGAGGAATTGGTGGAAAGGCGTACAGAAATTTGTTGGACCAGTTTATCCACAGAGCATTTCCCAACAATTCTGGATGGGGAAACATGGCAGCGAAGCCGCCGCATTTTCTGTTTTCCGCTGTAGCAAAAAGGTCGATAGAAGGTGTACTCCACAAATGGAAGATATATTGAACAACGTCTTTGTTCAGGACCCACCAAAGGTTCTCTTTAAGAACTGTGCTGAGGGCATCCGCTTGTACAATCTGAATGCCTAGAAGGCGAGTTGTTACTATCTTCAACTTCCTGGCATGGAGCCAGTGCCATATCGTCTGGGCCGCTTGAGACAAGGCTCTGTATCTGGTTCCGCCCTGCTTGTTCAGCTACTACATGGTGGTTATATTGTCTCTCTGAACAAGCAAGGTGTTGAAGGACGGGAGAAACGCCTTGAGAGCTAGGTGCACTGCACATAGTTCAAGGAGACTGATGTGATATGATGTCTCCTTGGGAGACCAGAGGCCTTGTGTTTGTAGGTGACCCATATGAGCTCCCCATCCGAGGAGAGAGGCATCTGTCACGATGGTCTGCGATGGAGGGTGTGGATGAAAAGGCATCCCTTGAAGGAGATTGTTTGGACAACACCACCAACTGAGGGATCTGATTGCGTGGATGGATAGAATGATTCTGTCTTCCCAGTTTCCAGACAGTTGATTCCATTGGTCCTCCAGGCACTCTTGAAGAGGTCGTATGTGGAGGCGAGAGTTGGGTGTCATAAAGATGCAGGAGGCCATGGAGCCTAGAAGTGAGGAGACTGTATGCACTGTTGGGCGATGCATAGTTTTGAGTGCACTACACTTCTGGAGAATGGATAAGCGTTGTTCCTCCGAAGGACACACTTTTGCCTGCAGCGTGTCTATGGTAGCTCCTAAGTAGTGCAACTTCTGGACAGGAGTTGTCGTGGACTTGAAAAAGTTGACATGAAGCCCTAGCCGATAAAGGAGATCGCACGTCTATTTGAAGTGTAGATGGGCTTTTGTAAAGGTGGATGCCCTCATTAGCCAGTCATCCTGATATGGGTAGATGAAGATTTGGTGCATTCGAAGATGTGCTGCCACCACAGCCATGTACTAGAAGAAAGTTCTGGGTGTGTATTAGAAGTGTTCATCTCCCACAACAAATCTCATGAACTTCTGATGCTTTTTCACAATGGGGATATGAAAGTAGGCCTACTGAGAAAAAACAGTCCCCCTGGTGAATCTGGGAATATATTTGGTGTAAGGCCAGCATCCTAAATCTTTCCTTTCGGATCCATTTGTTGGCAATCTTTAGGTCTAGAATGGGTGTGAACTCTTTCTTGTCCTTTTTTGAAACGAGGAAGCTTCTTGAGTAAATGCCTTTTCCCCGCTGGTTGTGGGAAACAGGTTCTACCGCTTTCTTTTCCAGCAGGATGGAAACTTCTGCCTTTAAAAGGTAGAAATGAGAAGTGGTCGACTTCGGCGGAATACTTGGAGGTGGGGTGGAAAAGCTGAGACAATACCCATTTTGTACAATGTTCAAGACCCAAGCATCTGTTGTAATTCGTTGCCACTCTGCCAGGCAATTGGTGACGCTTCGCCCCACCGGAGTGGGTAACAGATGCGAGGGAAGAAAGTTTTCAGGGACTTACCTAGGTGCCAGGGTTGTGCCCATTGTGGAGACAAAGGTACAGTTTAGGGAAAGAACACTGGTGCTGGGGCCTGGTTAGCCGGGTCCCAGCACACTTTCAAATCAAAACTCAGCATCAGCAAAGTCAGGGGGTAACCATGCCAAGGAGGCATTTCTTTACACAACCCCCCCCCCCCCCCCCCAAAAACAAAAGAGGATGAGACTAACCTTTCCCAAGAAAGTCTTCATTTTCTAAGTGGAAGAACCTGGAAAGGCCATCTGCATTGGCATGGGCATGGCC
The DNA here is from genome assembly GCF_031143425.1 of Pleurodeles waltl. Taxonomy (NCBI): domain Eukaryota; kingdom Metazoa; phylum Chordata; class Amphibia; order Caudata; family Salamandridae; genus Pleurodeles; species Pleurodeles waltl. The sequence continues at coordinate 674,492,606 of NC_090449.1, read as the reverse complement.
AGTCCCATGTCTGTGTTCCATTATAAAATCCATTCCCTGTAGGGATATGAACCACCTCAACAGTTTAGGGTTTTCTCCTTTCATTTGCATGAGCCATCTGAGAGGTCTGTGGTCAGTTTGAACTATGAAGCGAGTACCAAAAAGGTATGGTCTCAACTTCTTCAGGGACCAGACCACAGCAAAGTCCTCCCTCTCAATGGCACTCCAACGCTGCTCCCTGGGGAGTAACCTCCTGCTGATGAAAGCAACAGGCTGGTCAAGGCCATCATCATTTGTTCGGGACAGGACTGCTCCTATCCCATTTTCAGAGGCATCTGTCTCCACAATGAACTGCTTAGAGTAATCTGGAGCTTTTTGATCTGGTGCTGTGCACATAGCTTGTTTCAGGGTGTCAAATCAAATCAAATCAAATCATTAGCATTTATAAAGCGCGCTACTCACTCGTGCGGGTCTCAAGGCGCTAGGGACAAAGGGGGTGGTTATCGCTGCTCGAACAGCCAGGTCTTTAGGAGTCTCCGGAAAGCGGAGTGGTCGTGGGTGGTCCTGAGGCTGGTGGGGAGGGAGTTCCAGGTCTTGGCCGCCAGGAAGGAGAAAGATCTCCCACCCGCCGTGGAGCGTCGGATGCGAGGGATGGCGGCGAGTGCGAGGCCAGAGGAGCGGTGGGGCGGGTGGGGACGTAGAAGTTGAGCCGTCTGTTGAGGTATTCCGGTCCCTTGTCGTGGAGGGCTTTGTGTGCGTGGGTGAGAAGTCGGAAGGTGATCCTTTTGCTGACTGGGAGCCAATGCAGGTGTCTCAGGTGTGCGGAGATGTGGCTGTTGCGGGGTACGTCGAGGATGAGGCGGGCTGAGGCGTTTTGAATGCGTTGCAGGCGATTTTGGAGTTTGGCGGTGGTCCCAGCGTAGAGGGTGTTGCCGTAGTCCAGGCGGCTCGTGACGAGGGCGTGGGTCACGGTTTTTCTGGTGTCGGCGGGGATCCAGCGGAAGATCTTGCGGAGCATGCGGAGGGTGAGGAAGCAGGCGGAGGACACGGCGTTGACTTGCTTGGTCATGGTGAGAAGGGGGTCCAAGATGAAGCCGAGGTTGCGGGCGTGGTCTGCGGGGGTCAGTGCGGTGCCGAGGGCCACCAGGAGTCGTCCCAGGCGGACGGGGTGTTGCCGAGGATGAGGACTTCAGTTTTTTCAGAGTTCAGCTTTAGGCGGCTGAGCCTCATCCAATCTGCGACGTCCTTCATACCCTCTTGTAGGTTGGTCTTGGCGCTGGCGGGGTCCTTGGTGAGGGAGAGTATAAGTTGGGTGTCGTCGGCGTAGGAGGTGATGATGATGTCGTGCTTGCGTACGATGTTAGCGAGGGGGCTCATGTAGACATTGAAGAGTGTCGGGCTGAGTGATGAGCCTCAGATGATCTCAGTGGGTTCTGAGCGAAACGGAGGGAGGTAGACTCTTTGGGGGCGGTTTACGAGGAAGGAGGCGATCCAGTCCAGGGCCTGGTGTTGGATCCCGGTGGAGCGGAGGCGGGTGATTAGGGTGCGGTGACAGACGGTGTCAAAGGCAGCCGAGAGGTCGAGAAGAATGAGGGCGACTGTTTCACCGTTGTCCATCAGGGTTCTGATGTCGTCTGTGACTGAGATGAGGGCGGTTTCAGTGCTGTGGTTGGTTCGGAATCCGGTCTGTGAGGGGTCGAGCAGGTTGTTGTCTTCCAGGAAGGTGGTCAGCTGTTTGTTGACGGTCTTCTCTATTACTTTGGCTGGGAAAGGCAGAAGGGAGATGGGGCGGAAGTTTTTCAGGTCGCTCGGGTCAGCCGTAGGTTTCTTTAGTAGGGCATTGACTTCGGCGTGTTTCCAGCATTCGGGGAAGGTAGCAGAAGAAAAAGAAGAGTTGATGACGGTCTGGAGGTGCGGGGCGATGATGTTGTCGGCTTTGTTAAAGATGAAGTGCGGGCAGGGGTCCGAAGGGGCGCCGGAGTGGATAGAGTTCATGATGGATTTGGTTTCTTCCGTGCTGATGTGGGTCCAGTTGTTGAGGGTGATGGTCGGGGATGTGGGTTCGGTGGTGTTAGGTTGGGTCTGGTGTCCGAAGCTGTCGTGGAGGTCGCTGATCTTGCGATGGAAGAAAGTGGCGAGGGATTCGCATAGATCCTGTGAGGGCGTGACGGCGTTGGGGTTGGAGAACTCCTTGACGATGCTGAAGAGTTCTCTGCTGTTGTGGCTGTTTTTGTCCAGTCTGTCGGTGAAAAAATTCCTTTTGGCAGTGCGGATCAGGTGGTGGTGTTTGCGGGTAGCGTTCTTGAGGGCGGTCATGTTGTCAGCGGTGCGGTCCTTGCGCCAGGCTTTCTCAAGTGCGCGACAAGTTTTCTTTGATTCTTTGAGGGTGTCAGAGAACCAGAGGGGTTTCTTGGTGTTGTTCTGTCGCTGCGAGCGTTTGAGGGGAGCAAGGTTGTCTGCGCAGTTGGAGATCCAGTTTGTGAGGTTGAGGGCTGCGACGTTGGGGTCGGTGGTGAGGGTGGGTTGGTTGGTGGCGAGTGCGGCGAAGAGTTGCTCTTCAGGGATCTTGTTCCACTGTCGGCGAGGGATGGGTTGAGTGCGGAGGTGGCGGGTCTCGCGTCGGAATGTGAAGTGGACGCAGCTGTGGTCGGTCCAATGAAGGGCAGAGGCGTGGCTGAAGAAGACGTGTTTGCTGGCGGAGAAGATAGGGTCGAGTGTGTGTCCGGCGATGTGGGTGGCAGTGTTCACCAGTTGTTTGAGGCCGAGGTTGTCGAGCAGGGTGGTGGTGTTGGGGTCGTTGTTTTGTTCCAGATGGAAGTTGAGGTCGCCTAGGAGGATGTAGTCCGGTGAGGCGAGGGCGTGCGGGGAGATGAAGTCGGCGATGGTGTCGCTGAAAGGGGCGCGAGGTCCGGGAGGACGGTAGACGAGGGAAGGAGGCGATCCAGTCCAGGGCCTGGTCTTGGATCCCGGTGGAGCGGAGGCGGGTGATTAGGGTGCGGTGACAGACGGTGTCAAAGGCAGCCGAGAGGTCGAGAAGAATGAGGGCGACTGTTTCACCGTTGTCCATCAGGGTTCTGATGTCGTCTGTGACTGAGATGAGGGCGATTTCAGTGCTGTGGTTGGTTCGGAATCCGGTCTGTGAGGGGTCGAGCAGGTTGTTGTCTTCCAGGAAGGTGGTCAGCTGTTTGTTGACGGTCTTCTCTATTACTTTGGCTGGGAAAGGCAGAAGGGAGATGGGGCGGAAGTTTTTCAGGTCGCTCGGGTCAGCCGTAGGTTTCTTTAGTAGGGCGTTGACTTCGGCGTGTTTCCAGCATTCGGGGAAGGTAGCAGAAGAAAAAGAAGAGTTGATGACGGTCTGGAGGTGTGGGGCGATGATGTTGTCGGCTTTGTTAAAGATGAAGTGCGGGCAGGGGTCCGAAGGGGCGCCGGAGTGGATAGAGTTCATGATGGATTTGGTTTCTTCCGTGCTGATGTGGGTCCAGTTGTTGAGGGTGATGGTCGGGGATGTGGGTTCGGTGGTGTTAGGTTGGGTCTGGTGTCCGAAGCTGTCGTGGAGGTCGCTGATCTTGCGATGGAAGAAAGTGGCGAGGGATTCGCATAGATCCTGTGAGGGCGTGACGGCGTTGGCGTTGGCGCTGGGGTTGGAGAACTCCTTGACGATGCTGAAGAGTTCTCTGCTGTTGTGGCTGTTTTTGTCCAGTCTGTCGGTGAAAAAATTCCTTTTGGCAGTGCGGATCAGGTGGTGGTGTTTGCGGGTAGCGTTCTTGAGGGCGGTCATGTTGTCAGCGGTGCGGTCCTTGCGCCAGGCTTTCTCAAGTGCGCGACAAGTTTTCTTTGATTCTTTGAGGGTGTCAGAGAACCAGAGGGGTTTCTTGGTGTTGTTCTGTCGCTGCGAGCGTTTGAGGGGAGCAAGGTTGTCTGCGCAGTTGGAGATCCAGTTTGTGAGGTTGAGGGCTGCGACGTTGAGGTCGGTGGTGAGGGTGGGTTGGTTGGCGGCGAGTGCGGCGAAGAGTTGCTCTTCAGGGATCTTGTTCCACTGTCGGCGAGGGATGGGTTGAGTGCGGAGGTGGCGGGTCTCGCGTCGGAATGTGAAGTGGACGCAGCTGTGGTCGGTCCAATGAAGGGCGGAGGCGTGGCTGAAGAAGACGTGTTTGCTGGCGGAGAAGATAGGGTCGAGTGTGTGTCCGGCGATGTGGGTGGCAGTGTTCACCAGTTGTTTGAGGCCGAGGTTGTCGAGCAGGGTGGTGGTGTTGGGGTCGTTGTTTTGTTCCAGATGGAAGTTGAGGTCGCCTAGGAGGATGTAGTCTGGTGAGGCGAGGGCGTGCGGGGAGATGAAGTCGGCGATGGTGTCGCTGAAAGGGGCGCGAGGTCCGGGAGGACGGTAGACGAGGGATCCTCTGAGGGTGGTCCTCGGGTCGGTGCAAATCTGAAAATGCAGGTGTTCAGCGGCAAGAGGGGAGTCTTCAGTGGAGGTGGTGACGCTGATGGAGTCTTTGAAGACGATGGCGATACCTCCTCCTACTTGGTTGGTGCGGTCTTTCCTGGAGATCTTGTAGCCTTCGGGGATGGCGGTGGCGATGTCTGGAGCAGAGGAGGCATTCATCCAGGTCTCCGTGATGAAGGCGACGTCCGGTGCTGTGGAGTCTAGGAGGTCCCAGAGTTCAACGGCGTGTTTGTGAACGGAGCGAGCGTTGACTAGGATGCACTTGAGGTGGTTGATGGCGCGTGGGCTTGTGGTCGTAGTTGTTGCGTGGTGGAAGATGCGTTTGCAGGAGTTGCAGGCGAAGGGTCCATGGGTGCGTTTGGGGTGAGCTTGGAAGCAGGTGTTGGAGCGTCCTGGGTTGAGGGCATGGAGGGTGGTGGGGTCATAGCGGATCATCGGGGCTTGGGAGCGCTGGGGAGCAGGGGTCATGGCGCTGGGCGCGTGCCAGGCGCGGACGGGCGCAGACGGGCTTGCCTCTGGCACGCCTCCGGCACGCCAGCGGCGCACCCGCTGTGTGCGCCCGCTGCGCAGTCGCGCAGCGGCCGCCATATGAGGTAGGAGGGGGGGGAGGGGTCAGCTGGGGGCGAATGGGAGCTGGGGGGCGGGGGCGTGCAGGAGGTCGCGGCGGGAAAGCACGAGGGAGGGGGGGACAGGTAGAGTGAGAAGAGCTGGGGGAGGGGGGTTTAAGGGTGGAGGGGGAGAGTGTTAGGAGGTTTAGGAGATTAGGGAGAAAGATAGGTGGAGGGTTGTGAAGATAGGGGAGGGGGGGTTGTAGAGGTGGGTGAGGGTGAGAGGTAGAGTGAGGGGATAGGAAGATAGTTAATAGAGGGGGTGGCGGGAGGGGGGGAGAGATAGAGAAATAGTTAGAGAGAAAAGGTAGATAGAGAAATCGATAGATAGGGAAAAAGATAGAGAGATAGGAAGATAGGAGGAGGTGGAGAGTGAGGGAGTTGGATAGTGGGGTAGAGAGATGGAGAGATAGGTAGATAGGAGGAGTGAGGGAGGTAGAAAGTGAACGGGTTAGATAGGGAAGATAGAGGGGGGGATGCGAGTGGGGGAGGGGGATGAGGCAGGAGCAGGAGGGCAGGCGCGGGGAGAAGAGGACGGAGGAGGCAGAAGAGCCGAAGGCAGAAGACAAGAAGAACAGAAGAGCAGAAGACCGGAAGGACTGAAGACCGGAAGAGCAGAAGACCGGAAGAGCAGAAGACACACAGAAGAACACAGAAGAACAGAGAGGAGTACAGAAGAACAGAGAAGAATACAGAAGAACACAGAGGAAGACAGAAGAAGACAGAGGAAGACAGAAGAACAGAGAAGAATACAGAAGAACACAGAGGAAGACAGAAGAACACCGAGGAAGACAGAAGAACACCGAGGAAGACAGAAAAACACAGAGGAAGACAGAAGAAGACAGAGGAAGACAGAAGAAGACAGAGGAACACAGAAGAACACAGAAGAACACAGAGGGAGATACAAAAAACAAAGAAACAGGGTGCAGAATACCACAGCAGAAGATGAGGAAGAAGAGAAGAGGAGAGAAGACGGGGAGAAGAGGAGTACAGAAGAAGAATACAGACGAGGAGCGAGGAGGAAGAAAAGAGAAGAAGGAAAGAGGAAAAGAAGCAGGAGCAGGAGAGAGGGTGAGTAGCGCGGGGCAGAACGAGGGGCTGGGAGGTGGGGGGTACTTACTGTGGGGTGGGTCTCAGGAACTCAGGAACCTGGAGGAGCTGCAGCGGCAGGGGGAGCGACCTACCCTTGGCCTGTTGACGTTCCTCGGTCCAATTAACTTTCTTGGGCATTTTCTTGGAGGTAAGTTCTGTGAGAGGTGTCACTATTGATCCATATCCCTTCACAAACCTCCTATACTACCCAGTCAAGCCAAAGAATGCCCTAACTTGAGTCTGGGTTTTTGGAGCTACCCAGTCCAGAATAGTCTGGATCTTGGGTTGGAGTGGCTGAACTTGGCCTCCACCTACAAGGTGTCCCAAGTAAACCACAGTACCCTGCCCTATCTGACATTTAGATGCCTTGATAGAGAGGCCTACTGCTTGCAGGGCCTGCAAAACCTTCTTCAGGTGGACCAGGTGATCCTGCCAGCCGGAGCTAAAGACAGCAATATCATCAAGATAAGCTGCACTAAAGGACTACAAGCCAGCAAGGACTTGATTCAGCAACCTTTGGAAGGTGGCAGGGGCATTCCTTAAGCCAAAGGGCATCACAGTAAACTGGTAGTGCCCATCAGGGGTAGAGAATGCTGTTTTCTCTTTTGCTCCTTGTGCCATTCTTATTTTCCAGTACCCTGCTGTCATGTCAAAGGCACTCAGGTATTTGGCAGCACCCAATTCGTCATTCAGCTCATCTGCCCTTGGAATGGGGTGAGCATCTGTCTTGGTGACAGAATTAAGCCCTCTGTAGTCCACACAGAACCTCATTTCTCTCTTGCCATCTTTGGTGTGAGGTTTGGGGACCAAGACCACTGGGCTAGCCCAGGGACTGTCAGAGTGCTCAATCACTCACAATTCCAGCATCTTGTGGACTTCCACTTTAATGCTTTCCTTAACTTGGTCAGACTGTCTGAATATTTTGTTTTTGACAGGCATGCTGTCTCCTGTGTCCACATCATGGGTACACAGGTGTGTCTGACCAGGGGTTAGGGAAAAGAGCTCAAGCAAACCGCTGGGGGACTTGCCTGCAGTCAGCTTGCTGTTGGCCAGAGAGGGTGTCTGAATAGATCACTCCCATCTACTGCGCCATCGTTAGGGTCAGTGGAGAGGAGATCAGGGACAGGGTCACTCTCTGCTTCCTGGTCCTCATCTGTAACCATTAACATGTTTACATATGCCCTGTCATGGAAGAGTTTTAGGCAGTTAACATGGATCACCCTCTTGGGGGTCCTGCTAGTGCCTAGGTCCACTAGGTAGGTGACCTCACTCTTCTTCTCTAGCACTGGGTAAGGGCCACGCCATCTGTCCTGAAGTGCCCTGGGAGCCACAGGCTCCAGAACCCAGACTTTCTGCCCTGGCTGAAACTCAACCATAGCAGCCCTTTGGTCATACCACATCTTCTGGAGCTGTTGGCTGGCCTTTTCCATGTACTCTGCCATCCTGGAACGTATGCCTAGTACATAGTCCAATATATCTTGCTTAGGCTCATGAAGAGGTCTCTCCCAGCCTTCTTTGACAAGAGCTAGTGGTCCCCTAACAGGATGGCCAAACAGAAGTTCAAAGGGGGAAAACCATACTCCCTTCTGAGGCACCTCTCTGTAGGCGAAAAGCAGGCATGGCAAGAGGACATCCCATCTCCTTTTGAGTTTTTCAGGGAGCCCCATGATCATGCCCTCCAATGTCTTGTTAACTCTCTCAACATGACCATTGTTTGTGGATGGTATGGTGTGGTGAATTTGTAAGTCACCTCACACTCATTCCACATGTGTTTTAGGTAAGCTGACATGAAGTTGGTACCTGTGTCAGAAACCACCTCCTTAGGAAATCCCACTCTGGTAAAAATACCAATGAGTGCTTTGGCTTCTGCAGGGGCAGTAGTGGACCTAAGGGGAATTGCTTCAGGGTACCTAGTAGCATGATCCACTACTACTAGGATATACTGATTCCCGGAGGCTGTGGGAGGTTCAAGCGGACCTACTATATCCACTCCCACTCTTTCAAAGGGGACCCCCACCACTGGAAGTGGAATGAGGGGGGCCTTTGGGCGGCCGCCTGTCTTACCATTGGCTTGACAGGTGGCACAGGAGGGACAAAACTTCTTTACTTTCTGGGACATGTTGGGTCAATAGAAATGGTTGACTAACCTCTCCCATGTCTTGGGTTGTCTCAAATGCCCAGCAAGTGGAATGTCATGGGCTAAGGTCAGAATGAACTCCCTAAACTCCTGAGGCACTACCACTCTCCTAGTGGCACCAGGTTTTGGATCTCTTGCCTCAGTGCAGAGGAGTCCATCTTCCCAATAGACCCTGTGGGTTCCACTGACAATTCCTTTGGTTTCCTCAGCAGCTTGCTGCTTAAGGCCTTTAAGAGAGGGACATGTTTCTTGCCCCTTGCACAGTTGTTCCCTTGTGCGTTCCCCTGGCCCCAAGAGCTCAACCTGATAAGGCTCCAACTCTATAGGCTCAGTTCCCTCAGGGGATAGAACATCTTCCTGAGAAGAGAGGTTCTTTTTATTTGTCTGTGCTGAAACTGGTTCCCCAGTCTTCTTTCCTTTTCTCTTGGAGGGTTGGGCCATTATTCCAGGCTCCAACACCTCTTTTTCACCCTGAGCCTTGCACTGTGCCCTTGTCTTGACACACACCAGTTCAGGGATACCCAGCATGGCTTTTGAGTTCTACCTCAGCCCATGCTGAGGACTCCAGATCATTTCCAAGCAGACAGTCTACTGGTGTAGCAGAAGAGACTACCACCTGTTTCAGGCCAGTGACCCTCCCCATTCTAAAGTTACCATAGCCATGGGATGTACTTTAGTCTGATTGTCAGCATTGGTGACTGGATAAGTTTGTCCAGTCAGATATTGTCTTTGGGGAACCAGTTTGTCTGTCACCATAGTGACACTGGCACCTGTATCTCTCAGGGCCTCAACTCTAGTCCCATTAATAAAGAGATGCTGCCTGTATTTTTGTATGTTAGGTGGCCAGGCAGCTAGTGTGGCTAAGTCCACCCCACCCTCAGAGACTAATGTAGCTTCAGTGTGAACCCTGATTTGCTCTGGGCACACTGTTGATCCCGCCTGGAGACTGGCTATTCCAGTGCTAACTGGAGTAGTAGTTGAAGTGGAGCCTTTCTTGGGACAGGCCTTGTCTCCAGTTTGGTGTCCATGCTGACTACAGCTGCGACACTAGGCCTTTTTGAGATCAAAGTTTTTACCCTTGTATCCAAATGAGGATTGTGAAGCGGCTTTGGATCCACCCTCCTGAGCAGGTTTTTGGGGCCCTGTCGAAGACTCTTTACTTTTTCCCTTGGATGTCTAAACACTCTTCCCCTGGGGAGGCTTTGTGACCCCTTTCTTTTGGTCACCCCCTGTGGAAGTCTTGGTCACCCTTGTCTTGACCTAGTGGTCTGCCTTCTTTCCCAATTCTTGAGGAGAAATTGGACCTAAGCCTACCAGATGCTGATGCAGTTTATCATTGTAACAATTACTTAAAAGGTGTTCCTTCATAAACAAATTATACAACCCTTCATAATGATTTACACCATTGCCATTAATCCAACCATCCAGTGTTTTGACTGAGAAGTCAACAAAATCCACCCAAGTCTGGCTCGAGGATTTTTGAGCTCCCCTGAACCTAATCCTGTACTCCTCAGTTGAGAATCCAAAGCCCTCAATCAGGGTAGCCTTCATGAGGTCATAGGATTCTGCATCTTTTCCATAGAGTGTGAGGAGTCTATCCCTACACTTACCAGTGAACATTTCCCAAAGGAGAGCACCCCAGTGAGATTTGTTTACTTTTCTGGTTGCACAAGCCCTCTCAAAAGCTGTGAACCATTTGGTGATGTCATCACCATCTTCATATTTTGTTACAATCCCTTTGGGGATTCTTAGCATGTCAGTATTCTCCCTGACCCTATTTAAGTTGCTGCCACCATTGATGGGAGCTAAACCCATCTCTTGTTTTTCCATTTCTATGGCTAGGAGCTGTCTCTCCAAAGCCAATCTTTTGGCCATCCTGGCTAACAGGAGGTCATCTCAATTGAGGCTGCCATCAATGCTTCCAGAGTTGCTGGACTCCCCTGTGGGAGAAGCAGCATCTCTGACTATCACTTGTTGAGTCAGGGTTAGAGGGACCCTGGTCTCCCTAACTAGGACAGAAGGGAGGGAGTTATCCTCCAGGTCACTAGTTTCCCCCTCTGTAAGGTTGTCTTCAGAAGGGTGGTCTCTAGCAAACTCTGCCAAAAGCTCCTGGAGCTGTACTTTGGTAGGGTTTGATCCAGTTTTTATATATTTTTTTATTTTACAGGGAGTCCTTAACTCTGACATCCTAAGATGCAGGTAAGGGGTGAGGTTGAGTTCCACCACCATCTCATCTGTACTGGACATTATTTCTCTAAACATTGGGATACTTTTTAAGAATCTAAAACTATCTCTAGAACTTAATCCAAACTTTTACAAACTTTTAACCTCTTAGCTGCTGGGCCTCTAACCCCCCTCCCCCCAGTGCTGAGCCCTTGTTTGGCTATTTGGGGTAGTACGCGCTTAGGCCTTCAAAACGTTTTGTCCACATAAGCTATCCATGCCAAATTTGCGTCCTTTTTTTCCTACATCCTAGGGATTCTAATGGTACCCAGAGTTTGTGGTTTCCCCTGGAGGAGACCAAGATATTAGCCAAAATACAGTGAAAATTTAGTTTTTTCCAAAAAAATGGGAAAAAAGGGCTGCCGAAGAACGCTTGTGGTTTTTTCCCTGAAAATGCCATCAACAAAGGGTTTCTGGTGCTGAAATCACCATCTTCCCACCTTTCAGGAACGGGCAGACTTGAATCAGAAAACCACATTTTTCAATACAAATTTGGCATTTTACTGGGACATACCCCATTTTTACTATTTTTGTGTGCTTTCAGCCGCCTTCCAGTTAGTGACAGGAATGGGTGTGAAACCAATGCTGGATCCCGGAAAGCTAAACATTTCTGAAAATGGCTTTGCACATCAACATGTAAAGTATTCTGATTTGTTTTCATCCTATTAAAATATTTTTTCATCACACAGAGATATAAAAAAGGGCTTTCACAACTACTGAAATAAGTTTTGAAATGTTTGCGAAGTTGACTTAGTCATTTAAATGTTGTGTGTTAGGAAAAACCTGACACTATATACTTTTATTTTACATTCTAAGCAGGAGGTCACACAGTTCATTTTACAGTGTCCTGGAACTCTGCAGTCAGAAGGAAACCTAATTGTAAGAAAAGCTGACTTTTGACCTCTGTTTGTGGACACAGGGCAAATGTGACATAAGAACAAGATTTAAAGGCATCTTTAATTGCCCCTCGACTTTTCAACTTAACAGAATACCTGTTCAGTGTTAACTCACCAGAAAGGGTGAGTAAGTATTAAAAATAACTCTACCTGCTCAAATAAGACTCGCCAAGCCAATGTGAGTGGTTGAATGGATTTGTCAAGCTCTGAATTCAATGTGTATTTAAACGATAAAAAATAGGAAGACAATGTCATTTAAAACAGAGATTGTTTGTGGTTGAACGAGGTGCTTCTCTATTACAAAGGTGTGCTGGGACTCACACAAATGCGCAGACAATAAAATATTCATGAATATTAATGAAGGTACTCATGGTCGGAAAGAAAACGAGTTACTTATCTGTAACTTCAGTTCTCCAGTATTGGTATCTTTCATAGATTCACATGCTGGAATCATCCCTGTCGTCGAAGTGGGAGTCCCACGGTACCTAACATTGCAGTCCCCATCATTACCATAGGCCCTAATTGCAATGAGCAGTGTCTTTAAGAACATATCTTTGTCCTTATTAAAAAAGGACCAAACTTGAATATTGACCAATCAGGCGACAGCACCCTCTAGAATACTCCCAAGAATTCCTCCGATTTTCGAGCACAAGTGTAACAAGTACTTATCAGCAATAAGGGGAGCCTCTCAGGGGAGAAGGGTGGGTCACATGTGAATCTATGAAAGATACCAATTCAGGAGAACTGGTAAGCAACTAATTTTCTTCTCCAGTATTGGATCTTTCATAGATTCACATGCTTGAATCAGAATAGCAAGCATGAACTGTAAACAGAAGAAGCATTTGTACTAGGTATACTTGCAGACGGCGGGTCATAATATCAAGCACATGGTTTTATGTTACTATTCATACATACAATATTAAAGAAAAGTAAACATATTTAAATAAATTTAAAAGTATTAATACCTATATATATATATATATACATATATAAAAATATAAATATATATGGAAAATGTCACTTACCCAGTGTACATCTGTTCCGCTGCAGATTCATATGCTATGCACAGGTCCTGCCATCTAGTGTTGGGCTCGGATTGTTACAAGTTGTTTTTCTTCTAAGAAGTCTTTTCGAGTCACAGGATCGAGTGACTCCTCCTTTTCGGCTCCATTGCGCATTGGTATCGACTCCATCTTAGATTGTTTTCCCGCAGAGGGTAAGGTAGGAGTGAGAGTGTAAAGAAAGAGATGTCCATGCAATGGAATAGAGATGTATATACATATGTACAAATTTGAAATGTAACTTAAACGGCTACAAGCTCCCGGTGAGGAGGGAGGGCGCATGTGAATTTGCAGCGGAACGTGCCACGAACAGATGTACACTGGATAAGTGACATTTTCCGTTCGATGGCATGTGTAGCTGCAGATACACATGGTATGCATAGACTACAAAGCAGTACTCCTCTCCTAAGCGGTGGTCAGCCTGTAGGAGTTGAAGTTGTTTGAAATGGTGTTCTTAGTACAGCCTGTCCTACTGTGGCCTGTTGTGTTGCTACCACATCTACACAGTAATGCTTGGTAAATGTATGAGGTGTCGACCAAGTGGCTGCTTTACAGATTTCTGTCATTGGTATATTTCCTAGAAATGCCATTGTTGCTCCTTTTTTCCTAGTGGAATGGGCTTTTGGTGTAATTAACAGATGTCTTTTAGCGCTTAGGTAACAAGTTTGTATACATTTCACTATCCATCTGGCTATGCCTTGTTTTGATATAGGATTACTAGTATGTGGTTTTTGGAATGCGACGAACAATTGTTTAGTTTTTCGAAATGATTTTGTTCTGTCGATGTAATACAATAAAGCTCTCTTAATATCTAATGTATGTAGTGCTCTTTCTGCCACTGAGTCTGGCTGTGGGAAGAAGACTGGAAGTTTCACTGTTTGATTGAAATGAAACGGTGAGATGACTTTAGGTAGAAATTTAGGTTTTGTGCGAAGTACAACCTTATGTTTGTGTACTTGTATAAAGGGTTGTTCAATACTGAATGCTTGTATTTCACTAACTCTTCGTAATGAAGTGATTGCCACTAGAAATGCTACTTTCCAAATTAGGAATTGAATCTGACAGGAGTGCATGGGTTCAAAGGGTGGACCCATGAGTCGTGTGAGTACAATGTTAAGATTCCATGAGGGTACTGGTGGCGTTCTTGGAGGTATGATTCATTTTAGACCCTCCATGAAAGCTCTGATGACAGGCACTCTAAATAGAGATTTGGTTTGTTTATTTTGCAAATAAGCAGAAATTGCTGTGAGATTTATCTTAATGGATGAAAAAGCTAAATTAGCTTTTTGTAGGTGGAGTAAATAACCTACAATGTCTTGTATGATTGCGTCTAAGGGTGTTATGTGTTTTGCTTGACAGTAGAAAACAAATATTTTCCATTTCTTTGCATAACACTGCCTGGTGGTAGGGTTTCTTGCCTGTTTAATCACTTCCATACATTCTGGTGGAAGATTTAGATATCCAAACTCTAAGATTTCAGGAGCCAGATTGCCAGATTGAGCACTGCTGGATTGGGGTGTCTGATCTGTTGTTTGTTTTGTGTCAACAGGTCCAGTCTGTTTGGGAGTTTGATGTGTGGTACAACTGACAGGTCTAGCAATGTGGTGTACCAGGGTTGACGTGCCCAAGTTGGTGCTATAAGTATGAGTTTAAGTTTGTTTTGATGCAGTTTGTTGACCAGAAATGGAATGAGCGGGAGAGGGGGAAGCGCGTAAGCAAATATCCCTGACCAGTTGATCCATAGAGCATTGCCCTTGGATTGAGGGTGTTGGTACCTGGATGCGAAGATTCAGCATTTTGCGCTGTGGTTGGTGGCGAACAGGTCTATGTCTGGTGTCCCCACTGACTAAAGTATTTGTGAAGTACTTGGGGGTGAATTTCCCACTAGTGGGTTTGTTGGTGATCTCGACTTAGGTGGTCTGCTAATTGATTGTGAATTCCTGGAATGTACTGAGCTACCAGGTGTATGTTGTTGTGAATTGCCCAATGCCAAATCATTTGTGCTAGAAAGCAAAGGTGTGATGAGTGGGTTCCTCCCTGTTTGTTTAGGTAGTACATTGTTGTCATATTGTCTGTTCTGACAAGAATGCGTTTGTGAGCAAGAAGAGGTTGAAAGGCTCTTAGTGCTATGGACACTGCTAGCAGTTCTAAGTGATTTATGTGAAATAGTTTTTTGTTTGTTGTCCCATTGTCCCTGAATATTGTGATTGTTGAGGTGTGCCCCCCATCCAATCATTGATGCATCTGTTATAAGAATGGCGTGAGGCACAGGGTCTTGAAATGGCTGCCCTTTGTTTAAATTTTGTGGGATTCTACCACTGAAGCGAAATGTGTGCTCGCCGGTCTATCAACACTAGATCTTGGAGATGACCATGTGCCTGCGACCATTGTTTTGCGAGGCATTGTTGTAAGGGCCACATGTTTAATCTTGCGTTTGGGACAAAAGCAATGCATGATGCCATCATACCCAACAGTTTCTTGACACATCGGACAGTGTAGTGGATTTTTGGCAATATGGTGTGGAACGATTGCACTCTTTGTGGACTTGGGCTTGCAGGTGCTTTTTGGGTGTTTAATGTGGCCCCTAAGTACTGCTGAATTTGTGCTGGTTGTAGGTGTGATTTTTGGTAATTTATTCAGAACCCTAGTGAGTGTAGGGTGTTTATTACATAACATGTGTGATGTTGGCACTGTTTTTGAGTGTTGGCTTTTATTAGCCAATCGTCGGGATATGGGAAGACATGTATATGTTGTCTCCTTATGTATGCAGCGACTACGGCAAGGCATTTTGTAAATTCTCTGGGGGCTGTTGTTATCCCGAAAGGTAACACTCTGAACTGGTAATGTTTTCCCTGTATAACAAATCTGAGATATTTTCTGTGAGCTGGATGGATGGGTATGTGAAAATACGCATCTTTTAGATCCAGTGTTGCCATAAATTCTTCTTGTTGTAGCAGTGGGACTACATCTTGTAGTGTTACCATGTGAAAGTGTTCTGATCGGATGTAGATGTTGAGAGTCCTGAGATCTAATATTGGTCTAATGTTTTGTCCTTTTTCGAAATGAGGAAGTACAGGGAGTAAACCCCTGTACGTTTTTGATGATGTGGCACAAGTTCTATGGCTTGTTTGAGTAATAGTGCCTGTACTTCTGTTTGCAACATTGAAATGTGTTGAGATGGAAGTTTGTGCACTTTTGGGGGAATGTCTGGAGCAATTTGTGTGAACTCTATGCAGTAACCATGTTGGATAATGGATAGTGCCCAGTTGTCTGTTGTGATGGGTTACCAGTGGGCGTGGAACTTTTGCAGTCTTCCTCCGACAGGGGAAGTGTGGTGAGGGAAGGTGGTGGTAAAGTCACTGTGTGGTATTAGTGGGCTGTTTTGAGGATTGGTATAGATCTGGGGAATTGTCATCTGTAGGACCCCCGAAACCCCCCCTCTCTGGTATTGCGTCTGGTAAGAGGGTTTGGTTTGTGAGGTAGATGACTTGGATGGTTGGGGTCTGAAGCCTCGCCTATCTTGAGGCTTTCGAAATGAGCCTCTGTATTGGGATGAATAAAGCGCACCCATCGCTTTGGCAGTGTCGGCGTCTTTTTTCATTTTGTCTATGGCTGTGTCAACCTGTGTGCCGAATAATTGTTGTTGATTAAAAGGCATGTTGAGGACAGCCTGCTGGATTTCAGGTTTAAATCCTGATGACCTGAGCCATGCATGTCGCCTAATGGTGACATCCGTATTAATAGTTCTTGCGGCTGTATCTGCAGAGTCTAGCGCTGACCTTATTTGATTATTTGTGATTGCTTGTCCCTCCTCTACTACCTGCTGGGCTCTCTTTTGTTGGTCCTTGGGGAGATACTGAATAATGTCCTTCATCTCATCCCAGTGAGCCCTGTCATATCTGGCTAGTAGGGCCTGCGCATTGGTTATACGCCACTGATTGGCTGCCTGTGACGCAACCCTTTTCCCTGCAGCATCAAAT
The DNA here is from genome assembly GCF_031143425.1 of Pleurodeles waltl. NCBI lineage: Eukaryota > Metazoa > Chordata > Amphibia > Caudata > Salamandridae > Pleurodeles > Pleurodeles waltl. Next base: position 674,476,186 of record NC_090449.1, on the reverse strand, counting down.
TTCTTGCTTTCTTTATCTGAGGGGGTGCATCTCCAGAGGACTGTGAATTAGCCCTTTTCCTTGCTGCGCCGACCACTACAGAATCTGGGGGTAGCTGTTGTGTAATAAAAATGTGGTCTGAGGGTGGTGGCTTTTATTTTTTCTCTACCCTTCGAGTTATAGCCCTTTCCTTAACTGGTTTCTGGAAGATTTGCTGCGCATGTTTTAGCATACCAGGAAGCATGGGTAGACTTTGGTATGTGGCGTGAGTTGAGGACAATGTGTTGAATAAAAAGTCGTCCTCCAGAGGTTCGGTGTGCATGGTCACGAGAAATGCCGCTGCCCTGGCTAGAACCTGTGTATATGAGGTGCTATCCTCAGGTGGTGATGGCTTTGATGGATAGCACTCTAGACTATTGTCTGAGACTGGATCATCATATAGATCCCATGGATCCGTGTCATGTTGTGACTGCATAGTGTGTGATGGAGACTGTGCAGTTGGTGTAGCAGGCGGGGAGACAGTTAGTTGCGGAGAATGAGGAGGAGACTGTTGAGGTGAAAACTGAGGAGGTGGAGATTTTTCTCTTGTTCTTGGCACTTTAGCCGTTGGCTGGTCAGTGTCCAAACGTCCATGGAAGGCCAGTTTCCTCTTTGTTCTCAGAGGAGGTGCTTTGAGGATCTTGCCAGTGTCTTTGTGGATTTGTATCCTGGCCTGTCTTTCATCGAAATCCTCCATTTGTGCCAATTCCTCATCAAATCTATGGCTTTCTTTTAATTGTTTTGCAAGTCCATGCTCCTCTGTGTAGGTATACTTTTTCGGCTTCGAAAGCCGTTTTTTTCGGCACCGACGGGCCTGGAGTACTTGTTGGCCTAGGCTCCGAAAGTGACTTTCGGAGTTTCAACTAGACAGGTCGGTGCCTTATAATTTTGGAGCCTGTGCCTCGGCTCCAGTCCGAAGGCTTTGTTGTTGGCATGGCCTTTTTCGGTGCCGAAGATGTTGCTTGGTCACCGGTAGCTTTCTTACTGGTGGAGCCATGGCCTTCCGGCAGTGGCGTCCCCGAGGCCTTGTATTTGGGCTTGGATTGGGTCGGGGTCTTCGGTGTCTCAGAGTCTTTTTCGAGCTGAAGGATCTACAGGCTTCGCAGGTATCCTCTAGATGATCCGGAGATAAACACAGGTTACAAACCAGATGTTGATCCATGTAGAGATACTTGGCGTGGCACCGAGGGCAGAATCTAAATGTGGTCCGGTCCATGAGGCTTCGATGCTACTTTTGGTCGGGCCGACCAGGCCCAAGTTGGGCGCGGGTGCCCCGAAGGGCAAGTAAAGATCTGTATCCGCCGATACCGAGGTGTTGATGATGGATGATACGCGATCGAAAACAATACCGACAAATTTAGAGGGTTTGTAAGATTTTTCTGACTCGAACAACCAGAGTGAAGAGGAACACGTCCGAACCCGATGGCGGAAAGAAAACAATCTAAGATGGAGTCGATGCCCATGCGCAATAGAGCTGAAAAGGAGGAGTCAGTCGATCCCATGACTCGAAAAAACTTAATCGAAGAAAAACAACTTGTAACACTCCGAGCCCAACACTAGATGGCAGGACCTGTGCATAGCATGTGTATCTGCAGTTACAGATGCCATCGAACATATATACATATTCTAATTGTTAGACTTTGCATCTTTGGTATGGTCTCCCCTAAATGTTTGCCTCTACATCCCAGGTTATTTCTGTGTGCTGTTTTGTTTGCCCTGGGCACTTTACTACTGATGACCAGTGCTAAAGAGAAGTGTTCCCTGTATAAATTATATTTGTACATTGGCTTATCCATGACTGGCATATTTGATTTACTAGTAAGTCCCTAGTAAAGTGCACTAGAGGTGCCCAGGGCCTGTAAATCAAATGCTACTAGTGGGCCTGCAGCACTGGTTGTACCACCCACATTAGTAGCCCTGTAAACATGGCCACTGCAGTGAGTGCAGTTTTAACAGCCAATTGAACTTGGCAGGTGTACCCACTTGCCAGGCCTAAACCTTCCCTTTTCCTGCATGTAAGACACTTCTAAGGTAGGCCCTGGGTAGCCCCATGGGCAGGGTGCAGTGTATGTTTAGGGTAGGACATATACTAATGTGTTTTATACGTTGCAACAGTGAAATACTGCCAAATTCAGTTTTCACTGTTGCAAGGCCTATTTCTCTCATAGGTTAACATGGGGGCTGCCTTTAAATATGTTTCAAGTGCAGATTCCCTTTGGGAGCAGATAGACCTGGAGTTTGGGGTCTCTGAACTCACAATTTAAAAATACATCTTTTAGTGAAGTTGTTTTTTAGACTGTGTGTTTGAAAATGCCACTTTTAGAAAGTAGGCATTTTCTTGCTTAAACCATTCTGTGACTCTGCTTGTTTGTGGATTCCGTGTCTGGGTCAGTTTGACAGTTGGGCTGTTTGCACCTCTCCTCTAGAAAGTGACACAAAGGGAGCTGGGGTGTAGCCTGCATATCCTGACGAGCCATCTGGGCTGAGGGGAGGAGTGGCCACTTACACCTGAAAGGGCTGTGCCTGCCCTCACACAATGTAGTCTCCAACCCCCTGGTGTGTCTGGCCTGGGCAAGGCAGGATCTTGAAAACAACAGACTTCTCTTTGAAATAGGCCTACTTCAAAGGCAGAAATGGGTATAAGAAGAGCACCCAAACCCCTGGAAATTAGATTGCTTCTGAAACCAAGAGGAACCTCCGCCAAGGAGAAGAGCTGGAGGAGGTGTACTGCCCCTTTGCCCATGACTGTGCTTTGTTGGGTTAGCCTGCAGTAGCTGCTTCTACCTGAGAGAGGACAAAGACTGACTTTTGTGTGACTTCCCACTGGTAAAGAATCTCCAAGGGCTTGAAATTAAGCTTGCCTCCTGTTGTTGAAGTCACCGGGACAACAAAGACTTCTCTCTGCCAGCACGTGGGCTTTCTGCTGAGAGGCCTGCCTGCCAAGTGGTGCCCTAACCTGTCTCTGGGCCCTTGAAAGGTGCAGCTGGTGTAAAAGGGCAGAAATCCACTCAAAGACCGCCGCGCGGGGAAACTTTCAACGCACCACCCACTTCACGGCAGAAAAATGACATGCCGCCGGCCTCGCAGCTAAAGTTGATGCTCCACCTGCATCACGGCTGGGAGATCGACACAACATGGCTGGGGAAACAATGCACAACACCTGCAGCGGCTGCTGTTAACAATGCAAGCCCCACACAGAGCAGATTCTTGACACCGTGCGACCGGATTTCAACTCAACATCGCCGGGTGTGGAAAATCAACTCAAAGCCTGCCCGTGCCCGAGGTGCCTGTCCGGATCGACGCATCGCTCTCTTGCGGAGAGGAAAAGCAAAATGCACGCTGACCCGACTGGAGGAGGAACGACGCACGGTCTCGCTTGCGAGTGAGAAATCTACGCATCACTGGCCTTTTCCGACGCACACTCACCCATGAGGTATATTTTGATGCAACTCAGGTACTTTTTTCACGCTAACAGTGTTCTCACTGTTTTCTAAAGGATTTAAGACTCTCATTCTTAAAAAATTCATAACCTGACTTGTGTGGGTTGGATTTTTGTCGTTTTGGTATTGTTTTGTTTAGATAAATATTACCTATTTTTCTAAACGTGTGTTGTGTCATTTTGCAGTTTTTTCACTGAGTTACTGTGTGTGTTGGCACAAATACATTACACATTGCTTCTTAAGTTAAGCCTGCCTGCTCGTGCCAAGCTACCAAGGGAGTGAGCGGGCGTTAACAGAGTGATTCCCCTTACCCGGACAAGAGTGAGGGTCCTTGCTTGGACAGCGGGTAACCTGACTGCCAATCAAAGACTCCATTTCTAACAATTATATATTAAAAGAGTAACGGAGGCTCACCTTATTGAAACAGATGGTGCAGCACTGCTTGACCAACAGCAGCGTCAGTGCGCTGAGCCGACACGAGGCAAAAGTGCTGCGTGAACAGATGCACACTTCTCCAAGTCACAGCACAACATATCTTGTCCATGTGGGCACTGCCCCTGTTGAGTGTGCTCGGACTTTGCGTGACAAGGGTCGTCCTGCTTTACAGTGGCAAAACTGTATTGCGGTTGAAATCCATCTAGCTATGGTTGCTTTGGTCACTGGGATTCCTACGCACATTTGACTATAACATACAAATAGCTGAGTCGTCTTTCCGAGAGTTTTTGTACGATGCAAGTAAAACCTGAGCCATCATTTGAGATCCAAGGTGTGCAAAGATCTTTCTGCTAGCGAGCTTGGATTTGGGAAGAAAGATTTTAGTATGATAGGTTCATTAAGATGGAAATCGCAAGGTACTTTAGGAATAAACCTTGGGTTAGTTTGAGGAATGATGGCCTCATCTGTGAAACGTAAGAAAGGTTCCTGTGTTGTGAAGGCCTGAATTTCACTAACTCTTCTCTGGTGCTTGTAAGAGCCAAAAGCAGAGACCTTCCAGGTGAGAAACTTGAAGTCTGCTGTGTGAATGGGTTGAAACAGTGGTTTCATCAGTTGGGACAAAACTATATTTAGATGCCATTCAGGTCGGGGAGCTCTCACTGGTGAGAAAAGCTCTGAAAAGGCCTTTAAGAAACTGATTGATAATGCTGCTAGAGCACAAGGAGGAAGAGCTGTTTGATCATGTATATCTGGAAATCGCACCCAGATGTAGATTAATATAGGGATGAGCCAGACCTGATTGAGCCAGTGAAAGCAGGCAAGGCAGAAGTTGCTCAGGCGATATTTGCAAGGGAAGCAAATTTGGTCTCTGCACTACATGCAGAATCTTTTCCATTTTAATCTTTATGCTTTTAAATCAGGCTGCTTGCGTCTTAGAAAGAAACTCTAGGCACTCCTGCCAAATGCTCAGATATTTTAATTCAAGAGTCATGCACATAAGTGGAGAGATGATGGGTCCGGATGACATACCTGGCCTTTGTCCATCATCAACAAGTGAGGCACTGGTCTGAGGCTGATGTGGTTGGTCTCGGATAGAAGGAGAAGTTCCATAAACCAGTGCTGTCTGGGTTACCTGGGAGCTATTAGAATGACAGCACTTCTCTGCTTTGATCTTGCTGCGAACTTTCGGGATTACAGGAATTGGGGGAAAAGTGTAAGCGAAGATCCTGGACCATCTTATCGAAAAGGCATTCCCCCATGACACTGGGGAGGATGACAGCTTATGAAGAACTGGTATTTGCTGTTCGATTGTGTCACAAACAGATCTAGTGTTGGCTTGCCCTATAGAGAGAATATTTCCTTTAGAGTGGATCGACTCAGTTCCCATTCGTGGAGGGTTGACTTCATTCTGCTGAAGCGGTCTGTCGAGGTGTTGATGAGCCCAGGTACATGTTCAGTGCGGAGAGTGATACTGTGTTTCATCATCTAATTCCATCCTCTGTGCTTCCGTGGACCAGGGTAACAATCTTTTTCTTCCTTGTTTGTTTATACATGCTTGTGCTGTCGTCCATACGCAGGAGGACTGAAGCCTGTTTTATTCTTGCAGGAAAGCACTAAGGCGGAGGAAAATTGCTTGAAACTCCAAGTGGTAGATGTGCAAAGCTATCTGAAATGTACACCACTTTCCCTGAACCTACAACTCTAGTACGTGCCCTCCCATTCTGTCTAGGGATGCGTCTGTGGTAATAACATAGCCGGGAACTTGAGGTGGGAATGAGAGCTTGTCCAGATTGTGAGGAAGAGGCCACCAGGGTAGAGCTGATATTATTTGAGGAATGACCGATTAGATCTCTAAGGATCTGTTTATCTGTAACCATTGCTTGTCGAGTTCTTCTTGCTGAAGCCTCATCCTTAAGCATGCAAACGGTAGGAAATTTATGGAAGAGGACATCATTCCCAGGAGCGATTTGTACATTTGTACTGAAACATATTGTTTTGTTTCAAGTTTCAGAGCGAAGTGCTCTAGTTTTTGTTGTCTGTCCTGTGATAGGTATGCTTTGTTCTGCATGGTGTCCAAAGTTGTTCCTAAGGACATTATCTGTGTTGATGGAGCAGTCGTGGATTTGAGGCGGTTGACTGTTAGGCACAGGTTACTGAAGAGTGAGTGGCTTTCATTGCTTGAGTGGCTGAACGTGCTTTGATTAGCCAGTCTTCGGGGAATACCTGATATCCTGAAGTTCTCAATGCAGTTGCTACAGGGGCTCGGCATTTTGTGAAAATATGTGGTGCTGATTTGAGGCCAAACGGAAGAACCTTGAACTTTTGATTTGAATTGAGTGGCAGCTACCATAAATCTCAGGAATTTACGATGTCTGGAATGTATAGGGATTTGAAAATATGCATCCTGCAAATCTAGGGTGGTCATATGATCCCTGTGGTCTAGGAGCCTCAGGATTTCTGAAAGAGTAATCATACGTAAAGATTGTTTTATCAGGAACTTGTTCAGCTTCCGTAGACCGAGAATAGGTCGCCATTCCCCCGATTCCTTTTGGATTAGGGGAAAACTGGAATAGAAACCCATTCCCTTTTGTGATGGAGGGAATTGTTCTATGACTCCCTTCTGTAGCAAAATGCAGACTTCTTGGTGCAATAAGTGAAGCTAAGGCGGGTGTATACCCTCCAGAGGAGTCACAGGCGGTCGTTGGATGAACTCTAAGGTATGTCTGTGGGTGATCAGGTCTAATACCCACTTGTCTTTTGTTATTTTCCTCCAATGATAAACATAGTCGGAAATATTCAGACCCACTTTTGGAGAAGGGCTGAGAGTAGCTGACATTCGATACAAGTCACTGTTTTCTGTTGGTCTCCTTCTCTTGAGAGACCAGTTTCCTGCGAGGCCCTAGCTTGTGATACGCTGCTGTAGGCAGCTGTCTATATGCTTGTTGCTGGTAATAAAGTCTGTACGGTTAATGAGATGGTTGCTGGAATCTCTGATAAGCAACGCAATATGTGGAGATGCCTCTCCCACAAGCTCCACAAAAGTTTTTTTTCCTAAACTACAAGGTCCCCAGCAATCTGGCTGTCACAGTGCCAGCTTTTATTGACTGTAATGCTTCAGCGACATGTTTTCCAAAAAGAGCTTGTCCATCAAAAGCCATGTCTAATATCTTTGTTTGTACTTCAGGCCGCAACAAGGTGGATTTTAGCAACCCTTGTCTTCTCAAGACTGCGGGCGCCTGCCAGCTGACAGAACCCCGCAGATAAGATATCAGAGCACAGCCTATTATTTCTGATGACGTTCTTTCCCTTTCCTGCAGCAACTTCTTTGTTTCTGCTCTCCTGTCTTGGGGTACCAACTCAATAGCAGCTCAAATGTCTGACCACATTTGTCGGTCATAGCGGGCTAAAATGGTCAGAGCATTAGCTGCCCACACAGTAACTGCAGACATCAATGTGAAACGTTTACCTATGTTATCTAGGCACAGAAATAGAAGTAGACAGATTTTTGGAGCGTTGTCGTGCTGCCTGTGCAATCACTGAATCTGCCTTCGGATGACCCACCAAACAGGCTTGTGAATCTTTATGGGTCTTGTACTTCCCGTCTATCCAAGGTAGACAGCAGCCACTGTAGCTTGATTCTGCATAGTTTTAATGCCTTCCTGCCAGATGAAATCTAAGTTTGGTCTAGCATGCACATGTGGTTCTCTAAAATCATAAAGAAAACAGTCTGATTGTTTGACCATCATAGGTAGCTGACATCTATTATCCACCCCCCCCCATTAGAGCATGAAACCCGCCAATGTCTTCAGGAGGCAAGTCTACTGGATGGAAAGCCAGTGGAGATGGTGTTAGAAGAAGATATTCGTCCCACTCCTGGTGTGAACGAGCATCTTGGATTTCTCCTTCCTCATATTTGTCACTAAATGAAGAGGGATCATCTTGAGGAGAACCAGCAGTGGCGGATGCTGGAGTCATTCTTGGTGTCAATGGAGAAGGAATATGCTCCGGCATTCTTGGTACTTGCGGAGGAGGTGGAACATTAACGTGTTCTGTAACGGGCTGACAAGCTGGATCAGGAAATCTGTACTGAATCTTTCAGCATGCCCTGCAGGTCCTTCAACATGGATAAAGTCATGTGAACTAGGTTCTGAGGTGCATGAAGTTGTTTCTGAAATTAGTAATGCTCATGCAATAAAGGTGGTCTGTAAGGAGATCTGGGATTTTGATGGTATTCATCATAAAATTCATCCTCATCATCGTCATCCAGGTCTTGCCATTTTACCCCTGCTATAAGCTGTTCGGAAATGGCCCCCGTTGTCAGAGTCATCTATGTCTAAGAGATGACTTGGAGGGTGTGGAGAAATCCTCCTGGGTGAGGTGTGCTCAGGACGAATAAACTTTTTTGAAATTTTAATGAATGTCGACAGTGTTGTTGAGGTCTTAAGAACTGTTTTTTTTTTTTAAAGCTCTTTTATTGCTTTATAATTCATGACAACACATACATAACAAAATAACTTCCCAATTTTGTGATCCCCCTCCCTTTGCCCTTCTACACATTCTATCAATTACATAAATGTGTTTGATCAGTTCACAAATGAATAACATATTTGACCTCTTGTGCAATCACCTATAGGAATATCTTAGTTAGCTATGCATGGTCTGGTTCTGATAGATTAGCCTCTGCATCAGAATTAGAAGTGTCCGGTGTTCTAAAATTGTCCAGTATCGTATTCCAATGCTGAGCATTGTCTCTAGTTCCTAGGCCCCTGAGGGCTTCTCTCAGTAGTACTGTCCCTTCGGTTTCCACCCATTTAATTAATGCATTTCTCCAACGATTTATCTGTGGGCCCTTTGGGTCTTTCCAGTGCAATGTTATTTCTCTCCTTGCTAATATCAGGGCTAGGTCTATGAACCGGTTTGTGATTTTATGCTTGCTGTGGCATGGGAAATCCCCCAAGACCACCACCATGGCTGTTCGGGGTAATGTTCTGCCCGTGCAGGTGGAAAGTGCCTCAAATATCCCTGCCCAGTAATCCCCGATTAGTGGGCAACTCCAGAGCATGTCCAACAATTCCGCTGCCAGTTCTGCACATCGAGGGCAACTGGCATTTTCTACACCATAAATCTTTGATATCATATAGGGGGTTAAGTAGGCCCTATGAAAGACATACAAATTTATTAATTTAAACCTGGCATTTCTGGAAACTGTATATATGTGTGAGGTTATTCTGGACCACTGTGCGTAATCTATTGTAACACCCAGCTCCCCCTGCCATTTGGTCCTAAGTTTATTTAAGGGAAGACATATGCTGGTTAGCAAAGAGGTATATATCCCTGATATCAACCTCCCTTGATCTCCTATAGTGCATATTTGGTCACAGGTAGTATTGTCTGGGGGGTTCCTCCAGCCCTGTACCCCCACTGCCTACGAAGAGTTCTGGCAATCGCGTTATAGGTCAGGAACAGCCCTGGTGGGAGCTGGAACTTTTCTTGCAGTTCTGCATAGGTGCACAGTTTCCCATTGTTATATAGAGCCCCTATGGTGTCGATCTGAAATGACATGAATCGGGTGATACCCCCATCACATTATTTTCCGCAATAGACCTCACGCAGGTCAGGAGGGCTTCTGGTGAGTATGAAGCTCTGGCGTGTGTACGCTTTAGGTATTGTTCCCAGCAGTAACGCGATGCCTCCCATTCCACCGGCAGCGGTCTATTCTGTTTCTTGGGGTTTAGTAGTATGCCCAAACTTCTATCATGGAAGCAGTGGAGAGGGGCTCTCAGTGCCTCCCCCACTGGGGGTGCTCTGATAAATCGCGCCAACCACTGGAGTTGGCTCGCCCAACAGTATAATTCGAAGTCTGGAACAGCTATACCACCCTCTGCTGTTGATCTCTGGAGGGTGCGCAACGCAATCCTATGTCTGCTGGTTCCCCATATAAATCCTGTAATCAAGGACGTGATTGTTTTAAATACTACCCTCGGTATTATGAGTGGAATGGTTGCGAAGTAGTATAACACTCTAGGCAGTAATATCATCTTAATCAGCGCAACTCTCCCAGTGACCGCCAACGGAAGTGTCTGCCAGAATACCATGCTGTTTCTGATACTCCTAATCGTGCTCTGTATGTTCCCCTCTAATAGTTCCTGAGCAGAGTGATAGATATTAACCCCTAAGTATTTGAATGTGGACGGGGACCACGAGAGGCCTCGATTGTCCGTTGGTTCTCTGATACCCCTAGTAGCTGGAAAAATGGACGACTTCCCCCAATTTATCCGGAGCCCGGATGCAGCACCAAAGTTGTCTAACATTGTCATTGCTCCTGGCAGGTCGGCCTCTACGTTCCGGAGAAAGAGTAACATGTCATCCGAAAATAACGCAATATGATGTGTCCAGGCATTGATTGTAATGCCTTCATAGAACCTCTGGGATCTAGCTGACTGGGCGAGAGGTTCAACTGCCAACGCAGAGTAAAGGTGACAGCAGCAGCCCTGTCTGGTGCCCCTACCTATGGCAAAAGAAGGGGATATTGTACGGCCTGTGCGCACTCTGGCTGTGGGGTTTGTATAAAGAAGCCTCGTCCATTTGACAAAACCTTCCCCTAGTCCCAGCTGCAGCATGACTCGTTCTAGGTAGTCCCATCGCAGGCTAACAAAAGCCTTCTCGACATCAATCGAGATGATTACTGCTCTAGATGCATCAGAAGGCAGGGCATGAAGGAGTGAAATCAATCGACGAATATTTTGGGCAGTGCTTCGCTGTGGGATAAATCCCGATTGGTCCTGATGGATTAACGAGGACATGTGCTGTAGAAGTCTGTTAGCTAGCACCCTGCTTAGTATTTTATAATCTAAGTTCAACATTGATAGTGGGTGGTATGATCGAACGTCCGTGGGGGATTTGGTGGGTTTCAAAAGAGAAATCATTATAGCTTCCGTAGTGGAAGGAGGCAAGCTATTGTTATTCCATGCCTCCGCATTTAGTATGCTGAGCTGGGGGGCTAATGAATCCTGGTACGTAAGGTAAAACTCCAAGGGGAGACTATCCGCTCCCGGGACCTTGCCCCTGGCCATACCCTGAATTGCAGTCTTTATTTCTGTAAGCGGTATGGGAGTTGCCAGGGCTATTCTATCCTTCCCTCCTAGTGTTGGGAGGTTGAGGTTTCCCAGTTCTTGTAATTGAGCGTCTTCGGTGGGGAGGTGGGGGGCATATAGCTCCGAGTAATATTCAAGAAAGGTAGCATTGATCTCCTTCTGCCCATACACTTTAGTACCCGGGGCACCCTCCAGCTCTACCACTATGGTTTGATGCTGGAGTGGTTTGGCCAACCAGGCCAGGAGGGCACCCGCTCTGTCACCCTCTGCGTGCTGCCTCTGCAAAAATTGCTTGTAATCGAAACGAGACAATCTAATGTTAGCTTCCGCTATTCTATCCCTTGTCTCTTCTAGTTGTGCTGAGAGGTCGGGTTGTGCCGGTTGTTTGCGTTCGAGATCCCTAAGGGAATCCACGAGATCACCTAGTTCTGTCTCTAACACCTTACGTACTCCTACAGTCGTGCTAATACAATATGCCCTGATCACCGTTTTAAAGGATTCCCTTTCGATGGATCTGGACGAAGCAGTTGCAGCATTGTTCCTAAAGAAGTCAGTGATCTGTGTACTCAGTAGAGTCTTAAAAGCCTCGTCCTCAAGTGACTCTGCTCTTAGGCGCCAAGTGGGAATCAAAGGTCTCTCGCCGCACCAGGACAAAGAAATCAATAAGGGATTATGATCTGAGATGGTGCGGCCAAGATACTCTGCTTTTGTCACCACAGATTGCACCTCCGGAGACGCCAGAAAGGTGTCCAGTCGTACGTGCAGGTCATGGACTGCTGAATAGAAAGAATATTCTCTGTTGAGGGGATTAAGTTTGCACCAACAATCTGTCAGTTTCCAGTGTCTTTGCCACTGCGGTAAGTGCAGTGCTGTTTTATAGATTGCGGATTGTAACAATGGTGGGTGCGATCTGTCCATTGTGGCATCCGTTACACAATTAAAGTCCCCTCCTATTTGTGTGGTGCTGGTGAGGAGCGTGCTCATGACCAGCGATATTCGATCTAGAAATCTCCCCTGCTCGTGATTTGGGGCGTATAGTCCCGCAAGGGTTACCTCTCTCCCGTCCAATCTACCAGAAATCCACTACATATCTCCCTTCCGTGTCAATCAAGGTATGGAGAACCTGTAATGGAACGCCTGGTCGGATCCATATCAACACTCCCCTCGCAGACGCTGAGTGGGCAGTGGCGAATATTTGTCCCCTCCAGTGCTTTTTCAAGGCTTTAACCTCCTGCTCTAACAAGTGGGTTTCTTGCAAGATAGCTATGTGCACTCCCCTTCGTTTAAGGAAACTGTGAACCTTGTACCTTTTGGACATGTTATTTAGGCCCCTAACATTCCATGTGATTATCTTGTATTCTGTGGCCATAATTTAAGGAGGAACGTAAAGGCGGCCTGCCGACGCCGCTCTATTACCACTACTGGACATACCTATCGAGTTCAGTAATCTAAGGTGTGAACCGTATGGGCCGTGAAGTAGATGTGTATGATGTACCCTTAAAACAACAAAAACAAAATCAAAACCCCTTTGCAACTCCCTCTCCCCAGGACCGGTACCTACAACTCTCCCCGTCCAAACCATTACAACTATTGTAATCTTAATTATCAACCTATTGGAAGGAGGTGCGCCAGAGACCAAGAGGTAGCGCTCCGGACCGTTCCCCAGGTCCGACCACATGGAATGTGCCGGTTAGGAAGTGTTATCCAGGGTCATATCGTTCTATATTCACGGATGGGACCCAGCAGGGCCCCCAAACAGAGCGAGGTTCGCCCACAGGCGCCAGCTCACTTGCCAGCTTGTTCCTTCAGCGAGGTCATATAAGCTCGTCCGCTGTTCTTGGGGTGATCGGTGGCAAACCGATAAGAGTGTCTCGGGAGGATGTTGAGGAGTGTTCGCAGCTTGAATCAACATCTGATGTAGCATCCGGGGTCCGACGCGTGTGAAAGTCTCCTCCGCTCAGCGCTGCTGCTGTCTCCACCGCATCACGCATCTCCTGAAGTGACTGATGTTTCGATGGGGCCGCCTCTGTGGTCTTCTTCCGTGATCTACTACGTTTCTTCCCGGGGTTTCGAGATGGTCGATCGCGGGTTGATCTGCAGTGGATGTTCAGTGACTCAAGCCAATCCATCGCCAATTGAGGGGTGAGAAAAAAATGGGTCCTGTTATCATATTCCACTCGGAGTTTAGTCGGAAAGAGCATGGCATACTTTATACCATGCTCACGCATGTCACGTTTTACTGCAATGTAGGATGCCCTCTGTGACTGTGTCTCTCTTGTAAAGTCTGGGAATATCATTACTTTTTAACCTTCCAATTGAATCTCTCCTTGCTGGCGGGATTGTGACAGTACGTAGTCTCTATCCTTGTGGTGGAGTAATCTGGCGATTATCGGCCGTGGCCTGACTCCCGGTGGAGGGGGCCCGCCGGGGACCCTGTGGGCTCGTTCCACTGCAAAAAACAGTAAGAAGCCCTCTGAGGCCATCGTGTCTCTAAGCCATTGTTCCAAGAATGTTTCTATATTAGCTGCAATGGATTCTGCCCCTTCCGGAACCCCCACCAGTCTTATGTTGTTCCGGAAGGGCTCGGTTCTCTGCATCTTCCGCCCTTGCCTCCAATGTTTTCAGCCGGGTGGTCAGGTCTTTAACTTCTGAAGATGAGTCTTTGTGTGCCGCTAATACCCCCGTCAGCGTACTCTCGTGCGAACTCACCATTTCCTCTAATTTACGGTGGTCATCTCGTAAAAGGGAAAGGTCTGCGGTAAGGTTATCGATTTTGCGTTCAAGTGCTTCGCGGGAATCTTTAATGGCCAGCAGCAGTGTCCAGAGTAGTTTCTTGTTGCTCGTGTCCAGTTTGTGTTTCTCTGGCGGGCATTGGGGGCGGAATCTCAGTGGGCGAGGAGTCCCCCCCGCTGGCGGCTTGTCGTGTTTTTTGGGTTTTACCATTTTAATAGGTCTCAGGTAGGCGAAGGCCGTTCGTATTAATAGAAGGTGGTATCATTCGTCAGTGTCGTCCAGCCTGTATGCCGCCTGTCCCCAGTCCCCAGTCCCGGTACTCTCACATGGAAAGCACTGTAAGATGTTCTCTGTTTTGGGCAGTTTGACCACGAGGGGGTTCTCCCACAGTTATGCATGTGTTTGTCGTCGGTTAGGGCAGCTTGTGAATGCAGAAAGGCAGTGCTAAAATCTCACCTCCGGCCGGGCTCCGGATGCCGACATCTGCATACTGTTCTGGCAATAGGGGGGGTAGTTCTGTACCGGTGTCCCTGATCTCTCCCTCCAACTGGGCATCCGTTGTGCAAGATTTCATAGATTTCTGGGGTACATGAGGCCGCGGTCTCCGACTCCCCTCAATGTGCCAGTATTAGCTCCCGTCTCAGCAGGTGGCCCTCACGTTCTCTCTGACCTTGCGGCAGCCGGGGATCCGACTCGCCAGAGCCGTCTCTCTCTCACCCGAGGTTCCCGGGACTCCGCACCTCATCTGCTCCTCTCCGCTTCGTATTTTTGCTCTCGCCGCTAGTGGCAAAGGTGTCTGTACCCCTGGTGCTCCTCGATGGATGGCACGGGGGTCCTCACCTCCATGGGTCCGCTGCTCTCTCCCAGCTGAGGGCTGCGGCCGCAACGGGTTCACTGCTCCGCCGCGGCCACCATTTTGGATCACGGCAGCCGCGGAGTTGTCGGGGCGATTTTCGGGCAAAATCTACCCCAAAGTGGGGTCACCGCGGTCCCTACTCGTGCTGCATGTTCTCTGACCACTTCTCTTCAATTCTCAAGACCTCCGGTCGTTAATATGGCAGGTTTTATGCGTCGGGCCTGGTTTGTGGCCCGGGAGCGTCACACTACGCGTGCAGCTCCATCGGCCCCAGGCCACGCCCCCTCTGAGGTCTTAAGAACTGTTAATGGTGGTAGGTGCCATCTCTGACGAGTCTGTAGTCGACGTCATCAACAGTGGCGTCGTCGATTGCAGGATCAAAACTGGGTTGGTTGTTGGGGAGTGAACTGTTGTGGACGCTAACTTCTGCGGTGTAGATGGTGTCCTCATCAAAGAGGTTGTCGTCGAAAGGATAGGGGTCAAGGCAAAAGTGGACAGAGTTGTCCACGTTGTAGTCATCAACACCATAGTCGATGTTGAAGTAGTGCTTGTCCTCATCGTTGGTGCCATCGACGCTGCACTCGTGTTTTAAGGTAGATTTCATCGTCAACGGTTCTGAGGACTGACACCAGACTTTGTAGGTGTGGTAGAAGGATAAGGTCTACTATGTTTAGATTTTTTGTCCAGCCGTGCTCTCTCATGGTGAGACATTTTTAAGGCCTTTTTTGATGTTTCCATATGTTCCTTGTAAGAAGACCTTTCCCTTTTTGATCACTTTTTACGAGAGGTCGCAGAAAAGTCAGAATCCTCTTCAGAGCTGACAGTTATAGAAGCTTTAGACTTCTGCATCCACAGTAAAAGTCTACCCTCAGGATATTTTAATGTCTTTGATGAAAAAGTGCAACAAATGTTGCAATCTTTCACCTGATAAGGGTGTGGACAATATATACAATCCCTGTGAGGATCACTGTAGGAACTTGGCTCTGTATATATTATCTCAAAGTAAGAGATAGTGTGCACAGAATCCAGGGGTTCCCCTTAGAGGTAAGATAGTGGCAAAATTAGATATTTCTAATGCTCTATTTTGTGGTAGTATGGTTGAGCAGTAGGCTTATCAGAGGGTAGTGTTAAGCATTTGTTGCACACACACAGGCAATAAATGAGAACACACACTCAAAGACTTAACTCCAGGCCAATAGTTTTTATATAGAAAGATATCTTTTCTTAATTTATTTTTAGAACCACAAGTTCAAGATTTGAAGTAAATACATAAAATGCAAGGTACTCTACACAGGTGAGTTAGGAACTTTGAATTAGAGCAATAACATATACAGTTTCTGTCAAAATGCAATAAGCTATATTAAAAGTAGAAACAGTGCAAAATTTAACAGTTCCTGCGGGAGGTAAGTATTGGTTAGATTGTGAGATAAGTACAACACTTACAAGTCTCAGTTCCTGGGCATAGGCAGCCCACCGTTAGGGGTTCAGGGCAACCCCAAAGTTACCACACCAGCATCTCGGGGCTGGTCAGGTGCAGAGGTCAAAGTGGTGCCCAAAACCCATAGGCGCCTATGAGAACAGGGGTGCCCCGGTCCAGTCTGCCAGCAGGTAAGTACCCGCCTCCTTGGGGGGCAGACCAGGGGGTTTTGTAGAGCACTGGTGGGACACAAGTAGGCACACAAAACACACCCTCAGCGGCACAGGGGCGGCAGGGTGCAGTGTGCAAAGCAGGTGTCGGGTTTTGTATTGGTTTCAATGGAGGGACCCGGGAGTCACTCTAGCGGTGCAGGCAGGGTACAGGGGGCCTTCTCGGGCCAGCCACCGCCCTGGCTAGGCAGAGGGTCGCCTGGGGGGTGACTCCTACACTGAAGTTCAGTTCCTTCTGGTCCTGGGGGCTGCGGGTGCAGTGCCTGGTCCAGGCGTTGGGTCCCTTGTTACAGGCAGTCGCGGTCAGAAGGAGCAACTGGATTCTCTCTGCAGGCGTCGCTGTGGGGGTCCAGGGGAGTCGGCTCGGGCTACTCACGGGGTCGCAGTCGCCAGAGAGTCCTCCCTGTAGTGTTGGTTCTCTGGATCTCGAGCCTGGGGCATCTGGTGCAGAGTGTGAAGTCTTAGGTTTCTTAGACATGGAGTAGAAGATCTGAGGGATTCTTCCTCTCTTGAGAGTATACTAGAGGGTGCTGTTGCCTGATTGGTCACTGTTCAAGTTTGGTCCTTTTTTAACACTGCTCGTTGCCATTAGGGCCTATGATAATGATGGGACAGCTATGTTAAGTTATCGTGGGACTTCAACGATGAGATGATTCAAGCAAGTGAATCTGAGTAAGATACCAATACTGGAGAACTGAAGTTACAAGTAAGTAACTCATTTTCTTTTCCACCATGAGTACCTTTATTAATATTCGTGAATATTCTAATGTCTAGGCATTTGTGTGGGTTCCCGGCACACCTTTTTAACAGAGAAACACTTCTCTTCAACCACAATCAATCTGTTTTAAATGATATTGTCTTTCTATTTTTTTTATTGTTTAAAAACACATTGAATTAAAATAGCTCACCCAAAAATCCAGATAGGTCTAAAGATAAAAAAAGACCATTGTTGGTGCTCCAATCTTTATTTTATTCTGTTTAAAATGGAAAACATCCTGGGGCTTGGCCAGCTGGAGCTACAGATGGCTGCATAGCCTGTGGGCTCTCACTCAGATCCCCCTTTAGCCTGCCTGTCAAAGTTCCCTATGGGGACTTGGGTCATCTGAGCAGCTTCACAGTAGAGAGAAGTCAGTATATTGCCAGCATAATGATGGGGACTGCTATGTTGAGGTACCTGGAACTCCCACTTCAACAAAGGGGATGATTCAAGCATGTGAATCTATGAAAGATCCAATACTGGAGAACTGCAATGGGACGCAAATACCCTTGGGGTTGACAGTGGCTCTCGGGAACTACAAAGAAACGTGATAATTTGGGCCAAGAATGGTTCAGGTTCCAAAGTGGACAGTAAGGTCCTAACACCATTGAGTAAGTCCTTTGCTGAGGCAACCTTATAAGAGATAAAGCCAGAGTTCTCTTAACGGCTGGGCTAAGGATATTTTTTTTTTAGGCACAGGGACTTATTTTCTGACTTACACTTTCTCTAGGTGCGGAGGACTGGTGAAAAGGGACAGGGTGGTAGTCTTTGTTCTCATTCTAGGACCAATTTCTCAGCAGCAAAGGCAAACCGGAGTGTACAGCTCAGTAGGACGTCTAGAAAATTCTTGATTTAGAAGCTTCAAACTCAGTATTGTGCCCCTAGGAACGTGATCCATGCATAAAAAGAAAATAAGTTACTTACCTGTAACTGTGGTTCTCCAGTATTGGTATCTTTCATAGATTCACATGCTTGACTCATTCCCCGTCGTCGAAGTGGGAGTCCCACGGTACACAGAAAGCAGTAAAAAAAGAAATTGTCTTTTTTCTCTCTTTTTTTTCTCTTCATTGTATTCAATGACAAAAATACATCCACTTTCCTAGGTTATTAGCTTCATTAGGAAAGGCCCAAAGTTCAGCCAATCAGGCGAGACCACCCCTTTAGAACTCTCGGCACAGAGGCTCAGTCTCTCCGATTTTCCTGCAAATGACTTCAAGAGAGACAAAAGAGGTGAGCCTCCATGGGGAGGAGGGTGGGTTGCATGTGAATCTATGAAAGATACCAATACTGGAGAACCACAGTTACAAGTAAGTAACTTATTTTCTTCTCCAGTATTGGGGTATCTTTCATGGATTCACATGCTTGAATCAGAATAGTCAGCAGTACAAGAAGATGTTAAGTTCTGCAACTATCAGAAAACATCTTTCTTTACATTTCTTTATATAGTAACTTATACAGGTGGTTAGATATCCTTATCAATATCTAAACACATACACATACTTCTACTTTATCTATATATAAGATAAATATGATTGTGGAAATAACACTCGAGGATGGTGGGTAAAGGAGATTATTGGCTCACCTTATGCAAATAAATTACGCAACACTGCTTGTCCTACCGCGGCATCCATCCTGTCAGCAGCATCCAGGCAGTAGTGTTGAGTAAAGGTGTGGGCGCGCGTGCACGTTGCCACTCTGCAGATCTATTTCAGAGGCACTCCTGCGAAGACAGCTGCTGACGTAGGCGCCGCTCTAGTGGAATGTGCCTTGACATTGGTTGATGGCGGTCTTCCCGCTAGCTAATGACAGAATTGTATGGTAGAAGAGGTCCAGCGTGCTATGGTTTGTTTGGAAACAGCACTGCCATTAGTGACTTGGCCATAGCTAATAAACAGCTGACCAGCTTTACGAAAGCTGCTAGTCCTCTGTATGTAGAATTTCAGACATCGTTTAATGTCTAGGGAATGTAATGCTCGCGCTCTGCTGGAGTTCGAGGATTCGGAAAAAACGTTTTCAAAACCACTGGCGCATTCAAATGTAAGTTCGAAGGAACCTTGGGAAGTTAGTTTGGGTTAGTTCTCAGAATTACCATATCTGATTTAAATAGCAGAAAGGGTGGTGAGACTGTGAATGCTTGAATGTCGCTAACCCTCTTCGCGGAAGTGAGGGCCAGAAGGAGAGCCGTTTTCCAAGAGATGTATTTCAGGTCTGCTTTGTGAATAGGCTCAAATGGATGCTTCATCAATTGGGACAGCACAATATTCAGATGCCAGGAAGGTGGAGGGCGCTGAATCGGAGGAAACATCCTGAACAAGCCTCTTAGAAATTGTTTTATTATTCTGGATGACCATAAAGATGGTAATACTGCTGATCGGCGGAAACGAGATATGACAGTTAGGTGGACCTTGATAGACGAATGGGAGAGACATGAGTTCGCTAAGTGTAAAAGGTATGGAAGAATCTGTTCTGGGGAAGACTTCAGAGGATGAACATTAGAAGTTTTGCACCATATGCAGAATCTCTTCGACTTGAGTTTGTATGTCTTATTTGTAGACTGGGCTCTGGCACAGGCAAGCACTTCTCGATAGTCTGAAGGGATATCTAAACCGTCAAACTCATAGAATTCAGGAGCCAGGCTGATAATCGAAGTGAAGTCGGGTTGGGATGATGGACCTACCCCTGATTCATCGTTAGCAAGTCTGGTGTTGGTCTCAGCTGCATGCAAGGCTGTTCCGGGAGTAGTAGAAGCTCCATGAACCAAAACTGGCACAGCCATTTGGGAGCGATCAATATAAGTTGGCATGGTTCTCTTTTCATCTTCTGCAGAAGTCTTGGGCTGAGCTGGAGAAAATCGTAGGCATAGATCCCTGACCATTTGATCAAAAACGCATTCCCCTTTGACCCTCTCTGCGGTTGGCAGCTTGCGAAGTGTTGGCATTTTTTGTTCCCTCTTGTCGCAAACAGATCCAGACTGGATTTGCCCCAACGACGAAAGAGGCGGTCGAGAATGGTCTGGTTGAGTTCCCATTCGTGACAGGTGGTTTGAGTTCTGCTTAAGGCATCTGCCCAATTATTGGAAACGCCCAGAAGATATTCCGCTCTGATTGATATCTGATGCCAAAGAACCCAATGCCATAATTCCTGTGCCTGCAAAGACAGCACCTGTGATCTTGTACCCTCTGCTTGTTGAGGTAATGCATGACTGTGGTGTTGTCGGTCTTTATCAACACCGACGAACCTTTAATCTTGGTGAGAAAGGACTTGAGCACCAAGGAAACTGCTTTTAATTTTAATATGTTTATGTGGAGAGCTGATTCCTGTGTGGACCGTCTTCCTCTCACTGATAGGTCCTGTAAATGTGCGCCCCATTCCTCCAAGGACGCATCCGTTGATATAATGTGTACTGGAGTTATTTGAACTACATCGTCGAAAGATCCTTCTATTTGCTTTCACTGAATGTCCAATTGTTGCTGAAGTGTTCTCATGTGGAGGCGACAGTTTGCTAACAACGGAATGCATGAAGAAAGCATCTCCAGAAAAGACTTGTAAGTCCGGACAGAAGCGGACTTTCTTCTGCTGAGATGGGTCGCTTGATCTTGAAGTCTTTTCCGTCTGGTGTGCGGAGCAAAAGATCTCGCTTGCTCCGTGTCCAAGACGGCTCCTAGAAAGATGATGTTCTGCGAAGGGTCTAGGCGAGACTTTGGGTAATTGACTGTTAAGCCTAATGTCTTAAAGAGAGATAAGCATGTCTTGTGTCCCTGGCCACTTTTAACACTGTTTGCGCTTTTATTAGCCAGACGTCTAAGTACGGAAACACCTGAATCCCTCGCTGCCTGAGGTAGGCTGCAACTGGTGCCAAGACCTTGGTGAAAACTCTTGGGGCCGATCTGAGGCCAAAGGGTAACACTCTGAACTGATAATGGGTGCCTGCAACCTTGAACCGTAAGAATTTCCAGTGACTGGGGTGAATGGGGATGTGGAAATATGCGTCCTGGAGATCCAAGGACGCCATGAAATCTCCTTGGTTGAGTAAGCGTAGGACATCTTGTAAGGAGATCATGCAAAATGATTGCTTTTTCAGGAATTTGTTCAGAGAGCGAAGGTCTAAAATAGGTCTCCAGTCTCTTTCCATATAAGGAAGAAGCGAGAGTAGAAGCCTGCACCCCTCTGATTCCTTGGTACGCTCTCTATTGCTCCCTTGTCTATCAAGATGGCAATCTGCGCTAGGAGTTCCTTTAGATGGGCAGGTGGGGGTCGTTTTGGTGGTGCGTGAGGGGGAGGCTGATTGAATTCTAGTGTGTGTCCCTTGCTGACAATATCGAGGACCCATTTGTCGGATGCAATCTGGGATCACTGTTGAAGAAAATTGGAAATTCTGCCTCCTATCAGAGTGTTGGGATAGGGGTTGGGTGCAGGCAACTGATGAAGGTCAGTGTTTTCTTGCTGCTTCTTTGGCCTTGTAAGCAGATTTTCCTCTTGAGGTTTGCCGGAAGTGTGTAGATGGTGGTTGTCGATAAGTATGCGGCTGCTGTTGACCAATGGTGGAACAAAATTGGCCTTGGTAGGATGAATATTGACGGTACTGGTGTGAACTGCCTCTGTAAGAATAGAGCCCTCTTCCTCTCGCTCCTCGAAAGGGCTATCTTCTGAATTGTAATGTACCCAGGGATCTGGCTGTTTCGGTGTCTGTTTTAATGGACTGAAAAGCATCATCAACATGCTTACCAAATAATAGTTCACCATCATAGGGCATGTCTAAGATCTTTAACTGCACCTCTGGGCGAAACGATGTAGCCTTCAGCCACCTCTGACGTCTGAGTACAGCAGCCCCGGCTAACTGGCAGGAACTTGTACACAAGACATTGATGGCACAATCTATAATCTCAGCCGAGATCATCTCACCCTCCTGTAATATCTTGCGCGTCTCCGCTCTACTATCCTCAGGCAGTAGGTCTATAAACTGTGATATGTCTAACCACATATGACGGTTAGACATATCACAGGATTGCCAGGGAATTCGCTGCTCTGACCGTGGTGGCCGCCATAGTCGAAAATGTCTTGCCAATTGAATCTAACCGCCGCCCCTCCCTATCTGGGGGCGCAGTCAAAGGTGAAGACGGATTCCTGGACCTTTGCTGAGCTGCCTGGGATATCACGGAGTCCGGCTTAGGGTGACTAACCAGGCAGGCTGGTGAGTTATCTGGTGCCTTGTATTTCTTTTCGATCCTTAGTAGCACCACTGGTATTGAAGACGGGGTCTGCATGACCTTAAGCCCTTCCTCCCAAATAAAGTCAACACTAGGTATTGCTCTCACTGACTTTCTAGTGTCCTCCTTAAAATCATAGAGGAAACAGTCTGACTGCTTGGATGTTATTGGCAGTTGAAATCTTTTTACTGCTCTCTCCATTACACTGTGGAAACCACCAATGTCTTGCGGTGGAGAGTCGACCGGTGGTGGCGTAGAAGGGGATGGCGTCCGGATCTGATATTCATCCCATTCCTGGATCAGCAAGTCAGAGTCTTGTATTTCGCCTTCCTCTTGTTCATCATCCGACGAAGGTGGATCAACATCCTGGCCAGATGATGGGTAACATAGAATCCGATGATTGATTGGGAGTGCTCAGCGGTGTGGGCGGAGGTCGCACCAGAGTAGTCGAGCCGAAATCTAGTATGATAATCTTGCATCATGTGCTGAAGGTTGGAAATCAAGGAGACAGGCATCTCAATAGTTTGCTCCTGTTGCAACTCCTGAGGTTCTGTGTGACTCTGCCCCTGTTGTCCTAACTAGAGTTGTTCACTCTCCTCATCATCATCTTCCTCCTGACATTTAATGCGCAAGTCTGAAGGGCTACGTGCCACCGGGAAAAGCCCGTCATCTGAATATATATTGTCCTCTTCCTCATCATCAGCAAACAGATGTTGTGGGGGTGCTGGCGACACCTTACTAGGTGATGTATGAGAAGGCAAAAGGTGAGTAGATTTACTTCTTTTTGGCAAAATCCTTAGAGGCAAGAAAGGAGATCCTTCATATTGTTTGTTTGAAGACTCAGAAATTTGAGCCGTCGACGGTGCAGGCGTCGACGGAGTTGCCGCCGATGGCGTTGTCATAAACGGTGCGGGCGTCGAGGGAGATGTAGACGGCAAAGTAGATCTTCGTGCCATCGTCAATGCAGCCGTCAGTGGAATCATCGACGATGAGCTTTGCAGCTTACTCGTTGATATCGACGGTGTGTGTGTCGACGATAGAGACCTCACCTTCTTCCCTGTCAACAGTCTCTTTGAAATCTTGATGGTCTGAGCGGGTGAGGGACCGTACTTTAAAGTCACTGACGTTATAGTAGAAGCTGACAACGGAGCTGTAAATGTAGCCTGTTGTTGACGATGCGGCCGTCGACGGTGTGGAAATCTTTGATGTCGACGGTGGTAGGGAACTTGAAGATTTTTTGAACTTCTTTGATGTGGTAGCTGGAGTAGATGGCTCAGAACAAACCTTATCACCATGTTCCCTGGAAGTTGAGGGATGTTCCTCAGCTCTCTCCTTGAACACATGCAGCTTCTTGGCTGACTTACTGGTTTTGGGAGAGGAGCTCTCCAGAGACCTCTTCCTTTTTTCTTGAGGCCACTGAAGCATCACTGTCCTCCTCCTCAGACAAAGACTCTCTGGACTTCTGCTTTTGTAGCCAAAGCAGGAGCCTGGCTTCTCTGTCTATGAGAGTCTTACTGCGAAATGTTCTGCAGATCTTGCAATCCTTCACTTAATGTCCAGGATGGAGACAGTAGATACAGTCCTTTTGAGGATCTTCACAATGAAGCCTTAATTTCCCACAGGTACCGCAAGGTCTAAATAAACCTTTTTTAGCTGCAGACATGATGGAGAAAGAACTACAGCCAAGCTAGGAATGAAAGAGCTGAATAATATCTCCTGAAGAGAAAGTAAACTGAGCAGAGCTCAGGGAGACTCCCTTACACACGACGTGCGGTAGAAAATCTGAGAGACTGAGCCTCTGTGTCAAAGGTTCTAAAGGGGTGGTCTCACCTGATTGGCTGAACTTTGGGCCTTTCCTAATGAAGCTAATAAGCTAGGAAAGTGGACGTATTTTTGTCACTGACTACAATGAAAAGAAAGAAAAAAAAAAAAAAAAAGAGAAAAAATACAATTTCTTTTTTACTGCTTTCTATGTACCGTGGGACTCCCACTTCGACGACGGGGAATGATTCAAGCATGTGAAACTATGAAAGATACCCCAATACTGGAGAATCAGAGCAATAAATGGACCATTTACCTTGCACTTTCTTGCATAATTATCACAGAACTACTTGTCAGGTGACAGCCAGAATGTCTATGGATCTTACCAGAATGGCTGTCGATCTAAAAGAAAATAATCACATTTTTGCTAATTCCTAATGGTCTGCATAGAAAGAATTGTGGAGCAACCATTAAGGAACCCGTTTCCACGACATAGTGCCCTCAAAGCAGCACCTGTGAGGATGAAAGAACAAGTAAAGTGTACAGCAAGATTAACATTCCCTGGCTCTTGGCATGAAGGAGCTTTGGTGGTTACAAGCCTGATACAATGGCTGAGTTTTCCCACCGCCCCCCCCCCACCCCGCAGAAGAACCATAAAATGAACCAAAAGTTGGATCTCAACACAAGTCTTACACAAACACTTGTTCTCCAGGGACTGAGAAAAAAATTGGAAAACAGTGCCATGAATGAGATTTACATTTTTAAAGAAAGAGGCATGTATCATGCAAGGTGCTCAAGTCCCGAAGCCTTCCGACCAGCATCACAAGAATATAA